>NC_140594.1:18103933-18726433 GCF_964204655.1 Triturus cristatus | reverse complement strand
TGGAAACCAAGGGTGGTCACTGGGGGTGACTAGAACCCGGCCATTGACCCATACTGAACAGGACAAGTCCTGCAGGTAAGTGCAATGTCTCAGACAGAGCCTTCCTGGCTGACGTGATCCAGGATCATGGCCTGGTGGGCGTGTGACACATAGTATATGTGGCACATAGCATGATGTGTGGCACATAGCATGTGTGGCACATAGCATGATGTGTGGCACATAGCATGATGTGTGGCACATAGCATGTATGACACATAGAATGATGTGTGACACATAGAATTTGTGGCAAAGAGCATGTGTGGCACATAGCATGATGTGTGGCACATAGCATGTGTGGCACATAGCATGATGTGTGACACATAGCATGTGTGGCACATATCATGATGTGTGACACATACCATGTGTGGCACATAGCATGATGTGTGGCACATAGCATGTGTGGCACACAGCATGTGTGGCACATAGCATAATGTGTGGCACATAGCATGTGTGGCACACAGCATGTGTGGCAAATAGCATGATGTGTGGCACGTAGGATGTGTGGCACATAGTATGATGTATGGCACATCGCATGATGTGTGGCACATAGCATGGGTGGCACATAGCATGATGTGTGGAACATAGGATGATACGTGGCACATAGCATGTGTGGCACACATCATGATGTGTGGCACACAGCATGTGTGGCATATAGCATAACATGTGAAACATAGCATGTGTGGCACATAGCATGATGTGTGACACACAGCATGTGTGGCACATAGCATGATGTGTGGCACATAGCATGTATGGCACAAAACATATGTGGCACATAGCATGATGTGTGGCACACGGCATGTTTTGTGACACATAGCATGTGTGGCACATAGCATGTGTGGAACATAGCATGTTTGGCACATAGCATGATGTGTGGCACATAGCACGTGTGTCACATAGCATGATGTGTGGCACATAGCATGCTGTGTGGCACATAACATGTGTGGCACACAGCATGATGTGTGGCACATAGCTTGTGTGGCACATAGCAAGTGCGGAACATAGCATGATGTGTGGCACATAGCATGTGTGCCACATAGCATGATATATGGCACATACCATGATCTGTGGCACATAGCATGATGAGCAGCACATAGCATGTGTGGCACATAGCATGATGTGTGGCACATAGCATGAGTGGCACATAGAATGATGGGTGGCACATAGAATGATGTGTGGCACACAGCATGATGTGTGGCACATAACATGTGTGGCACATAGCATGATATGCGGCACATAGCATGTGTGGCACATAGCATGATGTGTGGCACATAGCATCTGTGGAATATAGCATGATGTGTGGCACATAGCATGTGTGGCACAAAGCATGATGTGTGGCACATAGCATGTGTGGCACACAGCATGTGTGGCACATAGCATGATGTGTGGCACAAAGCATGATGTGTGGCACATTGCATATGTGACACACAGCATGATGTGTGGCACACAACATGTGTGGTACATAGCATGATGTGTGGCACATAGCATGTGTGGCACATAGCATGTGTGGCACATAGAATGATGGGTGGCACATAGAATGATGTGTGGCACATAGCATGTGTGGCACACAGCATGATGTGTGGCACATAACATGTGGCACATAGCATGATATGTGGCACATAACATGTGTGGCACATAGCATGATGTGCGACACATAGCATGTGTGGAATAGAGCATGATGTGTGGCACATAGCATGTGTGGCACATAGCATGATGTGTGGCACATAGCATGTGTGGCACATAGCATGATGTGTGGCAAATAGCATGATGTGTGGCACACAGCATGTGTGGCACATAGCATGATGTGTGGCACAAAGCATGATGTGTGGCACATAGCATGTGTGACACATAGCATGATGTGCAGCACACATGTGTGGTACATAGCATGATGCATGGCACATAGCTTGCGTGTCACATTGCATGTGTGTCACATAGCATAATGTGTGGCACATCAATCAATCAATCAATCAGGAAATTTGTAGAGCGCACTACTCAACCATGAGGGTCTCAATGCGCTAAGGGGGTGCTGCTACTACTCGAATAGCCAGGCCTTGAGTAGCCTCCTGAAGGTTAGTAGGTCTTGGGTCTGCTGTAGGAGGATGGGGAGGGTGTTCCAGGTCTTGCCGGTGAGGTAGGTGAACTATCTTCTTCCGGAGGTCGCTCTTCAGATGCGGGGGACGGTAGCGAGGGCGCGGCCGGCGGAGCGGTGCTGGTCATTCGGGGTGTAGAAGGTGAGTCGTCTGTTGAGGTATGCTGGTCCGGTGTCGTGGAGTGCCTTGTGTGCGTGGATGAGGAGCTTGAAGGTGATCCTCTTGTTGATGGGCAGCCAGTGCAGGTCTCTCAGGTGGGGTGTGATGTGGCTGTGTCGAGGGATGTCGAGGATCATGCGGGCGGAGGCGTTCTGTATGCGTTGCAGTAATTTGAGTAGTTTGGCTGGGGTTCCCGCATAGAGGGCATTTCCATAGTCCAGCCTGCTGCTGACGAGGGCTTGGGTGACCGTTCTTCTTGTGTTGGTGGGGATCCACCTGTAGATCTTGCAGAGCATGTGGAGGGTGTTGAAGCAGGATGATAAGATGGCATTGACTTGCTTGGTCATGGAGAGCGTTAAGTTGAGGATGAACCCCAGGTTGCGTGTATGGTCAGTGGGTGTCGGTGCTGCTCCCAGGGTGGTCGGCCACCAGGAGTTGTCTCAGGCTGAGGGGGTGGAGCCGAGGATGAGGACCTCCGTCTTGTCCGAGTTCAGCTTCAGGCGGCTGTTCTTCATCCATTCGGCGACGGTTTTCATTCCTTCATGGAGGTTGGTTTTGGCGGTGAGGGGGTACTTGGTGAGGGAGAGGATCAGCTGTGTGTCGTTGGTGTAGGAGATGATGTTGAGGTCGTGCAGTCTGGCAACGTGGGCGGGCAAGGCCATGTAGATGTTGAACAAAGTCGGGCTGAGGGATGATCCCTGGGGTACGCCACATATGTTCTTGGAGGCTTCGAAATGGAAGGGGGGGAGGCGGACGCTCTGGGTTGTGCCAGAGAGGAAGGAGGTGGTCTATTCCAGAGCCTTGTCTCGGATCCCTGCATTGTGGAGGCGTGTGCGTTGGGTGCGGTGGCAGACCGTGTCGAAGGCGGCTGATAGGTCCAGGAAGATGAGGACCGTGGGTTTGCCATTGTCCAGCAGGGCCCTGATGTCATCGGTGGTGGCGATGAGGGCAGTTTCAGTGCTGTGATTGCTGCGGAACCCGGATTGGGACGGGTCCAGGATGTTGTTCTCCTCGAGGTAGCGGGTCAGCTGTTTGTTGACGGTTTTCTCGATGACCTTCGCTGGGAACGGGAGCAGGGAGATGGGCCGGAAGTTCTTGAGTTTCCTCGGATCTGCCTTGGGTCACATAGCATGGTGTGTGGCACATAGCATGATGTGTGGCACATAGCATGATTTACAGCACATAGCATGATGTGTGGCACATAGCATGATTTACAGCACATAGCATGATGTGTGGCACATAGCATGAAGTGTGGCACATAGCATGTTAGGCACATAGCATGATGTGTGGCACATACCTCACCCGAGGGACAGGTACTGCACCATTTATTCCCTGGCTCCGGGTTTCCCTTCAAGGATAGACTTTCTCCTTACACCAGGACTATTACTAAACTAACATTTTAGTCTGACATAGTACCTGGTGGCATAACTGATCATAGTTTGGTATTACGTTCCCTCTAACTAGCCCACTGTAAACCACTGAGGGTTGGAGGGGGGCAATGGAGAATGACCGCATCTCATTTCAGCATCCAGGTCAACAAACGTCTTCTTAATGCATATATTGGTGCCTACTGCGGAGAGAATGTACAGACTGCAGCCCTCACCCCCCCATGTCAAGGGCAGTGGATAAGGCAGCCTGAAGAGGCCTTCTGGTGAGGATTCCCACATTTAAAAACAGAGAAACCTTCGAAGCAGGAAGTGCTTGGAGGGTGAGATGGAGAAATTGAGGGTGCAATAAGATCGCTCTTCTACTCTACCCGACCCCAACACCTGGAAACAGAGAGATCTGATCTTCATGCTTTCTATTTGAGTCGAGAAAAAAAGTCCCAGGCAAAATCAAAATGGCTCCATTACAGAAAGGAGGTGGAGGTGGGGAAGTGGGCATGATGCTCCCACTTCAGTTACAGCAGAGGGAGGCACCAGTGGCAGTATCGGCAGCTTGTGATACTCAAGACGTCCTGAATAGACTCTTGTGTGACATTATGAAGGCGTTTGCCTCTTATTATGGATCTCTTTCCAAGGCATCCGATGATGCTGACCAAGAGGCAGAAGAGAGGTTTCTCATCCCACTGCCTCTCCAGTCACTATCAGAAAAAGACAGGAGACTCCTAGAGGTGACATTACAGCAGAGATCAGTCAAGCTATTTTCAATCTCCCAATGAGAAAGTTCCAAAGGGAAGAGGGCATTTGAAGAAACATGTAAATCCCAGCTGGTGCCTGTGCTCTACAAAGCCTACAGAGAAGCTGTGGAGTCTGACTCCCATAGCTCTCTTCAATAAAGAGATCATTACCTTAGTGTTGAAAGCAGGCAAGGATCCCTTGGAATGCCGGAGCCACAGACCCATTTCTCTCATTAATGTGGATGTAAAAATCCTGACCAAAAGACTGGCCACGAAGCTATTCAAAGCTATCCTATCCCTTGCGCACCCTTCCAAAGTTGGCTTCATCCCGGGTGATCATCCAGGAATCGTCTGTGGATGCCAGCACACCTTCTATGGGTCTCTGGCCGAGTACAGAGGTCTACCTGTTTAAAATAGCGAACAGGTTAGGTCTGGGTCAACAATTTATTGACAAGGTCAGATGGCTCTATCGAACCTCGGAGGCACAACTCAACTGCGGTACCTTTCTCTCATGCAAGTTCTCCATAAAAGGAGGAATGAGACAGGGCTTCCCTCTCTCCCTGCTTCAGCTCTGGACCCTCTAGGCGGCAGCCTAACTTCCCCTTCCAATAAATGGAATATCTACTACTGCGACCTCTGTGAAGGCACTTTTCTACACTGGCAAAACCCCAATGACTCACACTGACCCGGCCGAATCCTTGCCCACACCACTGTCTACCTGAGCACATTCTCTAACTTTTCTAGTTACAGGGTGAACTGGGATAAATGTGAGGTGAAACACATGTTTTGGGTCGCCAGGATAACATGAATTGAGGGCTTCCAATTCTGTTGGGTTCCGCAAGGGATGACATACCTGGGGATCCTTATTAACAAGGGGCTCTCCAACATAGGTGAAGCTAACCGAACCCCTCTGATCACCAAAACCCATAGTGGTCTACTCTTCAATTGTACCTTAGGAGTAAAGTCCTGGCTGTGAAAAGGGTCATCATGCCAAGATACAACTACATCTTTGGTATGTTCCCAATCCCCGGGTCTGATTTAGATCTTGGCAGCCCGGTTACATCACAGTGACGGATATCCCGCCCGCCGAAGTAAAAATTCCATTCTATCCTATGGGATTAATATTTCAGTGTATGGTAAATTCATCACTGTTGTGACGGAGTAACCCGTACGCCAAAATGTAAATCAGACTCTTAATCCCTAAATCTCTAAAAAAAACTGTTGGCACAGAGTGATTGGTCATAAAATCCTTCATATGGGGGCCTATCAGTTCCAGACTTAACATGAATAAACCAAACATTCAAACTGAATCATGGGACTTGAGAATGCCCCACACAACCTCATACTACATGGCGCACCACCTTTCTAAGGGAGTCCATTGGCTGCCCACATCTCTGGACCTCCCACTTAGGGTAGCTATCGAAAAGGATATCCTTCTGTGTAACAGGACTCTAGGAGTCACTTCTGACCAAACAGACGATCTGATTATTAGAGCGAGGCCCACCATGTGGAAATATTTGCCCTGCCTCTTGGCAGTTAATCCTTGGCTTCATAACCCAGTCCCTCTCTGGCACAGGTATGGCATACAGATAGGTAACTAACGATAGTCTCCGGATGTCTGTGCTTTCAAGATTGCAAGCACCTTGATCAACTGTTAGGGATACCCTTAAAATACTCAGAGAATTACAGAACAAATTCAATCCCTCCCATGCAGCATTATTTGGAAACATGGGGCAGATACAGGGGTTGGTTTCAGGCATCAATATTTCCTAATTGAACACCTCCTCTCTGGTCCAAAAAGGGTCCTTACAAGGGAATACTGGCAGCTTCCGTTGCACGGGGCCTGCAGCCGGAAGACTGGTCATACCTCTGATCATATGCTGAAAGGAAAGAAGGAAGGATCAGTTTTACACAAAACGGGGTGACTATCAAACCAGGGTAAGCGTCAACACAGTATATTATACACATGCTTGTGATATAAATTGATATATAGCACAACATATAGAGGGGGAGAATTGTGTGGTTACGTAACATGAAATTAATACGTTCAGCAAGCTTTAAATAATTGTAAAACATTGTGTAAATGGCTCGAATCTGTGGTTTAGGTTTGTAACTAATTAGACCTGTTCTGCAAAACGTAAATGAACGATTTGGTTACGAAAGCTAAACAATTTCATTTTTGTATATTATAGATGCCTCTGAAGAAGGGAATGAATTTCCCGAAATGCATTGGGTTATTATAATAAAGTCATGGTTTGTGGAACCCACTTTTGACTCTTGAGCTTCTGTGAAACATCAACGGACTAAGTATTGAGTAAAATGAATTGAATATAAGAGTGAAAGTAAAAGGCTAAAGTAAATATACGAAGAAAAAAATATTGAGAGTAAGGTTAAGAAATATTTGAAATTGATTCATTGGACCCAAAACTTATGGTGTGGCAGTGCAACCCGATGGTATCTGACAGTAGATTCCAATTGTGGTGACACCATTACACTACCTCATTTCTGTAAGTAAATGTTCAGAAATGGAGGTCACACAAAAAGAGTTGAAATACGACTTAAGATGACACTATGAAAAGAAAGACAGTGACTGAGTTAGAGGTAGGTATGTACGCGAGAGGTTTAAATATAGAAACAGATATTGGTGAGCTAGAGAGAGAGAAAGTTCACTTTCCTGTGTGGCCTCATGGAAGGTGGGGTTCCTGGACAACTGCCCACAAGGGCTATGCCTTGTACCGACACTGCCCCCACCAGGTTGGCAAATGCCCTGTCCTTCAGGTCACTGGTGGAAGCATGCCCACAAGGTCAGTGAAGGCTCTGGTGTTTGGTCCACAGGTGGTTACCGAAGAAGCTGGCCTGTAGTCTACTAATGGAAATCCACTCGCTGGGTTTACAGATCCCCTTGGGGGTGGCTCGCCCAGGAATCGGTCTGAGCCTCCAACCCATAATGGGCCCAACAGTCTTCAAGCCCACTGGACACCAGGGAAAATCCTCAATAAAATGAGGTAGATGTCTGTGCCTACCCAAGAACCAGGGGCGTGACGCAGGGCCCCGCAGCCCCTGCGGGGCGGGGGGCCCCCAGGCTTCACTATCCAAGGGGGGCCCCTCATACCCCTTGTGCGTGCGAATGCTAAAAAAAAAAATAGCTCGTGCAAGCTGTTTTCCACCGAGCTGAAAGCATGAAAAACCTTGCAACATTATTGCCGTTTGTACTGCGAGGCCTCTCAGGAGCTGAACAGGCTGTAATATTGCTGAATGCCTAATTAGCATGGCAGCGCGATCGCGCTAAATAAACACACGGGAGCCGGTATTATCTGATTACACACGCGGCTCCGACTGCCGAGCCGAGGCCACGCCTCTTTATTATAACTAACTAGCGTCTGACGTCACGCGTCAGCGCTAGCTCACCTCGGCAGCGCGGAAGGCTAGAACGCCTCGCGCATGCCGAACATTACACTCCTTCCAACCTTCATAAAACATCAAGCACAACATGAAAACAAAACGATGGATCTGTTACCAGTTCGCCAGTCCTTACAGGTCACACCATATAGTCCGCCAGCTGGGATGAGGGTGCCGGGTTCTTCCTCAGGTTGTAGCGGGACGGACCGCCTCTGGAAGGGACCACCTCGGGGGTTCTGCGCCTTGGGGTGTTCGGCTCGACCCGGGCTGGGGAGCTGCCAGGCGGGTTACCCCCTGGGGTGGTTGGGACGGGTTGTGCACCCCCATCCTCGCTCGGACCGTCCTCCACCTCCTGATCTTCTCTCAGCTGGTCAGGATCCGGCCTCTCAGACTCGGTCCCGGGACGCGGCGGTGTTCCTGGGTGGACTTTCTTAAAGAAGGACACATCTCGCGTGACCGTTTCCGCACCTCTTTGAGCGGTCACCATCGTGCCTGTCCGGCGGGTGACCACCCATGGTTGTGGTTCAAAAGGAAGTCTGAACTTGCTGCCTGGGTAGCGGTCCTTCACGTACACTCGGTCTTGCTGCTGTATCCTGGACTCCTTAGCTCCCCTTCGCAGGCTGGCGTGGTCGTTTGATCGCCTCCGGTTGGCTAGTGTCCTCTCATTGGTGGCTTGTGCCGGAACCCAAGTAGGGTGGTGCGGGATCGTGTCGCTTACGATTCTCCCCATGGTGGCTGACCCGGGCGCTGCCTCGGTTGTGACATGGGGGGTCAGACGGTATTCCTGCAGGAAGCTGTAGATTGCTCTCTCTAGTGGAGATCCCTCAGCCATAGCGATGCGAATGGTTTTATTGAGCGTCCTCATGAACCTCTCCACCTCTCCATTGGCCTGGGGCCACCGCGGTGTTATCTTGCGATGAGCGATCCCCCAGCTCTTGAGATACTCTGCGAACTCCTGCCCCTGGAAAGGCGGTCCATTGTCGGTCTTAACCACCCCGAATATGCCATGAGTGGCGATGGTTTTTTCAAACTTCGCGATCACCTCCGTGGCTGTCTGGCTCCCCACGATTTCGACCTCTGGGTATTTGGTGAAATCGTCGATGATGACCAACGCATACCGCCCATCGGGGAGATGTCCGAAGTCGGCACTCACGCACTCCCATGGTCGCAGCGGATTGTCTTCGGTTGCCACTGGGCGAGGGCGCTCCGGCGGTCCTGCGGCTTGGCACCACGTGCAGGTTCTCACCGTCTGTTCCACCATCGCATCCATTCCTGGGAACCATACTTTGGCTCGGAGCCTGCCCTTTGTCTTCACCACTCCTTGATGTCCCCTGTGGGCGAGGTCCACCGCTTGTTGAGCGAGGCTGGCCGGCATGATTAGTCTCGGACCCCGCAGAAGACATCCCTGGGCGTCAACGGACAGCTCACTTCTCACCTTCAGGAACGACTCTAGTGTTAGCTTGGCTTGGGGCGTTCGTCTGTTGAGCGAGGCTTGAATTGTCCTCCAATCCCCCGATCTGACAGCCTCCACTGCTGCTCTCACACACTCATCGCCTTCTGAGGCTTCTCTTATTGCGGCCAGGCTCATTGGGAGGGGCCGTGACCGCTCTGTCACATACCGGACGTACTCCTCTGTATCCTCGGCCTCCTCTTTCTCCTCCGTTGTGGCTTTCCGCGGGTGTCGTGATAGGTAGTCCGCCGGGTTCGTGGCCCCTGGTTTATACTCCACCCGGTAGTCGTACCCTTGTAGCTGGAGTATCCATTTTTCAATCCGGGGTGGCGGCTTCGAGGACGACCCTTGGAAGAGAGGGATGAGTGGCTTGTGGTCGGTTGTCACCGTGAAATGATGTCCATACACATACACGTGAAAATACCGGCATGCCCAGTGGATGGCGATGGCTTCTCGTTCAATTTGAGAGTACTGCTGCTCTGTTTCGGTCAGGGACCGGCTGGCGTAGGCGATGGGGGCCCACTCCTCATTGTCCTGGAGTTGTGTCAGGACCGCTCCCAGCCCAAACGGACTCGCGTCCACTGCCACGTTGGTGAGCTTGGCCGGGTCGAAATATGAAAGGGTAGTGTCTGCGGACAGGGCCGCCTTCGTCGCTTGGAACGCCTGCTCTTGTTCCGGGCCCCACTGCCACATGGTGGACGACTTGGTCAGCTCCCTGAGGGGTTTGGTGAGGTTGGAGAGGTCCGGAATGAAACGGCCGCAGAAATTGACCATGCCCAGGAAACTCCGGGCCTCCGAGATGTTCGTCGGAGCTGGGGCGTCTTGTACATCCTTCACCTTGTCCGGGTCTGGGGCCCCCCCTTGGTCCGAGAATGTATACCCGAAGAAACTGATCTTATTCTGCAGGAACTGGCACTTCTCCCGGTGCAGGGTCAGGCCTGACTCCTGGATCCTCTTGAGGACCCCCCTCACCCGCTGATGGTGTTCCTCTATGGTTGACGCATATATGAGCAGATCGTCACTCACGTTGAGCACGCCAGGGAGCCCACTGAGCACCTCTCTGATGGTATTTTGGAATACCTCGGCGGCACTTGAAATGCCAAAGTTCAGGCGCCGATACCGTCTGAGGCCCACATGGGTGGAAAAAGTGGTGATGTACCTCGAATCCGGATGGAGGGGTAGCTGGTGGTAGCCTGACCGTAGGTCCATTTTCGAGAACCACCTGGCCCCGTTCAGCTCTCCCAGGATGTCATCAATGGTGGGCGTCAGGTGTCGCTCTCTTTTGACTGCGGCGTTGGGGAGGCGCATGTCTACACAGATGCGGACTTGTCCTGGCTGCTTCGGCTTCCTGGCGATGACGATCGGGGATACCCACGGGGTTGGCCCACTGACCTTTTCAATGATGCCTTGCCTCTCCAGGGCCTCTAGCTCCTCCTCGACCTTCTGCCGCAGGTGGAAAGCAATTCGTCGGTGCCTCAGGGCCACTGGCTGGACCGACGGGTCGATATGTAGGGATACTTCCTTTCCTTTCAGGCATCCAATGCCGTTGAAGACCTCTCCAAACTCTTCTAGGATGGTGTCCAGTTCCTCCTCCAGGACTGCCATGGCGAACGATATCAACCTCAATTCTTCGGCCGATTGCCCGCTCAGCAGCATCCCGCTGCCCTCTTCCGTGACGTAGACGGTGGTGCTGATGCTCCTCTCGCCATGTTGTATCTCTGTTTGGAAGCACCCAATGAGGGGGATGGGCGTCTTCTGGCCATATGCGAACACTCTAATCTTCGCCCCTCTGAGCGGGGGTTTGGCCCGCAGTTGGTGGTAGACATTGGCGGCCATCAGCTCGATGGAGGCCCCAGTGTCAATCGTCGCCTTTACTTCCTGTTGTTGGACTAGTATGCGACATTTCGGAAGTCTGCGCTTCTTCTTCTGTGGTTGGTGGATTGCACGTAGTGGACTGGGTATTCTTCGGTGTCGTCGTCCATGTCTTCGCTGTCTGCCTCTTCGCGTACCGCATGGGCCACCTCCTTCTTGGCTTTGGTGGACCGGCATACCGCCGCAAAGTGGTTCATCCACCCGCAGGCGCCGCACCTTTTCCCTCTGGCCGGACAGTCTTGCATGCGGTGGGGTTGGCCGCCACAGTACCCACAGTCTTTCTTCTTGGTCTCCGGCTGCCGTTTCCCTCCGGTTTGCCTCCCTTTTGGCCGCACTACGTTCATCGCTTCCGCCACTTGCACTTGCTCCGTCTTCACAGGGCGATGTAGGGCTGCCTCCATGTGCGAGGCTCTCGCTTGCGACAGCTCCTTTGACCGTCCGAGGGTGAGGATGTCCGCCAGGGGCTTTCCTTCTTCCTGGAGGACGGTGACACGAAGCTTAGACGAGTAGCATCCCTGTATGATCTGCCCTCGGATCTCCTCCTGCTCATCACGGAACCCACACGTGCTGGCTAGCTCCTTCAGCCTGCCATGGAACGCATCCAGAGACTCGTCCGCCTCTTGCTTGGCCTAACGGAAGATGAACCTCTCATAGTCTCTGTTCGCCATGGGCTCAAAATGGGCGTTGAGCGCGTTCAGCAATGTGTGGTACGTCTTCGGCGTGGCTTCCACGAGCGTTTTGTAGATGCGGTGGATGTCTTTACCTCCCAGGTGGAGCAGCAGTGCTCTGCGTCTTTCCCTCGCGATGCCAGCCCCCTCGAAGTAGAATTGCAGGTGGTCTGTCCAATCCTTCCATCGCGGGGCGAGGGACGACGAGGCACCATCCACGACAAACGGCTCGATGGCGGGAATCGACGCCATCTTGGCACGTGCGCAGCACGCGGTGAACGCTGGCTACCTCTCCTCTGCGTCGACGCCACCTGGCCTGCACTCCCTCCGGGCGTTGTTCGGTGACCTCCCTCGCGCTGCTGCACCAACCGGGGACGCGCCTACCTCCGGACGTCGTCCGCGGGACTCTCCGGCGCTTCTGGGTCACGGCGATCACACCTGGCATGGGCCTGGATCGGAGGAGGGCACGGTGGTCTGCAGACTCCTCGTGGGGGCATGTGCGGCAGCACCTGGGCGAGACATATCCCTTCCAGGCCGTGGATTGGGGCTCCAGGGCACACACAGCAGATCTTTGGAAGGGCCCTCCTGGCACCTGCAGTTATCTTCACCAGGCCTCCCAGCAGGCTCAAACGAGACACCATGAGGGAAGCAGCATGCACAGGCTCAGGCAACCTGAGAGGACACCAGAAGCGTTGTGGGGCGCCAACATAGCACAGCAGGGCTCACTTGACCCCTCGTCGCCAGTGTAATATTGCTGAATGCCTAATTAGCATGGCAGCGCGATCGCGCTAAATAAACACACGGGAGCCGGTATTATCTGATTACACACGCGGCTCCGACTGCCGAGCCGAGGCCACGCCTCTTTATTATAACTAACTAGCGTCTGACGTCACGCGTCAGCGCTAGCTCACCTCGGCAGCGCGGAAGGCTAGAACGCCTCGCGCATGCCGAACATTACACAGGCCACGGACCGGAAGCAGCATTCGAACCTCCCGACAGTTTTAAATCTGGATGCCTCTGCCCCCTTCATTGCTACTTGTGCCTCCTGGGGCAAAGCAGCAGGTGGAGTCCCTGAAAGCAGCACTGTCGCTGTGCTTTGTTGCCCTTAGGTACTGGATACTAGAAATATTTGTAGAAAGCCACGTGGCATGCTGACACAGGGCACCGAGTCAAGTGCACCGCTCCTACCGGCCTCTGCGAGGCTTTCCCCGGCCTCCTGGAGAGGGGCTGGTAGAGTCTAATGAAGCTCAGTTCTAGTGAAAGCGGAGGCTCCTAGATATGAGCCGCATATTCAGATTATGACAGCGTCTGTAAGTGTTTTCGCTTTCTAATTTAAAATACACTACAATAACAACTTTGCACGAATACTGTATTAAAAGGGTAGTCCCTGGTTAGACCTTTCCATCAGCCCTTAAACCCACTTAGAACTGCTCACAGAGAAACACGGTCAGACATTCATTTTATGCATTTGTATTAAAGTCCATAATACAATGCACCGATGCAACATGGACTATAAGCATGGAGGGTGTTGCCGTTTCATTATCCAATGATAAGATTAGCACATGACACCGGGGAATAGTATATGTACACACACACATAGCTGTCAACTGATCCTCCTTGTCTTCAGAATCCTGTGCTCGCTTTTTAGCCATCAGAATTATGCATTGTAGGACTTTTAGTTTTTTTTGTACTTTCTAAGAGTGGGACTGTGGGATTAGAAATCACTGTTTTCACGTTTATTTATGGATAGAGTGTGGGTTACAAAAATGCCAAACAATAACTCTAAAAATACTCCTCCACTGGCTGGAGATGTCATGTACATGAACACCACTTTGCATCTGTGCGCTCCAATCCTTCACTGTTGCCCATGCTCCACACGTTTCGTTCGGCAGGTGTGTAACTGCTGATATCAATCACCTGTTTTCGTGAGAGAGGCTTACATGGCCAGAGTTGGGCTGGGATGCCTCAATGTCTCTAATTTGCTCTTGGTTTACAGCCCCTTGAGTAGCCCTTTACCAATGTGTGCAATTGTGCCCGCTGCTGGCCACGCTGTCTCTGTTATGGGAGGGCGTGCACTGATGCTTGCCTCCCGTGCTACATCTAATTAGTGCAGCTGTTGCTTATGCCATCGTGGTTTGTGAGGAAGGATTTGTCCTGCTCATTCATCCCATGATGCATCTGCTTTATGATGGGTGGTCCCCCTGCTCTTGCATCCCATGATGCATCTTCTTTATGATGGGTGGTTCTCCTGCTCCTTGCTTCCCATGATGCATCTGCTTTATGATGGGTGGTCCCCCTGCTCATGCTTCCCATGAAGCATCTTCTTTATGATGGGTGGTTCTCCTGCTCCTTGCTTCCCATGATGCATCTCCTTTATGATGGGTGGTCCCCCTGCTAATGTATCCCATGATGCATCTTCTTTATGATGGGTGGTTCTCCTGCTCCTTGTTTCCCATGATGCATCTTCTTTATGATGGGTGGTCCCCCTGCTAATGTATCCCATGATGCATCTTCTTTATGATGGGTGGTTCTCCTGCTCCTTGCTTCCCATGATGCATCTCCTTTATGATGGGTGGTTCTCCTGCTCCTTGTTTCCCACGATGCATCTTCTTTATGATGGGTGATCCCCCTGCTAATGCATCCCATGATGCATCTTCTTTATGATGGGTGGTTCTCCTGCTCCTTGCTTCCCATGATGCATCTCCTTTATGATGGGTGGTTCTCCTGCTCCTTGTTTCCCACGATGCATCTTCTTTATGATGGGTGATCCCCCTGCTAATGCATCCCATGATGCATCTTCTTTATGATGGGTGGTTCTCCTGCTCCTTGCTTCCCATGATGCATCTCCTTTATGATGGGTGGTCCCCCTGCTAATGTATCCCATGATGCATCTTCTTTATGATGGGTGGTTCTCCTGCTCCTTGTTTCCCATGATGCATCTTCTTTATGATGGGTGGTCCCCCTGCTAATGTATCCCATGATGCATCTTCTTTATGATGGGTGGTTCTCCTGCTCCTTGCTTCCCATGATGCATCTCCTTTATGATGGGTGGTTCTCCTGCTCCTTGTTTCCCACGATGCATCTTCTTTATGATGGGTGATCCCCCTGCTAATGCATCCCATGATGCATCTTCTTTATGATGGGTGGTTCTCCTGCTCCTTGCTTCCCATGATGCATCTCCTTTATGATGGGTGGTTCTCCTGCTCCTTGTTTCCCACGATGCATCTTCTTTATGATGGGTGATCCCCCTGCTAATGCATCCCATGATGCATCTTCTTTATGATGGGTGGTTCTCTGGCTTCTTACTTTTCATGATGCATCTTCTTTATGATGGGTGGTTCTCCGGCTCCTTGCTTCCCATGATGCATCTTCTTTGTGATGGGTAGTTCTCCTGCTCCGTGTTTCCCATGATGCATCTTCTTTATGATGGGTGGTTCTCTGGCTCCTTGTTTCCCATGATGCATCTTCCTTGTGATGGGTGGTTCTCCTGCTCCTTGTTTCCCATGATGCATCTTCCTTGTGATGGGTGGTTCTCTGGCTCCTTGCTTCCCATGTTGCATCAAATTTGTGACAGAGGCTTGTCCTCCTCCTTCCATCCCTGGTTGTACTTTTCTTTGGTTGTGAGGAAGGCTTGCATTGCTCCTTTCTTTTTGTACTGCATCTGTTTTGTAGTTGAGGCTTATAATTCTCTTTGCTTTCTGTGCAGTTTCTGTTGTATGAGGGAGATTTGTACTGAACAATTATGATCATTCACAATGAGGCATGTCATCCGTTTTTCTTTCTTTCATTTCTCAGTTTGATGGTGATCTTTGAAAATGGTTGGGTGTAATATATGCCCTTGAATTCCAGCAAGCTATTAAAGCAAGCTGGCCCAACTTCTCCAAGAGTGCTCAAAGTGGGGTTCTCTTCCCAAGAAACATTTGAAAAAAATGTGGTCAATTAGTTTATTTTTTAGACCCTCATAAATTTCCTCAAAAGCCATGAGTTCTGAAACAGGTTTTATTAAATATAGAAGTACTTTCACGGTTTCTCAAGTTAATGAAGCCCAAAGCTCCTGATGAGTTCACTCAATTCTTTTCAAAACGTGCAGTGAGTACTCACGTATGCTAATAATTATCCACATTATCACAGGGTAGATTTTATCATGGATTCCCCACATTTGCCTCAGGTGCCCCGGTATGCTTAGAATTACATTCAATAGGCTGATTTCAATTTGACTAAATTCCTCTATGGTGGGTGACCCATTTGAATAAATAATTACCTCTAGTATGTTAGGACCTGCCAGCACTGGATGAGTCCCATATGTCATGGGCACCATGTCATGCCAAGAATTACACACAAAATGCCAGTTTCAGAATTTTGCAGTTTTCTTCATCCATATACCACCATCTGTTGAAAGTTACCGTTAATATATTAAGACAAGAATTTGTTCATGGTTGCCTGCCTCTCCATATGTCATGGTTGACCACCCTAATGACAAAAAGTATCTCCAGTATGTTAGTGCCCGTATTTTGTAATCACAAAAGAGGCACTGTTCCAAGGCGAATCAGGTCAAGAAGCGACCGTCATCCGCAAGTAGAGGTGAGAGAAAGGAGAGGATTAGGTCAGGGTTTAGGTACTTTGGGTGACAGGGGAGACACGTTATTGTCTCTTGTTGCCCTCACACACCCCGAAGGATGTCATGCTTCATCATCGGGCGTTTGCTCCTCGTCGGGCCGGCGGTGCAATGCCCTATGGGACCCCCGAAGGGTCTCTTTGGCGGAGATCTTTTAGAGAACTGCCGATGGATGCATGCGGGTATGTGGAAGGGAAGTACCAGAGTGATCAGTGCAAAAGGTGTGTGCTATGTGAGTTTAAAAATACCTAAGGATACCAAACAAGTTATCATTTAATAAAGAGATATCCTTGGTATAGTAAAAAACCAGTAGGTTGGTAGTTATCTGTCGAGACGTTATGTGTCTGGATAACTTAAAGGATGATCGACATGTTTCACGCCTTGGGTGGTCACAGTGATCCTTGGCGTTTCATCAGGACCAGTGGTGGTGGTGAGATGTGAATAGTGCACAGACTAGAAAAAGCGGGTAGGGTGATATTAGCCCTCTCGCTGTTAAAGGGAAGGGGGGGAAAAGACGGTTTAGATTACCTACATAGGTAGTGTGTGTAAAAACAAGTATGTTATGCCCCCTTTGGAACTGACCTAAAAGAGGAGTAAGGGTTTCTCCATGAGTCTGCGGCGTAGGATGCCCACACCATCTAGGGGGGTTACTCAGGTGATGGCACTGGAAACCTGCCCAGTCCAGACGCCAGTATTTTGCCACAAATGTCTCATATGCCAAGAATTACCTTTGGTTTGCCAGTGCCAGCATTTTGTCTTGGGGTACCCCTTATACCAAAAATTACCTTCAGTGTACCAGCATGTTGCCTTGGATGCCCCCTTATGGCAAGAAGTATGTCCAGTAAGTAGTCCAGTAGTTTGCATAGGCCACAAATTACCTCTTGTTTGCCAGTGCCAACATTTTGCCTCAGGTACCCATTATACTAAGAATTACCTCCCATGTGCAAGTGCACCCTTTAGCTGCAGGTGCCCCTTATGCCTATAATTATTCCCAATATTTCAGCACTCACATTTTACTATGGGTTTCCCTTACTCCAAGAATTACGTCAAGTTTGCCATCTCTAGCTTTTGCCATGGGTGTGCTCTATGCCACAAATTGCCTCTAATCCACCAGTATTTTGAATAGGTGTCTCTTAAGCCAAAAAGTACCTCCAGGCTCATATGTGTCACATACTCAGACACACACTGTTACTTATGCTCACTTACATTCACTCAGTCACTCTTAATCTCAATCAAACTCTCTCTCACTCCTTCACTCTCTCGCACTGCCTTTCCCCCTTTCTCACTCACACTCACTCTTACTCTCAGTCACTCTCACTTACTGTCCTATGTGTGTAAACTAGGATCTGTACATAACACCAAATAATGTTACTCTTGAGTTCTTATGAGTGTGTGCTTCAGGGCCCACTAGACTATAGAGACTAGTTCAACCTGCAAGGTAAAAATAACAAGCCTTGGCATAGCCAATAGGTCTCGCTTTTGGGACCCTATAAGTGTTTAGCCATGCAACAGTTGATGTTGTTGCACCAAGGATATTGTGCTGGAGAACTAAACACTTATAAGGTCCCACAGTCGAGACCTATTGGCTTTGCCAATGCTTGTATATATTTAATGGGAGTTTAAGGGCACTCCTCAGCACTGCTGCAGTACATTTAGTGAGACGGTACCTACACTCCTCAGCACTGCTGCAGTACATTTAGTGAGACGGTACCTACACTCCTCAGCACTGCTGCAGTACATTTAGTGAGACGGTACCTACACTCCTCAGCACTGCTGCAGTACATTTAGTGAGACGGTACCTACACTCCTCAGCACTGCTGCAGTACATTTAGTGAGACGGTACCTACACTCCTCAGCACTGCTGCAGTACATTTAGTGAGACGGTACCTACACTCCTCAGCACTGCTGCAGTACATTTAGTGAGACGGTACCTACACTCCTCAGCACTGCTGCTTTACGTTTAATGGAAGAATACTTGCACTTCTCAGCACTACTGCATCTAGGGTAATGGGAGAGCACGGCACTGCTCAGCACAGAGATATTCTGGATAGTGATTACTGGCGTTGAACAAGACAGTAACATACATGTCTCAGTCCATTACTCGAGCAGCACAATTAGTCTTAAAGGGGCATATCTACAAGGCGGCGATATAAAATTATTGCCACTTTTGCGGCCGTTTTCTGCCGAAAAGCGGCAATAATTTTATCGCTATATTAGCAAGGTCACGCTATCGCCTGAAAACTTGCCTTAGCGCCTGAATTCCTAATGCCCATCTTTGCATCTCTAATTGGATGCAAAGTGGGCGTTCCTCCCCAAGATAATGGGAGAAATGTCGCTAAGCGACATTTCTCCTATTATCAAGCCTCACTCAAAGCAGCATAGCGAGAAGAAAAGTAGCGATAACCTCTGTTATCGCTACTTTCCTTACGCCTGCTTCAGGACTGACTTAGCCATGATATCCTATGGAAGGTGGATATCATGGCTAAGTATGTGAGGCTCTATCAGCAAGCTAACGCCAATCTTCGTGAGATTATCGCTGGGTTTCCAGCGATAATCTCACATTTGGCAGTTAGTGCTAGGATTTTTATCGCTTTTGAGATAAGCATTGCTAATAGCACGCTATCTCAGCGATAAAAATCCTCGTTACCCGGCGATAATTATCCTAGCGCTACGTGCGCTTAGCGATAATTATCGCCGGTTGTTGCTGATATGCCCCTTAGTTATTAATGTCCAGATTTAATATTTCTAATCCACTCTTTCAGCAAGGCAACTGAGGCAATGAGGCAACTGAGGCAATGAGGCAACTGAGGCAACTGAGGCAATGAGGCTATGTGATTAATAATAATTTTTTGTTGGACGTTTTAGGTTGGTGAGCGATATAGTTTCAAGAAACTCCATCAGTGTTACAACTTGTTTATTTTGAAAGCCAATATATTGCGCAGTAACAGGTAGTAATATAAAGTGCCAAATTGTAAGACATGGGTAAGCCTCACGATAATTGGTCATCATAGATAGACTAATAGACAGTAGCGCAGCAGAAGCGCTCTAAGTAAAGACGAGGGCGGCATTGATGCAATAGGCTAATATACGTAGCAGGCAGTACATTAAATAACGCGCTTACGCGTGTTGAGGGAAAATGGCAAAATAGAAAGGATAATAATAAGCGACACGGCTCAGAACAGTCATGAAACATTAAAACTTGCGAATTAAGCGCACAATACTGAAAAAAGGATAAGGGCACAAGGACAAGTGTCACAGGCCATAAATGAACGCAGTGCAGAAAATAGGTCATGCGCCCTGCAAGCGCGGTATAATCCTATCTTCCAACGTGCCGCATAGGCTGATATCAGTGATATCAGCAGTTCAAAGATGGGTAGTTATGCGCAGGAAAGTGAAGGGTATTATATAACAACTCAGATATATGGGCATGTTACGTACCATAACTAGCTGCCACCCATAAAATAAATGAAACGTAAAGAATACAACTCTTACAAATGCTAGTGTGTGCTGGAGAAGGTAACTCTCTTCTGTGTTCCGCGTGTTCTTCCAGGTAAAACTGGGGCTCAAACTTCCTGTTTGAAAGACGTGACGTCTTTCATTGATCCTGGATGATACGAAAGATGTTTTCATTCAGTTCAGACTTCACTCTCTGTACAAGCGCAGGCTCATACCTAACCTATAGGTTTGTTCAAACATGATCACAGTGTTTCAGCTTCTCCATCGGTAACTCACACTGGAAGGCCCTCAATACCTCACAGACGGGTGTCATCCTACACACTTTCCCCAGTGCACGTGCTCTCATCAGAAAAATGTCTAATGCTTCTGCAGTACAAGGGGTTCTACCCAGAAACTATAATATACCATTGTATCCCGCTGATCTAGATATGTTTGCATGTTACTGGCTGCTCTACAGTCCACCTCCCAAAAGAACTATTCTTGAAACAGTTGTTTCAAAATTACCTGGTTATCTGGAAACCGCTTTCCTCAGGGATTTCTAGTTGGGCTTCGCACCAAGCTGGGGTAATAAATCAACATTAAGGAACAGAACAAACAAGCGATCGAGAAGGCCCTATAAACACGCTGTTGCGTTGATGATGATAGGGTAAAAGTTGCTTAGTGCAACGCCGCACCTGAAGCAGCATTCTTTCACTTCAACGCACTCTAACCCCATATCTGGCACAGTCTCGCTAACAATCTATAACATAATACACTTGGCTGAACAGAGAACACAAAGCATTACACAATCCGCAAACTATATCAAGTGCCCACCCACCTGCGACATTGCTTCGTAGGCATCACTAACCACTTTAATGCATGCCTCTGACGTTTAAACAGGAAAGAGAGCGCCAAGAGTTCCACACATTCATGCATGCCAGTCATCCCCCTCAGAATCATGGCTCTCAAATTCAATTATGCAGTTGTTATTGGCATAAATGAAACAACCAGGAAAAGTGGCCAGAGCCTGAGTGAATCCTGGGAAGCACGTGTTATGCAATAAGGCTTTTCCTTCATAACGTGCTTTGCTCATACTAAGCCTGTGGAGCACAGAGTTTGAATCGCTAACTCAAACTATCTAAGGCAATCACGCACTCCGCGTCTTCTCTTCTTACCGCCAAAGACTGTTTGTTTCTCGTTGTGCCCCCGCAGTTCTCAGGTTCACACGGCAAGACGCTGGTGACCAAACCACCGCACGGCGCCTCAAAGAACTCTTTGCACATGCGTCAAACTCCATCACATCAAAAAACGCTAGAACGCCTATAGTGGGAATTTATGATGACGCGCAAGTGGTGGCAATTAGTTATAGTTGGTGAATTCGTGAACTTCCTGAGAAATTTCGAAACACCCCAAAACAACCTCTTTAATTTTTAGAACTAATTCATGGTACGTAGCCATCACATTCACATGTTATTTTACTTCATTTGACACTAACGCTGAAAACAACAATTCATACGCCACTCCAAAGCTTTTTCGAGGCTAGAGGACACACATTGGGGCTGTTGGTATGTTCTCGGTTGCACGTTCTGCTTTCACTTTCCTCCTTTGTGAAACGTTTGTTATCTTTATGGGGCCATGTGTTCCAAACACATGGCCCCATAAAGATAACAAAGCTTTTGCGATGACAGTAAGTCAAGTGAGCCAGTCCAAGTGGGACGGCTCAAATAGAGAAAACTGTACGTCAGAAAGTGCTCTTTCCCAATGGCTGGCCACCGTTTAGCATAAACGGTGGCGCCAGCCAATGGGAAAGAAGGGCGGGGCTTAAAGCCCGATACTGACACTGACCCTAAATCCTCAAATCTCGCCAGCGAGACTGCGCATGTGCGCAGTCTTACGCTAGGCTCGACCTAATAAAAACAGTCTAGGTGTACTTTGAGAAGTAAGGCTGACATTTTAGAAAGGTAGCCAAGTTGTGAAAACATGGCAATCTTGTCTCCTGAAAGAGTCATGTCACACTTTTAGGCAGGGCCTACTGTTGTCGACAGACCTGTTGTGGAGAATACCAAAGCTTACAGTAGGCCCACTGCTGATCATTGTTTAGCTTTCTTGTCAATCTAATACATTTGTTTCTTATGTAATAGTTGTCCTTCCTTCTCTTGTGATTCTCCCTCCCGTGGATCATTGCTTCTCTATAATTATTTTTATTTAGAGGATTTGTATCCTTCCGTAGCATGACATCAAGGAACTACTTTTTTCCTCTGAGCACCCCATGGGAGTGCATGTGTGTTCAAGCGCTGTCTCACACATCTCTTACACCCACGCTCTCCGTGTTACTCCACATCTCCTTACCCAAAGCACAGCAACAGCTACTCCCCAGTGTTTGACTAAAAGCTTTGTGAAGCTGGTTTAGGTGTAGGCCTGTATTCTCAACAAGTTGCATTTATTACACGGGGAGGTGCAGGACGCTGCACTCCATCTCTGCTGGAGATGTTGCTTCTTCCACAGCCTCATAAATCATCTCACCGGGCTGCTGCATGGCACCAATTGGACTGAGAATTTATTCCAGTTCAGAGTCATGTGGAAAGTAAATTAGGCTTGGGAAACTTTTTTCATTTAAGATGGACACTTCCTAAACCGCAGGCTCAGACAGCTGTTATGTTCTTTTAAGTACCTACAACCAGTCCTCAGTGTTCTTTTTTAAAGGTGTAGCAAGTGCAAAAGACCATATAAATATGTTAAGAATTTCCAGTGCGATTTATTTGAAAAATAAATCAGATTGTTTATAAAGATTGAACATATTGAATTCAGTGCTCAGTTTTGACATCGATAAAGGAATGAGTTTGCTTTTCCTCCAGTATTTGAAAATGTTTTTTTTAACTATTTTTTTACAAACAGAGCTGTATAAACAAGCATTGGCAAATCCAATAGCTTGTCTCTGGCATTGGAAATGAGATCTATTGGCTTTGACAATACTTTTTTAGTGTACATATGGATGCAGTGAAAAGTTTAGATACTGTTTGTAGCTATGCTGTGTGTTTGGCGGAAAAGTCATTCAAACGTGTTCTTCTGTCATTTCTTACATGATGTGCACACTATGACGACAGGATAGCTTGTATGGCAATGTGAGCGAAACCCCTCTCGATACAATGGTCAGACAGGGGAACCATGGTACCAGGTGTAATACTGTCCAGGGTGATGAGTGGGGAAGCTGGCAGGTCACCTGTGCGCTGCAGCTACTAGGCACCCCTGCATTTATAGAACAGCATCCCTTTACCAGTGGTACACCGCACCATGTGGACTTTTCTTCTGTTAAACAGTATTCTGCAGAACTGCAACTAAAAAAAAAGAAAATAGGTATTTTTAATCATGGGGTGATGGTTCTGAGGGTGACACTTTGGGCATCATTCATTGTTTAATGGACATCACTACTATCTGCGCGTCCCCCACAAAATAACTAATTGAAGACCCTCTTCTAAAAAGCTGCATTGTGCAATAAAATGAAGGGCGGAATGCTTGAATTCATCTCACCCACTAGTAATTACTCCGGTCGCATCCCAGTACATTATGATTGTGCACACCAGGCCACCTCAGTTTGGGACCATCTGTATGCAAATCAGTCCTGACCCTGCTCCAGTGGGAACAGTCCAACCAGAACTGCCAGACCAGGTCCTCTCTGAACCAGAGCGCAAGCACGGACCGGGTTTGCCCTAGTTAGGGCTCATCAGCCAGCTATAGCCAGGTCACCAAAGGAATGTGCACTAACACTCCCGGTGATATATCTGGTGTGGGTTGCAGGATTTGAGGTACTCAAACATAATGGTTGGCAGGTTGATTGTGTGAGGGGGCCCCTTCTCTGTGCCTTGCATGGGGGCCCAGGCAGTCCTTCTGCTATTCCGGGAGACTGATGCATGGGATTAACCCTCAATCTGCCCTGTACCCGGGGAGGCAGAATGCACATGCTACCCAAGGATTTGATAACAGAACAAAAGGGGGGGTTCTGACCAACATCAGGGCATCTCCCCCAACCCTGAGGAGTTATTCCCCGCCTCTTTCACGCGCGGGGCGGGGCACTCTCAGCATTCTTATCTGAACATCGCTGTGTTTCACTCACTGCCCCTTTCACGAGCGGGATTCCTTTCTGTATCCCTATGCATCACCATATGTCCTAAACCTATTTAATGTGTGAGCTGGGGCAGGTTAGGGGCGGCTAATTACTCAGTACCGGGGACAATACATGGTGTTGCACCTTCTATCATTGAAATGGCTCGAGTGGTAAGTGTTCTGCTGAGAGTTCTTCACCCCAATTATGCATCCGTTTCTTTAAAAACTCGCGGCACATGTTACACTTCAATTACCAAGGAAGGTTTGAGCCATTCTCGAGGAGTTGTGTCATTGCGGACATCAGTGTTCAAGCAGAATCTAGTAAAGAGGAAGGGAGGGTGAGGGACTGGGCCCCAGGTGCCCTCCCTCTGCTGAAGGAATGTAAGTGGGGGAGCTTGGCAGTGGGTGGATCTTTGCACTGAGACGTTGGTGATCAAGGTTGGCACTACCAGTTTACAGTTGTACCCATTATGTGTGAGGTGGGCACTGTGGAGCGGGGCTGGTGAGGCAGACGGTGTGATGCTGAACGAGGAGAATGCAAAGCCCGCTTCACAGACCTCGAAATCCATTCAGCGTCCACTACACCTGCACCGCCACCTGCCTCTTCTATACTGTTCATGGGCACATTTGAGGATTGATGCCCAGTGCAGTGGGCACTGAGGAGGCCAAATTGAAATGGAGAAGAGTCAATTCGATTTATTTGAAATTTGAAGGGCTTCATCTTCAATCTCTCACACTCAAGCACTCCTTTTATCTCTAACACTCAAGCACTTCTATCTCTAACACTCAAGCACTTCTATCTCTAACACTCAAGCACTCCTTTTATCTCTAACACTCAAGCACTCTTTCTATCTCTAACACTCAAGCACTTCTATCTCTAACACTCAAGCACTCCTTTTATCTCTAACACTCAAGCACTCCTTCTATCTCTAACACTCAAGCACTTCTATCTCTAACACTCAAGCACTTCTATCTCTAACACTCAAGCACTCCTTCTATCTCTAACACTCAAGCACTCCTATGTCTAACACTCCCGTGCTCCTTCTATCGCTAACACTCAAGCACTCCTTTTATCTCTAACACTCAAGCACTTCTATCTCTAACACTCAAGCACTCCTTCTATCTCTAACACTCAAGCATTCAATCTTCTATCTCTAACACTCAAGCATTCATTCTTCTATCTCTAACATAATATCACTCCTATCTCTAACACTCAAGCACTCCTTCTATCTCTAACACTCAAGCACTCCTTCTTCTGTCTCTAACACCCAAGCACTCCTTCTTCTATATCTAACACTCATGCACTCCATTCACTCTTTCTTCGGTCTCTAACACTCAAGCAGTCCTATCGCTAACACTCAATCACTCCTTCTATCTCTAACACTCAAGCACTCCTTCTATCTAATACTGAAGCACTCCTATCTATAACACTCAAGCACTCCTTCTTCTATGTCTAACACCCAAACACTCCTTCTTCTGTCTCAAAACGCCCAAGCACTCCATTCATTCCTTCTTAGGTCTCTAACAATCAAGTATTCATTCTTCTATCTCTAACAGTCAAGCACTCCTTCTTCTATATCTTACACTCAAGCACTCCTAGCACATCCTTCTCCTATTTCCTTCACTCAAGAACTCCTTCTTCTATATCTTACACTCAAGCACTCAAAGCATTCCTTCTTCTATTTCCAACACTCAAGAACTCCTTCTATATCTTACACTCAAGCACTCCAAGCATTACTGCTTCTATTTCTAACACTCAAACACTCCTTCTTCTATCTCTAACACTCAAACACTCCTTCTTCTATATCTTACACTCAAGCACTCCAAGCATTATTGCTTCTATTTCCAACACTGAAACACTCCTTCTTCTATCTCTAACACTCAAGTACTCAAAGCATTGCTTCTTCTATTTCCTTCACTCAGAACTCCTTCTTCTATATCTTACACTCAAGCACTCAAAGCATTCCATCTTCTATTTCCAACACTCAAGAACTCCTTCTGTATCTTACACTCAAGCACTCCAAGCATTACTGCTTCTATTTCCAAGTTGATGCCGCAGTGGTTGAAAGATGAGCTTTAAAACTTTTTCCCCTTTCTCTTGCACCCTCACATAGGTCATGTTGAGTTATGTTATAAAATGGAGAGAGATGATAAGTAAATGTATGTGATAGTCATTAAAAGAAGGAAGTTAGGAGAGGTCGTGCTAAAATGTTGGCTGTAGAGCTGTCTTACCACCAAAATTATTGGGGTCACACCTAGTCGATTTACTAAGGCCAAGAAGAAAAATGCACCGCCTCCCATCGCCACAGCTTTCCCCACAGCTGCGGGATCCAGGATCCTTGCAGTGGTGTTGGTCTTGTGGTGGTCCGACTACCATGGTTATAATCAGGCGATTGGACTACCGAAGGGTTGGTGGGCAGACCACCACCGCGGGTGTGGCCGTCTTTGCACCTCCATACTCATAATCAGACCCTGTGAGGCAGATAATCCCTGAAATCGGTAGTACACAGAATACTCACCCTGTAATTATTGGTGTTACAATTGGTGGAGGATCATATACACTCAGGGCCGTATTTATTAAAATTTCATGCAACACAACTCAGCAGCCACCTTGCGGCGCTGCATGAAAGGGGAAAGGCTGGAAAGTACAGTATTTGCCATTATAAGGAGCACTCCGGTCGGGCTCGCGCACTTTTGTCTGCCTAGCGCAAACGCAGGCAACCTTGCTTCATGGTACATCACTGCCTGCGTTGCCAGCAGGATTGTTGTTGTGCAGGACAAAAACAATCCGCAGATGCAGTTTCCTATTGCTAAGTGTGTTACAGAATGCAGCACACTTAGAAAGATGAAAACAAGGAGAAATAAGGGTATTTGTGAAATTCTGACTCATTCCCAGGGCTACCGCTAATGGTAAATCTGGAAATGCTTAAAGATCCATGGACATTGTATGGAAACGCCCACGCTTCACCCACGGCATGCCTCCCTGCTGCAGAGTAACACAACACAGTGATTTGCACTGCCTGGCGTTACTCAAGATTCACACACAAGTGGGCGTTGCATGGCTTGGTAAATCTCATTTAGGTTTTGTGTCCCCCTAGAGTCCCCTCGAGTGGCGCAAGGGTGACGCAAAAACCCTGATAAATACGCCCCTACATTTTTACAATTACTCAATTTTATTATTCCTCTAAAAAACTCAGGAGGTTCAATACACATCCGGTCAAAGGTTAGATACGCGGTAATAATGTTTCATCACAGGTCCCTCATCGATAAGTATAAACCCTGCCTGAATTCTACCTGCCTGCCCCACAGTACAGTTCATCTGCCAGATCGTGAAAAGTCTAATTGTGCCATTAGCACTGATGTCAGAACTATGTATGCCAGCGTCTCTCCCGAAGTGAGTGGCCCTGACAAATCGCCGGTACCTTATATACCTTTCTTATACTGGGTACGCCATAGAGCGAGGCGAGGTTGTTATCTTATTTTATATTGATTTGTATCGCGCACTAATCACGGAGAGGATATCCAGGCGCTTGGGCAGGTGTGTAGGTGCGTTGTGCTGCCCAAACAGGCATACCTCTGATACCCTTCTCATAATGGATATTCGATGGAGTGAGGAGAGGTTGTTATATCGTGTTATATGGGTTTGTATAGCGCACTAATCACGGAGAGAGTATCCAGGCGCTTGGGCAGGTGTGTAGGCTGGGCCTGGTGGCTCAGTGGACTAATGCATCCATTGCAGGGGCCTATATTCAACCTCATGGTCACAGGTTCAATTCCCGGCGGGTCCACTTAGCCTTTCATCCATCTGAGGTCGATAAAATGAGTACCATTGAGTCGGGGAACAATAAACATCTGTTATTCAGCGCCAAGATGCCTCCGAGTGCACTTTACAAATACATATGTCATGTTGTGCTGCCCAAACACCAGTACCTTATATACCTTTCTCATAATGGATATTCGATGGAGTGAGAAGAGGTTGTTATGTTATATTGATTTGTAGAGCGCACTAATCACGGAGAGGATATCCAGGCGCTGGTGCAGGTGTGTAGGTGCGTTGTGGTGCCCAAACACGGGTACCCTATATACCCTTGTTATACTGGGTACGCGATAGAGTGAGGAGAGGTCACCACATGCTCAGCTCCTGTTGTGTGACACATGACACTGACCAATACGTCCTGTTCCAAATATCTGAAGTGCCTTGAAGCGAGCTGCCGCTTTTCTCCCCTCTTATTTGCAAGGTCATCTCTCCTTGTGGGCACATTTCAGCTGCCCTGTTTGTGAACGGGCATCGGAGAGTGGACAATTCCCTCCTCTGGCCTCGAGCGTGAGTTTAGAAAAGCAAGTCTGTCAGAAATACAATTTATACGTCACACAATTTGAACAGCTCTTGGTGAGACACGAGCTCGCCTGCTTTGTATGCCCGGTGCTTCAATGTCACACTTTAATGCCTTCAATCCACTGAGAGGGGCCATGTTTGCATACTGCAGGGCCTGTGCTATATGTAGTCTTGTAGGCGCTGTCTCACACATGGCCCAGGCTGAACTTTACATGATGCGCTGTGTCTTGATGTCTCTTTCAAAATGGCTCCTGTGAACCACAATGTAGAGGAACAAATGTATGACACATTTATTCGGATGAGGGAATCAACTCATCCATTAAAGTCATACAGAACATTGCTCAGACCTTCAACGCATCGTTTTGAATATCTCCAGAGTTCACGCAATACCCCGCACCCTGTGTGCTGGAAGTGCCCCTTCGCACTGCACGAGAACAGAGGTAATTTTGACATATTATCTCGCATTAGTGCCTCAGCATTTGACTGCATAATTTCCTGAAATGACACTTGCTTTGATATTTAATGGCGGTGAAACATTTTAAGATGAAGAGATGCTAGTTTTTACTACAAATGACATTTTAATAATTTACGTACTATAAATGGTACCGTTCAAGTTTTAAGATGTGAACAATAATTAAAGCGATTATCTATTCATGCGTAAAAGCTGTGAAGAAAAAACGAATCTCCTGCCAAAAATGATTTTACCACACAATGAACTGAAGTACAATCTATGATGAACTGCTTGTAACGTTTTTAAATATGTCGTTTTTTGCAGTATTTATTTGGTTTTTGGGCCATGCTCCAAACAAACTAAAAAACTCCTCTGAAACGGAGATCGATACTTTGCATAAAATAAACATAAATTCACTGTTGGATGGGATATGGTCTCCTTCGTAGCTGAGTGAGTCTGCGCCTCAGTGTTGAGAGTTCCCTCTGGCACTGAATGAGTGGAGGGGTACCGCACGTGCACCCCACTTCTTCTGAGCATGGGACCTTCAGCTCTCCTGGCTGCAGGGGACTGTCAGTAGGGGCATGACAGGTCTTGAGACTGTCAACTACTAAAGAGTCGCCACCTGACCTTTCCTGCCCACCCATGCAAGCGTGTCCCCCCTCTGTCCATGTGGGACATGGATGGCTTCTGTGTATGTGCAGCACCCATGCATGTTCAGCAGGCAGTGCATGGAGTTTGTCTGTTACATGTGGCCAGTGACCTGATATCCATTTAGAGACCCTCTGCACTTGAGCGAGCCCTAAGACGGGGGGCTGGGGAGCTCCCCAGAAGGTGCATGAGCTGCAGCGTTTCTTTTTTGATCTATACAAGACTTGAGGATCAAAGACGGAGGACTCTTGTACTGTGTTGCTTGCTCCCTCGTGCCTTTCCGCTTCATTCTTTTGAAGAAGAGTCACCCACCAGGGTAAGTAGCAGTTAAGAGGGAAAGCACAGCCTCATCTGTATTTGACAGGAGACTCCCAACTCCATCCCATCTTCATGCAGCCACAGCAAGACAAACACCATGGCTGGACCAGTCTGGGAGGAATAGGGAAAGGACAGAGACTCACTGAACCTCAGCAGGCTTGCGGAACAGCATGTTTACAATCCTAGAATAAAATGGGGAGAAACTACCAGCCAGTGTGCCAACATTTCTCTACCAGAATCAGAGTCCAGGGTCACACAGCAATGGAGTGTCAATAGCACAATGCAATAGTTACGCCTTCCTCCAGGTTACCTAAAGTAAGGGAGACTCCTTCCTCTAACCGCTCTGTTGCCTAATACTTAGGAATATCACGTGGAAGCAACAGGCGGCTCCTTGAAGGACCACTAATAAAAAGGAAAACCCAAGCCACATAAAAAAAACTAAAAAAACCTACAGGCAAAGCAGAGAAATGTAGAGGAACATGGCTCTCAGAAAAGCCAGACCTGAGTACATCAGGACTGGATACAGCTGGCACAGGATTCCAGGAGATGCGGTAGGGTTCCAGGAGATGGGGTGGGGTTCCAGGAGATGGGGTGGGGTTCCAGCAGATGGGGTGGGGTTCCAGGAGATGGGGTGGGGTTCCAGCAGATGGGGGGGGGTTCCAGGAGATGGGGTGGGGTTCCAGCAGATGGGGTGGGGTTCCAGCAGATGGGGTGGGGTTCCAGCAGATGGGGTGGGGTTCCAGGAGATGGGGTGGGGTTTCAGGAGATGGGGTGGGGTTTCAGCAGATGGGGCGGGGTTCCAGTAGAAGGGTGGGGTTCCAGCAGATGGGGTGGGCTTCCAGGACATGGGGTGGGTTTCCAGCAGATGGGGTGGGGTTCCAGGAGCTGTGGTGGTGTTTCAGCAGATGGGGTGGGGTTCCAGTAGATGGGGTAGGGTTCCAGGGAATGGAGTGAGGTTCCAGAAGATATGGTGGGGTTCCAGGAAATAGAGTAGATTGCCAAAAGAAAGAAGGAGCAAGTAGCCAGGAGGGAGAAACCTCCCAGCACATTTACCAAAGTGTTTGCAACACTTGGTACTGATGGTTCCAGCCCCCACACAGGGAGGAACAGGAACTGAGTAAGAAAAAAGATGCAGTAAGTGACATACCAGAAGTTACACTGCTTTGATGGGTTGGTCTAGTAGATGACATAACACAGATGGTGGAAGGGACGCCTTCTTGTTGCCTGTTTCTCTGCCTCTGCTGGGGGCTGCTTTTGCCTCTCCGTGTACCCTGGTGGGATTGGAGTCCCAGGGTCCATCTCCTGCTGCCCCCTCAGGGGACCACAAGTCCCAGCATCCTCCGCTGCTCACCCAGGTGCTGCTAACGAGGGGGAGGCGCTGTCATCACGCTTATAGTGCTGCCTCTCCCCCCGCAGCGCGGGACGCACGGGCAGCGCCCGGGCGAAGTCCGGGTCAAGGGTGGGTCTGTCCTTGCCCGTCATTGCCAGGACGAGGCAGGGCAGAGCCACTCCCCTTGAGTTTGGGCTTTGGTGCCAACAAAACTGGTAGGACTTTCCAGGGTACGTTCAACATCATTGGGAGCAGCTGGTGGAACCAGGGCTATTGAAAATAGGTGACACACCTGAAACAATTTGTGGATATTCTTTAACCCTTTAACTGGCTGTCCACCACCAGACTGGTTATTTGGTCAATTGACCCTTGGGATTGTATTTTTTGTTGTTGTATTTTGTTGTATTGTTTTTTGCGACCTTGTGTCTTGGGACAGCCTGATCTCCCCAGACTTACTTTTGGGGTACTCTGGTATTGATTTGTTTACCCTTTGTTCTGGACATGGGGAAGCGTAGTTGTGTAGCTAAAAAACATCTTCCGGCATTGTTACCGGCCCCACTTCCCCAAACTTCGATTGATAGAATGCTTCAGAGAGCTATAGGGGAAGTCTCGACTGAAATAGAGCTTACAGAGAGGCGATTATCCCTAACCCCAGATATATTTCTTCACCCTTCTGAGCCACCAATCTCAGAACTATCTAGTCCCGGGTTTACTTCTGGTCTACTAGAATCTTTACCAGGCCCAATTGAGACATTGTCACCACCTTCATAGCATTCCCCAGTAAAGCCAACAACCCGTAACGGCAGAACGACCACTACTCTACCCAAGACTGCTAGGCGCAAAATGGGTAACGGGATGGGAACTAAGAAAAGGATAAGTCCAGAGATAATTTCCAGTGAGGATGAACCTGTCAGTCTTAGGAGAGTGGCAGAATCACCCTCCAATTTTCATAAAGATCCTGACTGTCCCTCATGGGTGAGGAATTTGATAGTGGAACTAGAGGCGCAGGTGAGAGCCACTGTTGAGGATGAACTTGCGCTCCTCCTTGGGAATATAGTTAGAGGTCAGTTGCCTGACCTGAGCTTACAGGCCAATTCTGAGGTTAATATTTTATCTGTTGTAGTGAAGAAGAAGGACTGCAGCTCACAGACGGATAGAGCAGGACAACCCCCCTTAGATAGATGTGGCCCTTCAAGGGCTCCATCTTGTCCAGTTTTAACGAGTGCTGTCAAGGCAGCGGCTCACAGCACTGTGCATGAGGGAAACACTCAGCCTCACTGTGAGGAACCTGGCACCCCCCAGCCCCAAGCACGGAGGACAACTCCCGGCCCCAGGAGCCCTACGACTGAGAATGCGAGCTCCCATCCTGCTTCTAATAATGAAGGCCCATGTAGAAGCAGGCTTGCCCACCCTGAGCAGATGTCAGGCAGGGAAAGGCTTAACCCTGTAGAGAGTGAGAACTCAGGTCCAATTTTATTGACCACCCCAACAATAGATCTACCTCCAGACTCTCGCCCCTATGTTATAGTTCTAACTGGTGTACCTGAAATCAAACCAGGCCAGAGGGAATCTCAGTTGGACTTGAGGAATAAGTGCCTTTTTTGGCTTACCAGGCATGGGCAGTTTCCCTATGACAGGGCAGGTGAGATTTTACTAGTTCGAAGAGTGGCTTGGGTTGGCAAGAACCCGAAATCAATCAAAGGAGACTGTAGGATAGTATAGTGATAGTATATAGCCAGCCCAAAAAAAACTGTGAGCTTGAAAGATGGGATGCCATCAAACAGGCGCTTCCCACCAGGGATATGAAGGCGTTTTGGACTTTAGTTCGTACGGATAGTGATCCAGCGAGAGACCGGGGAGAAAAGAGGGCATATTTACAACTTATCCTCCCTGCGTCGCACATCCGACGTTACACTAGCTCATTCACACATGCAGTCATTGATGGGGCCCATTACACCAACACTCACACGTGTCCACTCACGAGTCTGCACACAGGAGGGGTGATAAATCAAGCGCTGGACATGGGGGGGGAAGAACCTTATTACCTATAGGGAAGAAAGGTTATTTTGCAGAATATACATTAGCATCACCACCTATAGGATCCTAACTAGGGGTGGGCGACAATTTCCGTTCCGTTCGCGGAAATTGCGACAATTCGACATTTTCGCGTTCCGCGCGGAATGCGAAAATGTCGAAATTTCCGCGATCCGTGAGGGAACGGAAATTAAATAAAGCAGGGCCCGAGTTGAAGCTCAAATTCAGTAACGCATTAATCAGCCAAAAAATTTGTGAGCGTGGAGGTGGCTTAGCAGATGTTCCTTCTCCCCATTTCCACCCTGAAATGTTAGCTGATATACTTGACGGTGGTGTTTGCATCCTTCATTTTCTCGAGCGCAATCCTCGTGTATAATTCGTGAGCGTGGTTAAGCAGATGTGCCAAGGCGGTTCCTTCTCCTTGTCTGCCTCAGAGACACTGCTCTGACCCTTTATAAACAAGAGGCATGTGAACTGCTGGAAGCCCCGTCCGTTTGGCCCCGCCCCACACACCAGCAGTGGGCAACGTCTTCCCGCCATTTCCCCCACAATGATGGACAGCTGACTCGAGTGACCCCGGGGCCGTCGGCGCCGTGGCAACGTTACAGACACTGTAGACAAACCTTCTGGCCCTTCAGCTGTAGTGTAGGAAAAGTACTATACATTTACCCAACGAGGTAGCACTTACTGATTAGCCAGGGGAAAGTACTTCAGTTGAGTAGAGGTATTGCACAAAACGGTGGCATCTTCTCAGGTAAATATGCAGGGCAGGATTCATTCTGGCACGATGCTCCTGTCACAAACCCCAACCGGAAGCACTAATCTCCGCGATCACGCGAAATATCGCGAGATCGCGGAGATTTTGTGCCGTTTCGCGATATTTTACAAAAGTCACTTCCGCAAATGCCGCCCACCCCTAATCCTAACCTTAAACATCAAGGCACTCCACCACTTGGTCGACGGACCAATTAGTTGGACTGGTTGATGGTGATTTAGAACCAGCTAAAATACATTTAAGACTCAGAATCCTCTATTCTCTTCATTAAAAACCATAATTTCTGTTAATCAATTATTTGTTTATCTAAATGTTGTTTGCAATCAATATTAGCACTTTGGTCAATCAAAATTTAGAATTTTGTTCAACCAGCGCAAATCACATGACATTTATATTTACCTATTCTTGCTATCTGGATTTTTTCCTAATTCATTTGGCTCTGCATAACCGAATTTAGCCGTCTAATTGTCCCAATAAAGCAGGCCAAAGCTCAAAGTCCGAAAGTTCTTTGCTCAGCACATTACAGTCCCAAAGATCTCCAAAATGACCAGAAATCGTGCAAGCATCTGTCATCGCCTGTGGGGTCGATAGGGGTGTGCAGTCATCGAAAACCGCAGAGTGCCACCCCCTTCCTAATCTACTACCCTTTTTATAATGAAATTCGGGATGACATGAAACATTCTTAGACCAAGGAAGCAGATGATTGGTCAATTTGATGAATTTTGTAAGATCATCCGATTTTTACGTCAGTCTGGGCTACTCTGTCCATGTCGTCCTTATGCAACAATGTAAGTTTTTCTTGTATGTCCCAATTGTTCATTTAGAACAGTTTTTACTGACAGAAGTTTGGCAGTCCTCCATGTTCCTATCCTTGACCAGGACCCCTGTGCCTTGACTTGAGGGTGCCTGGAGGTCTACGGAACCATCCGAGTCTGCGCAGTGGGCATCGCGCTCACGAGACGGTAGCCACTTCTGAACTCCATTTTGAACGCCATGTTTTGGTAGGCCCAAATGCCAACTTAAGCGAAACAAACACAAAATAGTAATTAATACACAGAAATGAAGATTCTAATGTTAAACCCTCACTAATCCCTTTATGTATTAGTATTTTCCTAGCTTTTAGCGACATTTAAAGCAATAAAACTCACCCTTCGGTCCAAAACGGGAATGCAAACATCACAAAAGCGACATAAATCATGCGATATCCTATTACCACACGTACTACTATTAATAAGCGTACAAGTTTTAGTTATTAGGGTTATTCTGCCATGCAAATAGCAATAAGTCCCACGTGTAATTGGTGTTTAATAAAAGTGCAAATAGTGGATTAATATAACACTGCAAACAGTTAATTCAAATGATAATGTAAGTAGGTTATGTAATTAGTATTTTCATGCAAAATAGAGGAGGTATACAAAATTTTGCTTTACCTGCTCCATCATTCCCCCCTTTGGTGATTTTTAATATCACCACAAATCCCTTAAATTTTTATAAAATTTATAATAGAAATGAATTCAGTTCTCTTTACGTTTTGTTAGATCACATGATTATCTCCCCTGTCTCTTCCTCTTTTGTTTTCTTATACATATTCTCTTTCCATTCTTCTAATTCTATATCTTCCATTTCTCTTTCTTTTCTTTCCTTTTCTTTGCAGTTTCTCTTTTTACATGTTTTTGTAATTTTCTTTTCTTGCAACATAAGCATCCTAGTCTCAGAATTAATGCTAAAAATATCACACATGTTACTGGAAATAAAATCTTACCAATAAAGGTACTACCTAATTTAAGTAAAAAGTCCTTAATAGTAGAATTTTTTTTCCAATCTTCTCCCAAATACCTTCAACCTCCAGTGGAACAATCTCCTCATGCAAATCAGTTATATTCTTTATGTACGTCTTTAAATCTTGACTTTCGTCAGGATATAAATACAACAATGTTGAACCTTCAGCATTCCACAGACTCCACCCTCTTTTGCCAAAATGATATCAAGGGCAAGTCGATTTTGCATCACCATAGCTCTCATGGCAACCATTTCGGTATTTACCAATAAAAATCCTCCAGCAGTGCTTGTTGACAAGCGATCCACTACTGTTGATAATATTCTAATTTTATGTGCATTCAGAGATATTCCAACTGCTGGTATCAACGCTCCAAAAATGTCTCCTACAATTTCTGCCTAAGATTCTCTTCTTCTACGTGTTAGTTGTCTACCTATCTCGTGTGCACTATCTTTTCCTCTTCCCACAGGAAATATCTTTGGGAAAACCAGGCCTAGACAACATGTGCCGTACCAATGGTCGGGTAATCGATAATAAGCTTTGTTCCCGTAAATAAAATATAATCCAGGAAATACCGGCTCATTTCCTCCTTTAAATCCCCATCCACCCATGGTTCTGTAAGTATCATGGCAATCACTTGCACCTATGAAATAGTTATCATACACAGTTTGATTTCTTCTAATACACAACTTCCCTTTCTGAGGCCAATCTAAAGCAATTGTTGGACTAACTTCTCCTTTCAAATGCTTTTCTCTTTCAACATCCCAAACTGTCTTTTCTTCTTTTCCCTCAGGTACCTTCTTTTGCATTTTTATTCTCCTCTCTTCTACCATATCTAAGAAAGTCTTCTCTTCTCTTTTCAGACTACAAGTGAGATTGTTTTTGAATACTGACTCTAATGTTAATTCTCTAGTTTCTAAGAAAAATTCACCTAACACTTTACCAGGTTTTACTTTATTCAGTTTATGGACTACAAGTACTTGTGAAAATATGTTAGCTACATCTGAAAAATAATATTCTAGATTCCCTGTTTTTTAAAACAAACTTGCTAATACGCTACATGTTATTCCATATGTCACTGGAAGGTGATGGTACGTCACTCCCTCAGACACTGATGCAGGCAACTGCATGCATACATAGCAATCTCTCACATCCATTGTTTTTACATATTCATATAATAATTTTGAAAAAACATTGTTAGAAAAATCAGTTATGGACCTATCTTTATGTAAATAATTTCTATCTATTTTAGTTGGATAAATCTTCTGAATCTTTTCTACATCAGTCTTATTCTCACTATGACCTTCTATTGTTTCTACTGTAGCTTTAAATTAAATCATTAAAGCCAACACACTCCACAGAAGCATTCGTAATCCTGTACAACAACAACACATTTTTCACCATCTTCGAAGGAACACACATGTAGATTTTCTACTTTCTGTGTTTGCCATTTCGGAAAATGCACAGTGTCTTTTGACTTAGCCTCGTCTACTTCGCAACTAGTTTTGTCTAAACCCAAGGCTCTAAGCACCTACTTGGTTCTTTTCTGTTATGTCTTTTATTCAGTAATTTTTTTCAAGTTCCTTTTCTGGAGCACTTTTGTCTCCTCAGTTTGGCATTTGATCGTCTTTCACTTTTCTCTCACAATCTTGATTCAGAATTTCCTGAACATCCGTCTCTTCCCCGATGTCAGACAAGATAACTCTTAGGATTACCGATTCTTCGTCGTCCTCAACCCCTTCTGGTATAGTCACCTCTGGATCTCCTTGGCTGTCTGCCTCTTCTTGTACTTCAGGAAGGGTCACATACGATCATTCTAGTGACTTATACTTCTGGTTAGGCTTTCTAGTCCGTCTTCTTTCTTCTAATGGTGTCTGTTCAACGTCTTTTGATTTCTCTTGGCTAGACACCTCATTCACTTGTTCAGCTCTGGATGACTTTACTCGTGTCAATCTGTATCTCAATCTCTTTATCTTGTTTGGCCAAACTTCATCCTTTGCTGGCCTTTTCAATCTATTTCCCTTTTCATTTCTCTCAGTTTTCCATGCTCTTTTTCTCAGGACTCGACCTTCTGGTACTGTCCTCAGTTTCAGTTCCAAATTGACTCTTACTTTCAGTAGTCTTTCTTTCCACCACTTCCTTTTTCTTATCTACTTCTGTCCCTCCTCGTGGTTCTTCCACACAATCTTCCTGCTGACTAACTGTCCCTTCTTCTACCTGGATGTATGGTTTCCCTACATCTCCTCGGGGGTCTTCCGCAACAATCTTTACCTCTCTCTCTGTATCTGGTACCTTACCATCTACTTCTGTTCTTTCAGGTGGAATTTCTCTTGCCTTTTCATACGGAACTTCTTTATCAAGAATTTCTTTGACAGTCTCTTCACTGTTTTTGTTTACATTCTTATGTACTTGTACTGGTTCTCTGTCTGATTCTGAGCTGGTGTCAGAAATGTTCTTCTTAATGGTTGATTCTCTGGCACTACAGCTGAACTTGGTTCTGACTCCCCACTCTCAGGAGTTGGTCTTACTCTTATTTCGTCTGTATCTGATTCGGAACTTGTATCAGATTCTTCAAAGTATTCTCCTTCTTTGTTATCCACTGGATTTGGAATTCGTCAGGTATGGCTAGCATGAATCCAATTCTTCACTCCTGCACATTTCACGGCTGTCGTCGTGGTCTGGATCACCTGACGTGGTTTACCCCACCTTGGGACCAAACAATTTCTTGTTCTATGCACTTTTATTCTCACCCAATCACCTGGGCTTAGATCATGAGTTGGCTTCTTTTCAAGGGTGGTTGCATCCGATCCAACCTGATGAAACAGAATGAACGGAATCAGCCAACCCCTTGCAATAATCCAACACCAAGTCATCAGATATAGGCAACTGCTTGTTGACAGGAATGAAAACATGTCTCATTGCTCTCCCCATCACGATCTCATGAGGACTCAAGCCAGTATTCCTATCCGGAATAGATCTAATTGTCATGAGTACCAGAGGCAAGACATCAGGCCATTTTAAACCTGTGGTTAAACACATTTTTCCCAATCTGTTTTTAATGGTGCTATTTACTTGTTCCACCACACCAGAAGCCTCTGGGTGATAGGCACAATGTAGTTTCTGTTGTACATTCAATGCTTCACAAATAAATTTCATGATTTCATTATGGAAATGATTTCCTCTATCTGACTCGATCGTGACTGGAAAATCAAATCTGGGAATGAAGTCTCTCAATAGTAGCTTTGCTACCGTAATTCCATCACTCCTTCTTGTTAGGTATGCTTCCACCCATCGAGAGAACAGATAAACCATCACTAGTACATACCTCAACCTGTTGCAGGGGGGCATTTCAATGAAGTCAATCTGCATTCTTGTGAAAGGCCCTCCTTCTCGTCCTATCGTTCCCAGACTTACCACTGTTTTTCTTACGGGATTGTATTGCTGACATATAAGGCATATTTGACAAAGGCTTTCAGCTACAAGTCTGAATTTTGCATTACACCATGTCTGTTTGAAAAGTCTGATCATAGCATCTCTTCCTACATGTGCTTGTCCATGATACATTCGTGCCATGGTAGAAACCATGCTATCAGGCATGACTGGTCTTCCATCCCGATAAACCCACACATGATCTGTCTCTCGTGGTGCACATCCTGCTTTTACCCACTGTCTCCTTTCCTCATCTCCTGCTTCTTCCTGTAACTGCCTCACTTCTTCCCATGTATTCACAGTGTTAGTAAACAGCAAGGGACATGAATTCATTTCTTTTTCCCTACCACGATTAACCGAATTCTGATTTTGTGCACAATATTGAGCCATGTCGTTGGCAAACTGATTTGCCGCTGAAATGTAATCAGCAGAGTTCAAATGTGCAGCACATTTTACCACTGCTAATTGCTTAGGCAGCTGTATCGCCTCAAGCGATTTTCCAACCACTTCAGCATTCCTTATAGGAGTTCCACTCGATGTCAAAAACCCTCTTTGGGACCAAATCTACCCAAAGTCATGCACCACACCAAAGCCATACTGACTATAGGTTATCCAAGTCACTCTCATACTCTTTCCCAACTTGCATGCTCTTGTTAATGCAAAAGGTTCAGCAACCTGGGCTGATTTCACTCCTTTCAGACAAGATGCTTCCAGTATAGTTGTTACCGTACATACTGCATACGCTGCACTCAAAACTCCCTCATCTGTTCTCAGGCATGATCCACCCACAAACATCACATAGTCACTTTCTGTCAAAGGTACATCTTTTATATCAGGACGTGGTTTGGTACAAAAATCAAGCACTTCCAAACAGTCATGATCCACATCATCTCTGACTTACACATTCTCAGCATCAGGTAACAGTGTTGAAGCGTTCACATTCAGACATCTCACAAGGCTCACATTCGTTGCACCTAATATGACTTTCTCATATTTAGTTAGACGACTATGCGTCATAAACTGAGTGCGGCTCCTGGATAAAAGGATCGTCACATCATGAGGCACAAACACTCTCACAGGATATCCCATCACAATTCCTTCACTCTGTTCCAGACTATTACAAGTAGCTGCTACAGCTTTCAAACAACCAGGCAGTGCTACAGCTACAGGGTCTAACATAGCTGAAAAATATGCAATTGGTCTCCTCAGTTTTCCGTGTTTCTGTATTAATACAGAAAGTGCACATCCATTTATTTTGCTGCAATGGAGCTCAAATTCTTTCTCATAGTCAAGCATGCCAAGAGCTGGGGCTTCACACAAACCATCTCTTAATTGTTTAAAAGCCTTCAACTCTTCTTTATTTAATTAAATGGGGTCTTTTACATCACTTTTTGTCACTCGTACCAAAGGTTTTGTAATCAATGAAAAATTACTAATCCACTGACGGCAATATCCAACCATTCCAAGAAACATTCTCACCTCTCTCTGAGTCATTGGAGCTCTCTTTCCTTTTATTATGTTGATTCTATCTGCAGTTACTTTTCTTAGTCCTTTTTCAATTTTGTGGCCCAAATATTGTACTTCTTTCTGACAGAATTGCAATTTCGATGGGGATACTTTAAGTCCTTCATCTGCCAAATGATTCAACAATGCAACAGTATCCACTACACAAGCTTCTCGAGTTCTCAATGCTACAAGTAGGCCATCGATATATTGGACCAATACCGAACTTTTGGGCATTTTCAAATCTTCAAGGGACTTTTTCAGAATCTGATGGAATATCGAGGGACTCTCTGCATACCCCTGTGGGATTCGGCACCATGCCAAGGTACGATCGCCAAACCGGAACGCAAAAATCTGTTGGCTGTCAGGGTGCAAAGAAATGGAAAAGAATGCGATTAATCACTGTGTACCATTCTGCATCATGAGGAATCTGATATAAAATCATAGATGGATTTGGTACAATGGGACAAAACAATACAACAATTTTGTTCACTATTCTCAGGTCTTGTACTATCCTGAAAGTTCCATTAGGCTTTTTTCAGGCTCATAAATGGTGAATTACATGGACTGCTCATTATTTCTCTCAAAAATACCTTGTTCAATCATTTTGTCTATTATAGGAGTAACTCCTGTAATTATTTAGGGTGTCAATTTGTACTGTGGATTATTTGGGTAACTTACTCCTTCTTTTACAGAAATCTTTTACGGGATCTACATTTTCAATTAATCCCACATCTTCTCCTGTGAAATCCCACACCTTCGTTTTTATTGTTTACTTCAATTCTTGAGGCAATTCCTCGGGATCAAATACAGCAAATGCCTCAGTAATTTCAGGTTCCATATTAGCTATATTCATCACGTACAGTACCTCCTCATCAGGAGTCTCAAAAGCTATACCATCAGGAGTACAAAAAATTGTGCAGTTCATTTTGCACAGCAAGTCTCTCCCTAACAAATTTACAGGGCTTGAATCGCACACGACAAAACGGTGCATTTCAGAAAATTTCCCTATTTTGACCTTAACTGGTTCTGTGAGATACGTTTTTATCTGTCTGTTGGATACTCCAACTACTTGGATTGTTTCATCCGAGAGAGGAAGATTTTTGACATCAGCTGACCTAACAGTTGAACGAGTAGCACCAGTATCTACTAGGAAAGTAATATTTTCGTCATTTACCTTTCCATCCACAAAAGGGCCTGTCTGGTCTACTTCTAGAGTTGTGCCAAGTACGCACTCTTCTTCCTCCCCTCGGCACCGTCAATAACTTTCTTCTGACTCACTCTCATCGCGTTGTAGCCAATACTGCGAAACAGCACTAGCGCGCGGCAGCTTAGTTACCTGTTCTTCGGTGTAGAATCCTGTCTCATTACTGTATCTCTGAGGGTTTACGCTCTGTGGAAAAGGCGGTTTTGGCACCTGACACTGTTGGGCAACAACCTTCTGCTGCCGCTGCAGTTGACAACTCACCTCATTCTGCACCTGTGGATTCAATGATGCATTATCGCCATTAGCACTTGGGGGAAATTTACACTCGGTTCTCCAATGCCCTATTCTTCCGCAATTATGACATGGCCACTTCTTTTTGGCTTCTTCTATACTAATCTGTCCTTTTCCTTTCCCAATGTTGGGTTTTGGTTTCATGCTCATACCATTTGCTTGTTCAATCAGTTGGGCTTCCTGTCTGTCTTCCTCTTTTACTTGAGCCCACATGGCCTTTTCTTTTAATTTACGCTGCTTGGCTTCAATCTCATCACTAAAATATTTTGCATGTCTCAGTACTTCATCTATCTTTTTATTTTGCCAATTCACTGTATGCTGTTTAATCATTTCACTTACTTCAAGACGCAACCCATACACAAATCGATATACAAAATGACTCAAATCCTTCTCACTCAAATTTTCATCACCACTGTATTGTTTAAAAGCCAACAACAATCTCTTATAGTAGGCATGTACAGATTCTTTCACTTCTTGATGAGTTCTATCAATTTTTACCCAATCAGTTTCTTTGGGAGGCACTTTATTTTTCAGGAAGGTAACTACCTGTTCATATTTTCTCATTACTTCTGGATCAGGAGCACCTGTTTTTGGATCCCTAGGGTATTCTTGAGTCCGCCAACCTATTGTAATTTTACATTCTGCCCATAGGTCTGCTGGCACAATTATGTCAAATAAAGTGTTCAAATCAATCCATAGTACTTTTGATAATTTTACAAACCTGACTACCTGCCTGTACCATTCCACCGGCTTCTTGCGCAAACGTGGAAAGTCATTGGTGAATGATAAAATGTCTTGTCTAGTTCAGGGGACATGCACAGAGCCTCCGCCTGGAATCTCCCTCATGGGACATTCAGTTACCACTTTTTCTTTTTCTCTTACCGGGAAAGCTGCAAACGTTTTGTCTGTTGCATCGTCTTGTTTTCGAAACCACCTACTTTTCCATTTGTCTACATCGCCCCATTTTCTCAGTAAAATAATTAAGGGGCATATTATCAAGCCAGGCGATAAAATTATCGCCGCTTTAGCGGCAGATAACTGCCACTAAAACGGCGATAATTGACTTTATAATATGCTCTATGGAATTCCAATTGAAGCCCATGTTAGATGTGAAGGACATCTAACCTGAGCTTCAATTGGAATTTCATAGAGCATATTATCAAGCCCATTATCGCCGTTTTTTTAGCGGCAGTTTTCTGCCGCTAAAGCGGCGATAATTTTATTGCCTGTCTTGATAATATGCCCCTTTGTCTTTAATCTGAGTTATTCTTCCTGCGGTATTCAAATGTTCAATGTCCTTTTCAGAAAAGTCTGCTCTGTATCGTTTCTTTAATTACTTTACTTTTTCAAAGTCGATACCTATTTCACTTGCTACGTCTTCCAATCTTTCATGTAAATTTCTTGCTCTCCATGTTATACTTTTGCATAGAAACATTAGTTCTTCATCCTGATATGCTTTTAATTTTTTTGTGGGAATAGTTCCTACTATTAATTCTTCTAAAACTATTTTTAATTTAGACACATCTAAAGGTCTAGGTTCAGCATCTTTTTGCTGTAAACTCCTTAACCATTCACTTAATTCATCAGAAGTAGGACCTACAGGAATTGTTTCATTTCGTGTTTGTTCTAAACCTTTTCGTGACCCTGGTACTGATTCTGTCGTCAATATTGCTCTATTCGCTAGACTCTGATTTACTGTCAAATTTTTAGGAGTACTTAGTCCAGAAGTTCCTACCACCTGTCCCCATGGACTTTCTCTTGAACCTCTTCTTTCCATTTCTGTTTGTTTATTACTGTTATAAGGAATTGTTAGACAATGTTCACTATCCTTTTGCTTATCAAAAATAGGCATTACGGGTCCTTTTGTTACAGGAACAGTTACAGCTTCCATGTTTTTAGTCAATTCCCTAATCTTTTCAGTTAACTCTAAAGTAGTTCGAGCTAATTCAGCTGAATTTTCATTTGTCATTTTACCAGGTTGACTCAAACTTTATATCTTGTGGTGATTTTTTTACCGGGGCACTTGGTGTCAATAATGTGGAATTTGGTTGGTACGGGGGTGGATTTTTATAAAACATGTCCTCAAGCACATCATCCTCCGACTCATGCACACCATACTTATAACCTTCTGATCCTGTATTATTTCTCTTCTCTGTACATTTTCTACTACTAATCTCTTCAGCACTTCTCATAGGGAACATACCATCAGCCACATTTGCACTTCGCCATCTCCTCATTCTGTCATCATGATTCTCCTGTCCACACGGTCTACCAAACATGTATTTGTACCTTCCGCCACTCCGCTGTCGCTCTCTTTCATACATCTCATCTTCCCATTCTGTCAATGCTTCAAACTGAGTAGGTCTAGGTCTCGGTTCTAATCTCATCATTCTTTCTCTTAAATTCCTCAATACTGCTAAATTGAATGAACCATGTTCCAGAAATGCTAAAACTCCATCATCTTTTGTATACTTTGCCCAATTGTCTAGCCAAATACATGTGTGATACCCATACTTTGCAACCATGAAGGATGCGTGTGATTTCGGTGGAGGAAGCAACTGTCCCTCTCTAGTCACAATCGGTTTATCCTTTTTAAATAAATTCTTGATCTTTCTGAACCAGGACTTTTTCTCTTTATCCGGTGGATCGTAATACATCATTTTTTAAAAATATCGCTAGGATTTCTCTTACGACTATTTTGTTGTATTCTGAGACACTGCTCTGACCCTTTATAAACAAGAGGCATGTGAACTGCTGGAAGCCCCGTCCGTTTGGCCCCGCCCCACACACCAGCAGTGGGCAACGTCTTCCCGCCATTTCCCCCACAATGATGGACAGCTGACTCGAGTGACCCCGGGGCCGTCGGCACCGTGGCAACGTTACAGACACTGTAGACAAACCTTCTGGCCCTTCAGCTGTAGTGTAGGAAAAGTACTATACATTTACCCAACGAGGTAGCACTTACTGATTAGCCAGGAGAAAGTACTCCAGTTGAGTAGAGGTATTGCACAAAACGGTGGCATCTTCTCAAGTAAATATGCAGGGCAGGATTCATTCTGGCACGATGCTCCTGTCACAAACCCCAACCGGAAGCACTAATCTCCGCGATCACGCGAAATATCGCGAGATCGCGGAGATTTTGTGGCGTTTCGCAATATTTTGCGAAAGGCACTTCCGCAAATTCCGCCCACCCCTAATCCTAACCTTAAACATCAAGGCACTCCACCACTTGGTCGACGGACCAATTAGTTGGACTGGTTGATGGTGATTTAGAACCAGCTAAAATACATTTAAGACTCAGAATCCTCTATTCTCTTCATTAAAAACCACAAACTCGTAATTTCTGTTAATCAATTATTTGTTTACCTAAATGTTGTTTGCAATCAATATTAGCATTTTGGTCAATCAAAATTTAGAATTTTGTTCAATCAGCACAAATCACATGACATTTATATTTACCTATTCTTGCTATCTGGATTTTTCTCTATATCATTTGGCTCTGCATAACCGAATTTAGCCGTCTAATTGTCCCAAAAAAGCAGGCCAAAGCTCAAAGTCCAAAAGTTCTTTGCTCAGCACATTACAGTCCCAAAGATCTCCAAATGACCAGAAATCGTGCAAGCATCTGTCATCGCCTGTGGGGTCGATAGGGGTGTGCAGTCATCGAAAACCGCAGAGTGCCACCCCCTTCCTAATCTACTACCCTTTTTATAATGAAATTCGAGATGACATGAAACATTCTTAGACCAAGGAAGCAGATGATTGGTCAATTTGATGAATTTTGTAAGATCATCCGATTTTTACGTCAGTCTGGGCTACTCTGTCCATGTCGTCCTTATGCAACAATGTAAGTTTTTCTTGTATGTCCCAATTGTTCATTTAGAACAGTTTTTACTGACAGAAGTTTGGCAGTCCTCCATGTTCCTATCCTTGACCAGGAACACTGTGCCTTGACTTGAGGGTGCCTGGAGGTCTACGGAACCATCCGAGTCTGCGCAGTAGGCATCGCGCTCACGAGACGGTAGCCACTTCTGAACTCCATTTTGAACGCCATGTTTTGGTAGGCCCAAATGCCAACTTAAGCGAAACAAACACAAAATAGTAATTAATACACAGAAATGAAGATTCTAATGTTAAACCCTCACTAATCCCTTTATGTATTAGTATTTTCCTAGCTTTTAGCGACATTTAGAGCAATAAAACTCACCCTTCGGTCCAAAACTGGAATGCAAACATCACAAAAGCGACATAAATCATGCGATATCCTATTACCACACGTACTACTATTAATAAGCGTACAAGTTTTAGTTATTAGGGTTTTTTCTGCCATGCAAATAGCAATAAGTCCCACGTGTAATTGGTGTTTAATAAAAGTGCAAATAGTGGATTAATATAACACTGCAAACAGTTAATTCAAATGATAATGTAAGTAGGTTATGTAATTAGTATTTTCATGCAAAATAGAGGAGGTATACACAATTTTGCTTTACCTGCTCCATCAATCCCCCCTTTGGTGATTTTTAATATCACCACAAATCCCTTAAATTTTGATAAAATTTATAATAGAAATGAATTCAGTTCTCTTTACGTTTTGTTAGATCACATGATTATCTCCCCTGCTCTTCCTCTTTTGTTTTCTTATACATATTCTCTTTCCATTCTTCTAATTCTATACCCTCCATTTCTCTTTCTTTTCTTTCTTTCTCTCTTTTCTTTGCAGTTTCTCTTTTTACATGTTTTTGTCATTTTCTTTTCTTGCTACATAAGCATCCTAGTCTCAGAATTAATACTAAAAATATCACACATGTTACTGGAAATAAAATCTTACCAATAAAGGTACTACCTAATTTTAGTAAAAAGTCCTTAATAGTAGAAAACTTTTTTCCAATCTTCTCCCAAATACCTTCAGTTATATTCTTTATGTACGTCTTTAAATCTTGACTTTCATCAGGATATAAGTACAACAATGTTGAACCTTCGGCATTCCACAGACTCCACCCTCTTTTGCCAAAATTATATCAAGGGCAAGTCGATTTTGCAACACCATAGCTCTCATGGCAACCATTTTGGTATTTACCAATAAAAATCCTCCAGCAGTGCTTGTTGACAAGCGATCCACTACTGTTGATCATTTTCTAATTTTATGTGCATTCAGAGATATTCCAACTGCTGGTATCAACGCTACAAAAATGTCTCCTACAATTTATGCCTAAGATTCTCTTCTTCTACGTGTTAGTTGTCTACCTATCTTGTGTGCACTATCTTTTCCTCTTCCCACAGGAAATATCTTTGGGAAAACCAGGCCTAGATAACATGTGCCGTACCAATAGTCGGGTAATCGATAATAAGCTTTGTTCCCGTAAATAAAATATAATCCAGGAAATACCGGATCATTTCCTCCTTTAAATCCCCATCCACCCATGATTCTGTAAGTATCATGTCAATCACTTGCACCTATGAAATAGTTATCATACACAGTTTGATTTCTTCTAATACACAACTTCCCTTTCTGAGGCCAATCTAAAGCCATTGTTGGACTAACTTCTCCTTTCAAATGCTTTTCTCTTTCAACATCCCAAACTGTCTTTTCTTCTTTTCCCTCAGGTACCTTCTTTTGCATTTTTATTCTCCTCTCTTCTACCATATCTAAGAAAGTCTTCTATTCTCTTTTCAGACTACAAGTGAGATTGTTTTTGAATACTGACTCTAATGTTAATTCTCTAGTTTCTATGAAAAATTCACCTAACACTTTACCAGGTTTTACTTTATTCAGTTTATGGACTACAAGTACTTGTGAAAATATGTTATCTACATCTGAAAAATAATATTCTAGATTCCCTGTTTTGTAAACCAAACTTGCTAATACGCTACATGTTATTCCATATGTCACTGAAAGGTGATGGTACGTCACTCCCTCAGACACTGATGCAGGCAACTGCATGCATACATAGCAATCTCTCACATCCATTGTTTTTACATATTCATATAATAATTTTGAAAAAACATTGTTAGAAAAATCAGTTATGGACCTATCTTTATGTAAATAATTTCTATCTATTTTAGTTGGATAAATCTTCTGAATCTTTTCTACATCAGTCTTATTCTCACTATGACCTTCTATTGTTTCTACTGTAACTTTAAATGAAATCATTAAAGCCAACACACTCCACAGAAGCATTCGTAATCCTGTACAACAACAACACATTTTGCACCATCTTCGAAGGAACACACATGTAGATTTTCTACTTTCTGTGTTTGCCATTTCGGAAAATGCTCAGTGTCTTTTGACTTAGCCTCGTCTACTTCGCAACTAGTTTTGTCTAAACCCAAGGCTCTAAGCACCTACTTGGTTCTTTTCTGTTATGTCTTTTATTCAGTAATTTTTTTCAAGTTCCTTTTCTGGAGCACTTTTATCTCCTCAGTTTGGCATTTGATCATCTTTCACTTTTCTCTCACAATCTTGATTCAGAATTTCCTGAACATCCGTCTCTTCCCCGATGTCGGACAAGATAACTCTCAGGATTTCCGATTCTTCGTCGTCCTCAACCACTTCTGGTATAGTCACCTCTGGATCGCCTTGGCTATCTGCCTCTTCTTGTACTTCAGGAAGGGTCACATACGACCATTCTAGTGACTTATACTTCTGGTTAGGCTTTCTAGTCCGTCTGCTTTCTTCTAATGGTGTCTGTTCAACGTCTTTTGATTTCTCTTGGCTAGACACCTCATTCACTTGTTCAGCTCTGGATGACTTTACTCGTGTCAATCTGTATCTCAATCTCTTTATCTTGTTTGGCCAAACTTCATCCTTTGCTGGCCTTTTCAATCTATTTCCCTTTTCATTTCTCTCAGTTTTCCATGCTCTTTTTCTCAGGACTCGACCTTCTGGTACTTCTTCATCACTGTCCTCAGTTTCAGTTCCAACTTGACTCTTACTTTCAGTAGTCTTTCTTTCCACCACTTCCTTTTTCTTATCTACTTCTGTCCCTCCTCGTGGTTCTTCCACACAATCTTCCTGCTGACTAACTGTCCCTTCTTCTACCTGGATGTATGGTTTCCCTACATCTCCTCGGGGGTCTTCCGCAACAATCTTTCCCTCTCTCTCAGTATCTGGTACCTTACCATCTACTTCTGTTCTTTCAGGTGGAATTTCTCTTGCCTTTTCATACGGAACTTCTTTATCAAGAATTTCTTTGACAGTCTCTTCACTGTTTTTGTTTACATTCTTATGTACTGTACTTGTACTGGTTCTCTGTCTGATTCTGAGCTGGTGTCAGAAATTTTCTTCTTAATGGTTGATTCTCTGGCGCTACAGCTGAACTTGGTTCTGACTCCCCACTCTCAGGAGTTGGTCTTACTCTTATTTCATCTGTATCTGATTCGGAACTTGTATCAGATTCTTCAAAGTATTCTCCTTCTTTGTTATCCACTGGATTTGGAATTCGCAAGGTATGGCTAGCATGAATCCAATTCTTCACTCCTGCACATTTCACAGCTGTCGTCGTGGTCAGGATCACCTGACGTGGTTTACCCCACCTTGGGACCAAACAATTTCTTGTTCTATGCACTTTTATTCTCACCCAATCACCTGGGCTTAGATCATGAGTTGGCTTCTTTTCAAGGGTGGTTGCATCCGATCCAACCTGATGAAACAGAATGAACGGAATCAGCCAACCCCTTGCAATAATCCAACACCAAGTCATCAGATATAGGCAACTGCTTGTTGACAAGAATGAAAACATGTCTCATTGCTCTCCCCATCACGATCTCATGAGGACTCAAGCCAGTATTCCTATCCGGAATAGATCTAATTGTCATGAGTACCAGAGGCAAGACATCAGGCCATTTTAAACCTGTGGTTAAACACATTTTTCCCAATCTGTTTTTAATGGTGCCATTTACTTGTTCCACCACACCAGAAGCCTCTGGGTGATAGGCACAATGTAGTTTCTGTTGTACATTCAATGCTTCACAAATTAATTTCATGATTTCATTATGGAAATGATTTCCTCTATCTGACTCGATTGTGACTGGAAAATCAAATCTGGGAATGAATTCTCTCAATAGGAGCTTTGCTACCGTAATTCCATCACTCCTTCTTGTTAGGTATGCTTCCACCCATCGAGAGAACAGATAAACCATCACTAGAACATACCTCAACCTGTTGCAGGGGGGCATTTCAATGAAGTCAATCTGCATTCTTGTGAAAGGCCTTCCTTCTCGTCCTATCGTTCCCAGACTTACCACTGTTTTTCTTACGGGATTGTATTGCTGACATATAAGGCATCTTTGACAAAGGCTTTCAGCTACAAGTCTGAATTTTGCATTATACCATGTCTGTTTGAAAAGTCTGATCATAGCATCTCTTCCTACATGTGCTTGTCCATGATACATTCGTGCCATGGTAGAAACCATGCTATCAGGCATGACTGGTCTTCCATCCCGATAAACCCACACATGATCTGTCTCTCGTGGTGCACATCCTGCTTTTACCCACTGTCTCCTTTCCTCATCTCCTGCTTCTTCCTGTAACTGCCTCACTTCTTCCCATGTATTCACAGTGTTAGTAAACAGCAAGGGACATGAATTCATTTCTTTTTCCCTACCACGATTAACCGAATTCTGATTTTGTGCACAATATTGAGCCATGTCGTTGGCAAACTGATTTGCCGCTGAAATGTAATCAGCAGAGTTCAAATGTGCAGCACATTTTACCACTGCTAATTGCTTAGGCAGCTGTATCGCCTCAAGCGATTTTCCAACCACTTCAGCATTCCTTATAGGAGTTCCACTCGATGTCAAAAACCCTCTTTGGGACCAAATCTACCCAAAGTCATGCACCACACCAAAGCCATACTGACTATAGGTTATCCAAGTCACTCTCATACTCTTTCCCAACTTGCATGCTCTTGTTAATGCAAAAGGTTCAGCAACCTGGGCTGATTTCACTCCTTTCAGACAAGATGCTTCCAGTATAGTTGTTACCGTACATACTGCATACGCTGCACTCAAAACTCCCTCATCTGTTCTCAGGCATGATCCACCCACAAACATCACATAGTCACTTTCTGTCAAAGGTACATCTTTTATATCAGGACGTGGTTTGGTACAAAAATCAAGCACTTCCAAACAGTCATGATCCACATCATCTCTGACTTACACATTCTCAGCATCAGGTAACAGTGTTGAAGCGTTCACATTCAGACATCTCACAAGGCTCACATTCGTTGCACCTAATATGACTTTCTCATATTTAGTTAGACGACTATGCGTCATAAACTGAGTGCGGCTCCTGGATAAAAGGATCGTCACATCATGAGGCACAAACACTCTCACAGGATATCCCATCACAATTCCTTCACTCTGTTCCAGACTATTACAAGTAGCTGCTACAGCTTTCAAACAACCAGGCAGTGCTACAGCTACAGGGTCTAACATAGCTGAAAAATATGCAATTGGTCTCCTCAGTTTTCCGTGTTTCTGTATTAATACAGAAAGTGCACATCCATTTATTTAGCTGCAATAGAGCTCAAATTCTTTCTCATAGTCAAGCATGCCAAGAGCTGGGGCTTCACACAAACCATCTCTTAATTGTTTAAAAGCCTTCAACACTTCTTTATTTAATTCAAAGGGGTCTTTTACATCACTTTTTGTCAATCGTACCCAAGGTTTTGCAATCAATGAAAAATTACTAATCCACTGACGGCAATATCCAACCATTCCAAGAAACATTCTCACCTCTCTCTGAGTCATTGGAGCTCTCTTTCCTTTTATTATCCTGATTCTATCTGCAGTTACTTTTCTTAGTCCTTTTTTCAATTTTGTGGCCCAAATATTGTACTTCTTTCTGACAGAATTGCAATTTCGATGGGGATACTTTAAGTCCTCCATCTGCCAAATGATTCAACAATGCAACAGTATCCACTACACAAGCTTCTCGAGTTCTCAATGCCACAAGTAGGCCATCGATATATTGGACCAATACCGAACTTTCGGGCATTTTTAAATCTTCTAGGGACTTTTTCAGAATCTGATGGAATATCAAGGGACTCTCTGTATACCCCTGTGGGATTCGGCACCATGCCAAGGTATGACCACCAAACCGGAACGCAAAAATCTGTTGGCTGTCAGGGTGCAAAGAAATGGAAAAGAAAGCGCGACACAAATTAATCACTGTGTACCATTCTGCATCATAAGGAATCTGATATAAAATCACTGATGGATTTGGTACAATAGGACAAAACAATACAACAATTTTGTTCACTATTCTCAGGTCTTGTACTATCCTGAAAAGTTCCATTAGGCTTTTTCAGACCATAAATGGTGAATTACATGGACTGCTCATTATTTCTCTCAAAAATACCTTGTTCAATCATTTTGTCTATTATAGGAGTAACTCCTGTAATTATTTCGGGGGTCAATTTGTACTGTGGATTATTTGGGTAACTTACTCCTTCTTTTACAGCAATCTTTTACGGGATCTACATTTTCAATTAATCCCACATCTTCTCCTGTGAAATCCCACACCTTCGTTTTTACTGTTTACTTCAATTCTTGAGGCAATTCCTCAGGATCAAATACAGCAAATGCCTCAGTAATTTCAGGTTCCATATTAGCTATATTCATCTTGTACAGTACCTCCTCATCAGGAGTCTCAAAAGCTATACCATCAGGAGTACAGAAAATTGTGCAGTTCATTTTGCACAGCAAGTCTCTCCCTAACAAATTTACAGGGCTTGAATCGCACACGACAAAACGGTGCATTTCAGAAAATTTCCCTATTTTGACCTTAACTGGTTCTGTGAGATACGTTTTTATCTGTCTGTTGGATACTCCAACTACTTGGATTGTTTCATCCGAGAGAGGAAGATTTTTGACATCAGCTGACCTAACAGTTGAACGAGTAGCACCAGTATCTACTAGGAAAGTAATGTTTTCGTCATTTACCTTTCCATCCACAAAAGGGCCTGTCTGGTCTACTTCTAGAGTTGTGCCAAGTACGCACTCTTCTTCCTCCCCTCGGCACCGTCAATAACTTTCTTCTGACTCACTCTCATCGCGTTGTGGCCAATACTGCGAAACAGCACTAGCGCGCGGCAGCTTAGTTACCTGTTCTTCGGTGTAGAATCCTATCTCATTACTGTATCTCTGAGGGTTTACGCTCTGTGGAAAAGGCGGTTTTGGCACCTGACACTGTTGGGCAACAACCTTCTGCTGCCGCTGCAGTTGACAACTCACCTCATTCTGCACCTGTGGATTCAATGATGCATTATCGCCATTAGCACTTGGGGGAAATTTACACTCGGTTCTCCAATGCCCTATTCTTCTGCAATTATGACATGGCCACTTCTTTTTGGCTTCTTCTATACTAATCTATCCTTTTCCTTTCCCAATGTTGGGTTTTAGTTTCATGCTCGTACCATTTGCTTGTTCAATCAGTTGGGCTTCCTGTCTCTCTGCCACTTTTACTTGAGCCCACATGGCCTTTTCTTTTAATTTACGCTGCTTGGCTTCAATCTCATCACTAAAATATTTTGCATGTCTCAGTACTTCATCTATCTTTTTATTTTGCCAATTCACTGTATGCTGTTTAATCTTTTCACTTACTTCAGGACGCAACCCATACACAAATCGATATACAAAATGACTCAAATCCTTCTCACTCAAATTTTCATCACCACTGTATTGTTTAAAAGCCAACAACAATCTCTTATAGTAGGCATGTACAGATTCTTTCACTTCTTGATGAGTTCTATCAATTTTTACCCAATCAGTTTCTTTGGGAGGCACTTTATTTTTCAGGAAGGTAACTACCTGTTCATATTTTCTCATTACTTCTGGATCAGGAGCACCTGTTTTTGGATCCCTAGGGTATTCTTGAGTCGGCCAACCTATTGTAATTTTACATTCTGCCCATAGGTCTGCTGGCACAATTATGTCAAATAAACTGTTCAAATCAATCCATAGTACTTTTGATAATTTTACAAAACTGTCTACCTGCCTGTTCCATTCCACCGGCTTCTTGTGCAAACGTGAAAAGTCATTGGTGAATGATAAAATGTCTTGACTAGTTCAGGGGACATGCACAGAGCCTCCGCCTGGAATCTCCCTCATGGGACATTCAGTTACCACTTTTTCTTTTTCTCTTACCGGGAAAGCTGCAAACGTTTTGTCTGTTGCATCATCTTGTTTTCGAAACCACCTACTTTTCCATTTGTCTACATCGCCCCATTTTCTCAGTAAAATAATTAAGGGGCATATTATCAAGCCAGGCGATAAAATTATCGCCGCTTTAGCGGCAGAAAACTGCCACTAAAACGGCGATAATGGACTTGATAATATGCTCTATGGAATTCCAATTGAAGCCCATGCTAGATGTGAAGGACTTCTAACCTGAGCTTCAATTGGAATTTCATAGAGCATATTATCAAGCCCATTATCGCCGTTTTAGCGGCAGTTTTCTGCCGCTAAAGCGGCGATAATTTTATCGCCTGTCTTGATAATATGCCCCTTTGTCTTTAATCTGAGTTATTCTTCCTGCGGTATTCACATTTTCAATGTCCTTTTCAGAAAAGTCTGCTCTGTATCGTTTCTTTAATTACTTTACTTTTTCAAAGTCGATACCCATTTCACTTGCTACGTCTTCCAATCTTTCATGTAAATTTCTTGCTCTACATGTTATACTTTTGCATAGAAACATTAGTTCTTCATCCTGATATGCTTTTAATTTTTCTGTGGGAATAGTTCCTACTATTAATTCTTCTAATACTCTTTTTAATTTAGACACATCTAAAGGTCTAGGTTCAGCATCATTTTGCTGTAAACTCCTTAACCATTCACTTAATTCATCAGAAGTAGGACCTACAGGAATTGTTTCATTTTGTGTTTGTTCTAAACCTTTTGGTGACCCTGGTACTGATTCTTTCGTCAATATTGCTCTATTCGCTAGACTCTGATTTACTGTCAAATTTTTAGGAGTACTTAGTCCAGAAGTTCCTACCACCTGTCCCCATGGACTTTCTCTTGAACCTCTTCTTTCCATTTCTGTTTGTTTATTACTGTTATAAGGAATTGTTAGACAATGTTCACTATCCTTTTGCTTATCAAAAATAGGCATTACGGGTCCTTTTGTTACAGGAACAGTTACAGCTTCCATGTTTTTAGTCAATTCCCTAATCTTTTCAGTTAACTCTAAAGTAGTTCGAGCTAATTCAGCTGAATTTTCATTTGTCATTTTACCAGGTTGACTCAAACGTTATATCTTGTGGTGATTTTTTTACCGGGGCACTTGGTGTCAATAATGTGGAATTTGGTTGGTACGGGGGTGGATTTTTATAAAACATGTCCTCAAGCACATCATCCCATCATCCTCCGACTCATGCACACCATACTTATAACCTTCTGATCCTGTATTATTTCTCTTCTCTGTACATTTTCTACTACTAATCTCTTCAGCACTTCTCATAGGGAACATACCATCAGCCACATTTGCACTTCGCCATCTCCTCATTCTGTCATCATGATTCTCCTGTCCACACGGTCTACCAAACATGTATTTGTACCTTCCGCCACTCCGCTGTCGCTCTCTTTCATACATCTCATCTTCCCATTCTGTCATTGCTTCAAACTGAGTAGGTCTAGGTCTCGGTTCTAATCTCATCATTCTTTCTCTTAAATTCCTCAATACTGCTAAATTGAATGAACCATGTTCCAGAAATGCTAAAACTCCATCATCTTTTGTATACTTTGCCCAATTGTCTAGCCAAATACATGTGTGATACCCATACTTTGCAACCATGAAGGATGCGTGTGATTTCGGTGGAGGAAGCAACTGTCCCTCTCTAGTCACAATCGGTTTATCCTTTTTAAATAAGTTCTTGATCTTTCTGAACCAGGACTTTTTCTCTTTATCGGGTGGATCGTAATACATCATTTTTTTAAAATATCGCTAGGATTTCTCTTACGACTATTCTGTTGTTCTTATCCAATCGTAGCGCGGCGCACACTAACGCACCGATCCGGAGTGTCTACGTCTCTTACTGACGGCCAATCTCAGCGCCGTCTTTTCTGACATCAGCTTTTCTCGCTACTCCTGCTTCGGCTGACCCCTCCTTTACAAAATTTATCGGCAAACTTTCCTTAAGTTCTCTTTTACTCAAAATTGTGTTAGTAACGACATAAAAACACCACCATTATCTGTTTCGCTAACAAAAGAGATAGTCTTGACCTTTTTCACAAGAATTCCGTCTTTCCCGAGAGCAGCGCTTACCTCTGCCATACTACGGAATCATTACATTCGCCGATAAAGTAGCACTTCCCTCTACCTTACCCTTCTAGCAAGCATTAACTAACCATTTCTCTGGAGATAAGACACCTGTTGGAGACGCTCTGCTCCTGAGAATTAAGACCAGAGTTTCCCAATTAAGTCGAATGCTATTTCATTTACACACATTCATATGGAAAATGTAGTTCATTCGCACAGAATCCTGTCTTTCCCGAGAGCAGCGCTTACCTCTGCCCTACTACAGAATTATTACATATGTTAATAAAGTAGCATCTACTTTACCCTTCTATCAAGCTCAGGGAACACCTATTACCTTTCCAGTGATAAGCGTAATCAGAGTTCACATGGACTCCTGTTACTTAAGGCCAAAATTTCACAGGTGGCCTTCGCTATCCATACACCTCTTTCACACAGAAATGTCCCTAACGGTAACACACGGCGATGTCACCAAATCGAACCCAGACAATGCGTTGTGCAACTCCAATCGTCACACGTTTTCCCCGTGTACCTACAGGGCAACAAACAATTCACCATGTGACTTCACTTGCCACAGGCCATCCGACTTCCTACATCCCAGAAGTCTTCAAAACAACATAGAACTCAACGTGACTCAACATAGAATGTTAGTACATAAATCAATACTCATCCAAACATCTGAAATCAATAAACAATAATCAATAAATCGAAAATAAACAATAATCACCAAATTAGCCAATAATAACCATCATTCTGCCACCAGAAAAACTGATCCAGCGAGAGACCGGGGAGAAAAGAGGGCAAATTTACAACTATCCTCCATGCGTCGCAGACCTGACGTCACATTAGCTCATTCACACACGCAGTCATTGGTGGGGCCCATAACACCAACACTCACACGTCTCCACTCACGAGTCTGCACACAGAAGGGATGATAAATCAAGCGCTGGACATGTGGGGGGTACCTTATTACCTATAGGGAAGAAAGGTTTTTTTACAGAATATACAATAGTATCACCACCTATAGGATCCTAACCTTAAACATCAAGGCACTCCACCACTTGGTCGACGGACCAATTAGTTGGACTGGTTGATGGTGATTTAGAACCAGCTAAAACACATTTAAGCCTTGGAATCCTCTAATCTCTTCATTAAAAAAACACAAACTTGTAATTGTTGTTAATCAATTATTTGTTTATCTAAATGTTGTTTGCAATCAATATTAGCATTTTGGTCAATCAAAATTTAGAATTTTGTTCAACCAGCGCAAATCACATGACATTTATATTTACCTATTCTTGCTATCTGGATTTTTTCCTAATTCATTTTGCTCTGCATAACCAAAATTAGCCGTCTAATTGTCCCAATAAAGCAGGCCAAAGCGAAAAGTCCGAAAGTTCTTTGCTCAGCACGCTACAGTTCTGAAGATCTCCAAAGGACCAAGAGTCGTGCAAGCATCTGTCATCGCCTTGTGGGGTCGATAGAGGTGTGCAGTCATCGAAAACCGCAGAAATGCCAGCCCCTCCCTATTCTACTACCCTTTTTATAATGAAATTCGGGATAACATGAAACATTCTTAGACCAAGGAAGCAGATGATTGGTCAATTTGAATAATTTTGTAAGATCGTCCGATTTTTACGTCAGTCTGGGTTCTCATGGATTTTGCTGGTTCACTTCCTCTGTCCATGTCGTCCTCATGCAACATTGTAAAGATTGCTGGTATGTCTCGATTGTTCATTTAGACCAGATTTTACTGAAGTTTGGCAGTCCTCCATGTTCCTATCCTTGACCAGGAACACTGCGCTTCGAACTAGAGGGTGCCTGAAGTTCTACGGAGCCATACGGGTCTGCGCAGTAGGCATCGCGCTCACGAGACGGTGGACACTTCTGAACTCCATTTTGGACGCCATGTTTTGGTAGGCCCAAATGCCAACTTAAGCGAAACAAACACAAAAGAGTAATTAATACACAGAAATTAAGATTCTAATGTTAAACCCTCACTAATCCCTATATGTATTAGTATTTTCCTAGCTTTTTGCGACATTTAAAGCAATAAAACTCACCCTTCGGTCCAAAACGGGAACGCAAATATCACAAAAACGACATAAATCATGCGATATCCTATTACCACACGTACTACTATTAATAGGCGTGCAAGTTTTAGTTATTAGAGTTATTCTGCCGTGCAAATAGCGATAAGTCCCACGTGTAATTGGTGTTTAATAAAAGTGCAAATAGTTGATTAATATAACACTGCAAACAGTTAATTCAAATTATAATGTAAGTAGGTTATGTAATTAGTATTTTCATGCAAAATAAAGGAGGTATAAAAAATCTTGCTTTACCTGCTCCATCAATAGTCTCACAGAGAACTCACCTATTGAGCCGATCATGGCTGCAGAAATTTCCTATCGCTGTATTCCACACATGAAGCCATAAAGTTTATTGAGGGAAGTTTGCCATATTCAGAAGGGAATTCCCTTGTAGATGATGAAGGGTTTACCCTGACTGAAGTGTTGAGTGCAATTGGGAAACTTCCCCTTGGAAAGGTCCCTGGTTTAGATAAGATCCCTGGGGATCTATTTCGGGAACAACCCAATATCTGGGGCCCCTATCTCTGGGTAATATTTAACGCCATCTTAAATGGCATGAAAATCCCGGATACCTGGTTAGGGGCAGAAATTTTTCCTGCCCACTAACTACAGGCCGATCAGCCTGATTGACGTCACTCAGAAGTTGTTTGCCAGGATTGTCCTGAAGCGTCTTCAGTCTTGGGTGGACACGCGCGAAATTCTGAGTGCGTACCAGGCCTGTTTTCATAAAAATATTTCCACTATTGACCAAATCTTCAGGCTCCAGACTTATTGAGAGGGCTCTTAAAAGTGCTACCAGGCCAGCCTAGAGCTACAGTGCATGTGCGTGGGCGCGCGCGCCATGCTTTGCCGCGATTGCCTTCACTTTTGCGGCCGCTTTGATGTGTGATCGTGATCGCGATCCCGATCACTTTCAGTTTTGCGGCCACACGGCCGCTTTGCATAGCCAATAGGTCTCGCTTTTGGGACCTTAAAAGTATTTAGTTATGCAACTGTTGCATGGCTAAACACTTATAAGGTCCCAAAGGCGAGACCTATTGGCAATGCCAATGCTTGTTTTCTTTTGTCCAGGCTATAAGGCAGCCAGGAGGCATTGGCTCTTACCACTTTGCAGGAACTTGGGGTATAGGCAGTGTTTGGAGGCCTATAGAGTCTTGAGAACTGACATCCATCCTTCAATTGTTTTTGCTGTGTCCCGTTTCCTCAATTCTAAGTGGCATAGGTGCCGTAATTTTCTAAATTCCCCCCGCATATGTTAAACGTCTTTTTTGTACTTTCCACTGTTTTAACACTATCGATTCATAAAATCTTTGTTTTAACTTATTTTTAAATTTTAAAATTTTTTAAGTCTTGTTATGAAACTCGATTAATACATTTGCATTCTGGTTATATTTTATAATGTCCAGTTGATGTTTTTATTGCTGAAATCCAGTGATATATGTATTATATTTTCTGCTTTTATGGTCTACAATGACCGAAATAAAGCTTGGAAATGGTAAAATGGAAGTCATGTTGCTGTGGGCTGAACAAAATATGTCACTTCTTTTACTGGAAGGAAAAACTGGAAAATATGTAATCTTGTACAAGGCCTGGTGATTGGTAGAAATGATTGGAATGGCAACAGAGAGTAAGGTAAGTGAACAACATTACCCCAGGTGGACTGCAAAGAGAATGCGATGAATCCAAGGGCCCGATAGTAAATAAGACAGTGTGTGTGCATGTGAGTCCCACTCAAACAACTTGTGCAACAATGAACACAGGGCCCTCTCTGCTGAGAGGTGGTACAGGAAATGGGGAAGGGCAGCGGAAAGCCCACAACCCAGAAGCAGGAGAAGCCCCTTGGAGAGGAAACACTCGAGGATCAGAATGCCATCAATGGATGTACTGCTGCCCACATGGCAAATGTGGACACCTAGACACTCTTTTGTGTGCCAGGGTTGAGAGATCACTGACGGCGAACTCTCCTTCACCATTCTCAGGAACTGACACCTGGACAATTCTGCAACCTCCCAGGAGTAGGGCTGCTTGGAGATAGCCTATGGAGTTGTGGGTGACTGGCTGCTGACGAAGGCCACTGGAGGTACCCTAGCAGGAAGGAAACCCAGCTTTTAAAGGGAGGGCTTCTAGGAGGTAAGACAGACCAAGGGAGAGTCCACACTGCCATGCTGGATAGTGATGCCTTGCAGCCCAGGTGTCTGTCCAGCAGGCCCTCTGTGACATGTTGGAGATGTAAAACTGTGCCAAAGTGAGGAACAACTCAATGATTCTCCCTCTACCTTTCCCCCCATTGTAAGATCAACATGAAACCTGAGATTCCTGCACTGAACTTAACTTGCTCACAACCTGCCAAATTTCATGAGGATTCATTAAATTGTACCAAAGTTACTGGTGCATTTAAACATTCATGCCCCCTTTTACCTCAGCCCTCCTTGATGGACATGCTCAAATGTTGTTGTACTCACTGAAGACTGGACACGCTAAACGCCTGCCAAATGTGAATGTAGATTGGTCAAATTATCCCACAGTTATTAGCAAATTAAGGGGCATATTATCAACAAACGGCGTTACAATTATCGCGATAATTCAGAGAATTCCCATAGAAGCCCATGTCTGGTGTCTGGTGTCAACATGGGCTTCTATTGGAATTCTCAAGGGCATATTATCAAGCCCATTATCGCTGTTTCTTGATAATATGCCCCATATTTACAGTACGTTACACCGGCATCTAACATGTTGTGCCCTAAAACAGTCCTTCACGTTTAACATGGGCTTCAATTGGAATTCCATAGAGCATATTATCAAACCCATTATCGCCGCTTTAGCGGCAGTTTTCTGCCACTAAAGCCTTAATAATATGCCATTAAATCTTTTTGACCCACATCCTCTTTTTAGCTGTGTTCCCCCCTCGAAAAACCTTCATAAATGTATTAATACGAAAACTAGGCATAACATGTTGAACGTCTGCCATGTTTCAGGTACATTTGTAAACAGAGCTAAAGTACTTGACAAATAAAAAAAAATATCTTTTCACCTGTCAAGATATCTCTAAGTGCCTGATTTAGAGTGAATCAGTTAGAACTCTCACAGCCATGATGGATATCCTGCCTGCCTTACAAAAAGTCCCCCAGGGTCCATGTGAGGTTCCGTGAGGCTCGTAACGACATTTTTGGGTTTGCTCGAATATGGACGAGTTTGGTATCTACGAACCGCAAATGACGAGTCTAGTGGGTGCACGTGTTTTCGCTACGCTACTATGTATGGCTCGTCTCATTCGTGGGTGTGTCCATCTGAACCCTCGGGTTCCATTTTAGATGCGGCATCCATTTTGTCCCTTGCCCTCAAGTAGTCAGCGAACGGGCACTGTCCGCTTCGTGACCCTGGGATTCCCAAGCCTTTGCGGAGGACACGTGTTCCTTTGAAGGTGTCTTTATGGTGAGGGGGATGACACGGCAAGGGCGGATGGCTCCGCTCGAGGCTCATCTTGCCGTGCTAGTCTATTGTTTCAGTCGTGCATGCATTAGGCACGAGTCCTTTGATCCTGCAATCAAGTTTCCGATATTGCTCTCTACACTCTTTTTCAATCTGTTGTGCGTCCTTGTTTTTCCCCTGCATCTGTTTCTGTCCCTTCTCCTAATTCGTTTACAGTCAGAATGGAATGTGCTTAATGTGGGGATAATGTGCTTTTACAGTTGGGAACCGGCAATGTTGCTGTAATCATGCTCTGGGTTTCTGAAAACATGAATACGACCCTTTTGAAGTTTACTGTGGGAACTGAGTTGTAACCTTTTGTTCGCCATGTTGTGCAATGACGAAAATGTGTATAAAAGAAGCGATCCACTTTTGCAATTTGAAGCAGTCTCCCAGAACCTACACGTTGTGTACTTCTTGCGACTTCTGTATCCCTGCAGTAATAAATGCTGATCTTTGACGCCGCACGAAGTGTCCCGTGTCTCTGTGTTTTGTACGCCGGAACAGGTAACCCACGAAGGTTTCAGGTGTTGTCCCCTGGCACCGCTGGGCCTTAGAATAGCCCAGTCCTTCAGTTGGCGCCCAACGTCGGGCGACATCAGCGGTACCGGTCCAAAGCCCGACGATCGTGAGGAACTTCGTGTGAAATCTCCGAGGGAAGGTGCACCCCGCTTCATCGATCCAGTTGTCGAAATAAGTGGTCCGAAGACTTTTCCCGCGAAGATTCCCGCCTCCTGACGGCTGCGACGGACTGATGCCCTGACTGTCGACCTGTTTTGGCGCCTGGCGTAGTCCTTTGTACGGCGAGACGATAGACGGGCCTTCCCGGTGACGCCATTGCTCTTTCAGTTAAGTATTTGTGGGTCGCTCTCAGAGTCCCTGGTTTTGTAGTTCCTTTTTGGGACGGTTACTTTGTATTTTTGTGAACTTGGTTGTTTGCATGGTTCCATTACATTTGTGGTTCTTAGTTGATTCTTGGTTGTTGGGGTTTTTATTTGACAATTGCAATAGCCAAAAAACCGAGGGTCTTGCATTTTTTTGCGAAGACATCGTAATTCGATAGCCCTTGAAGTTTGGAAACTCGGTTAGTGTGCACGATGCCTGGCCGTAGTACTTTGTTTGGTTTCCTTAAATGTTGCAGCACGGATTCCCGGCTGGAGGATTCATGTCCGATACCTCCGGTTGGAACTCCAATTTATGAGCTCTATAGTCGCCATGGTATAGGTCCTATCGTATATAATGAATTTTGGATTCGTTACACTAGAAATGATGGTGTTCTTAGTTGGCCTATCAAAATCAACAGGAGAGGAAGGGATCAACACGGCTAGTCCCCTCAGTAGAATATCAATAAACAATAAAGCCAGTGTACAAAAATATGAGACAGGGGGCACTCTAATCAATGCAATACATCAATCAATCGAGCAACGAGCCTCAGATTCCCTGTGAACCGTTATGTTCATAGGAAGCAAGTTTGGCCACTTTGGAACAATACCCAGTGGGTATGAAAAAAGCCCTCACTCACCAACCTGGTTGGTGACATGCTTCATCATTGGGCTTCCACTGGGACGACCGAATGTCATCCCAGTGTGCTGCGACGCCAGGTTACTGCGGAGCTGGGTTGGTTGTGTGGGGAAAGTGAATTTAAAATATCCAATCAAGTCAAAAAGAAACTTTATTAATTTTGCTTAAATGGAAAAAAGTAAAAAGGAGTGAGGGTCAAAAAAATAAAAGACCTGGTTCACTCCGTGGCGGTCAACATGTTTCTGCCTCATGGAGTGTTAATCGGGCATTCGTCAGGACCAGAGGGGGATGTGCGTAGCCCCGGTGGTGTGAACTCGCTAAGGTCCACCCAACCGTGGGCTGATGTGTGAAAAAAACCAAAAAACACTGAGTAGTGTGGACTCCGCCAAGTAAAATAATTAATTATGGGGAGAGGAACGAGTTTACTCTGATGGTACAAAGAGACAAACAAACAGAAAGACAAAACATAAAGAGAGGTATCAATGTTTGTCACACAAAACGTGCTCTACAGATCAGCAATTTGGAACTGATGTGCTCGAAGGACAAGTGAGTGCCTTTAGGTCTACCACAGGTGCGAAAAATTGTGAGAAGCTGTGCAACTAGGTATAGTAAAATAACAGTGTGAGGACAACGGAACGTTATCCTCTCAACGGTGACTAGTAGTCAAATCTCGAATCGCAGGTGAAATGTAGCAGTGACACTCAATGCGGAGAAATCGCGCTAGGGACTAAAATTGACTGCACGCGATGCTCAGTGTGCAGAAAAAGGAACGGATCTTACAGAGAGGCCTGTCCGTTAGAAGCCTCATGGATCCCGGTAGGGGGGTGGGAGCAAAATGGCACACCCTGCATCAGGAAAAGAAGGAAGAAAACGGAGTTCGTGTAAATATCACGAACGGGTGAGAAAGCGAAGGCTCGCTTACCTTGTTGGTCGAGGAGCGGATAAGGTTTTACTTACGCCCTTGATGCTCTATACCCACGATATGCCTGAACAGCCTCTTGCTGCCGGGTCCGGATAGTAATGCACCCGGGCCGGAGGTCTGCATAAAAAGACCCCACGGCGTATCCCTGGTGAGGCGCTAAAACAGAGCTTCTCCCTGATTGGGTAGGAAGCTCTAACTCGCACGCTGATTGGCCCTGTGGGAGCCAATCAGTGCGGCGATAAGGAAAGACAGAGAAGTTCGTTGCGCTGGGTAACGCATAGCAACGAAGGTGTAGAAAGAAAGTTTTGTGGAACTTTAATGGCACGGAACAAAAGGAGCATGAACGAACCAGCACACAGCCCCCGGGAGTGTGCATCAGGGCCTGGGGAAAAAAACAGAGGTACTGTTGAAAGGGGCTATGTGGCGAAATCGCGCACGGGTCAGAGGGTTCTGGTTTATATGTGAAGGGCATGAATAGTCAAAGGTTAGTCATGTTCAGCAAAAGAACAAACGGGACTGGGTATCAGGGGTTCCTGAAGTACAGAATAGTATTCTTTGAAAAAGAGAGGATGACATGAACCCATGGACCAATTAGTGTCAAAGGTGGTATCAGGGGATAAATTTGTGAATGATGAACAGATAGGTTGAGAGCAATTAAAGGATATTGACCCAAGGGACATTATCATTCAACCCATGGAGGTTAGTCCCCAGGCGGTACACCCACCTCTGTTCCCTTTCAAAAAGCACTTTAGGGATGTTGTTACCACTTGAGATCTCTTCTATCACTGTCCACCTTAGATCGTTGGTAGTGTGGTTGATAGAGAGAAAGTGTTCGCTCATTTTCGTGGTTGTGCGCTTGCACCTAATGTTACTCCGGTGTTCGCATATCCGGAGTCTCACCTTCCGCGTCGTCATCCCTACGTATCGTAGGCCGCAGGGGCAGGTAATGAGGTAGACCACATTCGTAGTGTTACAATTCGTGTGTCCTCTTTGGGTCCAGGTCTTGTTGGGTTCAAGGTCGAGGGTTTTGGTATGTGTGGTCAGATGACATACACTGCAGTCAGAACAGGGAAAATGGCCAGTGATCTTGGGGAGGCCCCAAGCTTCCGTTATAGATCTCTGTGGGGTCTCTCGTGGCATCAGTGGACGTGTGTGTATCAGATTGTTGCGGAGGCTTTGTGCGCGTTTGAATGAAAAAAGGGGTTTTTCCCAGTTGCGATTGGCGCTGTTGATTATACCCCAATGTTTATTGATAGTCTTTTTGAGTTGGTTAGAAAGGGTACAGTAGGTGGTGACACAGGTAAGTGGGATAGACGCAGTATCCTTTGGGTAGTCCGTTAAGAGTACATCCCTTGGTTGATTCCTCGCACGTTTGTAACTTCTGGAGAGGAGGGGTGAAGGGTACCCTCTCATACTCAGTTTAGTTGTTAAATCCTGAGATTGGCTCTTGAAATCGCTCAAGGTGGTGCAATTCCGTCGTAAGCGGAGGTATTGTCCGTAGGGTAAATTCTCCCTCAGAGGACGTGGGTGAAAACTGGTGAACTCGAGGAGATTGTTCCTTGAGGTAGGCTTGTAATAGGTCCTAGTTTGAAAGGACCCTCGTACCTTAGTTATCACCACATCAAGAAATACAACCTCAGAGTCGTCATATGTATGTGTGAACTTCAGGTGCGGGTTCAGAGTATTGATCCATTTGAGGAAAGACTGGAGGGTGTTGTTACTACCTTGCCAGATCAGGAGCACATCATCTATATATCGCTTCCATAAGGCTATGGAAGAGCGATAGGGGTTTGAAGTCGGGAGGATGAACTTCTGTTCGAAAGCATAGACGTATAGTCCAGCTACACTGGGAGCAAAGGTACTCCCCATGGAAGTACCTGTGGTTTGGAGAAATAATTGACCCTGGAACTCAAAGAAGTTTCTCTTCAAGGCCAAAGTGGCACATTGTATCACGAACTCTTTGGTGGTTTTGTATTCCCAGGGGGTAGAGTCAAGTGATTCTTCCAGGACCCTGATGGTTTCGTCCTGGGGGATGCTTGTATACAAGCTTTCTATATCCAATGTTGCCAGTATAGTATGTTCTGAGCACGTGGTGTTACTCAGTAGTTTCAGAAGGTCCTTTGTATCCTTTAGGTAGGTGGTCGATTTTTGGACCAGTGGTTTAAGGAAATGGTCACAAAACCGAGAAAGGGGTTCCAAAAGAGAGTCAATCCCCGAGACAATGGGGCGTCCAGGTGGTGGGACTCTCTCTTTATGGATCTTGGGGAGTGTATAGAAATAGGGGATCTTCCCCGGGCCTTCAGTGAGAAAACGTGCTTCAGCTCTGGTAATGACACCCTGTGTTAGTGCCTCTTCGACCACACTTAGGATCTCGCCTTTGAGCCCCTCAGATGGATCATTGAGGAGTGGTGTATAGTTGTGGCGGTCGTTCAGTAAGCGGAGGCATTCCTGGTCGTAGTCGGTAGTATTGAGTAGTACGACAGCGCCCCCCTTATCTGCGGGTTTGATGGTTAAGGTGGTGTCCGCACAGAGAGAGGTAATGGCTCTGTACTCCTCTGCTCTCAGATTCTTAAAGGTAGTGGGGAAGGTTGTGTGCTCAATTTCAGTAAAGACTGCTCGTTCGAAGGTCGTGATTTCCACAGGAATGGTGTGTGGAGGGGGATTAAAGGTCGACGGTGGTCGGAGGGGGGTATCCCCTACGTCCAAGTCAACACCATCGTTAACTCGATTTTCAAAGAAAGCTTTTAATTTCAGCTTCCTAAAAAATGCTGCCAGTTCGCAATGAAGGCGAAATTTGTCAGGGCGGGCTGATGGAACAAAGCCCAGTCCCTTTTCCAAAACCGATCTCTCATGGTCTGTTAGTGTCTTGTTTGACAGATTAACGATCAGGCTGTCGAAGTGCTCGGTCCCGAGGCCAACAGTTCCTGAGCTTGTTTGCTCCGGGTGTGGTTGCCCACTGGGTCGTCTTGTGCCCAGTGTACTCTTTGGTTGTTCCCTCTCCGCCGGCCTTTTCCCCTTTGGCCCCTCTCTAAAAAATGGGGCTGTGGGAAGTGGTTAGGGGGGTACATTGGGGAGGTATACCCTGGATTCCAACCCATCTGCGGGCCAAATGGGTAATGGAATTGTATAGGATGTGAGCCCATAGCACCTTGTTGTGGGGGAAAGGTTGCCCAAGGCGCTTGATTAGGGAAGGGACGTGACCTTCCTCTTTGTCTGCCCCTTCTGGGTGGTCTGGAGCTGCCACTGCTTGAACCGCTGCTGTTAGAGGAGTCATCATCTGTCCCGTAGGAGTTAGTTTCAGTTCTACGTATGGACACAAAGGCCGGGTCAGCATAAGGGTATACTTTGTTAAATTCAAATTTTTTAAGGTCTTTCTGAAATTGATTAACCTTACTCTGTGTGAGGTTATCTTTGTACTCATTGATGTCTTTGTTCAGTTCATCAAGTCGTTTTTTAAAACCAGTGAGTGTGGCTTTGAATTGTGTTTCAGTTTGAGTAATCTCAATCATAATCGCCTCAGACAGTCGGACGGCTGTTTTAATGATTAAGACTAACCAGTCTCGAGTGCAGTGCCATGCTATCATAGCCCAGTCTTTTCTGAAAGTGGCATCCTCCAGAAAGATACGTGGGGCGTTGGTCACTAATAAGCCCCTTGGGGCCGTGTTGGTCCGTAAGTACTCCGTAAGGATAGTGCCATGTAGGATTGTGCGGATTCGATTTTTCTTCAACTCAGAGAGTTGTTCCCATTCGCTAGCATATGTCACTGTTTGCGATATGGATGGGTCCGCAAACAGTGAGGGGCGTGCTAGAATAGCATCCACCTCAGAGTCAGAGAAAGTAAGGCCAAGAGAGGCCATACCGTCAGGGTTCAGGAGGGATGATGCAATCCCGGGAGGATAAGGAAAAAACCCCGCCTCAGATATGGGGGGAAAGAAAGAAACAACAAAGTCTCTCACAGCTGTGCGCTGCTGAACTATCAAAATCAACAGGAGAGGAAGGGATCAACACGGCTAGTCCCCTCAGTAGAATATCAATAAACAATAAAGCCAGTGTACAAAAATATGAGACAGGGGGCACTCTAATCAATGCAATACATCAATCAATCGAGCAACGAGCCTCAGATTCCCTGTGAACCGTTATGTTCATAGGAAGCAAGTTTGGCCACTTTGGAACAATACCCAGTGGGTATGAAAAAAGCCCTCACTCACCAACCTGGTTGGTGACATGCTTCATCATTGGGCTTCCACTGGGACGACCGAATGTCATCCCAGTGTGCTGCGACGCCAGGTTACTGCGGAGCTGGGTTGGTTGTGTGGGGAAAGTGAATTTAAAATATCCAATCAAGTCAAAAAGAAACTTTATTAATTTTGCTTAAATGGAAAAAAGTAAAAAGGAGTGAGGGTCAAAAAAATAAAAGACCTGGTTCACTCCGTGGCGGTCAACATGTTTCTGCCTCATGGAGTGTTAATCGGGCATTCGTCAGGACCAGAGGGGGATGTGCGTAGCCCCGGTGGTGTGAACTCGCTAAGGTCCACCCAACCGTGGGCTGATGTGTGAAAAAAAACAAAAAACACTGAGTAGTGTGGACTCCGCCAAGTAAAATAATTAATTATGGGGAGAGGAACGAGTTTACTCTGATGGTACAAAGAGACAAACAAACAGAAAGACAAAACATAAAGAGAGGTATCAATGTTTGTCACACAAAACGTGCTCTACAGATCAGCAATTTGGAACTGATGTGCTCGAAGGACAAGTGAGTGCCTTTAGGTCTACCACAGGTGCGAAAAATTGTGAGAAGCTGTGCACCTAGGTATAGTAAAATAACAGTGTGAGGACAACGGAACGTTATCCTCTCAACGGTGACTAGTAGTCAAATCTCGAATCGCAGGTGAAATGTAGCAGTGACACTCAATGCGATTTCTCCGTTATAGTTAGTGCAGGCAACTATAACTCATGCGACCGCAATCCTCTGCTGATGCTAATACTGTATTTAGACACTTATTTGCCCATGTCTTCTTCCATTAAATTTTAGCTATACATATATTGAAAATATTTTTTTTTCATAAAGACACATATGTCATCAGCAGAGGATTGCGGTCGCGTGAGCTATAGTTGCCTGCACTAACTATAACGGGGGAATTTCATTGTTTTTTTATCAGTAAAATGTCCAGCTAACTATAACATGTGTGAAACCTATGGTTTTTTCAGTGAATTTGCAAGGTTTTTTAAATGCTAATTCCTAACTATAACGGGTGTGAAACCTATGGTTTTTTCAGTGAATTTGTACGGTTTTTTAAATGCTAAGTTACTTTACACCATTCGTGGCGTGCGCGCCCACTTAACGCAGTTCGTTCCGTGCGCGCACGGTGCGCGAGTGTGCACACGGTGCGCTTCGCGCACCGCGCGCCCACTTTACACAGTTAGTGCCGTGCACGCAGGGTGGGCATGCGGTGCGCTACGCGCACCGCGTGCCCACGTTACGCTGTATGGGCCATGTACGCACGAACTGCGTACGTACTTAACTGCGTTAAGTGGGCGCGCACGCCACGAATGGTGTAAAGTAACTTAGCATTTAAAAAACCGTACAAATTCACTGAAAAAACCATAGGTTTCACACCCGTTATAGTTAGGAATTAGCATTTAAAAAACCTTGCAAATTCACTGAAAAAACCATAGGTTTCACACATGTTATAGTTAGCTGGACATTTTACTGATAAAAAAACAATGAAATTCCCCCGTTATAGTTAGTGCAGGCAACTATAGCTCACGCGACCGCAATCCTCTGCTGATGACATATGTGTCTTTATGAAAAAAAAATATTTGCAATATATGTATAGCTAAAATTTAATGGAAGAAGACATGGGCAAATAAGTGTCTAAATACAGTATTAGCATCAGCAGAGGATTGCGGTCGCATGAGTTATAGTTGCCTGCACTAACTATAACGGGGGAATTTCATTGAGTGTCACTGCTACATTTCACCTGCGATTCGAGATTTGACTACTAGTCACCGTTGAGAGGATAACGTTCCGTTGTCCTCACACTGTTATTTTACTATACCTAGTTGCACAGCTTCTCACAATTTTTCGCACCTGTGGTAGACCTAAAGGCACTCACTTGTCCTTCGAGCACATCAGTTCCAAATTGCTGATCTGTAGAGCACATTTTGTGTGACAAACATTGATACCTCTCTTTATGTTTTGTCTTTCTGTTTGTTTGTCTCTTTGTACCATCAGAGTAAACTCGTTCCTCTCCCCATAATTAATTATTTTACTTGGCGGAGTCCACACTACTCAGTGTTTTTTGGTTTTTTTCACACATCAGCCCACGGTTGGGTGGACCATAGCGAGTTCACACCACCGGGGCTACGCACATCCCCCTCTGGTCCTGACGAATGCCCGATTAACACTCCATGAGGCAGAAACATGTTGACCGCCACGGAGTGAACCAGGTCTTTTATTTTTTTGACCCTCACTCCTTTTTACTTTTTTCCATTTAAGCAAAATTAATAAAGTTTCTTTTTGACTTGATTGGATATTTTAAATTCACTTTCCCCACACAACCAACCCAGCTCCGCAGTAACCTGGCGTCGCAGCACACTGGGATGACATTCGGTCGTCCCAGTGGAAGCCCAATGATGAAGCATGTCACCAACCAGGTTGGTGAGTGAGGGCTTTTTTCATACCCACTGGGTATTGTTCCAAAGTGGCCAAACTTGCTTCCTATGAACATAACGGTTCACAGGGAATCTGAGGCTCGTTGCTCGATTGATTGATGTATTGCATTGATTAGAGTGCCCCCTGTCTCATATTTTTGTACACTGGCTTTATTGTTCTTAGTTGGCCACCACATGGTAGTTTCGAAACTGCAATATTGGATAATCTTGAAGCTAAATTGTTTAAAAAGAAAGCTAGGCCAGCCATGTTGGATTCCTTTCGGTTATGGCGTAAAGAGGCCAAGCAGAAAGAAATCAAACAGATTAAGAAAAATAAGAGAGAAGGTGTTATTACGGTAATGCGACATGCAGAAAAGTATCAGCGGGACAGAGATGAGAAGGAACAGGAAGTTTTTACTAGACTGCATCATATGGCGGTGGATAAATGTTATCCGGTTCTACCGTCTAGCTCTGATAAGACAGGAGAAGAAGCGGTAGAGGATCCTTTATTGTCTTACTTATTGAAGTCACCACCTCCCTATGCACAGGATACTATGGTTCCTGTGATCCCTGTTGGTCCTCAGCCTGTTGTTCTGGCGGCTGCTGGTCAGCCCGTCGTTCCTCTAGTTCTTCCGAATCCCCTTGTGCCGCAAGTTGTTCCTCCTCCTTTACCTGCTCTTCTTCCTACTGCTCCTTTGCCGGTACATCCTCAGCCTATTGTTACTACTACTCCTGCTATCCCGACCACTGCACCTACTTCAACGTTTACTCCTAATGTTGTTGCTCCTGTACTTCCCTCTTCTTCCCCTTCTGTTCGTAGTCGTATATTTAATGCTGTCGCTAATCTCTATTCTCCACTTTTTGGACCGATACTTGGTTCCGATCTTTCTGATGTCTCCCAGAGGCGTAGTCAAATTCCTGATGGTTGAGAAAGTGAGTCGTTAGTGAAAATGGCGCGTAAATGGATTAGGCATCCCGCGAAGTACACTTCGCGTATAGTTTTTGAGACGTTTTCTCAGTTTAATGAGCCCACACAAAGATTCGTGTTCGAGGAGATGTGTAAATCTTTGAGAGACGAGTGGGATACTGATGCGGTAGATAATGTACCGCCCGAGATGACTGACTTTCAGAATCAGTTTTCGAATGGTATGATTGTGGGTGGTAATGTTCGACGTGCTTTAGAGCGTTTGTTATCTTTTCGATCTACGGTACAACCTCGAGCCTTGTTTAAGGACGAAACTGAGGAGCGGGTGGCACAACCTGGTCAGTATCCTATGCGGGAAGTTCCCCCAGTTTGGATGCCAGGTGATCCTGCTGCTAATCCTGTTATTCTGCCACACTTTCAGAGAGTTTGGATACACCTCCCATGGAAGCGATCGGAAGTTCTACAGGTGAAGCAAACTTTGCCTGACCCCCGCAAAAATCCGACGGGTTATTATAAGGAGTTATCCCAACTAGTGGATGCTACTGTTATGAATCTCGCCGATATTGACATGTTGTTCGGTAATGTAGTACCTCACCCGATTTGGGCGAAAATTCGTCAAGAGAATCACGTAGCTGAGTTAGGCAGTGATTGGGCGGCTCTTGCGGCGGCCGATGGACGACAAGTTGGTGGGTCTAAACCTGAACAGATCATTGAGAATCTGCCCCAGAGGATAATCACACTTATGAAGACGCTTATGCCAGCAATAAGAGTTAACTGGCACAAATTGTCTGCGTGCAAACAAAAGAAGGGCGAGAGTGTCTCCGATTTCTTTACGAGATTTGAGGAGGCATTCATTGATCACAGTGGTCAGGATATGAGCACTGAGGGAGGTCAGCGATTGTTTGTCGACAAGTTCGTATCGAATTTGTTGCCTGAACTAAGCAACAAATTAAAGAATTCTGAAAGTTCGTGGGCCGTTTCTACCACTGCTCAAATATTAGCCACGGCCCAATACTACGAAAATAGAGAGAAAGAAGAAAGCGAATGTGCAGATAGGAAAACGAAGGATCTTAAAACTAAGGTCTTATTGCAGCAAGCGTATCCTCCGCGCTCGACTCAAAATGTCTCGCAACAGCAAAATCGATTACAAACACAGTTTTCTAGGTCGCAGTCGCGTACTGACTCCCCTACACCACGACCTATGCTGGGGTATAATCAATGTGCATATTGTAGGGGTGAGGGCCATCTGAAGTTTAATTGTCCGGTTTTGCGTGACCGAAACAATGGGGTTTCGGCTCGAGGAGGACGTAGTGGTCCTCAACAAGCGTCACGTGGTAGAGGTCGCGGTGTTACTCAGAATCAGAATGAGCGTTTTATTACTTCATCGGATTCGCAAAATTGCTTCGATCGGCGCGATTCATCATTTAGTAAATCTGCACAGTATCATGTGGATGATTATTATGTCGAGCATGATGTTGATGCTGACGGTAATTACTAGGACAGCCATAGACAAAGAGAGGGAGTAGTATCAGTTCCGGTTGATCAGAGAGGGCCTTATGTCGCAGTTGCAACATTGGGTGTAGTTGAGCCTTTTCTTTTGGACACTGGTGCAGCGAAAAGTTCCATCATGTATTCGAAACTCCCTGGCGCACCTTTGTCTGGCTTAACGAATGTTTCCGTTGGATTCTCTGGCGCCCCCATTAGCAATCCAGTTTCTAGCCCTTTGCCCCTTACAATTGGGTCTCGTGAGTTAGAAGCTCCTTTGATTTTGACTACTGGTTGTGGTGAGAATCTTTTGGGCCTGGATTTGTTGAAGCAGTTACATGCGACTTTGTACTGTTCTCCTGCGGGAGTGGAGCTTACGTTGGGTCAGAGAGTGATCTCTCCTATGTATTTGTCGACTGATAAACTCCCACCGGAATTGAGTTCTCTTCCTGAGTCTTTGTGGGCGACAGGTCCAAATGACGTGGGCCTGCTGGACATACCACCTTATGTTGTTCAATTGAAATCAAACGTGCGCTTACCACGCATTCCCCAGTATCGTATCTCTCTTGATGGTGAACGAGCGCTATTAGCGATTATTTACGATTTGATCGATAAAGATGTTATCAAAGAAACTCGGGGTAATGTGTGTAATAGTCCTGTGTTGCCTATTTTGAAACGAACTGATCCATCCAAGCCTCCCGTGTATCGTTTTGTTATTGATTTAAGAGAGGTAAATAAAATTGTGATTCCGCAGTTTCCCGTGGTGCCTGACATTACAGGTTTGCTGACTCTGATTCCAGCTTCTGCATCATGGTTCTCGGTAATCGATTTGAAGAATGCTTTCTTTAGCATTCCGATTGCTGAGGAAAGCAGAGACCTATTTGGTTTCTCCTTAGGTGGTCGTAGCTTCAGGTTTAAACGCGCACCTCAGGGCTACTGTGAGAGTCCATCGATCTACAGCCAAGCTCTCAAGAGCCAACTTGATGCGTTTGTGTTACCGGCTGGTGCGGCCTTGATTCAGTACGTTGATGATCTGTTGGTAGCTGCTGACACTGAACAGATTTGCAAAACTGCTACAGTATCACTGTTACAGCATCTCTGTGACTTACATCACAAAGTGTCACCTTCTAAACTACAATATTGTTGTCAAGAAGTAACCTATCTCGGTCACTTATTGTCAAAGGAAGGAAGAAGGTTGACCCCAGAAAGAATTGCAGCGATCGCTCGAATGACTGTGCCAACAACTCAGAGAGATGTGCGTGCCTTTCTAGGTATCACGTCATATTGCAGACAGTGGATCCCGAACTTTTCACTGTTAGCGAAGCCATTGATAGCTCTCACGTGCAAGGATGTTTCCACTCCTTTGCCGTGGACGGAAGAATGTCAGACAAGTTTTTCTGAACTGCGTGATGCGTTGTGTTCGGCTCCTGTGTTAGGTACCCCTGATTACAGTAAATCATTTACACTATACGTTCATGAGAGAGAAGGTTGTGCGTTGAGTGTTTTGACGCAACAATTTGGTGGTAAGCAGCGTCCATGTGCATATTTTTCCTCGACCTTAGACCCGGTAGCTAGAGCATTGCAGAGTTGCTTGAGAGCGACAGCGGCAGCTGCGGTGTCTATTCGACAATCCGCAGGTTTGGTCATGGATAATATGCTCACAGTGATGGTTCCGCACGCAGTTGACACTCTCCTGAATCGTACAAAAACTCAACATCTGACGAGTGCAAGGTTGTCCGGTTATGAGTTAACACTTTTGGCAAGTCATATACAGATCAAGCGTTGTAATGTGCTGAATCCGGCGACATTGTTGCCGACTAATGTGGAATCAAATGATGTACCACCACATGATTGCTATTTACGAACTGAGGAAGAAACGAAGGGTCGTGTGGACCTGAAAAACACTCCATTGATAGACCCCGATGGCACTTTGTATGTTGATGGTTCATGTTTTAAGTTGTCGAATGGTGATGTGACGACTGCATATGCTGTAGTGACGTTGAGTACGGTTGTGGAAACTGCGAGATTGAGTCAGAATTCAGCACAAGCGGCAGAGTTGATTGCGTTGACAAGAGCGTGTGTTTTGTCTAAGGGAAAGCGAGTGAACGTGTTTACTGATAGTCAATCTGCGTTTGGTGTTGCACATAGCTTTGGTCGATTGTGGAGAGAAAGAGGATTTATGACATCGCATGGTACAAAGATCCAACACGGACAGCTCGTGAACGACCTTTTGGATGCACTTACATTGCCTAAACAGGTGGCAATCATTAAATGTAGTGCGCATCAAAAGGTTACGGATGATGTTGGTCGTGGTAATGCATTTGCGGATGAGATTGCTAAGGAAACAGCTAAGAATCTTGCGACCCGAATGTATGTTACGAGTTCAGTGAGGTGGCCTATGGAGACTGGTATGTGTGAAGACACTGTTGAGAGCGTGAAAGCAATTCAGAATGAGGCCACTGAAACTGAAAAGACCAAGTGGAAAGAAAGCGTGGGAAAGTTAGACACGCATGGGTGTTGGGTTGACTTGTCGGAAGGTCAGAGGTGGATGTTACCGGATGCGTATGTGCTAGCCGTTGTGACTATGGCTCACGGCTTGTCACATATTAGCGCGAAAGGTATATGTAAGTTATTGTCCCCTGTATGGAAAAATGATGGCATTGCTAAATGTGCTGAGAGAGTGGTTAAGAATTGTATGGTGTGTTTGATGCATAATCCTGGTAAGGGCACCCCCACTCCACCTGGCCATTTTGCTCCTCCTACATGTCCCTTTGAGGTTATCCAACTGGACTTCATCCATATGGAGAGATGCAATAACCTGAAGTACGTTTTAGTTGTGGTTTGTGCGTTCTCCAGATGGATCGAGGCCTATCCTCTTAAGGATAATACTGCCCTGTCCACAGCGAAAGTCCTACTGAAGGAATACTTTCCTCGGTATGGAATGCCACGGATTGTGTGGTCAGATAACGGAAGTGAGTTTGTGGGTAGCGTGATGCAGAGTGTGTGTAAGGGCCTTGGTATTCGACAAAAATTCCATAGCGCCGATCATCCCCAGGCAGCGGGTTTGGTTGAAGGGTACAATGGTACTCTGAAACTGAAACTTGCGAAGATACAAGCTACGACTGGTTTGTCATGGCCTGATGCCTTGCCTCTGGCTCTCTTATCGACCAGGGCGACTGTGCACTCTCGAGTAGGGCTTAGCCCATATGAGATTGTGTTCGGCCGCCCTGCGAACATTTGGGGAGTCCCGAGGCCTAAGGCCTTTATTAGTCTTGAGTATCCAATGTTAATCGATTATCTTCATGATCTGACTGCTAAACTGAGGTTAATTCATCAACAGGTTTTTGAAGCTCTACCGGCACAGACAAAGGGTCCTGGACATCGGCTCCAACCAGGTGACTGGGTTGTCACCCGGAATTTTGGCAGAAAACGCAACTTGGAGCCGAGATTTGTGGGTCCCTTCCAAGTATTGCTGGCTACAAGGACTGCAGTTCGGTTGGAAGGCAGAAAGAACTGGGTGCATGCCACCCATACCAAAAAGGTTCCGATCCCTTTACCAGCAGATATTTGGGTGAGAACTGGTATTGCGGCGACGGAAACCGAGACCCCTCTATGTTTCGTGCCGTTTAGTGATGCTCAACCTGTAGGAAACAATTCATTGCAGCCAGACACATCTGTTGAGTCGTCAGTTTTGGAGAACTCAAGGCCTGAATTGTCATCTGATCGACTGAACACTGGTTCACAATCTGAACAATTATTTGAAGAGCAGACTCGACCTGGAAGAAGTCGATATTTTCTTCGTTCACATGACAAAGACTAATGAATTTTTTGAACTTCTGTTGTCCTTTACTGTTGCCACGAACATTAAGAACAATTGCATTCTTTACTGATTTTCAAGTTCCTTTTCATGTGTACTTTTGACAGCTAAGAGACTTTTGTATTAAATTGGATGTTTGTTTAAGAAAACCTATCATCCGGGTTGACCGTAGGGCCGTGCGGGTACTTCCTTCTGTTTAGCAGGTTCCTGACACTAGGTCGGTTACTTTTTGTCGATTCCTGGGGACCCCTGGGAATTGGTAATCGCTACTCAGAACGAAGTGCGTCAAGGACGTCACGGACGGTTTTTAGAGGATGGCGTTCTCTGAGCTGTGGGAAGTAGAAAGGATGTCGGCGCAAAGATCAAAATTGCATAGGATTGCACGAACAAAATGCTTTTTGTTTCAGGTATTCCTGTTGTTTCTGACGGTTTCTATGCTATTGGTGGGGGAGTGTATTTTGGAATACAGTCGTTATTGCCTTCCATTTCACCTACTTTTTCTCCTAAACTAAGTTCTATTACCACTGTTTCTCCACATTCCTTTCATCCTCTGCCCCAACATGAACAGGTTAGACGTGCGGAATTCATGAATAACTCCTTCGTTCAACTCCTACATCAGCATCAGTTGGTGATGAATACTACCAACTTTTGGGTGTGTGGGTTAATGCCACATACCATGGATAGGGGTATTCCGTATTTGGTTCTTCCTTACAGCTCCCAGGGGTCAGTTCGAGCATTCCAAACAATGTTCCGTAGTGCACTAGATTCCTACCCCAGTCGAGAGCCACGTTCCGCAAACTCTGGTTCTGGTCCGTACCACAAGCCTTTGGCGATAGTTATCGCTGACTTAGATAGGGATATTTTTGATACCTCACTTATTCCAGATGAAGAGGTGCAATCATATAAAGATCTGAGTGAGGCCGAGTATAGTGTGTCAGTGGGTGATAGACAACTTAGGAGCTCATCTCCAATATGGGTCGTGCCCCACCTCGGTAACTTCTGCTTGAAAGGTCTTGGTCGAAATCCGAGAGCCCAGCTTGGGAAGAGTGCTTGCACTGATACGTATGTTCTACCGATGCTCTCGTCCCCTGTTTTCCTGACTGCCAAGGGTACCTATTTTGTATGTTATGAACGTGCATATACATGGTTGCCCCGTGACTTCTCGGGTACCTGTTATATTGCGAATCTTTTGCCACCGACTTTTACGGTTGCCTCAGACTATCACAAGACTAGAGTTGTGAGAGGCGTTATTAGCAAAGAGGACACTGCCGGTCAAGAAGCAGGAGATTTCTTTAAGGGTTTCTTGCCGTTTTGGGGACCTATGGTTAATAGTAGGAACCTGAGACAGTTGACTCGTGTGGTGGAATTGACTGCTAACATAACTGCAAGTGCCCTTGGTAATTTAACAGCGGAACTCCAGGCGGATAGACTTATGACATTGCAGAACCGTATGGTTCTAGATGTTGTTCTTGCAGATAGAGGTGGTGTGTGCAAGGTGATCCATTCGAGCTGTTGCATTTTCATCCCTGACAACGCTCCAACTGTTTATCAAGCCATCTCGAAGTTACATAAGATTTCCGAGTCCATACACGTGGACGAGGGTAATTGGACACTTCTAGGATGGTTTTGGGGCCTGATATCAACTTGGGGTTGGAAGATTCTGATGATCATAGGGGTTGTTGTAACGTTTCTGTTCACGTGTTGTCTTTGTGTGCAGTGTGGTCCTGCCTTATGTGGCTGTTGTAATCTAGGAAGTTATAATGCATCTACTCTCTGGTTCTGTCCTTGCCTTGCTGCTCAGTCTGTGTGATGTCATCGGAATGTTGGGTGTGTTTGAGTGGAAGGAAAGATCAGTTGGAGATGGGCTGAGCAGCAGGGAGGCTGCTCCTGGTGGGGCATTGAATGGCATATAAGAAGGCCTAGCATGTGGTTAATATGGATCTTATCTAAAGAATAAAACAACGATCCTGAACTACATCATCTGGACTTCGTATTCTTTCTTTAATTGTAACACTGGCGACGAGTTAAAGAACCTGCGTGTACCTTCAAAGGATTTTGGACTTGTGAAACTTAAGAGCCTACCTTGGATGAATTTGGGAACTGAAGAAGCGCAAAAAAAAAAAAAAGGAAAAAAAAGAAGTAATCTTGCACTCCACAAGCCCCACCAGTGACCAAAGATCGGTCAGCCTTTTCGTGGACGTGCCAGATGATGGTCTTGGGGGAGTGATTCCCCAAAAGACTAGTTTGACTGTGGTTTTGGACATTTCTGACTATCTGGAAACGGTCAGCTCTAGCCTGGGCCTGCCGATTTCTGCTGTTTTTACCGAGAAGCCAGCTCTTTGGACTGATTAATAAACTACTGTTTTGAAATAAGAGTGGGATCGCTACTGAGAGTGGAAAACTGCTGTCATCAGCCTTTTTGGCTTAACCTGTGTACCACCTGTGTCGAGCGTTACTGTGAAGAGACTGCAACCACGAGATTTTATTTGTCAGCTGGTTGATCTTGGGCACAATTTCGGTTTTGCCATATGATCCTGCTAGACTTGAGGAACTGTGGGGCATCGTTTTGTTTTGGCATTAATCGTGTCAGGGTGTATGACTCTCTGTCAGAGTCTGTGGAGAGGATCAACTGTCAGCGTTAGGATGTTTGGTCAACTGTATGCCAAGTGAAGATGTTTGACAGCGCCTGGCGGAATATACACTCTGGGACAGTGTCGGGTGAAGTTTGGGCTATTAGTCATTTATTTTTTTTTTTTTTCTGTCTACACGGAGGGTTTGTCAGGGTGTCGTTTTTATTTGAACATGCCACGAGATCAGCTTAAGCGTGCGCGCACTTACTTCATCGTGACGTGTCCAGCATTCAGCAATCCTCTGTGACGAGGTGTGATTTCGTAGGATGTGATGCCCAGGGATGCTGCCCAGTGACGCATGGATGCAGATACGCGCCGGGAGCCACCCGGGGTGGCGTCATGAAGCGTGCTGCCATTTTGAGTTTGGCCATTGCGCAGAGATTTTGAAGTATTGACTGGAGTTCCTGTTTTCCAACCACGAGTCTTCACGAGTTTTCACGGCAACTTTCAGAGGTCTTGGCGGTTTCTGGTGGATTTCAAGGACCCCACAAGCCAGGTGTCTAACAAGTGTGTTTTTTTTAATGCTTTTAAGCCAACCAACGATTTTGGATTGTTTTTTTTGGCTTTTCTGGCTTTGCATTACTGTGGTCCATACGAGGTCTGTTGTGAACTGTTCGTTTTTGAAGGAACATGGACAACTCCTTTAGAGCTGCATACAACTCTTAATGAAGAGTTTCCTGCTGGTGTCTATATCGGGTGAGAGATCGCTCACCGGTGTCAGAGATTTTCTTTTTTTTTTTTATTTTTATTTTTTTTCTCATTTTGTCATTGCGTTACAAATTACTGTTATCTGTTCCGATATTTGTATGAGAGGGGGTGAGTGTGTGAAGTGTCTTTGTTTTGCATCTGTTTGAATAGTGAGGGAGAGATAGGCAGTTTTCCCTGGTCTTGTTGGTGTACGTCTTTTATTAGTTTGCTTCGTGTGAGGTGTTTGGTCTGTGTGCGTTATGGTTGCGCACATGAGAAGACTTCTTTTGAAGCTTCTCGGTCTTATCTGTTTGGTTTTACCCTTAGATTGGTGGTTACCTCATGTGAGGTGGTTAGTCTGTGCGTTAAGGGTGCGCATGTAAAGAAGACTCCTTACTTAGAGCCTTCTCAGTCTTCCCTGTCATGTTTTACCCTTCTATTGGTAGGTTATTTGAGTGAAGTGTTGGCCTGTGTGTGACGGGTGCGCACATGAGAAGACCCCTTCTTTTGAAGCTTCTCTGTTTTCACTGTTTTGGTTTTACCCTCTGAATTGGTTGTTACCTCGTGTGAGGTGTTGGACTGTGTGTTACGGGTGCGCACATGAGAAGACCCCTTCTTTTGAAGCTTCTCTGTCTTCACTGTTTTGGTTTTACCCTCTGAATTGGTTGTTACCTCGTGTGAGGTGTTGGACTGTGTGTTACGGGTGCGCACATGAGAAGACCCCTTCTTTTGAAGCTTCTCTGTCTTCACTGTTTTGGTTTTACCCTCTGAATTGGTTGTTACCTCGTGTGAGGTGTTGGACTGTGTGTTACGGGTGCGCACATGAGAAGACTCCTTCTTTTGAAGCTTCTCTGATTTGCCTGTTTGGTTTTACCCTTTTGAATTGGTTCTTATCTTGTGCAAGGTGTTGGACTGTATGTTACGGGTGCGCACAAGAGTATTTGTATCATCAATGTGTGTCTTTCTATTATCGCACAATTAATTTATTTAATCTTGTTGCAAAAATGTACTTTGTTCTTGCATTTTACTATCTGCATATATTGCATGAAAGTTCGTTGTTAATGCATTTTACTATCTTCATGATTTGCACAATAGTACATTGTTTTTGCATGTTCATATTTTCATTAATTTGATGAGGGGGGGATGTGTTGTAATCTAGGAAGTTATAATGCATCTACTCTCTGGTTCTGTCCTTGCCTTGCTGCTCAGTCTGTGTGATGTCATCGGAATGTTGGGTGTGTTTGAGTGGAAGGAAAGATCAGTTGGAGATGGGCTGAGCAGCAGGGAGGCTGCTCCTGGTGGGGCATTGAATGGCATATAAGAAGGCCTAGCATGTGGTTAATATGGATCTTATCTAAAGAATAAAACAACGATCCTGAACTACATCATCTGGACTTCGTATTCTTTCTTTAATTGTAACACTGGCCTTTGTGCTACAACGTGTATAAGACGGCCATCTGTTACCAAAGAGACGTTGATGGATAGAATGCTGTTCCAGCAACAACTGAACGATTTGATGAATATCGAAATCGACTCTGATCTCGACTAGTGCTTGCCTACATGAGGGCAAAAGGAGTGTCTGAGGTTCCGTGAGGCTCGTAACGACATTTTTGGGGTTGCTCGAATATGGACGAGTTTGGTATCTACTAACCGCATATGACGAGTCTAGTGGGTGCACGTGTTTTCGCTACGCTACTATGTATGGCTCGTCTCATTCGTGGGTGTGTCCATCTGAACCCTCGGGTTCCATTTTAGATGCGGCATCCATTTTGTCCCTTGCCCTCAAGTAGTCAGCGAACGGACACTGTCCGCTTCGTGACCCTGGGATTCCCAAGCCTTTGCGGAGGACACGTGTTCCTTTGAAGGTGTCTTTATGGTGAGGGGGATGACACGGCAAGGGCGGATGGCTCCGCTCGAGGCTCATCTTGCCGTGCTAGTCTATTGTTTCAGTCGTGCATGCATTAGGCACGAGTCCTTTGATCCTGCAATCAAGTTTCCGATATTGCTCTCTACACTCTTTTTCAATCTGTTGTGCATCCTTGTTTTTCCCCTGCATCTGTTTCTGTACCTTCTCCTAATTCGTTTACAGTCAGAATGGAATGTGCTTAATGTGGGGATAATGTGCTTTTACAGTTGGGAACCGGCAATGTTGCTGTAATCATGCTCTGGGTTTCTGAAAACATGAATACGACCCTTTTGAAGTTTACTGTGGGAACTGAGTTGTAACCTTTTGTTCGCCATGTTGTGCAATGACGAAAATGTGTATAAAAGAAGCGATCCACTTTTGCAATTTGAAGCAGTCTCCCAGAACCTACACGTTGTGTACTTCTTGCGACTTCTGTATCCCTGCAGTAATAAATGCTGATCTTTGACACCGCAGGAAGTGTCCCGTGTCTCTGTGTTTTGTACGCCGGAACAGGTAACCCACGAAGGTTTCAGGTGTTGTCCCCTGGCACCGCTGGGCCTTAGATTAGCCCAGTCCTTCACATGATAACAATCATGGTCACTTCAAAGGGATCCTCTTGATGCGCCTACCCAAGACAGGCGCTACGGAATGTGCCGCCGCCCACCTATGGCTTATTCAGTTTCAATTTTCAGGGCTCGGGTTTGGGTCCCTGAGTCCTATAATGGCAGCCACAACATTTGTATTCAAGTTGTGAGAATTCAATCAAAGAGCCTCAGGCCCTTGGAACAAACTGTGGGTCCTCAAGTGTATGCAAAATGGATGATAGGAGAAAAGGAGCCATTCTCCAATCAAGTTTAAACATTTCTTAAATGTAGGTGTGGGGTCGGTGTGAGATGCCCCCAGCACCAGCACCTGAAGGTGGAGTTTGCAGGTCTTTGGCATTCATCTAGGTTGATGCCCCACAGTCGGTGAAGGACAGCGCCAAGACACCCCAGGGTATTCACTCGCGTAACAAGTTTAAATAACATAACATAAAATGACAATGGTGCTTATCTTTTCACTTTTTCTAGCACATGTATGTATACCAAGGGTTTCTTGGAATTCATTCCCCTATTTAAAGTGTCAGGAAATCAATCAATAATCATATAAACATATACTCCATGCATCAAACATTGAGCAATAAATCAATAAATAAATGAGGGAGAAAATATTAGTATTAACCATATATTATGAATCTATGATCATCAAATCCATTATGAAACAAATAACAACACATTACAGAGAAACATGTTAAAAGGTGCAGAGGGGATGATGCTCTGGCAACTGTGACCCGTGAAAACAAGAAGAAGAAGTCAGTCTCCACTGCTCTTAGTTTCGTTTTTACACCAAAAACTCAAATCAGCCCTAAAATGCCCAACAGCATTTCTCAGGAACCCTGAGTGCTGCTGTTCATTTCACTTTGATTTAAGAAGAGAAGAGTGTGGCCGGGCTCCTCATATCCCTCACCTCTCACTCCCTTCATCTTCACAGTGTAGCCCACCTGGGGAGAGCAGGTGTCCTGGATTTACCAGGACCCTCCCAGTCGTTCATCATCGACTGAGGCAAATGTCAGAAGTACTGGGACGAGAAAGAGAGAGAGTCAAAGTAATGAAGGTTACCAGTAAGTAGGCGGGACATTCACTATGTGACAGTTTGAACATCACACACTTCATGTTCGCACAGATCTTACAATGAGTCTCACTCTTGACAATCACAACTAAAGGGCATTTTTTGCACAATGTTGCTTTTCAAACTTGTCAGTCTTAGGCAGCTGTGGAATGTGATCTCCCACCACACAACTTGGTTTGGATAGAAAAATTCACTCTGCTCGTGGAGTATGTGGAATTCGGGAACTCTGCCCTCTGTGTGTAACATGGAGTTCCTGCTAAATGTCAACATCCAGCTTGTGGTGACATTTTTTTCCAATGGCACATGAAAGAGATGTTTTGGCACGTGCTGGAGAGCGCCACAAGACTTGTGAACATGCACGAGATTTGGTATCGGCTATCCCAGCTTCAGGTTGTGACGGTGCCTTTTTCTGACTCTGGTCACCACGAGCGGCTACGCTGCCCCTCTAGCAGATTCTCTACTCAAGAAACAGCTAAATCGCCTTGAAAAGATGTTTTGGAGTCGATATTCTACTCCAAGTTGTTTTTAGTGCAAGAAGTCTTTTTAAAATTGTATTTTTTTTTGTCAACAAGAAAAAGTGCCCCAGAGACTCCAACTTCCTGTTCCTGTCTAGCTGGTTCCTCCCAGTGCTTTGTCCCTCTACGGGTCACTTTTCATTGGGATTTGGAGCTGAAAGGATCACTCTCTTTGTTTGTTGCATAAATACCCTTGCATTTAAGGCCTTTGTTTTTGTGATATCACAGGTAAGTTAAAACACTATTGGATAAGGGTGTTGTTTATTTAACAGAGGGCATGCACCAGTATTTATTTGTACTTTTATTCGATTTAAAAAATGTATTGTGGGACCTGCATTTTCAGTAGGGGCTAGTTACTTTTTGCATTTCATATATAATCTTTTGTAAAGGAAAAATTTTGCACAGTTCAGTACATTTTTTCCATGTTTCTTAAAAAATTTGCACTATATTCATTTATTTTACTATGTGGTCTTGTCTGCCAATGGGCCATCCAGCCAGTAGGCCCAGTACATGTTATTGGTGCATGAAATAACTGTTTCTGTGGTATATGTTGCTTTCAAAACAACATTCAGGTCAGGGATGGCATTGGATTTAACAAAATATTTGTTTTGGGGGGACATTTCATGTTTCTGTCTGCAAAACGTGTACAGGTGGGGTAATATTTGATGCCTCGGGAGGATGTGTTTTGTTGTAAAATGTTTATAGCTCAGTTAGTTTTCATTTTTGGTATTGCTGAATTAATGGTAGTGTGTGTTTTCTTTAGTGTTACCATGCCCCCTTTGTCCAGCCAGTGAGTGTGTATGCTCTAGGACACCATTTGTCATTGTTCTCCGTGCCATGTGGCCAGAGGCCATTTTGTGTTGTCGGAGTCTATGGGCCTGTATGTGTTCTTTGTTTTCCAGCCTTCTTGCTTGTTGTTTGACCATGTGGCTGGCGACCATTTTGTGTAGCCAGCTAGTGTGATTTGGCCATAGGCCTTCATGTGATCTTTATTGTGGCCAAGCCTCCCTGCTTGCTGTTGTTGACCATGTGGCCGGTGGCCATTTTGTTTTAGTCAGCTAGTGTGTTTTGGCCATAGGCCTGCATGTGTTTTTTGTTGTGGTCATGCCTCCTTGCTTGCTGTTGTTGACCATGTGGCCGGTGGCTATTTTGTGTAGCCAGTCAGTGTGCTTTTGCCATAGGCCTGCATGTGTTTTTTGCTGTGGCCACTGGCCACGCCTCCTTGCTTGCTGTTGTTGTTTGACCATGTGACCAGCGTCCATTATGTTCAGCCAGCCTTAGTTTATTTTTTTCCAGTTTTCATTCAGAGCCATTTTCCAGGGAGATTGCTAGGAGGGGTCTATTCCATTTTATTTTTGTCCATTTTTTTACTTTTCTCTGATATCAGTTTAATAATGTCTGATGATCATTCTATTATATGTATGTTCTGATTATATGAGCAGTGTTTCATATTATATGCATTGTTTTGCGTTTTTTACGTGCACCTTCTTGCTTCCCAACGGGATTTTCATAGTCCTCTAGTACACCAGCAATTCATTTTTTTGTTATTTACTTTTTTATCTTAATTTGTTTAGAATTTTTGAATTTGTATTTTTTTATTTTTTTTTATTTTTTATTAGAATTTTTTTAAAATGTTGTTTTTTTTGCATTTTCCCACCATCCATCCACCCATTGCCTGCCATAGGCACACATCTTTTTAAGTATTATTGCATTTGCCCCTGCCACTCCCTGACAGCCACAGGTGTCTCCCTTGCTTAGATGCACATAAAGGAGATATTTAACATCTGTATGTTGTTTGTTATGCTGATTGGAAATTAAATATTTATGTCATGGTGGTGTGGTTTGACTTTGGAATGGATAAACTATTGTTGATTAATATTAAGGACAATAACTTAAATAACCACACTAAATGACATTGTCTTTGTCTGTCCCGGATTCAAACTGCAACAATGCCACATTTCATGAAAACATTTTTGTTGCTTGTTTGCTTTTAGTTGCACCAGAGACATCACCCAGAGTACTGCAGGACAGAAGGTCTGTACAAAGTGACGTGACCACACAACATGTGACGTGAGTCCTCCCATCTCTTCTGCTTGTGCAGCTAAGTGCCAATGCCAACTGAGAGCTTAAAGATGGCCCCAAAGAAAGATACTGCCAAGAAAGTGGTCAGCGAGGAGAAGCAACTTTCCACCACTTGTGTGCCGACCGGAAGCTTTTTCTGCAATGTCGCGCCTGTTGCACTGGCCTTCGGGAAGCAAGCTGGGAGCAGCATCCCCGCATCAACGGTACCACCCCAACCTAAGCCCAAGCTGATGACTGTCATGAAGGCAGCCACTGCAGTCACGGTGATGAGCAGTGACATTCAATTGGATTTGTTTCTTTGCATAGTAGTACCCAATCATTGCAGGAAACTGAGCACAGTGCACAAGAGCTGACGCCAGTAATAGTAGATCTTCCTGAAGTATGAGCAGAACAATATGTTGAGCTTCCTGCTAAGCAAGAACCTCCTCTTTTAGAACCACTGGCTGCCAGATCTCCAGCAAGAAGAACGAGGAGGACTCCACCATCTTCTTCAAACCCCCCTTCTGATGATCTGGACAAGGACTCGACCCTGGCTGAGTATGAGACACGCCAGGAGAGGCTTAGGAAAAGGAAAGTTCCTGAACGCCTTACAATTATGGAAGGGAATGAGGATGGCGTGCCAGTCATTGTGGAAGCTGGCCCAGAGGAGTCCCACATTACCCCTCCTATTCAGCCTGCTCTGAGGGATAGCGCCAGCTCCTATATTTGTAAGGCCCCCACTGAGACCTTCATCCACCACCAGCTCAGTAGATGTACGCACTGCGAGAGGCAATTATTGACAAACCCGCCTACCTCCAGTTCTTCGGGCATTGACAGTGGTACCAGTGGCCCGCTGAAAAGTTCACTTCCCCAGTTTGGGCTTTTTTTACGATAACCTTGCAATATGTTCCATTTGCCAGCAAACGTGTTCGTCGAGGGAAGCCTGGTTCACACTATGATACTGGAGGCCAAACGGCCCACGCACCTCAAAAATGTACTTCAGGTGATGGCAATGATGAGGGAGGGGAATCAACTCTGATCACGGTGGGAGGTGAAGGTGATGAGGAAGAGGAGGGTGAAATACTCTTTACACAAGGCAGCCCTGACTCCAGCACTGCACCATTATCACCCACCTCAGAAACCTCGCATGGCACAAGAGTCAGATGGAGACACCACAGCAACAGCATACAGTGACTGACCCCAGATGTTTATTGAGTCTACCACCTCCTGGTTCCCTCCAGAAGTCACCTGCATCACTGGCACCACAAAGTAAACAATCCAGGCTACTATTACAGGCATAAATAATATCCTGAGTACCAAATCTATGTCCAAAATTCAAATATCCACCAGATATTGTCTTTAATGCTTTCCGTTTATTTTTTATCAAAGCTTCCACTTTATTTTCGATCTTTATATATATCTAACAGACGTCCAACATGAACTTGCAGCCAATACGTGTTTCTTCTTAAGGTAGATCTACCATTGACAGTAGCACTCTGAGATTGTGAGTGTCCGAGCACTCACTATACAGTCAGCGTTTGCATTAAGATCATTTTGAAAACTTGAAGTTGGATACTGGTCGGTTGTAACGGTAGTCGGCTAATAAGCAACTTAGGGGCATATCATCAAGGGCTTTATCTCCGCTTTTCTGGCTTTAAAAGCCAGAAAATCTGAGATAAAACCAACGCCCTATCAGCAAGAGGGTGCTAACATGCGTATTCGCATGTTATCACCCTTTTAAACTACGCCTACCTTTGTAACTCTAATGAGATGCAAAGTGGGCATTCCTGACATACACTACATGTCAGGAGAGCAATAACGCGTCTTTGCGCTATCAGCAAGGATGCCCTTGCATTATAGCAGACGTTAGTTTCTGGAGAAAACTACTGTTTTCTCCCAAAACTAACATCTGCTAAAATCCTGACTAAGCCACCCCTAACATTGGGGGTGGATTATGCTGATACGACCACAGGGTCGTATCTGCAAGGTTATCGCCCTTTTGCAGGGAACATCGCTGGGAAACCAGCGTTGTTCCCTGCAAAATGGCGATAACATCGCTATCTCTTGAATTTTTATCCCCCTGGAGCAGCGCGTTGATGATAACGCACTACCAGGGCGATAAAAAGCAGAGATAGCCAGCGATAAGAAAATTTTCGCTGGCCGTTGCTGATATGGCCCTTGGATATTTAAGATGGAAACAACATATACGTGATGATAATTTTGTATTTCTTTCTGGCCCTGAGGCCAAAAATGTAGAGATTGAGGGGATAGCACAGTGAGCTGTAAGCGATATAATTGTTTTATATACGTTTTTAGGCCGACTCTGCATTGGACACCCATGTAAGTGAGGTATCATTTTTATTGGGAGACCAAGGGAAACACTGGGTGGTAGGAAAAGGGTGTCGGTGTTGTGATCCCAGCTAGAAATGTAAGGAAAATGTGATTTTGTAAACTACATTTGAGGTTTGCAGGGGGTTCAGGGTAGAAAAACAGAGGGATCCACAAACGCGACACCTCCCTAGATACAACCAGGTGTCTAGTTTTCAGAAATATCTGGATTTGATGGCTTTCCCTCGATGGCCGCCGAGACTGGGAAAACGCTGGTTCCCCCCTTGAAAAACAAGGTCATTTTGTGATAGATAATTCTGATGTCTTTACAATACATTTTGGCCCTTCCCTGTCATGGGTACTTCACCCACTCACACAAGTGAGGTCGCATTTTTATCGTGAGACCTGGGGTAATGCTGTGTGGTGGGAAATTTGTGCCGGTCCGGTGATCCCACAACTTTCCCACATAGTAATGTGTGGAAAATGTGATTTTCTTAAGCTAAATTTCAGGTTTTCAGGGGATTATGGGTAGGAAACCTTTGGGGGATCTACGCAAGCCATACCCCCTGGACTCCTCCGGGTGTCTAGTTTTCAGAACTATCTGGGTTTGGTAGGTTTCCCTAGATGGCCGCCGAGCCTGGGACCAAAAATGCTGGTGACCCCTTTGAAAAACCAGGTCGTTTTGTGATAGGTAATTTTGATGTCTCTACAATACGTTTTGGGCCCTTGCCTGTTGCGGGTACTTGGCCATATACACAAGTGAGATGCCATTTTATTGGGAGACCTGGGGGAATGCTAGGTGGTAGGAAATTTGTGTCTGCCTGACGATCCCACAACTTTCCCACAAAGACATGAGGTGAAATTGTGGTTTTGTTTGCTAAATTTGAGGTTTGCAGGGGATCCTGGGTAAGAAATCATTATGGGGATCTACGCAAGCCACATCTCTCTGGACTCCCCAGGTGTCTAGTTTTCAGAAATGTCCGGGTTTGGTAGGTTTCCCTAGATGACTGCCGAGCCCAGGACTAAAAAGGCAGGAGACTCCCTCACTAAACCAAGTCTTTTTTTGTGATCGATAATTTTGAAGTCTCCACAGTATTTTTTAGGCCATTTCCTGTCACGCGAAGTAGACCTATTCACAAAAGTGAGGTACCATTTTTATAGGGAGACTTAGGGGAAGGTGGAAGTTTGAGGCTCCCCGCAGATTCCAGAACTTTCCATCATAGAAATGTGAGGAAAATGTGTTTTTTACAAAGTTTGAGGTTTGCAAGGGATACAGGTAACAAACCTGATGAGAGCCACACAAGTCACCACAACCTGGATTCCCCTGGGTGTCTAACTTTAAAAAATGTATGGGTTTGCTAGGTTTCCTTAGGTGCCGGCTAAGCTAGGGTACAAAATCAACAGCTCGGCTTATTATGAAAAAAGGGTCAGTTTTCACTGGAAAATGTGATGTGTCCACGTTGTGTTTTGGGCCATTTCCTTTTGCGGGTACTAGGCCTACTTACACAAGTGAGGTGCCATTTTTATCGGGAGATTTCGGGGAACACAGAATAGTAGAACAAGTATTATTACCACTTGACTGTCCATGCATTTCTGCCTTCCAAATGTAAGACAGTGTGCAAAACAGTCATTTGACAGTTTGAAAAATTTCTTCTAATTCACATGCTAGTGTGGTTACCCACAAATTCGGAGATGTGCAAATAACCACTGTTTCTAAACTCCATATTAATTTTGCATTTTGTAAATAAATCGTTTTCCTTGAGATCTATTTTTCAATCTTTATAGTTTACCAAATGAATTGCTGTACACCCGGTACACAATGAAAAACCATTGCAAGACGCAGCTCAGTTATTGGCTCTGGGCACCTTGGGTTCTTCGCGAATCTGCAAGTCCTATATATCCCCACAACCAGAAGAGCCCAGAAAACATAATGGTATATTGATTTGAAATATCTTCCATAGTTAGAAGAAGTTACAGGTGAATAAGTTGGCAAAAACAGCTGGGTTTTTTCAACTCAATTTCAATATTTTTTTATTTCAACTGTTAGTTTCTATAAGAAAACCTTAAAAAATCTTCACAGATGAACCCTTGCTGTATTTAAAAAAAATTCTACTTTTCAGAAATGCATAACTTTCACACACATTGCTACCACTAACTGGAAGGAGGTTGAAAGCACAAAAAATAGGAAAAATAGGCTATGTCCCAGTAAAATGCCAAAACTGTGTAGAACATTTTGGTTATCTGACAAAAGTCTGCCTGTTCTTGAAATCTTAGAAAATGTTGATTTTAGAACTGCAAACCCTTTGTTGATACCTTTTGCAGGGAAAAAAACAGATGCTTTCTTCTGCTGCACTTTTTTCCCATCCCCCCCCCCAAAACAAAATGTTGATGTATTTTGGCTAATTTCTCAGTCCCCTCCACGGGAATCCACAAACTCTGGGAGCCTTAGGAATCCTTAGGATGTTGAAAGAAAAGGACACACATTTGGTATGGGTACCTTATGTGGACAAAAGGGTACGGGGGCCTAAGCGCAAACTATCCCAAATAGCCTAATATGGCTTAGTACAGGTGGGGTAAAGGTCTAGCAGTGAAGCGGTTAACAGACATAAGGCCCCGTGGTTCACCAGGACCTAATGTGCATTATGAGGCTTGGGAAGGGTGTACACTGTTCTTAGTAAATACCTTTTTATACACTGTGGTGTAATTGTTCTTAGTAAATACCTTTTTATACACTGTGGTGTAATTGTTCTTAGTAAATACCTTTTTATACACTGTGGTGTAATTCTCATGAGTCTCGCTGTCTGCAAAAAGTGTGGTACAGAGTGTCCTGTCTCCATAGAGTTTACAGTACCCACTTTTCTACTCGTATCAACTTCATCTCTCAATGTAGGTTTGATGACTGAGGGGTTCGATACAGAAAATAGCTTTTCGTAGTCGGGCATTAATTTGTGAACAGTCATTGAGTATCTTGAGTAACTTGGCTTTCTCTGAACAGTGGTATACATATTGAACATTGTGTGCAATGAGGGTCTCCCGTATATCAGTCGCTACTAGTGCAGGTCAGAGTGGTGGGGTGGTGAGGCAGGGCGGGGAGGAAGTTGATAGATGACGAAGAGGAAAAAAGAAAAAATGAAAAAAAAGAAAACCACTAACTTTGTGCGTGCCGCATCCCCGACTCGGCTATGCGGCGTGTGCAAGATAAGTGGTTTTCTTTTTTCTTTATTTTATTTTTCCTCGTCATCGTCTGTTGAATTCCTCACTCTGTCCCGCCCGCCACTCTGACCTGCACCAGCCACGATTGGTCAAAACACATGCACTGGGCAGGCTAGGCACACTCACCTGCTCAGAGTCAGGATATCTTTCTGAGTGATTGTGCGCTTTACAAATACACACACAAAAGGAATAAATGCTGAACAATGCAAACATTTACAGTTTTGGCATTGGCAGTTCAGGGTGGACTGTTCCCATGGGAAACAGGGTCAAGACTGATTTGCATATGGCAGGGTCTGAACTGGCATGGAGTGCAAAACAACAATGGATTTAACCCAGATCTGTGACTGGGGGTGAATGTTTGAATAATTCAGCATTCCGTCTATCATCTTTTCTTTTTGCATTACAAATACACACAACATAGCAACACGGGCCTGGTTAGCAGAGTCCCAGTGCACAGAGTCAGAAACACCAGCAGAATCAGTCAAACAAAGTGTCGGTGACGATGCAAAAAGAGGCCTTTTCCTGCAATGGTGGATGTGCAGAGAGTCACTGTGAGTGCACAGAAGGTGCTGATTTTAAAGCACACCGGGGACGGTGTAGCAAGAAAGCTGCTCTGTGAGGTGCATAGATGCTCTGCAGCATATCAGTTAATGGCATGTGAAGCTTAACATCAATGGGCCCGATTCCCAAAGGTAAACTGAGATGGAAATCTAACTTTACAACTTTCGGTATTCACTAAGGGCATTTACCTCTCGTAAATGCCCTTTATGAATACCGAAAGTCTAACTTAATGTTGCAAGACATTCTGCAAGTTTAAGATTAACAGTTTTAGACTTGTATTGAGATTAACAATATACAACATTTAAAAATGAACAACATAAAACAAAGATTTTTATGCCAAGTAACAAGGTTTAAAAGATCTTCAAGAACCATTTAAAATATTGAAAGATATTATATTGTGGCACAGAAGAACAGCATAAGGCACAAAGGTCTAGCACTAGCAATCTCCCTAAAAACATTAAACTCTAAAATAACTGGCCCATCGATCCTGCCGCTTGTTGACGTGGTTCGGGCAAAACTTCTGCCAACAATCACCTACGGTAGCGAGGCACAGAAAGGCAGGGACGCAAAAACACTCGATGCCACAGTAACAACAGCATATAGGGTTATTTTTGGGCTGCCGAAATACACTTCACCTGCGCAAATCAGACTTGTATTTGGCGTTTTGAAACAATCATTTGCTAGACAAGCGGCCTTTATCATTGCATGGGACAAAGTGCGAAAAGCCGAACGGGGTACGATAAACGAACAGTTGGAAGGAGTTACAATCGCACCCCACATTACCAGCTGCGGAATATCTACATAGCAGTCTACACAAATTGGGGCTAAACAAACTTTGGGAAACACCGACAACCACCCCAACCTTTAATAAATTAGTGTGGAAGACAGTGAAACTCCTCTCATGGCTGGAGGACAAGGACGCATTCTTAAAGAGGAGTTGGCCTAACGGCTAGGGCGGTCAACCTCGAATCTGGGGAACCGGGTTCGAGTCTCGGCAATGACGCTGAACATCCTGTGATTCTGGGCAAATCACTTAATCTCCCCGTGCCTATCAAAAAAGTGTCCTCATGTAACATAACTGGTGCTATGTAAAGCGCTCTGATACCTGATTGGATTCGGGTCAAGTTCGCACTATATAAAACTCTGCAAAAAAAAAAAGAGAGAGCCCACGGTTGGATGACCCTGAGTACATATACGAAGCTGGGCGCCCAAGCCTACTTCAACTTGGGATATGACAAAAACATAAAAATAGCTTTTATGAAATATAGATTTGGCCTTTTCCCTTGCGCCCAGCATCTTCCTCCCTGGCTTCGCAACAAAGCTGGCTCTGTGTGCCGCCTATGTGGATTGGCTCGGGAAGACCTGCTGCATCTACTATGCTCCTGTAAAGAACTCACAATAGCACACAATACATTTCTGAAACAACTTTTCAATCAACGAGGGATTCGCACCATGAGGCAAGCTCTGCTGGCATGTTTTGCACCTAGTGATCCACAATTGAACTGCAGAACAGTAAAATATCTGAGACTGTGCGGCAGCAAAATGCCAGAAATACAGACAATAGGAGCCTAGCCAGAAAAAATATATGCAAACGTGCAAGGGGTCTGAGGACACTTCGAACATATAATTTAAGCTGATAAAACTGACAAGTTATTTATGCTACCATATCTGCACAAAATTAGCAAGCTTTTTAAGGACGGTTTTTAGATACGAGTTTTATATATGTACGTGATAGTTTTTAATTGAATATATTTTTTGTATTGCAACGGTTTTAATTAACTATGCAAATAAACTACTTGACTTGACTTGAAAGATATTATAACGTACATACCCATTTGCTGGAAGCACTAATAAATTAATCATTTAATCAACTCTTGTTATATTAAAATTAAAATAGAGAGGATTTAAGTGCTGTTTTCGGTCTCAGCGGTTTCAGGGCAAATATAAAGTGTGTGTCTTAAATCCTGCTTCCCTGCCCTGACAGAGATCACAAAAACATGCAAAAATGTTTGAATGAGACCAATGACCTTTGTGAGCGTTGAATGGTAAGAGGCCCAACCTAAGCATAAGTACTAGTATCCTTACACAACCCTCCATAGATAAAACAGATATCTTTCTCCTTGTCTATTAGCTAAGATGTTTGGTAAATACTTATACAATTTCAGATTTGTACAATGAGCAATGTCAAGAGTACAACTTAACTTTGGAATAACATTTTTTTTAAATAATTTTGTTTGATCGGGCTCCATGCTGCCAGGGTTTCCTTCTCTGAGATGTCTCTCAGGGTGCCATCGGGTGCATGAATCAAGCAGGAGGCCCAGCGAGCTATCTCTGCCCTGGCATGAGGATGAGAGCTAGCCAAAGCAGAGGCCAAGCGCAAGATCTGGACAGAGGCTGCGGGGCTTACTGAAGACAGTTTTTGGAGCATCGTTCCTTAGAATAGATTCAGAAACAATCATTTTACAATGGGGATATAGTCAAGAGCATAGAAAAGCATAGGAGGAATTTTTACTTTATATATTTCCAATAAATGCATAAAAGACCTCCTCCTCAAAGAACCCTATACCCGAAATGCAATAAGAGTGGTTTATTATCAAGATTCTGAGAGACAATTCTGCCCAGATAAAGAAATGTATTAGCCATTTCCAATACAACACCATCAAGATTCCAATTGTAAGGATCACAATGCTTTCCACCCGTGAAGGCTTCCACCTTGGTTTTGGAGATGCAATGTTTTTAGAAAGGTCTTTTTAGCATACGTATTTAGTGCATTTAAATTACGTTGCAAAACAGTCGGAGTAAGATCACAATGATCATGTCATTTGCATACATCAATAGATGAAAAGCACAAGACATAAGGCTTGGTGGAAGATTCTCAAGTTTTACAAGTTGTCTAGCTAAGTCATGGAGACATAGGGAGAACAGAAAGGGGGCCTTGTTTCAGGCAATTCCTTGTTTTAATTTTTGGTGTTAAGACTTTGTTCCCTCTCTTCAATACGCTATGCCACGAAGAGGAATGTAACTGAGACTAGACTTTTGATCTCAGATCAATTTAAGACCTAATCTTAAGTGAAACTGAGAGAAAAGTCACACTTTACGACTCGTAAATGCTCTTTGTGAATACCGAAAGTTGTAAAGTTAGACTTTCGTCTCAGTTTACCTTTGTGAATTGGGCCCAGGGTGTGGTTTGCCCCAGAATTTACAGTAATCACTGTGGAACTTGGACACCTAGGCAGAATGATGCAGGTTCCTGAATTGCTAAAATAGTGTGATCCTGGGCACAATTCTGTACCTATTGGTGCTTCTTTTTCCACAACCATTAAATGCTTGACCAAAGGGATGAATGACCTGTTTTAGAGTTTGGTGGAGAGGACACTCTGTTGCGATATGGGTCTGCTTTCTATGTTCACCCCCACTTTTTGCTTTTGCTTTACTGGTTTTCGACTTAGATGTGGCTGTGGGCCTGCTAACCAGACCCACAGCCCTGCTGTTCTCTCTCTAAATTGATACTATGTACTTTAGGTGCATAACCCATTTGGATAGGATCACCTTATTGGCCCCTGTACAGTGTACCTTAGGTACCCAGGGCATAGGTGTACCCTAGGCCTACCAGGGGCTGCAGCATGTATTATGCCACCCCTGGCCTGGCCTTCCATTATGACACAACTGGCTGATCACTCAGCTGGGGCAAGGTCGTGTAATCACCCCTTGCTTAGGTGTAGTATTCCTATACCTAACTTACATATAGACACATGTGTACCTATCAGCCACTCCTATGGCAGGCCTTAACAATCCTGGAGACAGAGTGCTTGGTAACATGTGAGATGGTGCTCTAGCATGAGCTGAGCCTGTCTGCAGCTTTCGGAACCATGTCCTTATAGCTGTTCTATGATATAGCCTACCATATACTCTTAAAGTGCCTTATAATCTTAAACTGTTATGGTAACTATGGTTTGGCTTTATCAAAACATGTCGTGTAAGGTGTCTAACACTTTGGAATAATACCCCCATCCCATTTCTGGGGATGAGGATATTATCCCTCCCTTCTAGAGGGAGAAGACATGTTGTAACCTACTTACCCGGTTAAAGTTAACCAGAGCCCCAGCATCACAAAATGGATGCTGCTGCCACAGACACGAGTCTGACCTCCTGCTGCTGGGAGTGATCCCGGCAAGGGAGGCTTGGACAATAGGTTTCCTGCCTTGGGAGGTGCGAGCACCACCTCAGTCAGGCCTTAGTGTATTGGGGCAGGGAGGGATGAAAAGAATGAGACATGCCTGGGGCACACAAGGTGTCCCGTGCATAGTCCAGTTCAAACCGGTGCTGGGGCACTCAAGCCCCAGTCCTGGCGCGAAACTGGACAAAGAGAAGGGGGTGTAACCACCCCCCTCCCAGGTCCCACCCATAAGGCGTGACCTAGCAGGTAACCCAGCCCCCCAGATTAGTATAGGAGTGGTAGCTGGGCCCCAGGAGATTAGATTATCCTGAACCTGCAACTTGAACAGAAACTCTGGACCTTCGACATTCGACGAAAGAAGAAGACTGAAGAATCTCCCTTGTGGCCAAGGAGTGGCTACCCTGTGCAAACAGGCACCATCAAGAGACTACCCTTTGATTTGCTGAAGTTCTACGAGGGACCGACTGCAGAGCCCGACCAGAGCCTTGACTTCCAGACTTCTCCGACCCTGATCCACATCCACAGCCGAGCTGAGATCCGTGGAGGCGACGAGAGACGTGGGACCGGCTACCTGGGAAAAGTGGCTAGTATCTTCCAGTGCAGCTTCTGAGGCACCCTCGAAGTTGTGCACCGGGGATTGAGAAGCCCCAACCCCAAGCACCATCTGCACCGAAGATCAGCCCCCCACACTCCACGAGTCCTGCGTGGGGCCCTTCTGCATTTTCCTGCTTGCCGCGTCTGTCCGGTTGCTTGCCCGTTGGCTAGTGGCCTTTGTGACGACGCATCCAGAAATCTTCACCGCTGGTTTGGCTCCTCCAGACTGGCTCCCGCTTCCTTGCAAAAGAGAAGCACCCCAGACCTTCCTGGTCTGCACCAGAAGCAAGTCCTCCGTTCTTCGTGGGTTCCGCTTGCCAAGGCTTGGTGAGTCCTAGTCCAACTTCGACGCCGCCGACAGCAAGAGCCTTCGTGGGCCAGCTCGCCTCCTGGTCGTCCTCGACATTCCCTGGTCCTCGTGGCTGCAGCGACAAGCTTCACCTTCACCTGCAATCTTCACGACATCGCCTGGTTCCTTCCTGGTTCCACGTGGTCACTGGCTAGTGACCTTGACTCTGTCCCTTCTGCTTGCAGGTCTCCTCTCTTCTTGATCCCAGCCTTGGGATCCACCGGACACTCTTCACTGACTGCCTGTCAGCAACTTTCCTTCAGGCATCCATAGAAGTCCACGACGACACCCGACGCAAGTTCACACCTATGCACCCGCAGCCTGTGGGCTAGGTAACTTGGGTACTTCGGTGCCCACAAGGGTAGTAACTATCCTAGGGTCTAGTTTCCGAGTCTCGACTCTCTAGCTGCTTCAGAAGTGTCCTTAAACTGTTAAATTCTAACAAGTACTATTTCTATCGACTTTTACGCATTACGCGTGAGTGTTTCCACTCTGCACCTGAATCCCGTGGGCCTCCCACTTCCTAACTGTTGCTAGTGTAGTGTAGCCCCAATGATTCCCTAGGCCTAGGCCTATCCTATTTCTGTGACAGTGGTCCTTATACCACTTCTTTAGTATATGGTTTGCGTGGCCCCTAGGGCCTAACTGTATTACTTACCTGTGTGACGTAATGTATGCATAAATAAGACTGTGTTGTACTTACCTCTAATCTCATAAAGAGTGCTGAGGGTTTGACTAGAATAAATACACTTTATTTTATATATATATCTGTTGTGGTGTCCTTTCATTTGGTATTCAAGGGATTATATATGGTATCACAGCTGGCTTCACATGCCATTCAGAGTTTAGCCTAAGACTGCTCTTGCCCATGCTACCACTAGGATAGCTGGTCTATAAGGTTGACTTTACCACCAATCACCATAAGGGTTGTTTGGACTGATATAAGGTGTACACTAGAACTAGTGACATCATACATCAGGCCAACTTCTCACACTCCACCCATCACATTTAGAGTTGGGTGAAACTTAAGGATGTTAACGATTAAGAATACCCAGTCTCAACTGCTGACATACTTCTGCAACAGCCCGATAGACTAAGAGCCATCAGAGGCTTGCAATAAAACACACGAACGATGGAGGGAATGCAGAACAAATCAAAACATTCATCCCCAGTCAAGAGATCAGGTTAAATCCATCGTTCTCATGCTCACCATGCCACCCCAGTTTAGACCCAGCCATATGCAATCACTCTTGACCTTGTGCCTCATTGGAACAGTCCAGCCGGAACTGCCTAGCCAGGTCCTCCCTGGTTCAGAAACAAGCATCATAGGACTGGTTTCGATGTTTCACCCCTCATCAGCCAGGCTAGCTTTAATCAAGTGGCACAGTGATCGAGTATGCCTAGAAATGGGTCCCGTCCTCTCCATGGAGTCAAGCTATACTGGCTAATGAGCGGTGAAACCCCAAAACCAGTCCTACGATGCTTGTTTCCAGTCCAGAGAGGACCCGGTTTGGCAGTTCGCGCTGGACTATTCCCATGTACCATCTTTCAGTGCCCCTTGTTTTTATTTACGTTTTGGTGAAGTGTGCCTTGGGGTAGAACCTGTTCAAATGTATCTTTCAAGAAATAAATTTACTTAACATAGGGGTGTCCGAAATTTGCATAATTTACCTTTGTGTAACTGCATAACATTTCAGGAAGGTTACATGAAATTACATGAAAAGTAAAACCAGTATTTATCTCTTTTTTGAGCAAAATGTGTCCCTGTGTCCATTTTTGACAAAATTACACCATTTCTTCTAAAACAAATTGCATTACTTCACACATGACATACATGACACAAACAGCAGCCGCTCGCCTTCTATTCATTCGCATTGTCACCGTGCTCCGTGTTATAGGATTTTTCTTGAATGGACAGAATATTAACATGCGATAACCTGATGCTTTCTGGGTACTCTAATCTTAACATGTCTCCATTGATCTTATTAGACTAAAAGAAACAAAGAAATCGATATGTAGGTTAAAAGTCCAGATTGGCAATCCGTGTCCTGAATGAGGTGGAGTTAGGCGGGCACCAAAACTGCTGGTGCTCTGATCCCTCAACCAGCCCCCGTGCCCTGCATTGCTCCCCCACCATCACACGTTTGTCCTCTGTGCAGCTTGTTTCCTGTCCTGCCTCCCACTGATTGGATCCTGCTGCCTCACTTGTCTTCCCAATCTCACTTGGAGGTGGACCTTTACCAGGATGCAGCAGATCCATGCCGGTGGGAGAAGATCATGTCTACTGCTTTGTGAACTCAATGTGAATCTAAGTGTCCCATTATAGCAGCAGGTGATTCAATACACCAATCCATTGGCAATCGCCATTTACCACACATGGTAAAACAAAAGCCTTCATACGCAAGCGACACAGGAGACTTCCTTGAAAAACGACAAAACTTCTGAAGTCAGCAGAAGCGGAATACATCCTCTGTGCGATAGCTGTAAACTCACTTTACACCCCAATAACCAACATAGGAGGCACTGAAGGAGTTGAATGGGGTCTACGCTTGAACCCTCCGAAGATATTTCATAACTTTTTTGCTTAGGTTACTACACTTATAACTCGGTATTAAGTGAGCTATTGTCCAGAGTCGCAAGGCGCTGAGCTGCTGTCACGCCGGGTATCAAGCAGTTAAGCCCTTGTTCCGAAGTCAGCCGCTCGGCCCGCTGTGCCAGACCTCTACCGTCTTCACCTTAGAGCATATTTATTTTCATGACGAGTACAATGTCTATTTACCTTCAACAAATAGGGACCTCAATGGGCTTAAGACTTACTAGAGATGACATAAGAACTAGAGATGAAACGTCTGCGAGTGAAGCTGCAGCTATCCCTTCCTTGTATGACAATCCAATTACTGCCACCCTCCAATCCAAAATACAGGTGATCACCGAACTGAGAAGAGAACAGGCCCCTCCGAAATCTCCTAGACCCCCAGCCACACGCACTATCATCTCCACGGTCCCCTGAACAAAAAAACCCACAACAGAGACTTCCGACACCAACTGCATGCTCATAAACTGCAGATCAGCCACCAAGCATGCCACAGAGCTAGCGGAATCCATCCTCACTCACGACATAGACCTAGCATTCATCACTGAGACATGGCTAAATGACTCCTCATTTCCACTCATTGATACTTTTGTCCCCCCAGGCTTTGTAATCACCAACAAAGATATAAAAGATCAAAGAGGTGGAGGCATCGCCATCATCCACAAAAACAATATTTCCGTGACGGAAATAGACTCCTTCAACTACAACACCTTTGAGTGCCTAACCACCAACATCAACACCAGCAACAAAACACTTATCTGCCACCTTATTTACCACCCCCCGGGCAACACCACCACATTCACTGAACACCTGTCTGACCTGATTGCCCACTGCTCTCTCCGAGACACGAACAACCTTATTCTGGGCGACCTCAATCTGCACTGGAATGAAGAAAACAACCTGCTAATCCAGAACCTGAAGGAGCTGCTTCACCGCAACAACCTTACCCAACACTGCTTAGAGGAAACCCACAACAAAGGAGCAACCCTAGACGCCATTATCGCCCAGCACAACACTGTCATGATAGACCACACCCTGCCCGTGGACTGGTCTGACCACCACTTAATCCTTTTCCACCTCACTCCGCCAATCACACTTAAACCCCCCACCCAAGACCCTTTGAAATGGACCAGAAACTTAACCCAGATTAACATGACTGACCCAGAGGGAAGGGTTAACTCTCTCCTCACTACCTCCACGAATGATCTATCCACAACAGAACTCACCTCCCACGCAAACTTGACATCCATTCTAGATCAAGTAGCCCCCTTGAAAAACAGGAACATCCCATCCAGATCTTGGTTCAACACGGACATTAACAATGAAAGAAGACAACTAAGAGCTACAGAAAGACTATGGAGGAGCAACCCCTCCTCAAGCCTGCACGAACAACTCAAAGCAGCCCGAAGGAAATACAAAAAACACATCAGCAGCGGAAAATCCACCTCCTTCTGCGCCGCCCTGGACAACGCCAAAAACAGGCCTGACGAACTGTTCAAAATCATCAGGCAACAAGCCTCCAAACCGCCAGAATTCTCCCTACAGGCCTCCAAGGACTTGTGTGAAAATGTTGCCAACTTCTTCGAAGAAAAAATCACCAAGATTGAGCTCTCACTGGACATCAATGTCAACCCTGTCTGCAAGAGCCTGCCCCCAGTGACAGTGGATAGCAGGCCCAAGCACCCCACAAAAACCTGGAAGTCCTTCAACCCCATCCAGGAAACCTAGATCCTGAAACTGATTTCCACCTCCAAACCAGCCTCTCACGTCCTTGACCCAATACCCACTGAACTGACCAAAAAACTAAACTGAAATTCTCCATAGCCCCGTTCTGGTGCAAGATCATAAACAGCTCCCTGAGAACCGGCATCATACCTGAATGCCTCAAAGTTGGCCAAATCACTCCACTACTGAAAAAACCAGGCCTTGACTCCAAGGACCTGAATAACTTCAGACCCGTCTCCAATCTCCCCCTCCTATCAAAAGTCTTTGAAAAATGCATCTTTCGACAACTGACTCAGTACATGGATAGCATCAACCTTCTTGACCCCTATCAATCAGGTTTCAGAAAAGGCTATAGCACCGAGACCGCAATCCTAAACATCACAGACGACATCCACAAATCCCTCGATTCTGACCAATGTTGCTTCCTCATTCTCCTAGACCTATTGGCAGCCTTTGACACAGTTGATCACCAACTTCTCATCAAGGCTTTACAAGAAAGGGTAGAAGCTGATGAGGTGGTCCTTCGCTGGTTCTCCTCCTTCTTACACAGCCGCTCACAAAGGATAAAAATGAAAAACTTTACCTCCTTCACACGGTCAACAGGGGCATCCCCCAAGGCTCAGTACTCTCACCTCAACTGTTCAGCATTTACATGGAACCCCTCACCACCCTACTCAAAAATGCTAACATCCCTTTCCACCTCTATGCAGATGACACCCAAATCTATCTAGAAACCTCCTCCATACATGACATTCACAGACTAAATGTCACTCTAAAAGAAATCCAACATTGGATGTCGCTTAACCACTTAAAACTCAACCAAGATAAAACCTAAATCCTCCTCATCTCCAACAAAGAAGAGAACTCTCAAATTTCGAAATAGCCAAAAGCTTTGAATGCTCTCAACGGCAATCACTCTCTGACCCACTCCGTAAAATCGTTAGGAATCACCCTAGACCCAAAACTCGACATGAGCAAACACATCAAGAACTCCGCAAAGAGTGCCTTCGTCAACCTGAAGCTACTCAACAAAATAAAAACATTCATCCCAACCAAAGACCTCAAACAAGCTACCAATCACTGGTGCTATCCAGACTCGACTATGGGAATGCCACACTCACTGGTACAACAAAATATCACCTAGCTCCCCTCAAAACCACTCTCAACGCAGCAGCTAGAATGGTCACTGGAATCAGGAAATACGACCACATCTCACCAGCACTCAGAGAACTAAAATGGCTCCCAATCGAACTGCGTGCCAGTTTCAGAACTGTTTGCCTCACACACAAAGCCCTGCACATAGGAAAACCTGAGTATCGGGCTGCTAAACTCAAAAGGGCTGTTCCGACAAGAAGCCCCAGGAGCTCCAGCACCTTACTACTCATCCCTATGAAAACACGCAAACAAAAAAATGCTGCACGGTCCTTTGCTGGAAACGCACTCAAAATCTGGAACACCATCCCAGTTGGTATCAGGACTATCTCGTCGTTCACAAAATTAAAAAAACACCTAAAAGTCCTTTTCCTCAAACGCCCCCTCCCAAATGGATAGCCGCTATCTAAACGCAAACCCCTGTTCGTCGTCTCTCCCAGACATTGTAGCTCTAAAACTTACCTCCTCCCTGCTATTTGACCCCTAACTGCTCCTCCCCCCCAAGTGGTTCAACCCCAAGACAACGTGCACTCTATGAGGTTATCTCAGGACTCACGGACTACCTCAGTGCTGCTCAGCACACTTGGACTTCCGAACCTATATGCAGAATACTGCTTTATTACATGAACCTTGCTAAAAAACTGTTGTGAAGTGCTCCGATTACCTCGGGTCAGGCTAGTGCTATATAAAAGTCCTTAATAAATAAAAAAAAAAAAATATGCACATTTTTATATGTGTACCTCTGAATCTGACATATACTGTTGAAAGAGACGATGGCAGGAAGGTTCATCAATGTATTTTAGATATACTGATGATATTGGTTTGATTTGAGAAGTGTGGCTCAATGATTAGAGCGGCAGACCCTGATGCAGAGGTCTGGCCCGGGACCAGGGTTCAATTCCCCGCCTCGGCGGGTCTTGGGCTCAAAATTCCACGGACCTGATAATTCTCGCCTCGGTGCCTATTCCAATCATGGAGTCCCACTCTGCAACTCTGGGCAATAGCTTGCTTAATCTCCACAACGGCCCCCACAACGCTAAGGATGCCTGGCCTCCACCTTGGGGGTGCCCAGGAGTGGACGCCTCACAGGGAAAGCCAGGATGGGTTCCACAGCGGTATTCGCACAAGCGCCTTGAGACCCTTGGGGTGAGTAGTGCGCTATACAAGTATCAATTTACATTTACATTTGGACTAAAGCTGATGATGACTTGACAGCCAACATGAGTCACCTCAACAACAAAGATGAGCATATTACTCTCACACAGATAATTGATCACAACACTGTCAACTTCTTAGATATAAGAGTGGTGTCTTCATGAGGACTGTTTACTTTCTGCAGCTTCCACTGGGAACCAGGACATAATATTCTTTAGGTTTTATAAAATAAGTAAATTCAGCAGTGCAAAATGCACTCTTCTGATTAAATAAAAAAAATAAAAAAGAAATTCTGATCAAGGTGTGCCCATGTTTTATTATTCTGAATACATGAAAAAGTAAGTGTTCGAATAAAACTTTCTCCTTTGTGCTTGGCAGGACTGATAGTGACTTTCAAATTATCTTAAATCAAAATGTATTAACAATAAGGGACAATTTTGGCCAGTACCATAGTTCATATTTAATATATGTTCTTCATCAATAAATGTGTACATAACTACTATTGTATTTAAATCTTTTTTTGTCGCCCTTCGATTTCTCAATACATTTCTCACTGCAGTATACACCAGGGAAACTATCAGATCATGACAGTTCATGGTACAGGTAATATATGTTTCCGGTGCTGTTCTGTGTTTTGTGGCAATATATCCTTTTCAGATTAACACATGATTTTTCATGTAATATAAAAAACATGTAAGATTTGGTGTTAAATCTCTTACACTTAGGTTGGACCTTGACCTGCACACAGAGTAGGTAGCACCTAGGGGCACCACCTTAGTGTGAGGTAGTTTTTTTACCACAGTTTTTTTGTCCTGACGAAGGGCCACGGATTCCTTATGACCAGACCAGGTGCGAAACATGTTGACACACCATTGAGGGAGTGACCTGAGATAATTTCCCCGTTGAATGACTATAGGATACTTCTCTTATCTAGTCGAGACACACTGACTACCAGGGTTCCTCTTAAACCCACAAGAAAGCATTGACCTGTCATAGCTGTTTATAGCTGGAAGGGTGTCCCCCTCATTAAAGTATAGTGCAGGATCTCCCTTATCAGTTTTAACTTCCAATCACACATCACTACTCCACATCACTGATCACCTCACTTGCATTCATCATACGGCAGCCTCTATAAAAGATCTCTGCCAAAGTGACCCTTCGAGAGACTCGTAGAGCATTGCAGTGCCGGCCCAATGAGGAGCACTGCCCTATGATGAAGCACTACATCCTTTGGGGAATGTGTGAGGGCAACATGAGACGGTCTTGTTGACTGTCCCTATGATCCGGGTTTAGGCATGCCCATAGAGTAACATCTCCACTAGCTGAGGGAGGCCGGCACCACCTTTTCAAGCCTGTTAATGGTTCAGTATTCCCCCTGGAACCTGGCATAATGTCCTTAGAACTGTTATATAGTAGTGCAAATGGTCTATATCTTTCTTCATTCTGATTCCAGTCTCAATATTTGTATTTGTATTTGTATTTGTAGGGGAATTTATATAGCGCGTGTATACCGACAGGTCTCTTAGCGCTGACAGAAGGAGATTTGCAATCGGCCCGGCAGAGACAGTCCTGGTAACGGGGATATTAAAAAGTGTCTCTAAAAAGCAGCGTTTTCAGTAGCTTTCTGTTGGAAGGCGGACCCCGAGGAGTCGGTGCGACCACCAAGGGGGGGCCCTCACACTGCACGAAGTAGCCGAGCGCTGCCGAGAAGTCTCCTGAGAGATCCTTCTCCTATCACGTCCTAGCACAGTAACACCACCACACAGGACTCAAGGAGGTTGTCTTGTGACAAGCAATTCTTTATCAGCAATAAACAGGTTACGAGGTCAATATTTACACGAAGGGATCGAGGGATCCACCAAAAGTCTCAGTGTCTCTTTGGAAGGGTCGGGGTAGCGGGACAGTCTTTGGCAGGAATGCGGTACGAGGGTACCTGGGGCCCAGTTCTTATCCTCAAGCTGGAGGACCTCCGGATCTCGGAGGGGTTGAGCCGCGACGGCGTCAGCAGGGCTCTGGCGTACAGTTCGTGGAGAGCCGCGATCCAATCAGCAGGGCTCTCAAGATGGTTTCTGCTCAGCTCGAGCCGCGACGTCGTCAGCAGGGCTCCGAGGGAGGTTTCAGCGAGGTTGGGCCGCGACGGCGTCAGCAGGGCTCCGATGTTCCAGGTGGTTCAGAAAGGGTTCACAGGCAGGAGCCGCGACGCAGTCAGCAGGGCTCGTGATGGTTCCGACAAGAGTTCTTCTCCGTAGGGTCAGCCGCGATTCAATCAGCAGGGCTCTCGACTCCGGGATACAACTGCCGAGCTGTGGTGGGGTCGCCCCAGATATAGGTCTGGAGCCCTTTGATGTCCGGACCTATGCGCCCGAGGGGGCGGAGTGGCCGGGTGGAGGTGGCCAGACGCCCAGCAGGAGAGGCGCCAGGCCCATGGGAGTTGCAGGGCGATCACACCTCGAGAGGGGAGGACAGTTGGGGGTCCCATCGATACTGTCCTCCGCCGGGGGCGATGAATGGTTCCTGCGGCACCCCCTGGCTAGTTCGTGGTGCCTCGATGTCGGGGCTTCGCTGGGGTCGAGGCCGGGTTGAGCGGGGTCGCGCCGGCTGGTGCACGGTGTGACGTGGATGCCAACAAGATGGCGGAGCCACGAGGAGTATGCGTCCACGTGCAGCTCCGGGTGAAGGGCCTTGGTGCAGTTCAGACGGGTGGCCCGTGACGGCCGGGGCGGGGAACGGGCACAATCCAGGGGGTTAAGGACCACGCCACGAGGCCGGGTCCAACAGGCGTCCCCCCCAGCCGAAGGCATGGAGAGTCACCCATCTCCTTGGGGATTCTCCTCGTCAAGGCGGAAGAAGCGGGACAGGCCGTCGGCGTTGGCGTGGTCATTGCCGGGCCGGTGTTCGACGTCAAAGTCCATCCCTTGTAGCGAGATGGACCACCGCAGCAGCTTGGGGTTCTCGCCCCGCATTTGCATTAGCCATTGCAAGGGCCGGTGGTCGGTCTGGACCCGGAAGTGGGTGCCAAAGAGGTAGGGCCGGAGCTTCTTGAGGGCCCACACCACAGCGAAGGCCTCACGCTCAATAGTGCTCCAGCGTTGCTCTCGGGGCAGTAGTCGTCGGCTGATGAAGGCCACTGGTCGGTCGAGCCCCTTTTCGTCGGCTTGGGATAGGACGGCCCCGATCCCATACTCGGAGGCGTCCGTCTGGACCACGAACTCCTTCTGGTAGTCCGGGGCCTGCAGCACCGGAGCAGTACACATGGCTGTCTTTAGGGTGTCGAAGGCTGTTTGGCAGCGGGGTGTCCAGTGTACCTTCTTGGGCTGCTTTTTGGACGTTAACTCTGTGAGGGGGCCAACAATGCTCCCATAGTCCCGGATAAACCGCCGGTAGTATCCGGTGAGGCCCAGGAAGGCCCGGACAGCGGTCTGGGTAGTGGGGGGTTCCCAGGTCTGGATGGCATCTATCTTTGCTTGGAGGGGGGCCACCTGCCCGCTCCCCACTTGATGGCCCAGGTAGGTCACGGATCCGTGGCCGATTTGGCATTTGCTGGCCTTGATTGTGAGCCCGGCCCGCTGAAGGGCGGCCAGGACGGCCTTCAGGTGGAGAAGGTGCTCGGCCCAGTGGTTGCTGTACACGGCAATGTCATCTAAGTAGGCCGCGCTGAAGGCCTCAAGCCCGGCCAAAACCTTGTTCACCAGTCTTTGGAAGGTGGCCGGGGCGTTCTTCATTCCGAAGGGCATCACCCGAAAGTGGTAATGCCCATCCGGGGTCGAAAAGGCGGATCTTTCTTGGGCGCCGGGGGTGAGCTGGATTTGCCAGTACCCGGCGGTGAGGTCCAGCGTGCTCAAGTAGCGAGCGGCCCCTAGGCGGTCGATGAGTTCGTCGGCCCGGGGTATCGGGTGTGCGTCTGTCTTGGTTACTGCATTCAGGGCTCGGTAGTCCACGCAGAATCGCAACTCCGGGGGGTGACCGGGAGCTGCGGCCTTGGGCACCAGGACGACAGGGCTGGCCCACGGGCTGTCGGAAGGCTCGATGACCCCCAGGGCCAGCATCTTCGCTACTTCGGCCTGGATGCAGGCCCGCACTCGGTCAGGCACCCGGTAGGCTCTGTGTCGTATGGGGGGGCTCTCCCCGGTGTCGACATCGTGGACGCACCAGTGGGTCACCCCCGGGGTGAGAGAGAAGAGGGCTGCGTAGTCCCGCAGTAATTGCTGGCAGTCGTTGCGCTGTTCCGCGGTCAGGGACGAGGCGAGTTGGACCCCTTCGATCGATCCATCGTGAATGTCGGATTGCAAGAGGTCGGGCAAGGGCTCGGAGTCGTCCTCGCCCCCTTCGTCAGTCGCCAGCAGCAGGCTCAGTTCGGTCCGGGCGAAGTGGGGTTTTAGCCTGTTAGCATGTAGGACCCGGAGGGGGTTCCGGGGGGACTCCAGATCGACCAGGTAGGTGACGGGACTTTTCTTCTCCACCACCTTGAAGGGCCCGGTCCACTTGTCCTGGAGGGCGCCGGGTTCGACCGGGGCCATGACCCATACCTTCTGTCCTGGCTCGAATTCTATAGTAGAGGTGTTGCGATCGTACCACCGCTTCATGTCCTCCTGGCTGGCCTCGAGGTTGGCTTCTGCCATGGCTCGGAACCTGCGGGTCTGGTTTCGGAGGGTCAGGAGGTATCGGTAGACGTCAGGAGGGGCGCCTCGGGGCTTCATCTCCCAGCCCTCCTTGACCAGGCTGAGCGGTCCGCGGACCGGGTGTCCATACAATAGTTCAAACGGGCTGAACCCCAGGGACTTCTGCGGAACCTCCCGATAGGCAAACAGGAGGCAGGGCAGCAGGACATCCCATTTCCGCCTGAGGGGTTCTTCCAGGCCCTGGATCATCCCTTTTAATGTTCGGTTGAACCGCTCAACCAGTCCGTTCCCCTGAGGGTGATAGGGGGTCGTGAACTTGTATGTGACCCCGCACTGTTGCCACAGAGACCGCATGTACCTGGAGATAAAGTTCGTGCCGCGGTCGCTCACCACTTCGCTGGGGAATCCCACTCGGGAGAAGATCCCCATCAAGGCCCGGCCTACCACAGGGGCCGTTATAGTTCTTAGCGGGACCGCCTCCGGGTACCTGGTGGCGTGGTCCACGAGGACCAGGATGAAGCGGTGGCCCAGGGCGGTTTGGGGGTCCAGGGGTCCCACAATATCGATTCCGACCCGTTCGAACAGGGTGCTGACGGCTGGAAAGGGCTGGAGGGGGGCCTTGACCCGACCCCCCGTCTTTCCGCTGGCTTGGCAGGTCTGGCAGGACCGGCAGTGGTTGTCCACATCTCTCCGCATCCGGGGCCAGTAGAAGTGGGTCACCAGACGACTGTACGTTTTGTCTTGCCCCAAGTGTCCGGCGAGGGGCACATCATGGGCCAGGTGGAGAAGGAACTCCTGGAAGCGGAGGGGGACCACCAACACGCGGCTGGCCCCGAGTTCTGCTACTTTCTGTTCACTGTACAACAGGCCCTCGGCCCAGTAGATCCAGTGGGTGCCGGTCTGGTCACCGTTGGCTTGCGCGGTCGCCTGTTGTCGGACCCCTTCGAGAGAGGGACAGGACTGTTGTTCTTGCTGGAACTGCTCTCGGGTGGGGCCCCCTTCGTGTCGCCATTGTGTCAGCTCTGGGAGGGCGCTCGGAGAAGCCATCTCTTCGGGGGAGGATTCGCTGGGTCCAGGGTCGGTGTCCGCCTCCTCCTCGCTGCTGGTGGGAGGGGGTGTGAGCCCCTCGGGCTGGGCGGTCCCGGAGGTGGAGGATGAGCAGGGGGCCTGGGCGGTCATGGACCGGGTGATGGCGCAGGCCCAATCAGCCAGTCCCAACATTCGGAGGTGCTCTCGTCGCTCTACTTGAGCCCAGGGGGAACTTTCCAAGTCGTTCCCCAGGAGGCAGTCGACCGGGGCGTCGTCGCGCACTGTCACCTTCAGCAGGCCCGTCACCCCTCCCCACTCGAAGGGGACCAGGGCCATCTGGCATAGGCTTTCACTGTTGTCGGCCGTCCGTACGGGGCACAGCACATTCGGTAGAATCTGCCCAGGGGTCACCAGGTGGCAGCGGACAGCGGTGATACTGGCGCCTGTGTCACGAAGGGCTTCGGCCCGTTGTCCATTGACCGTGACCTGCTGCCGGTACTTCTGGGTGTTGGTTGGGATGGGGGTGCAGGGTACCATCTCTCGGCTACCCAGGCAGACCAGGGACATGGCTGCCGGCTCCCACTCAGTGTTCTCTCGGTCGAGGGCCTCCTCTTCCTCTTCTCCTCCCCCCAAGGCAGCGGCTGTCAGCTGCCGGGGCGGGTGCCCGCCGGCCCCGTTTCTTCGGTTCAGAGGGCAGGCCGGATCGCTGGCAAAGTGTCCTGTTTGTTGGCAGCCGTAGCAGGTCACTGGCGGCCGTGGTCCGGGTCGGGCCGGGCCCACCTTTCGGGCTAGGCTCGGGGAGAGATGTGGCTGCGGTGGCCCTCGAGGGGGGCTCCTGGGGGCCCCGGCGGGAGGGTCTCGGTTCCTGTTCGGCCCTCCCCCCCCACCGCGCTGGCGGGGGGGTCCGTTGGGGTTCCTCTGGTACTCCCCCATTGAGTTCCGGGGGACCCGGGAGTTGACCCATCGATCGGCCTCGACGGCAAGTTTTCGCGGGTCGGTCATTTTGCTGTCGAGGAGGTGCTGTCTCAGTTCCACGAAGCAATTGTTGGAAAGGTGTTCCCACACGATGAGGTCGACCAGCTGCCCGTAGGTGGTTACTTTGCTCCCTTTGATCCACCCTTCTAGGGCCCGACTGAAAAAGTCCACATATTCCACCCATGTGGTACCCGGGATTTTCTTGCAGTCTCTGAACCGCTGGCGGTACATTTCCGCTGTTAGCCCGTAGCGGGTGAGCAGGGCCTCCTTCATGTGATCGTAGGAGGTCATCACCTCCTCCGGTAGCTGGAGCAGCGTGTCCCGCCCCTCACTCAGGAACCGCCCCCACAGGCCCGCGCCCCAGTCCTTTCGGGGCACCCGATGAGAGGTCATGGCCACCTCGTAGGCCTTGAACCATTGTTGGATGTCGTCATTCTTGTAATACTCCTTGACGACTTCTTTCGGGATATGTACCTTGGCCTCGGAAGGCGGTAGAGTGTCTCTAGTACTGGGGGTGTCAGTCCCTCCGTTCTTGGCCTTGATCTCGAGCTCCTTGAGACTGCGCTCGTGCTCAAGAGTTAGTTTCTTTTCCTCCAACTCCCGGTGTCGTCTCTTCTCCTCTTTCTCTTCTTGAAGGCGCAGCTGCTCTAGGGCCAGTTTCTTTTCTGCCAGCTGGAGTTCACCGTCCAGCCGCAGTCGGGCGAGCTCTAGCTCGTGGCTCCGGACCTTTTCCCGCTCTCGTATTTCTTCTTCGGAGAGGCCGGTTTCTAGGCTCTTTCTTCCTCCGGTTGCCAGAGTCCGTGCGGTTGCTGCGGTCTCAGTCAGGGGCAAGGGCCCTTCTTCCTGGGAGGGGCCTGCCCCGGCCTCCAACCATGCCCTCAGAGCTTTCTGCATCTCCTCTTTGGTACCTAGGCTGGTGGTTGCAATGCCTTTGTCTTTGCAGAACTGTTTCAATTCTTTGTGCGTATATTCTTCCAGCCGTTCGGGCTGGAACTCCATTGTCGCGTTGTTTTCCTGGCTGCTCATGATGCTGTTCGTTTGGATGGGTAGCTAGTGGGTACTGGCTGGTACGTACTGCGTTCGGCTCGGATCCCGTCGCTGCCACCAAATGTTGGAAGGCGGACCCCGAGGAGTCGGTGCGACCACCAAGGGGGGGCCCTCACACTGCACGAAGTAGCCGAGCGCTGCCGAGAAGTCTCCTGAGAGATCCTTCTCCTATCACGTCCTAGCACAGTAACACCACCACACAGGACTCAAGGAGGTTGTCTTGTGACAAGCAATTCTTTATCAGCAATAAACAGGTTACGAGGTCAATATTTACACGAAGGGATCGAGGGATCCACCAAAAGTCTCAGTGTCTCTTTGGAAGGGTCGGGGTAGCGGGACAGTCTTTGGCAGGAATGCGGTACGAGGGTACCTGGGGCCCAGTTCTTATCCTCAAGCTGGAGGACCTCCGGATCTCGGAGGGGTTGAGCCGCGACGGCGTCAGCAGGGCTCTGGCGTACAGTTCGTGGAGAGCCGCGATCCAATCAGCAGGGCTCTCAAGATGGTTTCTGCTCAGCTCGAGCCGCGACGTCGTCAGCAGGGCTCCGAGGGAGGTTTCAGCGAGGTTGGGCCGCGACGGCGTCAGCAGGGCTCCGATGTTCCAGGTGGTTCAGAAAGGGTTCACAGGCAGGAGCCGCGACGCATTTAGCAGGGCTCGTGATGGTTCCGACAAGAGTTCTTCTCCGTAGGGTCAGCCGCGATTCAATCAGCAGGGCTCTCGACTCCGGGATACAACTGCCGAGCTGTGGTGGGGTCGCCCCAGATATAGGTCTGGAGCCCTTTGATGTCCGGACCTATGCGCCCGAGGGGGCGGAGTGGCCGGGTGGAGGTGGCCAGACGCCCAGCAGGAGAGGCGCCAGGCCCATGGGAGTTGCAGGGCGATCACACCTCGAGAGGGGAGGACAGTTGGGGGTCCCATCGATACTGTCCTCCGCCGGGGGCGATGAATGGTTCCTGCGGCACCCCCTGGCTAGTTCGTGGTGCCTCGATGTCGGGGCTTCGCTGGGGTCGAGGCCGGGTTGAGCGGGGTCGCGCCGGCTGGTGCACGGTGTGACGTGGATGCCAACAAGATGGCGGAGCCACGAGGAGTATGCGTCCACGTGCAGCTCCGGGTGAAGGGCCTTGGTGCAGTTCAGACGGGTGGCCCGTGACGGCCGGGGCGGGGAACGGGCACAATCCAGGGGGTTAAGGACCACGCCACGAGGCCGGGTCCAACACTTTCGAAAAGTGAACAAGCCTGGTTCTTTCCGTAAAGCATCTGGCAGTTGGTTCCAAAGACGTGGTAAGATAACAGAAATAGCTCGCCCACCCTTGGTAGCCAGATTGCTTCGAGGGCAGACCAGCTGGAAAGCATCTGTGGATCGGAGTAAACGTCCTGGAACATACTTAACCAGGCGATCCCTAATGTAGCTGGGGGCGTGACCATAAAGGGATTTATGAGCGATACATAGGCCCTTGAATTTTGCGCGTTGTCTAACAGGCAACCAGTGTAGCTTAAGAAGCAGAGGTGAGGCATGGGACCTCCTAGGAAGGCTGAGAACCAGCCTAGCAGCGTCATTCTGTACAACTTGGAGCCGGTTAGTGAGTTTCAAAGGAAGACCTAGGTACAGCGAATTACCATAGTCAAGGCGTGATAAAATAGTAGCCGAGACTATGGATTTCAACCAACTTCCTCAGTTGTCTCAAGATGCCAGTGCAGGTGCCCACCACTGAGGAGACTTGATGACTCAGCGAGAGTTCTGCATCAATCTTGATTCCCAGGCTTTTCACGACTGGGGATGGGCAAGGAGGAGCCCCGAGTTCTTTGGGCCAAAACAAGCCACTCCAAGAGTTATTGATTGTAGGGATGACGAGAACCTCCGTTTTGTCGGGGTTAATTTTTAAAGAATTAACTGTCATCCAGTTAGTGGTGAATCTTAAAATACTTTGAACCGTCTCATGGGCATGGCTGAGTTGTCAATCCTCAGAATAGGCTGAGTGTCGTCAGCATAGTTAAAGACACGACAGTCCAAATTGGACAGTGCAGTCACTAAGGGTTGTAGATAAATATTAAAGAGCAAAGGGGACAGCGCAGAGCCCTGGGGTACGCCACATGGGATGTCACCTCTCTTAGAGGAACAATCCCCAAGATGAACCCTTTGCGAGCGACCAGATAGAAAGGATTTTAGCCAGTCATAGGCCGAGCCCCTGAGTCCCAGGTCCATCAGTTGGGTCAGTAAGATGGAGTGGCTGACCGTATCGAATGCTGCAGAGAGGTCTAAGAGCACAAGTGCGCTCGGCTCTCTCTAGTCAGCATTCAATCTAAGATCATCAAGGACAGACAACATGACTAGCTCCGTGCTATGGTGGGCTCTGAAACCAGCCTGACGTGGGTGAAGAAGCTCAGATTTGTCAAGGAAGTCGGATAGGCTTTTTAAAACATGCTGCTCCATAACTTTAGCCAAGAAGGGGAGTTGTGAAATAGGCCTATAGTTTTTCAGTTCAGCCTTGTCAGCCCCTGGCTTTTTCAGTAAGGGGATAACTCTAGCCTCCTTCAAGTTAGATGGCACCTGGCCAGTGGCCATGGAGTTGTTGAGAAGCGAGAGGATCTGACATTCCAAGACTGGGCGAGCCAGCTGAAAGATCCTAGGTGGACAAGGATCAGCCGGTGAGCCAGATTTGATTTTATTTATCAAGAAGGCCATGGCTTCTGAATCCAGAGGGGAAAAATGGGCAAGAAATTGGGCTGGTAAAGTGGGAGGCGACGCCAGTCCCTGACTGCTCAAGGCAGCGGCAGCAGGAGATCTATTAATCTCATGCAGAATATCTATCACTTTCTGCAGGAAGAAGGACTGCAAGGTGTCGACGTCAAAAGGTATTAGAGTTGACTTGACATCGACCTTTCTGCTAAGTTCCTTTAAGATCTTGAAGGTTTCCTTTTGTTTGTTAGGGGCGTCTGTAATCCGAGCCTCGTAATATTCTGCTTTCCTGGAAGTGATAGCTTTCTTATAGAGAGCCAGAGCAGCTTTATAGAGGATCAGGTCGGAGGCGTTATACGCTCTCCTCCACTGTCTCTCAACTTTACGCAGGCTCTGTCTATGTATCCGTAAGGCCTCATTGAACCAGAGGGCCCCTTTATTTTTGGACTTTATTCTTTCCCTACGTTCTGGAACCAGATGATCAATGGCCGATTGGAGGGTGTCACTAAGAGATTGACTAGCTAAGTCGATATTGGTATAACCCTCCTCCGGCCTGTATGGAGGTAGTCTCTGAAGAAAATCAGTAAGATTATCCGACTGGATCTTATGCCAGCTTCGCACTCTCCTCCATTCTGGAGAAGAAAGGGTGGAAGGACAGTCCAAGGGAACCCAGCATGAAATTAGGAAATGATCCGACCAGACACATGGGAGACAATTTAAACGTCTATCTTGCTGGTTAGATGACCAAATCAGATCAAGAGTGTGTCCCTTAAGGTGAGTGGGGCCATTTACCAATTGATGGAATCCTAAGTTTGACATAGTCATGTCAAATTGACTAGCCTGAGACTCACGGGGACTACTTTCCCAGTGGAAGTTAAAGTCTCCCACAACCATAAGCTTTTGATAGCGTGTACTAAGGTCCGATATAGTTTCGCAGAAGTAGTCGCAGAAACCAGGAGTGGCGTCCGGGGGGCGATAAAATGTCAGAAGTACAAAGCAAGAGGAGTCAAAAGTAAACTTGACTCCTAGGATCTCAGAGTTGTCCGAGCTTTCTGATAGTATCATAGTGGCCTTGAGACTAGATTTTAAAAAAGTCGCCACCCCCCCTCCTCTTCTATTATCTTGCCTATTGTGCCAGAAGGCATCAAAGTTTCCTGGCAGGGATGAGATGAGCTCTGGGGCTGATGCATCCCCCATCCATGTTTCTGTCAATGACAGAATGTCAATATCCCCTTCCTGAAGAAGGGTAAAGATTTCGAGGCGGTGTTTATGCAAGGATCTAGTGTTCAGGAGGGCCACTGTCAAGCCCGGAGGCTTCACTAGTCTGCGTGACGGATGGTCTGAGGGAGCAACAACGTGGTCTAAGGCTACAGCGGGAGTCCTAAGGAGGTTTTCAGCTTCCAATATTGAAAGGGTGGAGGGTTTAAGAGGGTAAATATGTGTGGCGAAGGACAACAGCTCATTAGATGAGTATATTAACATTGGGCCAGAGTTTATGGCCCCTGGTCCCGGCAGGGCGCAGACGGGCGCAGACGGGCTTGCCTTTAGGCTCTAATACAGTCTTGTCAACCCCCAGGAGTACCCGAGCTGCTTCCGTGCTCCTCAGTGTCTTTCTTTAGCATATCGCCTTATGCAGACAGTCCAGTCAACCAGCCACCTGGTATAATCATTTGATGGGGTTCATCTAGCAATTGTCCCGTGAAGCCTCTTCACTCAAGCTGACGCCCCCTGAAGCTGGGGTGGTTCTCCATTGGTCAGTCGCTGTGGTACTCTTTCTCCCCATCTCAGTGTGCCGACTTTTGGGACGCACGCCAGCTCTCGAGCCTCTCCCAAACCTCTTCTGACGCCAGGAAATGCCTCGGTTTTCCACCTGCTATGGCTCTGAGTCTTGCTGGGTAAAGTATTATATATTTAAGGTCCTCGGCATGTAAAGCCCTTTTAACTTCATCGAAGCTGCGACGCTAGTGTTGCACTTGGCGGGTGAATTCTGAGAAGAAAAGGATCATTGTGTTTTCATAGGCTAGGGCCTCTCGGGACCTGGCCGCTTGTAGGATGGCATCTTGGTCTTGCTGATTAAACATTTAGGCTATAATTGTGTGTGGCGGGAGACCTGGCTTTGGTGGTGATATTTGTGCCCTGTGTGCCAGCTTGACAGAGAAGAAGTTGGAGAGGTGCTTGGGTTTCAAGTTGTTGACTATGAGATCTTCAATAAAGAGGTCGACACTGGGCGTCTCTGCCCTCTTAGGGACCCCCCACCCTTCTAATATTGTTTCCATGTGCTCTCCCCTCCCTATCTTCTAGTTTTGCTGCCCTCTCCACATGATGTTTTGTTAATTGCTGGACTTGCTCCTCCAGTTTAAGGGAGGTGGACTGCAGTTATTCAGTGTGAGTTTCTGCCACCGTAATCTTCCCTGACATTTTCCTAAAATCCGTTCTGAGAAGATTGACATCAATGGTTACCTCGTCAATTTTGGGTTCTAGAGTGTTCTTTAGGTTGCGGATGTACTCTATTATGGCTCCCAGGGAGTGCTTCATCACCTCCAAGCAGTCGGCTTGCGGCACCACCGCATCCACAGTCTGTTTAGGCACTGCGTATTTGTCCATTTTATTGTTTTGAGTTTGGGGTGCTCCTTTGGGTCGCATCATAGCATGGCCGTCAGTCAATGCTGTTGATCATCCCCCTACGGACGTAGCGTGCCTCCTCAATATGTTCTCTCTTAAATTGGTGGTGTGCCACTGGTCTCTACCCCATCCGTACCTTGAGTCTCCATGTGGCCTGGTTGGCAAAGCTCAAGCCAACCCGTCACCTGCAGCCTATGCACCTGGAACTAGAGGGACAGAATGGAAACTGCAGCACCCGCCCACCAGCACCAAATAAATGTGATCAGGAGGACATTCGCCCACTCTACAGTAGGCTTTAGATCAATGGCAGTGTCTAGGTTAGCGGGGCAGAGTTCTCTGTAAACGACAGGGGTGTCTTTACCCAGTACAGAATGCCTCTCTGTTAACACTCCTCGTTTGTTCTTCCCTTACTTTCCTGGATACTTAATACTCCCGCTCCCCGTTAGAGGATCGTCATGTGGCCTGAGGGGGCCACCAAGGGAAGAAAGGTCGGGGGGGGATCACCTGCACCCTTGAGCCCCCTCAGCATCTCTCTCCACCTCTGCCAGGTGTTGTCCGAAGGGACCATCACGCCTCCTTCAAATGAGCGGCACCGGTTTGTGGAGGCAACACACTCAGGTATTAAAATGTCCACCCAGAGGAGGGAAGGGGTGGTGCCGGCAGTGCCCCACCCCTGGCATTTTCACACAGCCTCTCACTTTCACTCTGCCGCCGCCACCTTGACTCACCGCCTCTGGTGCAATACACCAACCACTCAGTTGTGCCTCACGGTGCCCAGGCCCTGCTCCTTAATACGGCATCAATCAGCAGCCGCGACTTGGGATCCGCCACTCAACTCTCGGCCCGACTCACACTTCCCCACCTGGGTCCTGCATTTGGGGGGAGGCCCAGCTCAAATTGTCCAATCTAGGGAGCAGGGCGACAGGGCCAGGTGTGACCGTGGTCGTCACCACAGGCCACTTCTGGAGTCAGCAAGGGTGGCCTACTCCTCGTCATGTAGCACAAGGCCTTCACCTCGGCCCTTGCATGCAGGCCCACTTATGGCATATTGGCATAGGGCAGCACAGCGAGTCACCTTGCTGCGCTGTTCTATGCCAACGTGAAAGGGCAGGAATGCACCTTGTTTAAGGAATATGGCGCACTTCTGTCCTTTCTGCCAGTGCTGGCACCGTTTCTGCAGCCTGTTGCTAACGTAGGCACCCTAGAACCATGGTGCAAGGGTGCCCATGTGGCATGCATGATTATTTTTGTGCAGGAAGAGGCACCTTTGTGCATAAAAATAATCCTACGTGGAGTTTTCCTCTTCTCATCTGTGCTGCAGATTGCAAAATATATGGAAAGAGGAAAAACGAGGAGAAATTAGCATATTTCTCCTCGCTACACTTCACCTCGGGAGGCGTACGGATTTCATGCTTCCCCAGGTTTACATCTCCTTACAAATCTGGGTCAGCGTCAAATGTAATGGGTATTGCACACAAATACCCACCGCAACGCCCCTGGAACACCTTCCGGGCACAGAGTGAAGCGACACAGCGATCTGTGCTGCGTCCCATACGCACGACTTATGAGGCCACCCCAGCCACGCAGGGTGGGTGAGCGTGGCTTCATAAATTGAAATGAGAGCCCTGCGTCACGCATGGACCAGTTTAGGTGGTGCAAAAGGGACGCAGGGCTCTCGTGAATCAGCTCCCTGGTGTAAACGAGGAGGTGGGGCCTCGTAAATAGTAAACAAGAGGCCTGCCGCACAGTGACGAGGACATGATAAATGAGGAGATGGTTTGCATCCAGTGTATAGAAGTATCCAATAGTCACGGCTCTAACAAGAAGTGAATAAGTGTCGAGCATGTGTGTTAGACCTGTCAGCCCTTTGGGTGGTCCCTCCTCATCATTATTTATTTTGTCCCACTTTTGCCTCAAACCCTGTTATAATTTTTCCTTTTTGGGAACCACCAGACTTTTTAGTGTTGATGCAGGGTCAGGGAGCCATTTTCCCTACCCCTGGAACTTCTGTCTGAGGGCCTGAGACACAAAATGGTGGCCACCCATTGTCACCTGTGACATCATCAGAAGCCACTGGATATTTCTAGAACCTTCCGTAACATTCTGGAACCCTGTGACAGTGAGAGGCAGTTTAGAATGTTGGGAAGCCATCTCAGGTTTGCAGTTTGCAACTGACTGGAGAAGAGGAAGGACAGAGATAGAAGGAGGTCGGAGTAAGGCAGCAGAGGTGGAAACCAGTGCTTGGAGTGGGGTCCAGAAACCCACCCTTGATGCTAGTCTCTACTGACCAAGCCCAACCTAGAGCCCTGTGTGGGATCAAGACCAGAAGAACCATCTTAAAGGACTGAAAAGTTGAAACAGGCCTTAAAGAAGAAGAACAGCAAGTTCCTGACCTGTTCAGCAGTGTCCTCCTGGAGTCCTGACGTCGAGAAGCCTGGAGACCTGGGGCCTGAGGTCGAGAAGCGGCGCTGACAGAAAGCAGACGTCGTACCCGGAGCCGCCAGAGGTCGAGTGAGGGCGCCGACGGAGGTCGTGGAGAGGCACCGGAGGTCGAGTAAGGAGTCACCCGAGGTCGAGTGAGGGCGCCGACGGAAGTCGTGGAGAGGCGCCGGAGGTCGAGTCGGGAATCACCTGAGGTCGAGGTGAGGCGTCGACGGGGGAGTGAAGTCCGCCCACCGGAGTCGCCGGAGACTGAGGTGAAGCGCGCCTGAGGTCGGGAGTGGAGATCGCACTCCGGAGACACCAGGAAGTGGGGAGTCCGAGTCCCTGCGACGCCGGAAGGCGACATCGAGACGAGGCCGTCCAGCGACATCGAGCCGAGGCCGTCCAGCGACATCGAGCCGAGGCCGCCCAGCAACATCGAGCCGAGGCCGCCCAGCGACATCGAGTCGAGACCGCCCAGCGACATCGAGTCGAGACCGCCCAGCGACATCGAGTCGAGGCCGCCCAACGACATCGACCCGGAGCCGCCTCACGGCGTCGAGCGGAGCCGATCATCTTAAAAAGGGCAGTAAGTGGTAGAGGGGGCATCTGAGGCCCTGTGGAGTCCTAAAAGACCATTCTAGGGGCTAAAGGGGTGCTAGAACCAGCCTGAGAGTGCCAGGGGTGAACTGAGACTGGTACAGTGACCTACATAAAGAGCTGTGCAGTTTGGAGGGCCAGATCTGTAGATTACTCTTGTCCTACCTCAGCTTAGGCCCCAGCCTTGATCAATCTAGGTGGGACAGCCCCCATGCCATCCAAGTGTCCTTAAGTTGTGTATGGGCAAAGTAAGACCAAGTGATCTCATGTAACTGATTTGAACTGTAACTGTCATTGATTGTTTTACCTTATTTATTGAGGTGCTTTATTTATTGTCATCCACTATTTATTCCTGCACTATATTTATTGTCTGGCTGTATTTATTTGCCATCTGTATTTATTGCACCCTATTTATTCCTTGCCTATTTATGACCTGAACCTATTTATTGAAATTCCAATGTAGTCTTATTTATTTGACCTGCTCGTTTGAGGAAAATCTTATTGTATTGTATTGTATTTATTTTATGAAACCTGCAACTAAGAGAAAATAAGATAAAGACTTATATATTTTCAATTTGACTTGCATTATTTTTACGGTGTAGTGTCGTTTTTGGAACGGATGAACGCATGCTTATTGTGAGGGTGTGACGTACGCTTAGCACGGTGCCTGACCCCAACCGCTCGAGCCAAGCTACCATTGTGCTGGCAACCTGGTGACTGCTAACCCGGTTGCCCGGTTTCCAACATAAAATTGGTGTTCAGTGGTGGGATAGAGCTGTGCTTGCGTCTACTCGACAATAACTGTGGGTAGTCCATAGGCCTACACCGGGAGTTTTCTCCAAGCGGACTTCCTGATTTTGAGTTTTGTTTTTTCCAAATTTACTTCTGGTGGTGGGAGGAGGTATTACAAAAGGTACCCCCCTGCATAGCTTCTGTAAGCAACTGTCTTCTATCCTGAGTGGGCAAAATGGAGTTTGTATTAGAGGATGTGGAAACTTATACTGTGGCCCAACTCAGGGAGTTTTGTCAGAGAGAGGGGGGGTTTTGTCCCCAAGGTGCAAAGAAGGGTGAGCTCCAGACCAGCTTAAGGGCTTGGTGGGAGGCACGACGAGAAAGTAAGGTTGAGAAGGAGGACAGGGATGGAGAGCCTGACAGCGAGGGGGCTGGTTTGTACCAACCTGAGGTGGGGGACCTAGTAGCGGGGACCAGAACACTTTCAAGGAAGGGCAGCAGTGTCTCTAGCAACGGCTTATTAGAAGCAGAATTCACTGACCGGAGGGAGAAAAGACAGCTCACATGGGATTTGGCGAAGCTGGAGAATGAAAAAGAGGAACGGAGGATGGCTCACGAGTTGAGGCTCAGGGAGATAGATCTCCAGATCCTACGGGTCGGGGCACACACTGTTCCTAATGGTGGCAGCCAAGAAAGAGAAATCACCAGGGAACCCAAACCCTATTTGCCGAAAGACATAGTAGCCAGCTATAGTGCAGGTGATGATATCGCCAAGTGGCTAGTGGCCTATGAGATCTCATTAAGAGTCCATGGGGTTCCAGAGAAATATTGGGGAGGGGGATTGTATAAATACATGCCTCCAGCTGGTAGGGATACATTATTGGCCCTGGAGCAGGATGAGCAGACCCACTACCCCACCATGAAAGTGGCGCTCGTGAGGAAGTTTGGACTAACACCCGAGAAGTATAGACAGAAGTTCCGGGGTAGCCACAAACTGGGCACACAGAATTGGGTGGATTTCCTGGACTATGCAAAGAAGGCATTAGAGGGTTGGATACAAGGCAGTGAGGTGAGGGACTACGAGGGGTTGTTTGATTTGATGTTGAAGGAACACCTGCTCGAAAAATGTTTCCCTGAACTGCGTCAACACCTGGTGGATAGCAAGCTGACCAATCCCCGGAAGCTTGCTGAGGAGGCGGACATTTGGGCTAGTACCCGGGTGTCCACAAGGGGGACTGGAGGGGACTCTCAAAAGACCGGACAGGGCGCCCCCCAGAAGAAAGAGGGAGGGGAAAAGAAAAAGGAGTTCTCTAAAGGCCCCCAAAATAGTTTCCAAGGGAAGGGAACAGGATTCACCCCTAGGGCTAACCCACCCAGAAACCCTAATCCTGGCCAGAGTCAGCAGCCAAGGGTTGTCCATTGCTACGAGTGCGGTGGTGTCGGACACTATAAGGGAGATGTGAAGTGCCCGAAAAGACCACCCCCTCCCATCGGAGGAAAGGCCCCCGGAGTAGCTAGTGTAGTGCTCAGGGAGGAGATGCCTTTAGATAAGGGAAGGGAGTGGGTGGGTGTCACTTTAGTGTCCCTGGGAGAACGGGAGATGGTTCCTAAGATCCAGGTGCCCGCAAATACCACAAAGTATGGGCAGTGGGTCACCATCAACGGCCAAAGAGGGGAGGCTCTGAGAGACACAGGAGCCAGTATGACTATGGTACGTAGCCAACTGGTGTCTCCAGAGCAGGTGATTCCCCATGTACTCCACCCTGCCGCGATGGCTGACGGCAGAATGGGCCACTATCCGGTGGCCGAGGTTCCATTTGAATGGGAAGGGGTTGCAGGGTTACTTCGAGTTGCCGTAAGCCCTGCCGTGCCAGTCAATTGTCTGCTGGGGAATGACATGGAGCATAATGCTTGGAAGGAGGTGGAATACCGGACTCATGCTGAGATGCTGGGTACACCTGACTGGGCCTGTGTCAGCACAAGGTCTGCGACTACCCGGAGGGGGAGTTCATTTAGGCGGGAGCCTGGAACAAAGGCACCGCCGGCTGCCAATCAAGGGAAGAACCGAAGGCAGGAGGAGCCTGCCTCGGCATCCGCGCCCCGTGTGACGGATAGGCCACCGGAGGAGGTGGACCAGGAGTCCGCGGAGGGGGATGTTACGAAACTGGAGGACCTACCCATGCCGGCCGAGTGGCACGTGGAGGGAGGGCCGACCAGGGAGGAATTCTGCAAGGGCCAGAGGGAGTGTCCTACCCTTGAGGGACTGAGGCGACAGGCCGAAGCCCAGGCAGCAGGGAATGTTGAGGGGAACTATAATATTTACTGGGAGGATGGCCTCCTCTACAGTGAACCCAAGGCACCCATGCACGGATCGTCACGGGCCTTGGTTGTCCCTCAACGTTACCGAGCCTTCCTTCTGGAATTGGCTCATGAGATCCCCTTGGCAGGACACCTGGGGCAAGACAAGACCTTTGCCCGGCTTGTCCCACACTTTTATTGGCCTCAGATGAAAGTGTCGTCCGACACCTACTGCCGGACGTGTGTGTCTTGTCAAGCCAGTGGGAAAACAGGGGTGAAGCTGAAAGCTCCCCTGGAACCACTTCCTGTCGTTAGCACCCCCTTTGAAAGGGTGGGCATCGACATTGTGGGTCCGTTAGATCCGCCTACTACAGCTGGTCACAGGTTTATCCTGGTTCTGGTGGATCATGCCACACGGTACCCAGAGGCTATACCTCTGAGGACCATTACTGCACCTGTTGTGGCTAGGGCCCTGATGGGAATCTTTACCCAAGTGGGTTTTCCCAAGGAAGTTGTGTCCGACAGGGGGACCAACTTCATGTCAGCATACATGCGGGCGATGTGGAAGGAGTGTGGAGTGACCTACCGGTTCACCACTCCTTACCACCCCCAGACCAATGGTCTGGTGGAGAGGTTCAATAAAACCTTGAAAGGCATGATCAGAAGTCTGCCTGAAAGTCTGCGGAGGAAATGGGACGTCCTCCTACCCTGTCTATTGTTTTCCTACAGGGAAGTGCCACGGAAGGGAGTGGGCTTCAGCCCCTTCGAGCTTTTGTATGGGCACCCTGTGCGTGGACCTCTCAGCCTGGTGAGAGACGGATGGGAAAGAACTCCCAGAAAGCTTCCCCAGGACGTGGTGAGCTACATGCTGGCCTTCCGGAGCCAAATGGCTAAGTTATGGAAGCAAGCTTCTGACAACTTGGAAGCCAGCCAAGCAGTGATGAAGGCGTGGTATGACCACAATGCTCACCCGGTGGAGTTGGAGCCTGGCCAGAAGGTGTGGGTGATCGAACCAGGAGAGCTTAGCGCCCTCCAGGATCGCTGGTCAGGACCCTTTGAGGTGTTGGAGAAGAAGGGTAAGGCTACCTACTTGGTGGATCTGAGGACACCTCGTCAGCCCCTACGGGTGCTGCATGCCAACCGCCTCAAACCCCACCATGAGAGGCCTGAAGTCATATTGTTAATGGTGACTGACGGAGCAGAGGACGTGGAAAGCGAGCCTCTCCCCGACTTATTTGCGTCTCAAGAGAAGGATAGGTTGGTGGAGGGAGTGATTCTCTCCCCGTCCCTAACTCCTGAACAGCAGGAGGACTGCCGCCAGGTCCTGGGGCAGTACTCTTCGTTGTTCTCCCTTGTTCCGGGTAGGACTCACCTGTGCGTCCATGACGTGGACACAGGAGACAGCCCACCTGTGAAGTCAAAGATCTACCGGATGACAGACAAGGTGAAGGCCAGCATTCACAGTGAAGTCACTAAGATGCTGGAGCTAGGAGTAATTGAACCTTCCAGCAGCCCCTGGTCCAGTCCGGTGGTATTAGTACCAAAAGCTGCACCACCGGGGGCCCAACCGGAACTGAGGTTCTGTGTGGACTACCGGGGATTGAACTCAGTAACCAAGACTGATGCTCATCCGATCCCAAGGGCGGATGAATTGATTGACCGGCTGGGAGCTGCCCAATATTTGAGTACCTTTGACCTTACTTCTGGGTACTGGCAGATCTCTCTGACTGATGGAGCTAAGGAAAGGTCAGCCTTCTCCACACCCAAGGGCCACTACCAGTTCTGCGTGATGCCCTTTGGGCTCAAGAACGCACCTGCCACGTTTCAGCGTCTGGTGAATCAGATCCTCGCCGGAATGGAGAGTTTCTCTGCTGCTTATCTGGACGACATTGCCGTCTTCAGTAACAGCTGGGAGGATCACTTGCGTCCCCTGCAAGCTGTTCTCCAGGCCCTGAAACACGCTGGGTTAACGATCAAGGCCAGTAAATGCCAGATCGGGCAGGGGTCGGTAGTGTACCTTGGACACTTGGTGGGTAGGGGAGCGGTGCAACCCCTCCAGGCAAAAATCGAGGCAATCATGGCCTGGGAACCCCCCAAGACTCAGACTGAGGTCCGAGCTTTTCTGGGCCTCACAGGATATTACCGCCGCTTCGTGAAGGGGTAGGGTACCATTGTGGCCCCCCTCACGGAGCTTACGTCCAAGAAACAACCTCGACGGGTAGTCTGGACGGAGGCTTGCCAGCAGGCCTTTGTGAAACTGAAGCAAGCCATGTGCGAGGCCCGGTCTTAAGGGCCCTAGACTTTTCCAAGGAGTTCATTGTCCAGACGGATGCATCGGAACATGGCATTGGGGCAGTGTTATCGCAACTCAATGAAGAGGGTCTGGATCAACCCGTGGTCTTCCTATCCCGGAGACTACTTCCCAGGGAACAAAAGTGGAGTGCAATAGAGCGTGAAGCCTTTGCAGTGGTATGGGCTCTGAAGAAGTTGCGGCCATACCTGTTTGGCTCGCACTTCCTAGTTCAGACCGACCACAGACCCCTTCGTTGGCTGATGCAGATGAAGGGGGAGAATCCCAAGTTGCTAAGGTGGTCTATCTCCCTACAGGGAATGGACTTTCAGGTGGAACATCGGCCTGGAGTGGACCACGCCAATGCAGACGGTCTCTCAAGGTATTTCTGCCTTAGTGATGAGAACTCCCAAGGGGTTGGGTAGCTCTCCCCACTTTCAGCTGGGGGGGACGCGTGTTAGACCTGTCAGCCCTTTGGGTGGTCCCTCCTCATCATTATTTATTTTGTCCCACTTTTGCCTCAAACCCTGTTATAATTTTTCCTTTTTGGGAACCACCAGACTTTTTAGTGTTGATGCAGGGTCAGGGAGCCATTTTCCCTACCCCTGGAACTTCTGTCTGAGGGCCTGAGACACAAAATGGTGGCCACCCATTGTCACCTGTGACATCATCAGAACCCACTGGAGATTTCTAGAACCTTCCGTAACATTCTGGAACCCTGTGACAGTGAGAGGCAGTTTAGAATGTTGGGAGGCCATCTCAGGTTGGCAGTTGGCAACTGACTGGAGAAGAGGAAGGACAGAGATAGAAGGAGGTCGGAGTAAGGCAGCAGAGGTGGAAACCAGTGCTTGGAGTGGGGTCCAGAAACCCACCCTTGATGCTAGTCTCTACTGACCAAGCCCAACCTAGAGCCCTGTGTGGGATCAAGACCAGAAGAACCATCTTAAAGGACTGAAAAGTTGAAACAGGCCTTAAAGAAGAAGAACAGCAAGTTCCTGACCTGTTCAGCAGTGTCCTCCTGGAGTCCTGACGTCGAGAACCCTGGAGACCTTGGGCCTGAGGTCGAGAAGCGGCGCTGACAGAAAGCAGACGTCGTACCCGGAGCCGCCAGAGGTCGAGTGAGGGCGCCGACGGAGGTCGTGGAGAGGCACCGGAGGTCGAGTAAGGAGTCACCCGAGGTCGAGTGAGGGCGCCGACGGAAGTCGTGGAGAGGCGCCGGAGGTCGAGTCGGGAATCACCTGAGGTCGAGGTGAGGCGTCGACGGGGGAGTGAAGTCCGCCCACTGGAGTCGCCGGAGACTGAGGTGAAGCGCGCCGGAGGTCGGGAGTGGAGATCGCACTCCGGAGTCGCCGGAAACTGAGGTGAAGCGCGCCGGAGGTCGGGAGTGGAGATCGCACTCCGGAGACACCAGGAAGTGGGGAGTCCGAGTCCCTGCGATGCCGGAAGGCGACATCGAGACGAGGCCGTCCAGCGACATCGAGCCGAGGCCGTCCAGCGACATCGAGCCGAGGCCGCCCAGCGACATCGAGCCGAGGCCGCCCAGCGACATCGAGTCGAGACCGCCCAGCGACATCGAGTCGAGACCGCCCAGCGACATCGAGTCGAGGCCGCCCAACGACATCGACCCGGAGCCGCCTCACGGCGTCGACACGGTGCCGAGCGGAGCCGATCATCTTAAAAAGGGCAGTAAGTGGTAGAGGGGGCATCTGAGGCCCTGTGGAGTCCTAAAAGACCATTCTAGGGGCTAAAGGGGTGCTAGAACCAGCCTGAGAGTGCCAGGGGTGAACTGAGACTGGTACAGTGACCTACATAAAGAGCTGTGCAGTTTGGAGGGCCAGATCTGTAGATTACTCTTGTTCTACCTCAGCTTAGGCCCCAGCCTTGATCAATCTAGGTGGGACACCCCCCATGCCATCCAAGTGTCCTTAAGTTGTGTATGGGCAAAGTAAGACCAAGTGACCTCATGTAACTGATTTGAACTGTAACTGTCATTGATTGTTTTACCTTATTTATTGAGGTGCTTTATTTATTGTCATCCACTATTTATTCCTGCACTATATTTATTGTCTGGCTGTATTTATTTGCCATCTGTATTTATTGCACCCTATTTATTCCTTGCCTATTTATGACCTGAACCTATTTATTGAAATTCCAATGTAGTCTTATTTATTTGACCTGCTCGTTTGAGGAAATTCTTATTGTATTGTATTGTATTTATTTTATGAAACCTGCAACTAAGAGAAAATAAGATAAAGACTTATATATTTTCAATTTGACTTGCATTATTTTTACGGTGTAGTGTCGTTTTTGGAACGGATGAACGCATGGTTATTGTGAGGGTGTGACGTACGCTTAGCACGGTGCCTGACCCCAACTGCTCGAGCCAAGCTACCATTGTGCTGGCAACCTGGTGACTGCTAACCCGGTTGCCCGGTTTCCAACATAAAATTCATGTGTCATTGGTAAATGAGGCTAGTAACGGGCATCATACAGGGACCACTTCCGGAATATCTTCCAGGCGCTCCGTCTGTCCCCGGTTCACCCTGCTGCGCCCCCCCTGTCTCCGTGCTGCCTTTTTTTCTTCCATCTTAACCCAAGTGCAGGAGAAACTCGGGGCATTTTTCCCTGTGAACTGAGGGCGCACATGAAGGCCTTGAGCCTGTGCAGGTGAACAGACGATGCCTTGTGTTATCTGAGCTCTGGAAGGCAGCATGATGTGTCTCGGTGGATGAGTCAAGCGGTGGGTGGGTGTGGAGAGTGGGTGTGAAGTGGTGCGCGTGGGTGTGTGCAATGTTTATTTTCTACTGCATTAACATTTACAGGTGATATATGTTGCCATTCTGTTTTACCTACAGCAACTCTGATGTTTTCTGTAGATATTGCATTAAAGTGACTGCTTGAAGTCGCCTCACGTGGCTCCAGGCAGCATCATGTTTTTCAAACTGACCTTTTTTTCTGTGATATAATTTATCGGTGATTTTCCCTCCTTCATCCATTCCATCCATTCGCCTCTCAGTCGTGTTCCATTTTGCAGTGAGTGTTCTATTTCTGCAAATGGTGTCAGACACATCCTTCTCTTCCCATGAGCCCCCGGGGCAGGATCCGGGCTGTGGGCTGGCACTGCCAGAGTATGATGGCTTTTACACTTACGCCCAATGCTTCCCAAGATGCAAATTCATTCCAGGCTCCCCTCCAGCTCTGCGCACTCCTGGCCTGCCGCCATGCTTCAATAAAATGCAAGTATTGATCACAGCATGGACACTTTATTTTCACAGATACGTGCCATGAAGCAGCGCGGAGCGCCTGCGCCATGGCAGAGGGAACTGGCACTTCTTGGCTCTGCTCGCTTCTCAAAGTTTTTTTTAGTAGTTTCAGATAAAATAAAGAAGTAGCATCGGGTTTATCCCAGAATTGAGAACATTCAATTATTAATTTGGGAGAGGGGGAATGTAAAAAATTGGGGGTATTAGTTGAGGGGGCGACAACCCACCTCAAACAAAAACCCGTTCTTGTCAGGTGGAAACACAAGAGCCACAAAATCAACCTGTGCTTAACCCTGGGTAGCCTGGCACAGAGCAGTCAGGCCTGACTTGGGAACAATGTGTCTGGCATTTACGCAGCACTCAAACAGTATTCAAGGGAAGCACACATACATTTTGTGAAATAAAATGACATGAAACCGACAAACAGCTAATAAATAGACATGTAGAAATGAGTCTGAATAAAAATTAGCGCAAAAAAAGACAAAGCACCAGCTACGGTTGTCTGATTACGCTTGGCCGGGTCAAAGGCTAAAGATGGCCACAATGGATCGCTGGTCAGATACAGGCACCAAGTTATATAGGTATGAAGCTTACCTTTGGATTTAGAAACTTCTGTGGAGAAAAAGTGTACGTCGACGAGTCGTCAGTGGAACAAACTGCTATCTGGATCAGAAACAGAGCTCGATGACGGCTGGTTGCTGAAGAGTGAGGTCCCAGTGTGTTCCTCGACGAAGTTGGTAAAGTTCCGAGTGGGCGGAATCCAAACTCCATGCCCAGGAAGGCCATGAAGTTGACTGGTTGCTGCTCCACATCGGTCCAGCTGAAGCTCTCTCCGCTCGCAGTCAGAGCTCCTTCTGCGGGGCAAACAAGCAAGCTGAGGTTGACGGGCGATTAAACCGTTATGACTTCAACAGTGGCCCCATTCTCCTACAGTTCTACAGGGAGACAGGTGGCAAAATGTTTTAAGTCCCTCTTCTTTCAGTTTGGGGATAGGAGAAGTACACTCTAACACCTGTCAAGGGTCCAGGACCGGGGATCTCCACTTGGGGTTAGAACTCACTCCAACAGCATCCCGCAGCAAGGTCCAGGGCAGATCCAGTTTGTATGTATCAGCTGGGCAGTTGCGAGGAAAGTCCTCTTCAAGCTTGTATCCCTGTAGTTCAAACAGGAGGTCAGCCAACGTACCCTTGAAGTCACGTCTGGGGTCCTCGGTTCAAGGCAAGGAGGTCCAGTTTTCATTCAGGTTTCAGATAGCAGGGCAGTCCTTCATCTGATTTCCACAGTTATAGGAGTATTCTGAGGAGGGTACAGGCAATGCCACATTTATGCCCAGTGCCAGCCTGTGGGTGGGGAAACTCCAAAACACTCCCTCGCAAGTGGGGTAAAAGATCCAAGGGGTAACCTTACACTCTTTTTAGCACTTCCTGTGTGTTTCAATGTAAGCTATCCCACAGTTCCCCTCTCAAACTAGATACAACAAGACAGATTATTGTTTCCTCTGGTCCGAGGTCCCTGCGCCCCTCCCGAGGTGTGGTTATTCTAATTGGCACCCTCTTCCTTGTGGTCACTCCAAACCCATTCTGGGGCAGCCCCCCATCCCTCACTGGGTTTGGAGCCAAGCTAACTAGCAAGACAAAAGAGAGGCAGGTCTAGTTGAGCTACATCTGCCAGTGACCTGGCCCCAGTCTATCATGCCTCAAAGAAGAAGCCCTTTCTCCACTGTGTGGCAGCAATCTACATCCAACCACAGGGGAGCCGTCAGCAGGCAGGTGACACTGAACACTGGCAGGAAGGAACATCTGGCTTAGGCATAAAAATGATACATTTCTATTAGTGTCCTTTTCGAAATATTAATATGAAATCCAAATTGACCATTAATTTGGATTTTAAATAACTATTAAAATTAGTTCCTGAACCATTCTTCTAGCTGCTCCCAAATGGAAACTATGCAGTATAAGTTATTAAAGTGTAATACAGCATTTCCCTATTAGAGAGCCAGCCTTGTAACAGTGAAAAATGACTGTGGTGGTTTTTCACTGTCAGGGCATGTAAAACATTAACTAAACATGCCTGAATTTTAAATGCCATGCACCATGCCCTCTGGGCATTTAGAGTCTACCTTAAGGGTGACTCATAAGCAATGATACGGGAGGTTTAGGCCTGGCAAAGGTTTGGCATATCGAAAAATTGAAATTACATTTTAAAAACTGCACTACAGGCTGCAGGGGAGTGCATGGAGGCGTGTTTTACAGTGGTACTTTAGTGGGTGGCACAATGAGTGCTGCATCCCACTAAAAGTATTTAATTTACAGGCCCTGGGTACATGGGGTACCTTATACCAGGGTTTTGTAAGCAAATTAAATGAACCAATTAGGTATATGCCAGTTTTACTAGGTTAGACAGGAATGCAGCACAAGCACTTTACTACTAGTTAGCAGGAGTACAGTACGTAGAGCCCATGGCCAAGAAAAACGGGTTCTGCAAAAGAAGGCAAAGCATGTGGGGTTATACTACGCAAAAGGTGGTCATTTTCAAAAGTTACCCAATCAGCTAAATAAGACAATATCTTTAATAATTTAAACACAGTTCGTTCAGGTCAACCTCTGGTATATATGAAACACAAGCAGCAGATATATCCCCAGAAACATCAGTCCTGTTGTTCTACTGGCAGCGACGGATTTAACCCCTCATCCAGGAACAATCACTCTCATGAGGGAAGCTGAGCAGAACTGTTTTAAATTTGTGCTAAACATTCCAGGCAGTACTAAGAATACTTTTATAGTACATATAACTTTCTAATTCATATGTACGTGGTACATTTCAAGAATCTACCTTCATTATTGAACTACATTTTTGCTAAACTTTAAAAAGAAATTTTGACAAATTCTGTAGCATTTTCCTGACTGTAATAATGAAATTAACTGTATATATACCAATTAGGCCTCATCTAAACTGATAGACTGAAAATAGTATTTAGTAGCTATTCACAGTAGGAACATACATTTATTAATATTTAGCATACCCACCTTCGTACATTAACCACACTGCCTGTGTGCTACAAGCACACTTAGGGGTGTCTAATCCAATTTAGAAAACTAGCTTTTTTGACATGCTAGAGAAGTTCCCACAGACATTTGTTTCTTTAAAACTTTAACCTGCAGCCAGATAGGTGCAATAGTAAACATACAACCTTATTCTTCCAACACACTAGTGGGTGGTACAAATGTACACTGCAGTCCAGCATAGACTTGCTGTGGTCTTATTTAAAAGTTAAGCCTGTCCATTGTGTGCACCCAAATATATCTCACCTTTTTTCCTTTAAGTCCAAGGAGCAGTCACTGCATGTAACCCCTTGTTATATGCTGTAGTCAATGTTAAGTTAACCTGAGTCCCATTCAGTGTTCGAGAGGATCTTAACAAAGAACTTCATGAACTTTGTAAAAAAGGTATTATCGAACCCACAGAGTCCTCTCTTTGGTTGTCTCCGTTGGTTGTTGCTCGGAAGAGGGATGGACAATTGCGTGTGTGTGTGGACCTTAGGTCACTCAACAAAGAGATTTGGGTTGATTCCCATCCTTTGCCAAGAATATCCGATCTCTTCACATGTATCAAAGGTGCTTGTGTGTTTTCAAAGTTGGACCTGGCTAGTGCTTATCATCAAATAGAATTGCATCCGGATTCATGTGCCTTAACTGCTTTTGTATCTCCCATTGGTACGTTTCGGTACCGTAGAATGCCGTTCGGATTAGCCTCCGCGGCATCAGTTTTTCAGAGGGTCATGCAAAACATGTTAAAAGGTGTGGAAGGTGTTATTGTCTTTCAAGATGATGTCCTTATTTATGCTAAGGATAATGATTCACATGATGCTATCGTCAGACGAGTACTTGAAATTTTCAAGAAGAGTGGTGTTGTGCTCAAAACTGAAAAATGTAAATTTGCTTGTAGTGAAGTTGAATATCTTGGACATTTGTTGACTCAAGAGGGTATCAAGCCTAGGCAGGGGTTGATTGATGCAATTTTGGAGGCCCCGGTACCGGAAGATAAGAAAGGGGTAAAGTCTCTTTTAGGTCTCCTAGAATATTATTCAAAGTTTGTTCCAAACTATGCATCAATAGTCAGGCCCATTAGTGATTTGCTAAAGTCTTCAAGTAAATTTTTGTGGTGTGTTGAGTGTGACCAGGCCTTCAGCAAAGTTAAAGAGGTTTTAAAAAAAAGTGATGCTCTCACCCCATTTGATCCGGATCTACCTTGCTGTGTAACTGTTGATGCTAGTCAGAAAGGTTTGGGTGCCATGCTTACGCAGCAGAATGGGAATGTTGAGAATACTGTTGCTTTTGCATCAAGAGTGCTCAGAAGTGCAGAAACGCAGTATTCTGTAATTGAGAGGGAACTTCTTGCTTGCTTATGGGCTATTGAAAAATATCGACCGTACATTTGGGGAAGACGTTTTAATTTGCTAACGGATCACAAACCTTTGGTTGCCATATTGTCTGCTGGGCCCAGTAAGTGTTGCACTCCTAGAATCACGAGGATGGTTAGCAAACTTCTTCAATATCAATTTGAGGTCCATCATGTTTCTGGAGGTAAGAATATCAGGGCAGATTTTTTATCTCGGTTTCCTCAGTGCAGTGGACATAGTGAAGGGACCAGTTTTCAAGATCTTAATGATGAGGACAATGAAGATTGTTTGGTGGCCTCAATAGATATTCCAGTTCTTGCGGTTGGTTCTGAATCTGATTGGAGGGCAGCATTGTTGGGTGATTGTCTTCTTCAGGAAGTGTGCCAGCTGGTCAGGGATGGGTGGCCAGGTGAAAAATCTTTGTCCTCATCACTTCAGCCATATTGGAAGGTTGAGTCAGAGATTTCAGTGGAAGACGGTTTATTGATGAGATGTGACAAGCTCATACCACCTCATTCCCTGAGGGTCAACATTATTAGAGAGGCTCATGAGGGACACTTGGGTATCACTCTTACCAAACGACGAGTTCGTCAGGACTTTTGGTGGCCCGGAATGGATGTTGAGATCTCTACTATGGTTGAAAACTGTCCGGTATGTCAGACATCAGAGAAAAGCTTGAAAGTTTCTGCTCCACCTTTACACCCTATCGAATGTCCTTCAGGACCATGGATTAAAGTGGGTATCGATATCATGGGGCCATAGGAGATTCTTCCTCTGGGAATGAAATATATTTTAGTGGTAATGGACTACGCGTCCAAGTGGCCTGAGATCAAGGTAGTCAGGGAGGCTAATTCCTCTTCTCTTATTAAGTTTCTCAAGGACATATTTTTGAGGGAAGGGTTCCCACAATTCCTTGTTTCTGACAATGGGACCCAATTTCTGAGTAAAGAATTTGAGTCTTTCTTAATGCTTAGTGGCATTAAGCATCTCAAAAGCTCACTTTATCATCCTCAAACCAACGGCCTCGTTGAGAGAATGAATAGGGTTGTAGGTGAGTGTGTCAAGTGGGCAGTCAATGGGAGACATGATGTTTACAAAGCACTTGAGAGTATGTTGTGGTTCTATAGAACTACACCTCATTCGTCCACAAAGGTTTCTCCTTTTGAGTTGTTAAGGGGTAGAAAAGCTAACACGAGTTTCCGTCCAGGTTGGATGGGTAAATGGGTGGAATCGCTGTGTGATGTTGAGGTACTTATGAGTAAAGTCAAAGTCAACTCTGATTTTGCTCAAAGAAAAGAGAAAACATGGTTTGACAACAAGAAAAGTGTAAAAATTGTTGCTCTTTCTGTGGGGGATCTTGTACGTATTAAGAGTCCTGTGCGCACCAAGAAGGGGCATCCAAAGTTTGGTGATCCAGTCAAGGTTATTCGCATTTACAACAATGCTGCCCAGGTTGAAGGTGGTTGTTGGTGGAATCTGTCTAGACTTGTTAAAACCAGATCTTGCCTTTCTCCTAATGATTCAGGTGTGTCAACCAAGGCACACAACACTTCCAAATTCTTTACAGGACAACGTAGAAAGAGTTCAAGAATTCGTGTTACTCCTCACAGGTTTCGTGACTAAAGTTTTGTGTTAATTTTATTAATTGTATTATATGTTTAGAGTTTAGTTTTAGTTTATTAGGAGGAGAGGAGATATGTTATATGCTGTAGTCAATGTTAAGTTAACCTGAGTCATTCACCTGTTTCTAGTTGAGTGTGTGTGTGATGTCAGCTCATGATGTCATTGTTAGAATGTGATTATTCAACTGAGCATACTGACTGATGGTGAAGATGGTTGGCAGTTCAAGAGCTGTGTAGTCTTCTACTTCAATAAATTCACTTTATTTCTACCCGCTCCTGAGTGAATTACTACACCCCTCTTGAATTTTCTTTAGTGTTTCCCTGCCCCACAGTCTGTGGGGAGGTGTGGCACTGCTGTGTATTAAGGGCACATTTTACTGGAATCCAACCTGCTCTAAGTTTTTAAGTGTTCTCTTAAAAGTGCCACCAAGCACACAGGTATGGTGTTAGACCCGGCTTCCTGGGCACCAGGGCACTCAGGGGTAACTGCGCTCCAATCGCATCAACTGGAGTGTTCTCCACTGGTGTCCTGGGGCCTCAGTACTAGTGGACCCAAAACTGGATAACCAAGTACTCCTCTACAGCACTTGACTCTCTCAGGGTAGCGAGACAGAGCAGTCCAAGGCTTACTCAAGGAGGTGAGTGTGATGTCGCTCTAAGTTCTGTGTTCCAGTTTGGTTCACAGTGAGGTGGGGTTAGACATTCAGAATACAGTGCACACCATACCACCAGCTGATAATCTCAATGTCCCGTCAGTGCTTTACTTTTTATAAAGGAAAAGTACTGTAATACACACAAGATAATCATGCTACACATACAACTAGCATAAACAGTGAAAACCAGATGTCTCTACAACCCTCTGGGACAGAGTTCTGACCCCAAACAGTATTATAGCGCCTAGATGCCAAGCACTATAAAAACACAGTTAACATGAAAACACACAATAAGCATTGGATATTACAGACCATGTTGCACAGGGCCGCTCTCAATCGCTAGAGCCTTGATACCAATCTTTGGATTGAAAGGATATAGTTTCAGCAGATGATGTGAAGTCAAAGGTTCATGATCAGCCCCATAAACCCCAACCAAAGCAACAGCAGTGCCCCCCCGTCCTGAGTGAGGACCCCCACCCAAAGCAACAGAAGTGCCCTCCTGTCCTGAGTGAGGACACTGCTCTAGTGGTGTCAGGGATCTGACCACAGGTGCCTGATGTCTTGGCACAGTTTACTGGAGTCCCACTAGTTCAGTAGCCACTGGCTAGCTGTAGGAGGGTAGTGGCTGGACAGAGTGCCAGTTCACCCTGATACCCCCAGAGACCACAAAAAGAAAGGTGGGGCCTGTTTCACTGGCCTTTATTCTTACCTACTGCTTGCACAAGCTCCCACAGGGCAGGGGAGGAGTTTAGAGGGGGTTTGATCTCACCTTCAAGGACTAGAGTCAAGCTTCCTCTTCTCTGGCTCCCTTGATGTGCTGCAAGCTTCCTTTCACAACAGGTTCCTTGATGTGCTGCAAGCTTCCTTTCCACATCAATTCCCTTGATGTGCTGTAAGCTTCCTTTCCACACCTTGGGCAGCTGTCTGTAATTTATTTGTTCAAAAGCGCACGCTCCACAAGTCTCACAGAACCAGCTGGTCTTCTCCCATGCTGCTGATGCCCTGGATTCTCCTTGAACTCCTTGACTCCATCCGTCATAGAGAAAACTGCCTTAAGTTCCAGACGCAGTGAGCAGTGTCTTATCTCCTGCCTTCACACTGCGGGTTGCACCTGGCTATCTTCAGATGGACCTGGTGTGGCCGCCTCTTCAGTCATAGACCAGTCTTGAACAATAGCTGACTACTCAGGCCAGACTTTTATCACCTCTGATTGATAGGCTCTTCCAATCAGAGGGTCTGTTAGTTTTGCATCCTGAATACACCTCCAATCACAAACCCTTCATGGCATGTTCAATGCATGGCTAAAGCATGCACAGTTACCCTCCATGTTTTCTGGTACCAGCCTGCAAATCTCTAAAGAGGAATTTTAATTAACTCCAGACCAGGAGGCACTGACCAGTGGGGGAGGGTCCTCTTGCAACAGATAGTGCAGCTAAAGCCAGATAAGAGCTGAGTGTCTACCCCAGCCCACCAGGCCTTTCCAAGGAAATGGGGAGGGGCACGGGGGAGCTAGGATGTCCAGCAGAACAGCCCGCATTCCTCACACTGGCTCAGCTCACCATACTTCCTCAGTACACCCACGGGCTCTCAAACACACGTCAGGTAGACAAAGGCCACAGGACCACAGGCATGGCAGACTGCACAGACTTGGTCAGGAGGGTGCCTAGGGACTCGCCCCTCCTGACTATAGATTTTTTGCTGCCACCACTGTCAGTCTACCACAGCCTTAATCGAGAGGGCAGTAGCCACTCTCTGAAAAATAGGGGTGCACTAGGCATGCCCCCTCGACCTCAGAGCCAAGCTTCAGGGTCTCAATCCATGTAAACAGGGAGACCCTCAGTGGACATGTATGATTGTCATGCTCACTGAGGTAGGGATCTAGAAACTATAAGTAGCTTTTGCATGACTTGCTTGAGACTAGCATAAGGCAGGGGAAGCACTCTCTCTAGAGACATGCAGGAGACGTCCCGTCCCAACACATGGTCTGTTAAATGTGTAACAAGTGCGCATGTGTGCTGCTCACAAGTCACATCGATCATACTCTACTGGGCTGGCTGCATGGTGTGCCAAGGCAAGGCGCACCATGACATTCTCTTTGTACGATTTCATCTATAGAAAGCAAGAAACATTTGAATCTTTCTGCTGCCTCCATCGGTTCACGCTCAAATCTGCAGGTAGAAGTCACACATCGTCATGGTGAATTATTGTCAGGGCTCTGCATCGCCGATAACAAACAGAAAAATATAATAATGAGTACAAACCCATTGTAGAAATGCAACATTAAGGGGCTTATTTAGAGCGCGGTGGACAGGGTACTCCTGAATAATGTGGCAAAGTACTCTGTCTGCCAGTCTGTCTGTCTGTCTGTCCTACTTCGCATCGGGCGGATCATATTTCTGCGACAGTGAACTCACGGTCTTTACTGTCGAAAACCCTGCACCGGCTGCTCGATGAAGTTGGGACTGTCGTGTGAGTACAGGTTGGGCCCGATTCACAGAACTAACTTAAGACAAAATCCTAAACTTACTACCATTTTGGTATTCACAGAAGGCACTTACTCATTTTGGTATTCACAGAAGGCACTTACTCATTTTGGTATTCACAGAAGGCACTTACTCATTTCGGTATTCACAGAAGTTAGGACTCCTAACTTTAGGACTCCTAAATGCCTTCTGTGAATACCGAAAGCCTTAAAATTAGGATTTTTCTCAGTTTAGTATTGGTATAGTTAGGACTCCTAACTTTAGGACTCCTAAATGCCTTCTGTGAATACTGAAAGTCTTAAAATTAGGATTTTTCTCAATTTAATAGTCCTAAATTTAGATTTAGGACTACTAAATTGAGAAAAATCCTAATTTTAAGACTTTCGGTATTCACAGAAGGCATTTAGGAGTCCTAAAGTTAGGACTCCTAACTTCTGTGAATACCGAAATGAGTAAGTGCCTTCTGTGAATACCAAAATGGTAGTAAGTTTAGGATTTTGTCTTAAGTTAGTTCTGTGAATCGGGCCCGTTATGTTGTGGGATATTGTTATGTTATGTTATCTTATGTTACGTTATCTTTTATCATGTGTATTTGTATAGCGCATAACTCACCCGGGAAGGTATTCTGGCACTGAAGTAGGCCCTGCCTGGGCCGAGCAGGGTCGGGCCAGGTGAAGAGCCAGGTCTTTTGTTTCTTGTGGAATTCAAGAATTGAGTAGGAGGCTCTGATGTGCAGGGGCAGCTCAATCAGATCAGCTGCCCTATTTACACTGGATGGTCAGAACTGCCAGGGAGGCCCTGGTGGTACTGAACAGCAGAGTATCAAACTGAACCCCACACCCTAGGAGGAAACTCCCAGGGTGTCAGGGTCATTCATTCATTTATTTATTCAAAAGCAAAATCCAAGTTTGGGAGTTTGATTGTGTAAAACTGATTCGTTTGGCGAGCATCTGTCTCATACACGACAAGTGCTCACCAAACATTCGGTGCCATCCACCAGGACGGCAGCTGCTCTGAATGCACAGAGATCTCCGCAGGGCCAGAGGAGACGTTTAAATATGGCAGGGGGTAGACAAGTTAGGGTGGTGTAGGAATGGCCAGCCTGACGAACACCAATGGCTACATCAAGCCCTAAATGAGTGACTAGCAGTCAAATGAACCACCGCCTGCAGCAAATGCTTCATTGTATTGTCATCATCTGCACCAACTCCCTCCTTGTCCTGAATCTATTTATTCTCAATATAAAATCAATGGGAAAAGAGAAGGTTTAGACAGATGTTTCTGCCAGAGGTGGTCCACATGAACACTGTGCACTGGATCAGGTAATGAAGGTTGCCATGGTTATGAAAGCAGCAGCCTCAGGTACCCCATCGTTAGTTACTAATCTGGAGGTGAAGAGACCCCCAATATCGAAAGCAGCCAATCGCAGTGGAAATGGCAGACGTGTCGGATTTCCTTATATCCATGTGAACTACTAATTCCGCAGGAACACCAGTGCTTAAAAACCTAAAAGGAAAACAACCAAAAAGGCTGTCTCTTAGATTACATTTTAGATGCGGTTTTTTCCTCCTCTTCCTTCCATTTTCTTTTGTAGCCCTCCCTGTATTCTGCTGTTTTCACTTCTCCATTTCAATGTTCCCTATCTTTCTCTCCCACCCTTCCTCTTCTCTTCCTTCCCTCCTGTTAGACCTGCCCCCACTGTCCCCTGTCTTACCTTTCATCCCTTTCTCACCCCTCAGCACACAGCCCTGCTATCCTGCCTCTTTTCTATCCTTCTTACATCTCCCAGGGTCTTGCTTTGTCAAAACTCAGGGCCTTTTCATTCCTTCCTTTGTTTAGATTGTCTCTCCGCTTCATGAACTATTTGCAAAGAGACCACCCATCTCTTAAGCTGCCCCCTGTCCAGTGCATCGACACATTTTTGGTAAAGTTGTGCTTTATAAAAATACTCAATAGAAGAACATATATACATGAGGCACCGAACAGAAGACCTCGCTGAAGGCAGGCTGAAGCAGACATCAGTCCCCAGAAATCAGTCTGATGGTGTTTACCGGCAACCCCCAGGACTGGTTGAGCATCAAAGGTAGGAACAGAGATCCCAACCAGCCAAGGATGTCTAGCTATAGTGGCTCTCCTCCACTGACTGGTCCATGTTACCTCCAGGAGATTTACAATGAAGTACGCGGTTGCCAGTCAAGGCCTGGTTCTAGTTTGTCTGTGTTCCAGTTCAGGGAGGACCTGGCTGGGCTGTTCTGGGCGGGCTGCTCCCATTGGAGCAGGGTCAAGACTGCTTTGCATATGGTTGGGTCCAAACTTAGGTGACATGGTGAGCAAAATAATGATTAGCTGCCCAGGTGATTAGCAGTGGCTGGGATTAATTCAAGCATTCCATCCATCACTTTTTGTATACTTTAGTGTATTTATGACAGAGGCCTACCAGGATGCAAACGGTGACACCCTCTATGCCAAAGTGCAAATTTCATGCATGAACAACACCACAACTGCAAACACTACAAAGTAACACACAACAGGCCCACAAATGTGAACCATAATGAGGTAGCAACATAGCGAGGAGATGGAGGACTGGAGGAGAACCAGCAAGGCGGAACAAAACAAAGGTGGGGGGACGCAAATTTGGTGAACAAGTCATGAAAGCAGAAAACCTATGCACTCATGAGATATTACCAAACACAAAGGGATGCTTGATATGGTCTGTCACTGCTGACCTGGAAGTGGACCCTACACCAGGATCTAATCCCCGCCAAGCTCATGCAAAACCAGGACACTCGTTGGAGTAGCTGAGCACTTTATAAATCTATCATTCATTCATTCATTTATTCACCTCACGTCACTGATTTGTCACCATGAGCCTCCATCCCAGACCTTGGCAACAATGGATAGATCTGATAATTCCTTATAGAGTACACTTTCTCCGAATGTCTCAGATTTCCTTCCTACCTTGCACTGCCTTCCCCACTCGTGTCTGTGATGATATTCCGACACTCGGGATACGAAATGTCCCATCCAGTTGATTTTTACATCATGTGAAGGACCACAAATGGAGGGATTTGAAGTTACATTTGGTTCTCCATTAGTAATTGTAAAGGCAAAGGTCACTTTTTCAGAAATGGGTGTAAAAGCTGAAACTGCAACATTTCAGCAATAACCACCAATTTTTCGAATTAAGGTATCCCATTAAAATGAAGGGGATATGAATTACCGAAAACAATTACTTCTAAGAACGCCTTAACATAGCATGACTACGCCACGTGCACAATCCGCTCCATTGTTATCATGAAATATTGCTGAATGAGAAGAATTAGTTCAAACCACTTGTGTCGTCCCTTGCGACCCAAAGACATCATGATGACGTAGTCAATAGCTTTTCCTTCAAGAATCCTGACAGGGACCTACTCTCTCTTAAAATCATTTCGCTCACTACATTGGTCACTTGGTAAAGAGGTGGTGCAATGGTAGGAGGGATGAGGACTCCAGCGTTAGCCGCCCCCTCTTGAAACTAAGGCCGTGGTATAGCGGCGGTGGACAGGAGGATCCTGTCAGTAAATCCTCTGCGATGCCTGTCTGCAACCAACAAACCTCTTTGTAAATGGTCAATTGGGTGAAGAAATGGATCCATTGATCAGGATTTCAGAGATCGTCTGATCATCACTTAAGGTGTGAAGGCATGCACTTTATCAATGAGTTACTGGGACCTTTAGTCTGTTACAGAGATTTATGATCAAATTCAGGAAAAATGCCCATATTATGACTCCTGCAAAGGTCCAGCAAAAGGCTCGCTGAACAGCAGCATCCACTGCACTGCCATCGGGTGTCTCGGCTGGATTCAGGATCAATCGAAGGCCTGAAAGTGGTCATTTTCATCAAACAGGAAATTTCGGTTGTGTGGGATTGCCCATTACAAATGTCATTGAATGTACCATTTTTTAAATCGTCAATCAAAGAAAGATAAGCAAGAGCTCAGATTTTTCACCAATGGTCTTATTTATGAAGAAGTCACACAGTGCAAGTGTGAGAAGTTGGCCTGGCATATGCTGGTCACTAGTTATAGTGGCCACCTTGCACCAGTCCAATTCGACTCTTATGGTAGATAGGTTTAAGACAACCTTTTAAAGAAAGCTATCCTAGTGGTAGCTGTGGAGAGCAGCCTTCAGGATAAGTCTCTGAGCAATGTAAAGCAGCTTGTTTTACCTTATAATCTCTTGAATTACCAAATGAAAGGACACCACACAGGTATCAAATATATATGTATTTATTTCTAGACACGCTCTACTAATCTCTTGAGATTAGAAGTCAGGAACACATTCAAATATCTACGTTTCACAATAAGTTAAGCACAAATATGGCTGGGGCCCTAGGGGCGTACCAGACCATATACTAAAAAAGAGGTTTAGGAAAGTCGACTTGCAGAGGGACAAGGCATAGGGCCTGTAGAATCGCTGGGGCTTCACTAATGCAGCAAAAGCAGGTAAGTAAAAGACCCACGGGAGACGCGTGCAGTGTGAGAACACAGCAGCGGGTTCCCTATTGATTTCAATGGAGCAAGTCGCGGTTGGATTTTTTAAGTTTTAGGGTACTTCAAGGAAGACTGCAAGCAAGCCACTTACAAGGTAAGTAATTCGAGGGCCAACACACACTAGGGCACCGGAGTGCACGAGTTACCTCACCCAGGGAAGCCGGGTGCATAGGTGTCTTTTCGTGTTGGGTCGCGTCGCTGTTTTCTATGGAAGCCAAAGAAGATTTGCTGCTTGCGAAGACTGAAGAAGTGTCCGGTGGAATCCAAGGCTAGATTCAAGATGATGATGACCTGAAAGCAGAAGGGACAGTGTTCACAGTCACTTGCCAGTGACCCGGGGCCAGGAAGATGGATGCCCACGGAAGTCGTGTGATTTCAGGTGATCAAGGGTGTTTTGACTCTTCGCTCACGTGGACCAAGAGGCATCGACGATGACCAGCAGCTGGATTTGGAGTGTCCCATAATGTCTGCAGCTTACTGAGGTGTCGACAACCGGATTGGAGCCAACAAGCCTTGGCAACAGCAAGTCTTGTGGAAGGTGAATAAAGTCAGCGGTGCAGACCAGCAAGGTCTGGGGGACTCACCCAGTGAGGGGGAGTGAGGGCAGGCCTGGAGCAATAAGAGGAGCCCTTTGGTTTGATCAGAAAGTCTTCATGGGACCCACAATCCAACGGGCAAGGGATTGCAAAGACGCCTTGTGAGAAAATGCTTTACAGGAGCCCACAGTCACTCGGGACGGGGTAGGCCTCTGATTTTCACTGCAAAACCTGCTGGAGGCTTGGGCCACAAATGGTCTAATGCACAAGTTTGTAGAACGTCGTGAAAGGGTTGCACTTGACAATAGTGCACGGTCACCGGGTATTGCTGTTCCTCATCACTCGTGGGGTCCACTCGCCTCAGCTCTGCTGGGGACTCACAATGGCCATCGATAAGTCAGGAAATCTACTTCTGAGGCTGCAGGGACTTCAGACTCCAGCGGGAGTGGGAAAGTTTGCGACTGTGGATTAGAGTTTTTGGTGCCTGCCAAACAGGGGAGTCACTCCTTGACTCCAAGGGAGATTCTTCCGTCTTCCAAAGGTAGTGGAACATCGAAGGGCCAGGATTCTTCTTGTAAAGCGTGGTCCAGGGATATCTAGTTTGCAATGGCAAGGGTTCCCTATCTTATACTAAAAGAAAGGGAGGGACTAGCTTTATGACCACTCCTCTGGGAGGGTCAGGGTTAGGAGGTGGTTACACCCACTTCCCTTTTTCCAGTTTTGCACCAGAGCAGGGGCAGGTAGCCCCTGAACCGGTTTGAGCTGGCATATGCACAGAGGAGCTTACTGCTCCCCCAAGGCAGGACTTCAAAGCACTCTAGGAGTACACCCACCCAGCTCCAATACACTAAATTCTGTCTGGAAGGTGGTGACACCTCCCTGTGACAGGATGCCTATTGTGGGGCCTCCTCCACTGCAAGTTTCAGTCAGCAGAAGGAGGGCAGCCCAGTGTCTGTGCTGGTGGCATCTGTTTTGTGATGCCAGGGTTCTTTCAGATTTCTACCGTGTTACCACAGTAGGTACATTTCGTCCCCTCTAGAAGGGTGGGATCATACTCTCACATCATGGACTGATGTGGGGGTATGATTCCAAGTTGTTTGACACCAAACACGACATGTTTTGATGCAGTCATTCCAAAGTTAGCATTTATAATGCACTTAAGAGTATATGGTTTAACTGCATCCACAAACAGCCACAGAGAATAGACTCTGCCAGCTGCAGAGGGGCCCTGCTCACGCAGAGGCACCCCCTCACATTGTAAACCAAGCACCCTGTCCTAAGGATTGATAGGGCCTGCCTTAGGAGTGACTGATAGGTTTATATATGTGTGTGTATGGTGAGATATAGGAACCTATACCTCAGTGAGGAGTGCTAACACTACCTCACCCAGGCTGCAGTAGCAGGCTTGTGGTGTCAGATTGAGTCTGCTTCCCAGGGGTGGCATAATACATGCTTCAGCCCCTGGTAGGCCTGTGAAGTACCTATGCCCTTGGTACCTAAGGTACCATATACTAGGGGCTCATAAGGTACCACAGTATCCAATCACTAGTGCATCTAGTATGCACACCATGTCATAAACAACAATTGGTGGACAGAATGCAAATCAATGTCATACATTCACCCCAGTACAGAGATCTGGGCCTAAATTTGCAGTTTTTTTACTCCCAATGCCATTCCAGTTTGAACACAGCCATATACAAATCAGTCTTGACCCAGCACCCAATAGGAACAGTCCTGCCCCAAGTGCCAGCTCAGGTCCTCCCTGGACTGGAAACAAGCATCCTAGGACCAGTTTCGGGGTTTCACCCCACATCAGCCAGGATAGCATGACTTCAGTGGCATGGAGAGCACGGGACCCACATCTGGGTATACCCTTCCCACTCGGGGTGACAAATGCAAAAACAACAGTTGATGGACAGAATGCAGAACAATGTCATACATTCACCCCACTACAGAGATCTGGGCCTAAATTCATTGAGTTTTTTCTCCCCATGTCATTCCAGTTTGAACTCAGCCATATGCAAATCAGTCTTGACCCAGCGCCCAATGGGAACAGTCGAGCCCAAACTGTCAGGTCAGGTCCTCTCTGGACTGGAAACAAGCATCCTAGGACCGGTTTTGGGCTTTCAGCCCTCATCAGCCAGGATAGCTTGACCGCAGTGGCATGGAGAGCACGGGACCCACGTCTGGGCATACCTGTCCCACTTGGGGTGACAAATACAAAAAGAGCAATTGATGGACAGAATGCAGAACAATGTCATACATTCACCTCACTACAGAGATCTGGGCCTAAATCCATTGTGTTTTTTCTCCCCATGCCATTCCAGTTTGAACCCAGCCATATGCAAATCAGTCTTGACCCAGCGCCCAATGGGAACAGTCGAGCCCGAACTGTCAGGCCAGGTCCTCTCTGGACTGGAAACAAGCATCCTAGGACCGGTTTTGAGGTTTCACCCGTCTTCAGCCAGGATAGCTTGATTCCAGTGGCATGGGGAGCACGGGACCCACGTCTGAGCATACCCGTCCCACTCGGGGTGACAAATGCAAAAACAACAGTTGATGGACAGAATGCAGAACAATGTCATACATTCACCCCAGTACAGAGGTCTGGGCCTAAATCCATCGTTTTTTTGCTCACCATGCCATTCCAGTTTGAACCCAGCCATATGAATGAATGATGTCATTTATAAAGCGCAGGCTTTCACTCCAAAAGGAGCATCTTGGCGCTGAAAGGGCTAGAGTCGGAAGAGTCGGAAAAGAGTCATCTCTAATATCACAATGTTAAAAACAGATTAGATAAGGGAGAGGTTCAGACTATCTAAGGCTGTAAATATCCAAGTTTTCAATTTCTTTCTGAACATAGGTTCTGACTGTATAAGTCTCAGATCTGGAGGTAAGAGATTCCAAGCTTTAGTTCCCAGGACAGCCAAGGACTTTCCTCCGCTGGACTTCAGGCGGAAATGAGGGGGTACTAAATGATTTTCTTTGGATGATGTCAAATTACGCACAGGTACATAAGCTTTCAATCTAGACCTAAGGTACTTAGGACCGCTTTGTTGTGTAGCTTTAAAAGTGATTACAAGGATTTTAAAAAGAATCCTCTTGTGCATGGGTAACCAGTGTAAGGTTTGAAGAGCTTCAGATGATGAGGACCCTTTAGGTAAATTCAGTACCATTCGGGCTGCCGCATTTTGCACAGTCTGGAACTTTTTTAAAGTACCTTTCTTAATACCTGCGTAGAGGCTGTTGCAATAGTCTAATCGAGAAAGTATTGTAGCCACTGCCACGGACTTACGGGCTGTGGCAGGTAAAAATTGAAAGAATTTCCTCAAGGTCTTTATCCAATAAAAACAGGTTCCTGCCACCGTTATGGCCTGCTGATGAAAAGAGAGAGAGGTATTGAAACGTACTCCCAGATTTTTTGCCGTATCCACCGTATTCGGGGGGGGGGGGGGGGGGGCTACACCAGCTGGCCACCACATTATGGGTGAGAAGGTGTTACATGTACCCAACAGTAGAATCTCAGTCTTTTGGCTATTGCATTTTAAATGGTTGATGTTCATCCATTCAAAGATAGCCGAAAGACAGTGACAGAGATTTTCCTCAGCTACAGAACTCTCTCTGTCAAGAGTGAGGATAAGCTGAGTATCATCAGCATAAGATACTGTCTTAATATCGAAAGAAGATATGAGCTCAAGCAAGGGTATCATATAAATATTAAAAAGTGTGGGGCTCAGAATCGAGCCCTGAGGTACCCCCGAACACAGCTGCCTTTCAGTGGAGGTATAGCTACCTAGCATAACTGATTGTCTTCTATTTTCCAAATAAGACAGTAGCCAGGCTAAAGCCTTCTGCGAGATCTCCACTTTACCTAACTGTTTACCCAAGACTGTATGAGAAACAGTATCGAATGCAGCTGAAAGGTCCAACAGAATCAGCACTGCCATTTTACCCTGATCGAGGGTGAATTTTAGCGTCTCAGTAGTATGTAGCAGCGCCAACTCTGTCGAAAACCCAGCCCTAAAGCCTGATTGTCTGGGATGCAACACATTATTTAGTAAGAGAAACTCACTTAGCTGCTTATTTACAAGTTTCTCTGTAATCTTGCTTATGCAGGGCAATAATGAGATAGGTCTAAGGTTTGTCAACACAGTTGGATCCGTAAGATGCTTTTTTTGGAGGGGTTTGACCGATGCGACCTTCCAACTATCAGGTACTACTGCCTGTCTAAGAGAAGAATTAACAATCTGATTAATAAAAGGATTGACTTTAGGAGGGCAGGGGTCCCATGGAGAACCTGATTTACAGGACAGGATAGCCTGTCTGGACTGGTCAAGGGTAATCTCACTAAAGTGATCTAGCCCCGATATATTTTCATGATTAGGGATTGACTCTTCAGAAGGTAAGGGGTCCACTGGGAAATCCTTCCTCAGAATGCCAATCTTGTCATCAAAATAGTGCACTATTTGATCACATAGTTGCTGTGACGGGGGGATTTCATGATTGAATATTTTAGGGTGGGTAAAAGACTGAACAATTTTAAAAATCATCTTTTGATCAGATGCTGCCAATTCAATAAGGTTGGTATAGTAAACCCTCTTTCCATGTTTAATCATTCTATGATAGTTTTTTAGTGCTGTTCTAAAAATAATAAGATCCTTGTTATCATAATGCCTCCTCCAATTTCGTTCGAGGTTCCTGCATTTACCTTGCATCTCTTTAAGGTGGGAGGTGAACCAGGGGACAGAGGTTTTTCCCAAGAGGGTTTTACTACATGTGGCCACCGAGGCCATTTGGTAAGCTAAGGTTGTCAGCCAGTCGTTAAAAATCCCTGTATCAATAACCGGGTTGCCTGTTAGTGTAGGTTTGCTTAATCCGCCAAGGTAAGTAGTTCTGGGTTAGATAACATTTTGTTCCACTTCCTGTTTATAGTTTTGCAGAGTGAGTCCGAGGTTTGAATGACTGCATATAAAGAACTTACTGCAATCTCAAAAGGGATATACTTGTGGTCAGACCACATTAGCGTAGTAGGCACATCCACTGTAAGTTTTGTAAGGTTTGAACATACCCCGTCCAGGGTATGTCCAGCATCATGTGTAGGATTGGTTATCAACTTCTTCAATCCTGACGTTTCTATAACTTCTAGAAAATTATTCGTGGTTGAGGAATTATGTGCTTCTAGATGAAAATTAAAATCCCCAAGTAGGGTAAAATTAGAGTGCCTGACAATCAGGGTACTGAGGCTATCAGCTAGAGTGTCTAGGAAGTCAAGGCTTATCCCTGGGGGCCGGTATAACAAGGCTCCTGCAAAGGCCATTGAACTAGATAATTGGAACCAGAAACCTAAGATTTCCGCACCTTTAACCTCAGGTATATCAACTATTGAGCACTTAATGGAATCCTTGTGGATAATTGCCAGCCCTCCCCCCCTCGTTACAGATCTATCTTTCCTAAACATAGTATAACCTGGAGGGATTTGACCGTTCCTTTAGCCACGTTTCAGTGATGAAAAGGCCGTCAAGGTTAAGATTCAAAATTAGATCATGAATATGCATGGCATGTTTTCCTAGTGACCTAACATTCACCAATCCACAGCGAAAAGGACTGAGATCAGAATTTAAGTGTGTTTTACCAATTTTGCCAGAAGAAGGGCAAATATTGGCTTTGAAACTAAGTTCCAAATGACATTTAAAACAAGAGGCTAAGCCCATTATGGAATCTGGCTGGACAGAATGATGGCAGTTGCTGGCTGTCAAATTGAGAGTCCTTCATTCCTCACCCGTATAACACCAATTTTGTCCAAGGGCAGCAGCATTTCTGGCCCTGGCCGCGGTCGCAAATCAGTCTTGACCCTGTGCCTCATGGGAACAGTCCAGCCCGAACTGCCAAGCCAGGTCCTCCCTGAACTGGAAACAAGCATCCTTGGCAGGATTGTTTTTGTGCAGGAACGAACACCTTCCTGCACAAAAACAATCCTAAAATGCATATTCCTCTTTCTATGTGGGCTGAAGGATGCGGCACACATAGAAAGAGGAAGTCACGAGGAGAAATAAAGATATTTCTCCTCGTTATGCCTCTCATGGGAAGGTGTATCTTTTAGGCGTGTTCCCAGATTTACCACTTCTGGTAAATCTGGGAATGCGTCTAAATCCATTGGAGTTGCGTGGGAACACTCACACAACGCCCATGGAACACCTTCTTTGCAGAGTAGAGCAACGCAGAGATTTGCGCTGCGTTGCATTACTCCAGAATTATGGAGCCAATCAGGGCCGTGCACAGTGGCCTTGCATGGCTTCATTGATCCGATGTAAGGTGTGTGTTGCGCATGTGCCACGTTGCGTGGTGCAATTGTGACACAAACCATCTCATACATAGAATCCTAAATGCCGATGGTTGACGCAGAACAACAGATGTAACAAACTGCTCTGAGCAGCAGGACATGGACACGATGGATCCGGTGCAATTCTTGCAGGACTGGGGATATCAGTGCTTCTTCCCAGCGAACGCTGACAAAAGGAAACTACAGGGCGAGACAACCAACACTGATGGACAAGAGAAATCTAGAGCAGGTAGTACACACTAATGAAGACGGGGAGAGGGACGGCTGGGGGCTTTAGTGGGGCAACTAAGCAAGAACATATTAAGTACAAAAAATATCAAGTTAGGGTTACCTGGATAATAGGTCAATCAGTGGGCTAAACCAATGACGTTAAATGATGCAGCCATCGAAGCCAATGACTACAAAAGTTCCTTAGATTGGGAATATTCACGGTATCCTGACCAAACACCCTCAAAAGAAGAACCGCTGTATGACGAGAAAGTCACATGTGCCTGCATGGAGTGTTTTTTTATTTCTTTTTTTTGCATCTTTTATTTAGCGCGAACTCGACCCGAAGGTATTGGAGCGCTTTACATAGCACCGTATTTACATTACACATTCAGGCACGGGGAGATTCAGTGATTTGCCCAGAATCACAGGATGTGGACGCGACCCCGAGGCTCGAACCCTGGTTTCCAGCACCAAAGTCTGCAGTTTAGCCGACGGACCACATCCTCTCCATCCATCACTGCCCTCCAATCCGTGTTTCCGGTTGAACTTCTAGTCCCAAAGTCAGACAAGGAGCAGACACGGTTTTATCTTGACCCGTTGTCTGGCAGCACATTGTCCCAAATACGTGGAAAAGTCTCACCAGCTTAATAGCGCTGTTAAGATGCATAACCTCACACCGCTATTAAACAACACGAGAAAACTGGTTACCAGCCGCCTCCCGTCGGGAGAGTGGGTCGCTCCTCCTTACAAGTAGGGTTTAGGGCTGGTGGTCGCCCAGCCAACAAAACAATGACCGTCTCTGTACTGGCAGGAAGTTCCAAGAAAAACGACTCCCACAAACCTTGTGCTCTGGGGCTGTGCACTTCAAGACGCTCAGTTCAAGTCCCAAAAACAAAGGTTTGAAGGAGATTCCTACGGGTGCAAGCAAGACTCACTAAACCACTCCGGAGATGAAGCGATGGCCCCAGACTGGTTAATGATTCCATTGAATGATTCCATTTCTGAGGTTGTGTTTCATGCTTGTTGAGTTATGGAATCTGAATTATTTGCACTCCAGCAGCTTGTTTTGGTTTGTTGCAGCCCCTGTAGCCTTCGGTGTTCGCGTCACTGGACTTGGCCTGTTTGTAAGGTAAGCTTGCCATGCCCCCTCTGACACTCATGGAAACAAAGGTTGGTCACAATAATACTGCTGACCCTTTTGTGCGTGCAATAGAAGCTTGTCCTGCCTCCTCTGTCACTCCTGTGAAGGCATGGTAACTCACAATAAAGCTGCTGGCCCACTGTGTGGTCGAGGGAAGCTTGCCCTGCCTCCTCTGTCACTCCTGTGAAGGCATGGTAACTCACAATAAAGCTGCTGGCCCACTGTGTGGTCGAGGGAAGCTTGCCCTGCCTCCTCTGTCACTCCTGTGAAGGCATGGTAACTCACAATAAAGCTGCTGGCCCACTGTGTGGTCGAGGGAAGCTTGCCCTGCCTCCTCTGGCACTCCTGTGAAGGCATGGTGACTCACAATAATGCTGCTGGCCCTCTTGTGTGTCTGAGGGAAGCATGCCCTGCCTCCTCTGTCACTCCTGTGAAGGCATGGTAACTCACAATAATGCTGCTGGCCCACTGTGTGCGTGAGGGAAGCTTGCCCTGCCTCCTCTGGCACTCCTGTGAAGGCATGGTGACTCACAATAATGCTGCTGGCCCTCTTGTGTGTCTGAGGGAAGCATGCCCTGCCTCCTCTGTCACTCCTGTGAAGGCATGGTAACTCACAATAATGCTGCTGGCCCACTGTGTGCGTGAGGGAAGCTTGCCCTGCCTCCTCTGGCACTCCTGTGAAGGCATGGTGACTCACAATAATGCTGCTGGCCATTTTGGTTGTGAGAGGGAAGCTTACCCCGCCTCCTCTGACACTCCGGTGAAGGCATGGTAACTCACATTAATGCTGCTGGCCCTTTTGTGTGCGTGAGGGAAGCTTGCTGTGAAGGCATGGTAACTCACAATAATGCTGCTGGTCCTTTTGTGTGTGTGAGGGAAGCTTGCCCGCCTCCTCTGACACTCCTGTGAAGGCATAGTAACTAACAATAATACCGTTGGCCCTTTTGGTTGTGAGACAGAAGCTTACCCCGTCTCCTCTGACACTCCTGTGAAGGCATGGTAATTCACAATAATGCTGCTGACCCTTTTATGCGTGCAAGAGAAGCTTGCCCCACCTCCTCTGCCACTCCTGTGTAGACATGGTAACTCACAATAATCTGCTGCCCTTTTGTGTGTGTGAGGGAAGCTTACCCTGCCTCGTTTGCCACTCCTGTGAAGTTATGGTAACTCACAATAATGCTGTTGACCCTTTTGTGTGTGTGAGAGAAGCTTGCCCCACCTCCTCTGACACTCATGTGAAGGCATGGTAACTAACAATAATACCGCTGGCCCTTTTGGTTGTGATAGGGAAGCTTACCCCGCCTCCTCTGACACTCCTGTGAAGGCATGGTTACTCAAAATAATGCTGATGGCCTATTAGTGTGTGTGAGGGAAGCTTGGCCTGCCTCCTGTGACACTCCTTTGAAGTCATTTTAACTCACAATAATGCTGCTTGCCCTTTTGTGTGTGTGAGGGAAGCTTGCCCCGCCTCTCCTGACACTCCTGTTAAGGCATGGTAAACCCACAATAATACCGCTGGCCCTTTTGAGTGTGAGAGGGAAGCTTACCCTGCCTCATGTGACATGCCTGTGAAGGCATGGTAACTCACAATTATTCTGCTGGCCCTCTTGTGTGTCTGAGGGAAGCTTTCCCCGACACCTCTGCCACTCCTGTGAAGGAATGGTAACTCATAATAATGTTGCTGGCCCTCTTGTGTGTCTGAGGGAAGCTTGTCCTGCCTCCTCTATCACTCCTGTGAAGGCATGGTAACTCACAATAATGCTGCTGGCCCTCTTGTGTGTCTGAGGGAAGCTTTCCCCGCCTCCTCTGACACTCCTGTGAAGGCATGGTAACTCACAATAATGCTGCTGGCCCTTTTGTGTGTGTGAGGGAAGCTTACTGTGAAGGCATGGTAACTCACAATAATGCTGATGGCCCTTTTGTGTGTGTGAGAGAAGCTTGCCCCGCCTCCTCTGACACTCCTGTGATGGCATGGTAACTCACAATAATACTGCTGGCCCTTTTGGGTGTGAGAGGGAAGCTTACCCTGCCTCCTGTGACACGCCTTTTAAGACATGGTAACTCACAATAATGCTGCTGGCCCATTGTGTGCGTGAGGGAAGCTTACCCTGCCTCCTGTGACACGCCTTTTAAGACATGCTAACTCCCACAATTAGCTCCCTTACCCACATTGCTAATATGATAATCAGACCCTTGAGGGACACCCATGAGTACTGGAGAGGGCTGGAAGAGGGAGTGGTCTGCCTTGATTCTTTGTGATCTGTGGTGAAGGGAGGACGAGAACCATTGTAACACCTGACCCGAGAAACCCAGCCTGTTCTTCAGAATGGATGGAAGGTTGTCGTGATTAACCGTGTGGAAAGTGGAAGAAAGGTCAAGGAGGCAGGAATCATTTTGGTCAAGCATTTTTAAGAAGATGTCATCCATAACGTGCGTGAGAGCTGATTCGGTACTGTGCCCCTTCCGGAAGCCAGATTGATGTTGGTCTAGGAGTTGGAAATTCTCTATGTGAGCACAGACTTGGGATTGTGTGCATTTTTCAAGTAGTTTGGTTAAGGTGGGGATGTTGGAGATGGGGCAGAAATTATTGAGGTCAGTTTTATCTTCATTATTTTTTTTCTTGTATAGGTGACACCTGCGCTGCTTTTAGGCAGTCTGGGATCGTGCCCTGTGATAGAGAAGCGTTTACAATCCTTGTCCAGGTGGGGATGAGCACATTCTTGATTTCTTTGAAGATGGTCGTGGCAGCGAGTCATTGAAGTGGTTAGATGGATTGATGTTCTGAAGAATCTTGTTGATGTCTTTTTCACTGAATGGGGTAAAGGTGACCCATGTCGCATTATTCTTGGTGTTCAGGCTGATTGGTTTGTGCTTTTCTGAGAGGTCAGGGGGTGGTGCGGACCCGTGGGATGGGAATTTGCCCCTTCTTAGTAGCGAGTTCAATGATGAGCCTTGATTTCTTGGTGAAGAAAGCAGACAGATCATCACAAGAAGGTGGGCTGCCTCTGGAGTCAGAGTTGTTTGGGACTGCGAGAAGTTGGCCTGGCATATGCTGTCCAATAGTTATAGTGGGCACCTTGCACCAGTCCAAACAACCCTTATTGATGATAGGCTTAAAGACAACCTTTATTGAAAGCTATCCTAGTGGTAGCTATGGAGAGCAGCCTTCAGGCTAAGTCTTGAAGGAATGTAAAGCAGCTGGGTTTACCAGATTATAACCTCTTGAATAACTAAATTAAAGGAGAACCACACAAGGTATACCTATAAAATATATGTATTTATTTCTAAACACTCTCTACTAATCCCTTTATGAGATTGGAGAGCCAGGCACACAATAATACAGTTCTAAACCGACAGTAAATAGCACAATATACAATGGGCCCTAGGGGCGGACCAAACCATATATTAAGAAATGTCCGATCACTTCTTGATATCCTTTTCCCTACACCTTAGCCCAGTCACTAAGCACTCTCTCCCCAAAAACATCTGGGCGCGCTCTTGGAGCCAGGTGGATGTGGCCGCCCTTTCCGCCACACTCTCCGCATCCAGTCCGGATCTACACGGTCTGATAAAGGTTCCGAAGGCTGCAGAGGGGCTGTGCTCATGCAGGGGCACCCTCTCACATAAAACCCAGCACCCTGCCTGCAGGATTAGTAAGGCCTGCCATAGTGGTGACAGATAGGTTTATATGTGCAGTGATATGGAGAGATATAGTGAACCTATATCTCAGTAAAGGGTGCATGCACCACCTTTCCCAAGCTGCAGTAGCAGTCCTGTGGCGTCATTTTGGAAGGCTTCCCAGGGGTGGCATAATACATGCTTCAGCCCCTGGTAGGCCTCTGGGGTACCTATATACTAGGTACATAGTATACCATATACTAGGGACTTATAAGAGTACCCCAGAATCCAATCTGGAGTGTACCTAAAGTACTTGTAATCAATTTAAGGGAGAAAGCAGATAGGCTGGGGTCCTGAATAGCAGCATCCCAGCCAGAAGTCGAAAACCAGCAAAATACCAGGAAAAAAATGGGGGCAACCATGCAGTCAGATTCCACCTTCCTACAGGGCCTACCAATGATTGCTGTTTGACCAACTCGAAAAGTTTCTTGGGGCAGTTTGCAGCTTGAACAAGTTGGTGTCTGAATTAGTCTGCCTTCGCGCTCTTGATTTGTTTGCTGTAAAAGTTTCTAACATCTCTAAGAAGTTTTATTTGTTCAAAGGAGGAATTGGATCTCCAGAAACGTTCAGCTGCCCTAAGGTTGCGGCTCTCCATGTTTACATTATCGTTGTACCATGGTTTGGATATTTTTGTTGAGATATTTTTTTGTTGGAGCGGTGTGAAGTCGTCCATGATGTTGGAGATGGTCGAGTTGTAGGAGTCAGTAAGTAACTGAACATCGATCAAGTCTGCTTGGGAGGAGAGGCCAGATTTACAGTAGGCTGCTACATCAAATGAGTTTATTGATCTGAGGTCCCTTTTCCAGATCTTTGATTTTGTTGGTTGAGCCTTCCTCAATGACACCTCCCTGTTTATATAAAACTGGATGCAGTGGTGATCGGACAAATCGCAAGGGCTAATGGTATCCAATGTTATGGTCTGTCCCATCGAGATAATGAGGTCTAGAATTTCCCATTAATTATGCATTGGTTGGTCAGAGTGCTGAATCAATTCTTGATCATTCAAAAATGCTTTAAGGCAAGTTACCGCGTGGTCCTTGGGGTTAGACCAGTGAAGGTTGAAATCACCGAGGAGGATTTGGGACACGGCAGAGTCGACATTGCCAGAGATGACTTCCATTAGTTGCTCGATGAAGGGGAGATTGTCTCCCGGTGGGTGATAAAGAGTGTGAAGTTTGCAAACCAGCAGGTCATTACTTGAGATGCTGAGACAAAGGTATTCACAGGAGGAGGGCGAAGAGGACTCTAAGTGAGTAATCGAAAGTGTGTTCCTATGAAAACACGCTAGGCCATCCCCCAGCTTCCGAGCTCTGTCTAGCCTAATTATGTTGTGAGTAGGAGGTACTAGTAGGTCTAGGAAAGGGGTGGAGGTGGGATTTAGCCAAGTTTCAGTGAGGATGATAATGTCAATATCAATGTGTTGGATGAGGTCGAATAATGCTGCTGGCCCTTTTGTGTGTGTGAGGGAAGCTTGTGCCGCCTCCTCTGCCACTCCTGTGAAGGCATGGTAACTCACAATAAAGCTGCTGGCCCTTTTGTGTGTGTGAGGGAAGTTTGCCCCGCCTCCTCTGCCACTCCTGTGAAGGCATGGTGACTCACAATAATGCTGCTGGGACTTTTGTGTTTGTGAGAGAACCTTGCCCTGCCAGTTGAGACACTCCTGTGAAGGGATGTTAGCTCACAATAATGCTGCTGTCCCTTTTGTGTGTCAATCAATCAATCAATCAATCAATCAAACAAGCAGTACTTATATAGCGCGGTTTAACACCCAAGAGGGTATCCGGGCTCAGGGCTGCGGGTATCAGTCAAGCAGCCAGATCGTGAGTCCCTTCCTGATGTGGGTCAGCGAGGGTGAAGGATGGAGGTGGAGTGGAAGGGCGTTCCAGGACTTGGCGGCGAGGTGGGAGAAGGAGCGTCCTCAGGGGCGGCGGCAGTGGTCGGTGGTATCTGTGTGAGGGCAAGGTGAGCAGAGCGTAGTCCACTGGAAGGTCATGGATATTCAGGCGGTGCTTCATGTTGGTTGGTCCTTGGTAATGGAGAGCTTTGTAGGCTGGATCAGAAGCTTGAACTGGCATCTCTTCTGGGCGGGGAGCCAGTGGAGGTCCTTCATGTGCTGGGTGATGTGTGTCCTCTTGGGTAGGTTGAGGGTCAGTCTGGCTGCTGCGTGCTCGATCGCCTGGAGTCTTTTCATGAGTTTGGTTGAGGTGCTTGCATAGAGTGTTTTGTCATAGTCCAGTCAGCTGGCGATGAGGGCCTGTGTCACTGTTTTCCTGATTTGGATGGGGAGCCACTTGAAGACCTAGTGGAGCATGTGGAGAGTGTGGAAGCAGGCTGATGAGACTACATTGACCTGACATTTCATGTAGTGTTCACTGTCCAAGATGATGCTGAGGTTGCGGGCGTGGTCTTTAGGGGAGGGTTGGGACTGAGTTCCGATGGCCACCATGAGTCATTCCAGAGGGAGGTGTGTCTGCCGAAGATCAGAACTTCAGTGTAGTCCATGTGGAGCTTCAGGCGGTCGCTCTTCATCCAGGTTGAGACGTTCTCCATTCAGTTCTGAAAGTTGGTCCTCGTCGAGGTGGGGTCCGCTGAGAGTGAGAGGACGAGCTGGGTATCTTTGGGGTCCGCTGAGAGGGAGAGGACGAGCTGGGTATCTTTGGGGTCCACTGAGAGGGAGAGGACGAGCTGGGTATCTTTGGGGTCCGCTGAGAGTGAGAGGACGAGCTGGGTATCTTTGGGGTCCGCTGAGAGGGAGAGGACGAGTGAGAGGACGAGCTGGGTATCTTTGGGGTCCGCTGAGAGGGAGAGGACGAGCTGGGTATCTTTGGGGTCCGCTGAGAGTGAGAGAACGTGCTGGGTATCGTTGGCACAGGAGATGATGTTGGCGTCATGGGTTCTGATGATGTGTGTGAGTGGTGTCATGTAGATTTGAAGAGGGTTGGATTGAGGGACGAGCCTTGAGGGATGCTGCAGATGGTGTGCTTGGGTTGTGAGGTGCAGGGAGGGAGATGGATTCCCTGGATGCTCCCCGTGAGAAAGGATGCCATCCATCCGAGTACATCATCTGTGATTCCGATCTGGCACAGTCGATAGATGAGTGTGTGGTGGGAGACGGTGTTGAAGGCTGCGGCGATGTCGAGTAGGATCAGGGCGGCTGATTCTCCTCTGTCGAGAAGGGTGCATATGTCATCTGCTACGTTGATCAGAGCTGTCCCAGTGCTGTGATTGGCTCTGAAACCAGATTTGGAAGGGTCCAGTAGGTTAATTCTCTCCAGGTGGTCGATGAGTTGGAGGTTGATGGACTTCTCCAGGACTTTGGCAGGAAAGGGAGCCGTGAGATGGGACGGTAGTTCTGAAGCTCTCTGGCGTCTGCAGTGTGTTTCTTGAGGAGGGGGTCTTGTGTGAGCGAGGGAAGCCTTCACTGCTGCTTCCAAGAAGTAACCGTACTCCGTGTGAGGGAGAGAGATACGCTGGGGCAGATTTACAAGCCCTTTGCGCTGCCGGTGCATCACGTTGCGTGACGCACCGGTGGCGCAGCCTGCTGAGTGATATTTCAAGCACAGGTAAAGTCACCCTGCGTGACGTAACCTGTGCTTGTAAATATCGCCCCTGTTTACCCAACACTTTGCGTATTAGGGGCGTGACATGGGTGTTGCTGTGGGTGTTCCCACGCAACACCTATGTCCTCTGATCCATTTCCAGATTTACGAGAAATCATAAATATGGAAATGCGTCAGAATGCTACGCTACCCTAGGGGTGGCGTAGCGAGGTGCAACAAGGAGAAATGTTTTTATTTCTTCTCAATTTTTCCCTCTTTCAATGTGTGCTGCAGTCTACAGCACACACACATTTGAAGAGGAAATCACCTCAATTGATTGTTTTCGTGCAGGAAGGTGCCCCTTCCTGCACAAAAACAACCTCCCCACGACGCAGGCATCCTTGCACCATGGTGCAAGGGTGCCTGCGCTGGCGCATGGCAGCAGTTTGTGCGCAAGCGCAGGGGAATGCACAGAGATGCAACATATTGCTGTAAATATGTCGCATCCCTGTGTTTCAAAACTAACACAGCACGGTGCAGCAAAATGACTTGCGGCACTGCACTGCGTTAATTTCTTGTAGATCTGCCCCACTGAGTAGAGCATGTTAGCACATCAACGCCAGGAGGCTTCAAGGAGCTGCAATACCTTGGAGAACTGCTCGCTGACCAAACGTGCAGATGAGAAAGATCCAGAAAACAGCAGAACAGGTACGTTTTCAGGATATCACCCATCTGCTGCCGTCTACCTTGACTCAAGGACATGTCCAAAGTGAGGGTCCTGAAAAGGAAGAAAGGAAGATTATCCCCAGATTTTGAGGGTCTAATGGCACATTGGGAACACGCATGTTTCAAAGGAAGGAGAGCGAGTAAGAATTAAGTCCCATGGGGAAGTGAAGGTGGCAGATCAGTTTTCCCCCGGGGTATTCGCGCAACACGCAAAGGACAAGGTGGGGGTGGGATTGGAGGAGTGTAGGAAGGGGCGGGAGTTGGGAGGGTATTTAGGTGTCAGGAGAGGAAGATCCGGCCTCTTCCTGACACCTGAGCACCACCGGGGGGAAAAGAAAGGTTTGTCCACCCACCCACCCTACAAGTCGTAAGCAGAGGGCTGGGGTGTGTTTTGGGTCTGAGCGTGACAGTTTAGGGCAGGTTGCGGAGCAGAGATGTTACGGTACTTTGGAGGGGTGGTGAGTCACAGACAGGCGGATCCACCCATAGGGGGCGAGAACGATACACAGGTGACTGATAGCGGGGCGCGGGAGGCAATGAGCAATGAAGGAAATTCAACAGAGGATGCTTGGAGGGCAAGTGAAGATGAGAATGGGGAGTGGAAGGAGGTCACCGAGTGAATGGGGGAAGAGTCAAACGGGTGAGAGGGTTTTGAGAAGGATGAAAGGAGAATGAGTCAGTATGGGATGGGAAAAGTATATTTATTGCATTTATGTACTGTTTAATAAAGCTTAAATGATTGCAACCATGTCCTAATAAAATGGCCTTTTACGCTTCAAGTAACAGCGCGGAGTGCGGTTCTTGCGCGAAGGGAGATGTGCGAGAGAGAGTGAGGCAAAGGGAGAGATAAAGGGTGGAGGGAGACGGAGAAAGTGAGATGAAGAGGGAGCCAGAAGAAGATGGCAAGATAGAGAGAAAAAAGAGAGGGGAGAGAGGGGGGAGCAAGTGAGAGGGTAGAGAGAGAAAGAAGGTGGGGGCTGCTTCCACTCCTGCTACTAGGGGTGGGGAGGGGGGTTTGAACTACTCCTGTCCTCATTATATCCATAAACTGCAGACCCAGTACTCAATGCTCACAACGCAACACCCTTCAAGAGGTCTAAATGCACAAATAATATAACAAGGCCCATTTCTCAATTTATCCCTTGTGACATGAAGTCTCCAGTAAACGCACGGGAAGGAGAAATGCCAATTCTGTGGCCTTTAAAAGAAAATCCTAATTTAAGCTATAAATATAGAAATTGAATGAAAGCTGTAGGGCAATCCAATTATGTAATGATGTCCATTGCCCGCAGCTGTCATTCTTTACTTTAATGAGAATTTCAAACAGGAAGGAGACTGAGGGCTCTTGGGTGCAAAATGCGGCCTTGTCCCTTCTCTCTGTCTACGTCACCAGCAGCAGTCAGCCCACGGGCTGAACCTAACCTTCTCAGGCCTTATTATAGCTCACTGAGGCCTTGCTCCGGCGCTATGTACGGGTCTTCAAGGAGCCGTTTTACGCTCCATAGTTTCCATACTGTGGTGTCACGCTACACATACTTGCATACATTTCTTTTTACCAAAAGGCGGTAGGGTTGTGCAGCTGTCGATACTGCTAATTAGCATAATGATCATGTCACTGAAAATTCTACCACATGACGTCAGTTTAAATGACATCATGACATTTAGATAGGAGCCGCTCTGCGCCTATACATCATGCAGAAGACATGTAGTCTGCCCACATACCAGTTCCAACAAGCTTTGGCAACGGTAATAGGTCTGGCCATGGCCATCTGATCCAATGGACAAACTCCTTTTAATTGTTATTGTAAGAGTTATCACAAAAACAAAAATAATGCAAGAAAACTTGACAGCGCCAAACGCTGTGGCCGCACACCTGCTATAAAAATGTTACATTCAACTAATCCTAGATGTTTAATAGAACAATACATGGCCAGGTGTGTACTTAGAACAGGTACACAACCCCTTTTCACAGCACAGGAGCATATGATTCTTATTGGCGCAAGAAGAAGGTACAATTGTTTCTCAATCAGTGTAACCTGAAAACAAAGTTTATATACACAAGAATAATATTAAAACAACGTCCAAAGAAGTGAATGAAAACCGCACCAAACTGTGTCTGCTCCCCAACCAGCAAAGGCAGAGAAGAAGGGCTTGAGTCTGGGTCTAAAATGCTGCAACAGAAGGCTAAGACCCCTTAAAGTGGGGACAACAGGCAGCTGCAAGGCAACAACTGCAGCATAGTCTGTAACTCAAACACACACACGGCCCCTGACACAAACAGTGCCCCTCCCAAAGACTACATTCACAGCACACACAGGCAGCCATGGTGGTTCTCACTCAAACTATCTGAACAGAGGAGAGGAAAAAAGAGAGAGCTTTTTCTGCAGCTGTGTCTCTCCCCACTGCCCCTCTCCTCACTGCCCTTCTCCTCACTACCTCTCTCCCCACTGCCCCTCTCCCCACTGCCCCTCTCCTCTCTGTCCCTCTCCTCTCTGTCCCTCTCCTCACTGCCGTCTCCTCTCTTCCCCGCTCCTCACTGATCCTCTCCTCACTGCCCCTCCCCTTGCTGCCCCCTCTCTTCACTGCACTTCTCCTCACTGCCCCTCTCCCCACTGCCCTTCTCCTCACTGCCCCTCCCCTTGCTGCCCCCTCTCTTCACTGCACTTCTCCTCACTGCCCCTCTCCCCTCTCCCCACTGCCCTTCTCCTCACTGCCCCTCTCCTCTCTTCCCATCTCCTCACTGCTCCTCTCCTCACTGACCCTCTCCTCTCTGCCCCTCCCCTCGCTGCCCCTCTCATCACTGCCCTTCTCCTCATTGCCCCTCTCCCCACTGCCCCTCTCCTCTCTTCCCCTCCCCTCGCTTTCGCTCTCCTCACTGCCCTTCCCCTCATTGCCCTCCTCCTCACTGCCCCACTCCCCCTCTCCCCACTGCCCTCTCCTCTCTGCCCTATGCCTCCCTGCCCTTCTCCTCTCTGCCCCTCCCCTTACTGTCCCTCCCCTCGCTGCCCCTCTTCTCACTGCCCTTCCCCTCATTGCCCCTCTCCTCACTGCCCCTCTTCTCACTGCCCCTCTCCTCTCTTCCCCTCTCCTCACTGCTCCTCTCCTCACTGCTCCTCCCCTCAATGCCCCTCTCCTGTCTGCCCCTCTCCCCTCTGCCCCTCCCCTCACTGCCCCTCTCCACTCTGCCCCTCCCCTCGCTGCCCCTCTCTGCGCTGCCCTTCCCCTCATTGCCCCTCTTCTCACTGCTCCTCTCCTCACTGCCCCTCTCCTCTCTTCCCCGCTCATCGCTGCCCCTCCCCTCACTGCCCTTCCCCTCACTGCCCCTCTCCTCTCTTCCCCGCTCATCGCTGCCCCTCCCCTCACTGCCCTTCCCCTCGCTGCCCCCTCTCCTCGCTGCCCCTCTCCTCACTGCTCCTCTCCTCTCTGCCCCTCTCCTCACAGCCGCTCTCCTCGCTGCCCCCTCTCCTCGCTGCCCTTCCCCTCACTGCCCCTCTCCTCGCTGCCCCTCCCCTCACTGCCTTTCTCCTTATTGCCCCTATCCTCTCTGCCACTCCCCTCACCGTCCCTCTCCTCACTGGCCCTCTCCTCACTGCCCCTCTCCTCACTGCTCCTTTCCTCTCTTCCCCTCTCCTCAATGCTCCTCTCCTCACTGGCCCTCCCCTATCTGCCCCCTCTCCTCGCTGCCCTTCCCCTCACTGCCCCTCTGCTCTCTGCCTCTCCCCTCGCTGCCCCTCCCCTCGTTGCCCCTCCCCTCACTGCCTTTCTCCTCATTGCCACTATCCTCTCTGCCACTCCCCTCACTGTCCCTCTCCTCATTGCTCTGCTTTCCTCTCAAGTGTGAAGTCACTTCCACATTCTGTTTTAGGGAGCTCTGCATTTCATCCTGGGGTCCCTTTCCTGGGAGGTTTTTATGCTTCACTCCAGGAGGTGAGGGGAATTGTCAAGCCCTCCTCAGGCGCTTGAAAAGCCTCAGAATTACCGTCTGAAATTGGTATGTGGTAGAACTGCCCTAAAAGTGGTTGCCTACTGCCTAAGTCAGTAGGATTGGCAAAGATGAGTTTCCGCTACTTAGCCCTCCCATAGGCCCTCAGAATCAAAAAAGAGATGGCCACTGAGGGGCATGTGTGTGGCACAAACCTCTAAGTCATATTTTTGAAGCCACACAAAGCCACTTTGCAGGGCTTTGAATGGCTTCACAGATGTAGTAATTCAGTGCAGCACAAATTGCTGCGTTACATTACTCAGCGTAAGGGAGGCGTTCCATGGGCGTCGCAGTGGGCGTTCCCAAGCAACACCCATGGATTCTGGTGTATTTACTAAACCTGGTAAACTTGGTATTGCGCGAAAAAGATACTCCTCCCCCGAGGAGAAGTAACGAGGAGAAATATGTTTTTCCTCTTTCTATGTGTGCTGCATTCTGCACCCTCACACCATGGTACAAGGGTACCTGTCTTGGCACTAGGCTGCCAAAATGGGCACGGGGTAATGACCAAGGACAGGAATGTGCCATATTGGATAGATACGGTCCATTCCTGCCCTTTCCCTGTGGCACTGGGCAGCGCAGCAAGGTGCCATTAATGTCATACATATGGCCCTGAGGATCTAAGGGTGGATGAAGGAGTCAAAACCGTGATGTCATTGAGGTGGTCAAAGGGTGCGTAATGCCCCTTCTGCTTCACCTGGCATTCTAGTGAATTGCTTTCCAGCGGCCTAGTGCCAGTGGTTCCCAGATCAATGGTGTGCTCAAGAGGTGTTTCTTAAGACCTGCCTTTAAATGAAGAAGAGATGAACCCTGCCAGATGCAGGGTGTCAGTGTGTCAATGTTCACAATTGGATCATTGCTATAAGATATTATTAATATTACAATTTAAAGTGTACTTAACCTAGGCAATCAAAGGCCATTAGTGAAATTGTGGAATATTCTTTTGATTCTATAATTAAAAAATGTTTCAATACCTTTTTTCCTCAAAACAACAGATAAACCTTCATAGAGCTGACAGATCTTTTACTTCCCACAATAATTTCAAAGCCGACCTGAGGTGGGATATGCAGTGCTTAATTTGAGCAGGTGGTTGCTGGTGGGCATCACCAGCACTTCTTTGTGGGGTTCCATGACTCCATTTGATCAAACTTTGCATTACTATACTGTGAATGTGGCGTTTTTCAATCACAACACATACCACTATTACGTCTATTAGCTGTGAGTCTGAGCACTGCTGTAGGCGGGCTTCTTAACCATGACAGCTGCGCGGACGCAGCGGATTCCTCAACGCAAGGTGCATTGGTACGCCCTCAGTTGAGGAGCTACCGGGAGTGGCTCTGGCTATCCCTGATTTATTTTCCTTGTAGCGCACTGCACGTGGGGAGCTGTCTGGCTCCTGTCCCGCCCAGCGGCCATCTTAGGTTGGCTCCTCCGATTTTATTCTGTTTATGTTCTTTTTTCTCACTATTACTTTGTCATTTTTATTTTAGCGTTGCCGTTTCGTTTCCCAGTACCTCTACCTGGGAGGGTAGCCTGCCAGGTAGGAGTGGAGCTACGGGGCACCCGTTTGCTTTTATTTGTCCCCCTTGCTCTCAGCGTTCTGCCATGCCTTAGCCACGCCCTCCGGTAGGCGAGTTACTTAAGCATTACAGCTCCGCGGCTCCGCCACTGGTGTGCTGAATGCACGTCTAACGCAAGCCCGTCTGTCACAAGATCCTGAACCAGAAAGGACCCCGATATCTTCATCACCTGATCAAGCCATATCATCCCAGCAGATGACTCAGGTCTGCAGGAGCAGCACTCCCTGCGATCCCTAGGGTGGAAAGAGCGTGAACGGGAGGTGGCTTGTTCAGTTATCTGCCCCCCAAACTGTGGAACACCCTCCCGACCGATTTGAGGCAGGAGCTCTCAGAAGTGGTCTTTCAGAAGGAACTTAAGACCTGGCTTTTTAGATAGTATTAATAGACTTTAGTCATATGTATTGGACCACTGTGGTTCTGGAATCCTAGCGCCATGACACTCCGAAAGGACTAACCATGCGCTCTACAAACGTCATTACAAGACATGACATAATATAACAGAACAAGCAACCTTTCCACCAAAATATGTAACAACTTTGCCACCCTCAAAATTCATATTCCTCTTAAGAGCAGGAGTAGGCCTTCACAATACCTGGTATGTAAATTGTCTGAGCCAATCCTTATTTCTCAGAACAGGTGGCACCGTATGGGTCGCCCTCACCTCAATGCACCCTTATGCAGTTATATCCAAATAAGTAAACATATTTGTCCTGTTACAAATTCACACTGTTTTACAAATATTTGTTGTTTTAGGTGCTCGACCACATCCCCCTGCAAGGTCCTTGAGCATTCAGCCTGATTCGACAATGTTACTACCTGGGTACACTGTGCCACCCTCAAGCCAATGCATTCCTATGGAGCTATACACAAATAACTAATTATCCTTTCTCCCATGAAACGCAACCTGGCTCCCCAATTTCAGAGATCACCCCTCTACATTACCCATATGCAAACTGCCTAAGACAAGCACAATTGGACAAGAAAGGTGGCATCAAATGCTCAGCCCTCACCTCGAGGCATTTCTAAGCAGTGACGCCCGAATAAGAAATTATAGTTCTCTTATAGGAAAATCACATTGGCTCAGAAATATTTATGTTGTTTTTCAGACTCACCACGACCCCCTCGGAGGTTCATGGGGCTTTACGTTGAGCCAAGCAACATTTCCAACAAAACACTGGCCCACTGTGCACCCACCAGGCAATACATTCCTATGAAGTAACCATCCTCTCTCTTTTGATGATCAATGTGGCTCACAAATATTCATATTGATCCCAATAAAGGGGCCATACCCCTATATGTGTAAGCCAATATGATTTTCTTATTTGTGCATAACTGCATAGGAATGCATCGGAGTAGGGGACGCATTTGATGGAACCTGTTGTGACAAATTTGGCTCCACTTAGATGATTTGCATAAAGGCTGTGTAGAGGTGTGCTCCCTTTGTGAGCATCAATGTGAAGCTGGTGAGACAAGTTGATCCTGATGGGAGAAAGGATGGATACTAATTAATCTATAACTCCATAAGAATGCATTGGCTCGTGGGTGGCACACTGGTAAGTTAATGCCCTTGAGCACGGAGTCAAGGGCATGCACCCTACCCAAATGTACCCAATCTTTCTTGGAGCGAAAGCAACAGCTACATTTTGATTATGCTTCTAAACATTTTAAGAGCCATGGCAAGCGGTTTGGGAAACATTAAAGTAAGTGACCTTCTGCTAGTTTATACAAGTTGAGCAAAAACATTTGGCTCACCTTAACCTCCAGTGGACTTTAAATCTAGAAATATTTAATGCGGTAGAACAGATGGTGTTAGCGACAGACTCACACCTAATGTCAGGATGTGAGGTACCCACAACTAGTCTGTCATCTCACAGCACTAGAGTGTGCCTCCAGGACTCCACATTTATCTCAGAACTGGAAGCCTGATCTACCAATCAAAGAGAAATAAAGAGCAGGAGGAGATCGAGATCAGAGGAGAGACCCACAGTAACTGATTCAAAGGTTTGTTCCTAATACCTGGACAAATCAGGAAGAGAAGAACAAGGTAGGACAATTCATAAACTCAGACAAGAGGGGCCCGCCATGAGTATCGGAAAGAATTGCATTCCTGGAGAGAAGTCTCAACAGAGAGGAGAGAAACAGAAAAGGCACCATCAAGTGGGTGAACGAGCAGATACCACCCACCCTGCCAAGCTCTGCGGGGGCACTGGCCGTGCTTGTGAAGGGTGAGCAGGGGCCAAACCCTTTGGAAGGTTGTGCCCTGGGCAATTGTTCACTCTGTCCAAGTCTTAAAATAGTTCTGCAGTTGAGCCAAAGCCAAGCCAGTGACCGGCTCATCCCTCAGTGCCGAACATGATAAAGAGTTCAAAATGTAAGAAGTATTTCTTTAACCTATGGTAGTGTTTTACCTTTTATATGCAATTAGACCTCAGACTGAACTGGGAATCAGTTACCTTTCAATACTCAGTGATTAATATCTACAATTCCTTCACTGATTTGCAGGATGGAGATCTGGGGAAAGCAACACGGTGCCACCAAGCCCAGTTTGCTTTTTGGTCTTCTCGCTCACAGTAATGGACCATGTTGCACTAGTGAAGATGGGGGTGCTATCCAGGTTTTACAAACTTTCCTCTGCACGTCCCTCGTTCCTTTTTCAGATACATCCTACATCTGAATTGGGGGCTTTTCCCACTCTAAGGCATCATGTGACTGCGGTGGATTAGCCCTTCCAGACTTAGAATGCTGCTATTATTTAGCTACAGAGCTCCAAGGGGTTGCTTGCTGGCTGCACGCCCGCCCAGAGGTTTGAGAGGGGGTTCACCTGTAAAGACTTCACGGAGGGCTTACAGCAATACTCATTGTTTCCTACTGACCATTCTATCCAACGACACCCAGGGATATACCACATGCATTCTCTTGCCTTACTAGAACCCGCAAACTCACTAACACAAATAAACTCTCTGCTCCTGCACTGCCTTTACTAGGCCTCCCCTCTCACATAAGGCGGGCTTCGCTCAGGGCAACTCTGTCAGTGGCTAGCTGCCCGCCTCTCAAAATTGGAAGATTTTGTGGTTGACGGTGAGTTACTAGAAAGCCAAATCCATATGGTGAACTACAATTTTCACCTGGGTCAATTCATTATGTAGAAACACCTTAAACAATCATTAATTGCCCTATTTTATTGTTGCTCTACACCATAGGCACTGGCTTCAAACTAATAAGATGGGTGTACAGAGCATTCCTGCAACACAGAGACCGCAACAGGGCTCCCCGTAATACAAACTGGAAGACTGACGTGGCCAACCCTCTGCATGATGCGGGCTGCGCTAAAATAATTGAATATCCCCATAAAGTATCCCGGGGCTTCCATTTTAAGTATATTCAGTTCAATATTCTGAATTGAGCCTACCTTACACCTGCCTGAATTAACAAAATATATCAGTGAGCCACAGCTGCATGTCCTTGCCTTAGATGCCAATTTGCTTCATATGCTCTGGTCTTGCCCTACTCTCCTTTCATACCGACCGAGGTCCTGAGGTGCTGTCGACCACAAAGAGCTGAGTACGAACATAGTCCCCAGAACTGGTCCTATTGGGAGCATCCCCCTGTCCTAAGTTCAAGAAACCCTCCACCAAGTTCCTCGGCCTGGCTCTTCTTCTAGCAAAAGGCAATATTACACTGCACTGGAAGGATTCACATCCTCCGGGGATTGGAAGTTGGACCAAGGCCTCGCTCTTGGTTTTTATCTGTGAGCACTCTGTTACAGAAGGGAATGAGCCGCTCTGATAAAATATTTTATTGCAAAGACGTAGGATATTTTGATGGAGGTCTCTACAGACTGTATCAAGGATGGTGCTCTTCCCCCGTGATCCACCCCGACACACACACTCTCGGATCCTATGTCGTAAACCGAGGCAACTATTCACGACAGTGGTCTCAGAGCGCCTATCTCTGACACTGTCGCAATTTGCCCACTAGTAAAATTTCTTTTAAGTACCACAGGGCACATTGCTTTGCATCCCTTCAGTGATAGTTACAGCAGCGGTGACTGGGCAGGAGGATAAGAGGGATAGTTAATTATTGGTCAGTTTGTTATACAGAAAATGTTCTAACGCTTCATAAATGTAAGTGGCCCAGCACTGTTCTTCTGTAAATGTGCGAAAGATTCTGTTGCTACATACCTGACTAATATCCTGCCATGTAACCTCTTTTGCAATACAACAATAAAATCTTTAAATAAACATATGGTGGTGTTTCAATTTAGTGCATTAGATCACAACATTGCACTGACATTTATCTGAAGTAAAAGTTTCTAAACATGAACTTTAAAGCATTCTTTAGCCCTCCTCTTTGACAACATCAGGAGTGAACAAACTGAACCAATGATCTGATGTAGTGACATCATGGCCAATAGTATTGTTATGGATGGTGAAATATTACAGGCTAATAAAATATACGAGTGAGTTTTTAATACACCATCCAGCTTTAACTGAATTACTTGAACATGTTTTCAAAATGTCAATATCAGTAAATTAGAGACATGAAGTAAATTGATTTGACATAGATTTTACAATTTAGTCCTGTCGGGAATTTAGGATTTGAACCTAGGTTTCCAGGTCACATATAGTGAATTTAAGCCATGAACTAGATTATTGTATTTTTCTCAATCCCCATTAAAACCAGAAGTCATTGCTTTGTACAGTTCTGTAAGATGAATAGTGCACTGTGTTAAGTAAATACAGATCACAGTATAATCGGTCCCAATACCTGAAAAACCAAATGGTAGATAATGAAGGTAAGGAAGGCAGGACACTCTATGCTAATATCACTGGCTTTTTCAGACATTACAGGGCAGATTTATCAAGGTTTTGCGTTGCCTTTGCGCCACACAAGGTGATGCAGGCCAATGCAAAACCAAGAATGAGATCGACTATCCCACGCAGGAGCACCCTGCAAGGCGTGGTAAATCTGTTCTAACGCAAGACAGTACAAGATGCTACCTTGCGATTTAGTACGCCAGGAAGGCTTATATAGGTGGCGCGTGGGTGTTCCCGACATCCACCCATGTATTCTATGGATTCTCAGATTTACCGACACTGGTAGACCATGGACGTCGATTCATCAAAATGTCAGGGGTAGCAGAAGTGACATCACATGACATGTGACCACCGCCTGATGTCACAGGAAGTGACATCACATGAACAGCCTGATGGTAAGACAGGAAGACATTGCCTGCCCTTTGACCCATCCCAATGATGTCACAGGAAGTGACATCACATAAACTTTGACATGGTTTCATCGGAGAAAGTGACATCATCTGCCCTTTGGACCCCCATGAAATCAAAGGAAGCGACATTGCATGACCTTTGACTTGGTGCTGTCAGTAGAAGTGATGTGGGAATCGAAAATAATTGCTGTTAGCATGAGCTGAAGCCATCTTGTTTGCAGCATCCATTTTGTTAGCCTTGTGACTCTTCCGTCTTCACTGTTGCTTGCTTTTCTATTCTGCTTGAGTCATCAGCTTTAGTTAACTCCTTCTGTTCTAAGCTCAAGCAATGTATATGTGCTGAGAAAAGGCCTGTAGCTGCTAGAATGCACCTGAATAAATACATAAATATCAACTCTGTCTTGCAACTGTAAGCAGTTCTGTTCCCCTCCCACTTTACTAACTAAGTGATGTCCCATCTGGCCATGTCTGGCTGTAACTATTCCTGTGTATGCTTGTACCTTCTTTTTGTAACTACATGCTTACTCTGCAACAAAGGGTGTATATAAGCACCATGGTATCTGTTGCCTGAGTCCAGGGATCCTGGAATCCAGGACCTGGGCGCGAGGCAGGCAACAGATGTGAAACCTGACTATAATATGATTGTTTCAGTGATTAATACAACACAAGCCTGTACTTAAAAAGTTATAAGGACTCTTTATCTTTCGGGTCTCTTGAAACTGTGATGGAATAATTAAGCTAGATCAAGTTAGGAATATAGGGTTGCTGTTGAATTTGGAGCATTTGGAATTTAAATACAAGCTGCAATCTTGTGAGTAAAGAAAACTTAATATTTTAGGAATAATTGAAAATATTACTGAAACCCAAGTATTTATCTCCTCGAACCTGTTTTCTCAGGTTCTTAAAAGTGAGAATTGGCCAGCTTTAGTTACTGACAGATGTTTGAGAACTTTAAATAATTCTTGGGAATGCGAGGAACAAACAAGAGATGCTTCTTGATCTGAGATGCTGAGTACGAGCCTCAGCTCCTCCGGTGACCCAGGACCAACCTGCACACAGCAACAGATTATTATCAGAGAACACTGGAAGCTGTTACTGCATGTCTTTTCTGGTAGAACTGTCACCGAGAACCAGGAAGAGGTACACAGGTGTTTGGAGGAAGTGGTCTTGTTGGTGCCTGGAAAGGGATCTGGATCCCGTACAGACCTCTGTACAACAGGTAGCCAACTACCTTGCCTATTTCTTTGAGTCAGGTCTTTCTTATAGAACTATAAAACTGCTACAGATCAGCAATTTCTTTCGTCCATGCTTTGATTAATAACGTTGCTATTGGTAGCAACTCTCTAATCAAAAGGGTTATGAAGGGTATTAGATTAAGGAGACCTCCCAAGGCTTGTTACGAATCACTTTGGGACGTTAACCTTATCTTTAATCTCTTCCTTTCCTGGCCTGTCAACAATTTGCTCTCCCTTAAAAGGATCTCCATGAAACTGGCGACTCTTTTGTGTCTGATTGTGAGAAGTTGGCCTGGCATATGCTGGTCACTAGTTATAGTGGCCACCTTGCACCAGTCCAATTCGACTCTTGTGGTAGATAGGTTTAAGACAACCTTTAAAGAAAGCTATCCTAGTGGTAGCTGTGGAGAGCAGCCTTCAGGCTAAGTCTCTGAGGAATGTAAAGCAGCTTGTTTTACCTTATAATCTCTTGAATTACCAAATGAAAAGACACCACACAGGTATATAAATCAAATATATATGTATTTATTTCTAAATATACTCTACTAATCTCTTTATGAGATTAGAGCCAGGTAAACATTCAGAAGATCAACAGTTCTCAATAAATTAAGCACAAATATGGCTGTAGCCCTAGGGGCGTACCAGACCATATACTAAAAAAATGGTGTAACAAACTCGACTTGCAAAATGAAGAGACCTAGGGCCTTGGGAATCGCTGGGGCTACACTTCTGCAGTGTTAGCAGGTAAGTAATCAGCCCACAGGAGATGCATGCAGTGTCTAAACACACACGCGGGTTTCCTATACGTTTCAATGGCAAATGTCGCGGTTTGTAATTTACAGTTTTAGGGCACTTCGCAAAAGTCAACAAGCAAGCAACTTACAGGGTAAGTATTTCGAGGGCCAACACACACTTGGGCACCGGAGTGCACGAGTTACCTCACCCAGGGAAGCCGGGTGCATAGGTGTCCTTTGGTGTCGGGTCGCGATGCTGTTTTCAATGGAGATCACTGAAGACTTGCTGCTTGTGACGACTGGAGAGGTGTCCGCAGGAATCCGAAGATGGATTGGAGTTGCAGAAGACCTAGAAATTAAGGGGACAGAGTTCAAAGTCACTTGCCAGTGACCGGTGGCCAGCAAGATGGATGACCACAGCTGTCGCGTCTCTTCAGGTCAATGATGGTGTTTTGTCTCTTCGCTCACGAGGTCCAGGAAAGATTGACGATGACCAGCAGCTGGATTCGGAGGTTCCCACAATGTCTGCAGCTGATAACGGTGTTGGCACCGGATTGGAGCCAACAAGCCGTGGCAACTGCAAGTCTCGTGTGGAGTGAAGATTGGCAATGGTGCAGACCAGCAAGGTCTGATGGACTTACCCAGCGAAGGTAAGTGAGGGCAGGCCTAGAGCAACCAGGCGAGCCCTTGAAGTTGATGTGGAAGTCTTCAGGTGAATTACTAGCCAACGGGCAAGCAACCGCGAAGATGCCTTTGCAGGAAAAGTTTAACAACAACCCACGGTCACTCGGGATGGGGTAGGCCGCTGATTTTTTGTACTAGACCTGCTAGGGACTTGGACAACAAATGGTCCAAAGCACAACTTCGTTGCACGTAGATTAGGGCTTGCACTCGAAATCAGTGCACGGTTCCCTGGTATTGCTGTTCCTCGTCACTCGTGGGGTCCAGATGCCACAGCTTCGCTGGGGACTCAAAATGGCCGTCGAGAAGTCAGGAAATCCACTTCAGGGGATGCAGGGACTTCAGGCTCCGGCGGGAGCGGTAAAGTTTGCAAACGTTGTTGAAGAGTTTTGGTGCCTGCTAAGCAGGGGAGTCACTCCTTGACTCCAAGGGAGATTCTTCAGTCTTCCAGAGATAGTGGAACGTCGAAGGGCCAGGATTCTTCTTTGTAGAGCGTCGTCCAGGTGTAATCTGAATTGCATTGGCAATGCTTGGTATAGTATAGGGGAGGGACTAGCTCTATGACCACTCCTCTAGGAGGGTCAGGGTAGTGGGTGGTTACACCCACTTCCCTTTGTCCAGTTTTGCACCAGAGCAGGGGCAGGTAGCCCCTGAACCGGTTTGAGCTGGCATATGCACAGAGGAGCCTACTGCTCGCCCAGTGCAGGACTTCAAAGGCACTCTAAGAGTGCACCCACCCAGCTCCAATACACTAAATCTTGTCTGGGAGGTGGTAACACCTCCCTGTGACAGGATACCCTTTGTTGGACTTCCTCCACTGCGAGTTTCGATCAGCAGCAGGAGGGCAGCCCGGTGTCTGTGCTGGTGGCATCCATTTTGTGATGCCAGGGCTCTAGAAGATTTCTACCGTGTAGCACAGTGGGTACATGTCGTCCCCTCTAGAAGGGTGGGATCCTACTCCCACACCAGTTACTGGTGTGGGGGTAGGATTACAAGATGTTTGACACCAAACACGACATGTTTTGATGCAGTCATTCCAAAGTTAGCATTTACCGCGAGGTTATAATGCACTTAAGAGTATATGGTTTAACCGCATCCACAAACAGCAGTAGAGAATAGACTCTGCTAGCTGCAGAGGGGTCCTGCTCAGGCAGAAGCACCTCCTCACATAGTAAACCAAGCACCCTGCCCTCAGGATTGTTAGGGCCTGCTAGAGGGGTGACTGATAGGTTTATATGTGTGTGTATGGTGAGATATAGGAACCTATACCTCAGTGAGGAGTGCTAACACTACCTCACACAGGCTGCAGTAGCAGGCCTGTGGTGTCAGATTGTCAATGCTTCCCAGGGGTGGCATAATACATGCTGCAGCCCCTGGTAGGCCTGTGAAGTACCAATGCCCTAGGTACCTAAGGTACCATATACTAGGGGTTCATAAGGTACCACAGTATCCAATCACTAGTGCATCTAATATGCACACCAATCATTTAAGGGAGTAAGCAGATAGGCTGGGGTCCTGGATAGCAGGATCCCAGCCAGACTAGTCAAAAACCATTCAAACACCAGGAAAAAAGTGGGGGCAACCATATAGTCAGATTCCACCTTCCTACATAACCCCCCCCCCCCCAAACGAAAGGCGATAAGGCTAACCTTGCCCAGTTAAGCCTTTATTTCCTGAGTGGCCATATAAGGAAGAACCTGCACTAGCATGGTTGCTCCCTGTCTCATGGTCCACTTGGGAAATCCTACCCCAAGGGGTTTTGGATTTTCTCCAAAGTCTAGGGAAATTACCTGTATTGTTTTCTGGTACAGAAGTAGGCTGGTGGGGTGTCTGAGTCTGGAAGTGAGGCCCTATTTGGGGTGGTCTCAACTTCCTCAGCACACTGGTCACCATGGAAGCCTTTCTGTCCATGACTGTGTCATATCTGGCCCTAAGGGTCAACCTCTGGCTGCCTACAGCTGGGGGTTGGGTCCCTCTGGTTGGAGTAGTGGAGGGCATTGGAATGTTTGGGGCAACTATGCCCCAGGTTTCCCTGTGCCCAACAAAGTCCATCTGGGGGGTACCTGTACCTAGGGGTAAGGGGGATCCCTCAGTTTGTAGAGGAATATTCACCTGGCTAGAACTACTCTGCTGGGTGTCCCTAATCTGCTGATGAGGGGGTTCCTCTGGACAGGGGCCCATTAAGGGTCCACTGACCTCCCTGACCTCTGCAGCCCTGGGCTGACTGAGGCAGGGTAGAGAGGGGCAGGGTACCGGCTCCAGACTGGGTGCCACCTTGGAAGGATCCCCTGCCATCAGAGTTGTGGCCAGGACAGGCCTGACCACTTCTGGGGCAGTTACTTCACAAGGGGCAGGGGCAGTTCCCTTGGAAAGCTGACCCTTACCTTTAGTCTGGTGGGGGAGGACTGTTCCCCACCCCCTATGCTCTCTGTTTGTGTGGAGTGATCCATAGTTTCAGGCTTCACTCCCCTTAATTTCTCCTGGGGTGGAGGTGAGGCCCTCAGGGTCTCATCCACTCTCTCAGGGATGCCTAACATTCTTAAATGGGCATTGTGGTCTACCTCAGCCCAGGCTGAGATTTCCAGATCATTCCCCAATAGACAATCCACAGGCAAGGTTGGGGACACTGCCACTCTCTTTGGGCCAGTGACCCCTCCCCAGCTGTGATTTACCACTGCCATGGGATGGTCTGTCCTAATTCCATCAATATTGGTCACCTGGTAGCTAAACTCAGGTAAAAGCTGGTCTAGGGGCACTAGTCTCTTTGTCACCATGGTGACACTAGCCCCTGTGTCCCTGTAGGCCACAGCCTTCTGACCACTGATCATGGGCTCTTGTCTGTACCTGCCCAAGATATTGGGACTCATGGTAAAGTTGGCAAACCCCATGCCACCATCACAGACTAGAGTTGCTTTTGTAGGGGACCTGGTTAGGCCAGAGTCCACCTGAGTTCCCCAAGAAAACCCAACTAAGTTTTTGGGTGCACTCCTACCACCTGGGGGATTACTACTGGTAGTAACAGGGGGTGTTGGAGCTGCAGTGTGTCAGGACCAGCAGACCATACTCAAAAACGAACCTTACGTTTAGGACTAAAGTCCTGCCCCCCAGCAATCAACACAGCACAGGAAGGCGAAATAAAGACAGACCAGAATCTAAGATGGCCGCTACAGTTGGACCGCTTGAGCAGCAGGTTAGCGCTCTAGCGTTCCATAGTAATCAGCAGGATCCAGGTGTCAGCCCGGTGGAGTGGCGCACTTCACCAGAGTAATGAGGAGAGAAAGTCACCTGTCACATTTCGTGCAGTTTAGTGAGGGAGAAGTCTTTGTCGAGTTTTAGAGAATTCGAGTTCCAGGTTCCTGAAATCCAGTAAGTCTGTTCCGTTGCACTAGCGTATAATATTTTGAAGAGTTTCATTGCTTGAGCCTAGCGCATCAAAGAAAATAAGAAAAGCAACACTAGTCCCCCTTGAATCGCTGGTCAGGGTGAATATATGCTAGAATCACCAAGAGCAATTATTTTCTGAGGAGATTGTGAAGGCGAGCAGCGATAATAAAACTATCTGTCAGTGGCACAGGAGAATTTCCGGTTTCCAGTCAGTGAAGTGAGCTCTGCTCACAGTTTTCATAGCGGAGAATTATAACGTCAGCAAAGGCAACTTACCATAGAGTAGAGCGTCAAGGCAGCACAGTTCACAGAACCGAAGTCCTTTTGAGGAGCGCACTATCGAGTGTAGCTAGTGTTTTTAGGTTACACTTCAGAGTCTCCTTAACTAGGAAGAACTACCGGAGTACTGAGTAGCGACTAAGCAGACAGGAAAAATACTTAGTAGTTACTCAGGAAATGTAAGAAGAAGTACTCACCTACCCAGAATCCAGTTGAGGCACCATCAGTTGTATCTTGGGTAAGAGAACCTGTAGTAGAGAAACAAATAATAGTGACAGTGAGATAATGAGAGAGAGTAGACAACTCTAAAAGAAAAAACTTTTGTCATTTACAGTAGTACCACGCCAAGACAACACCCCAACAGAAGAGGAGCATTGGTCACTAAAGACAGGGTGGGTATCAGAGAGGAAAGATCACACACGAACATTGATAGAGTTGGGTGTAGGAATAGAGTAACCTTACTAATGTGATTACTTCTTTTACAGTATATACACTAATTTCACCTCAAGGAAGATAGAAAGAGCGACAACACTCAAGAAAGAAAAAGACGTAGTGACTGTCTCTTCTCTGTCCCATCCCCTTTCCCCCCCTTAGGTTTCTTGGGCTGACTCGTACTAAAAGCGTGTAGCCCGGAAAGCTGGGAAGGGGCATTGGCAACAGCGACATTCTGCTCCCGAGCGATTCCGAAGAGCACCGATCCTTGACAGAGTGAAGTGCCCACGTGTTTGTTCGCTCTTGAGCAGAATGGCTGAAGGATTTGATTTGAAGAAGTTTTAGAAGGAATCCAAAGAGAATTAATTTCTGTTAGAGAGGAGAATAGGGAACTGAGAAAGGAAACCACAGATTTGAACCTAAAAATGAGTAGCATAGCCTCTGACCCAAGTTTTAGGTTTTCAGTTAACCCAGAAGGAACTTCTAGTGAGCCTTCAGTCACTCAGCCTAAAATAACGACACAAGTAATTCATTCCTTGTCACCCGTAATTCCTTTGGCGCCCCCAGAACGTTTTAGTGGTGATCCACAAAAGGCACAGGTGTTTTTAACCCAATGCACATTACATTTTATGTGTCGTCCGGCCTTATTCCCTGATGCGCAGTCTAGAGTGGCATTCATATTGTCGTACTTAAGTGGAGATGCGGCGTCTTGGTCTATGCCTCTGGTTACCAGTAACGCTCAATTATTATATGATTTGGATGAATTCAAGAAAGAATTCCTTCGCATCTTCGACAGAAGAAGAGTCTCCCAGGCCACAGACAATGAATTATTAGAAATAAAACAGGGGAGTAGAGATTTAGTAGCTTACTTGGCTCAGTTCAATAAGTTAGTGGTAGAAACTTAATGGCCGGAGAACAAAAGAGCTGCTGTGTTTTATCGAGGCTTAAAGGATGAGTTGAAGGACGCATTAGCACAAGTACCCAATCGACCCACAGAGATATCAGCACTGATCGATCTAGTCTTAGAGATTGACTTCCGTCAAGGAGAAAGAAGAGGAGAAAGGAAGCGAGATTATCGTCCAAGTGTGGCTCGGTTTGATCGAGTGAGAACTGAAGGCAGCAAGGAAAGCGACATTGCCCGTGGGGGAGAACCCATGCAAATTGGGACGATTCGAGGTCCGCTTTCCAAAGAAGAGAAAGAAAAGAGGAGGTTGAACAAGCAATGCCTATATTGTGGAGGAACTGGGCATTTTGTTCGGGATTGCCAGAAGAAGCCCAAGCAGAAGCCGTCGGGAAACGCCTTGCACCACCAGTAAGTGGAGTTGGACTGGTGGTTGCTGATGCTGAAACAGCTCCAGATGCCCATACCCTGGCGAATACCTTGCAGTCTGCGGCTCCGCATTTGACCTTAATGATGACGTTAAGATACAGGGAACAAATATTAAGGCGAGTCACAGTAATGATTGATTCGGGAGCTACAGGCAATTTCTGTGATCTTAAATTTGCAGAAAAAATTGGGTTAAAAGCAATCAAGAAGGAAAGAAGTGAGGCGGTTCGAGCAGTAGACGGAACGAATCTTTCATCTGGACCCATTGTGAGTCATACCGAAACAGTGGAGTTGGATTCCGAAGAAGGTCATCGAGAAGATCTCCAATTCAATCTGATTGATGCTCCACAGTTCCAACTAATTTTGGGGTTGCCGTGGCTCACCGAGCATAACCCTACAATAGATTGGGGAGCCCGTACCGTGACTTTGAACTCAGATTATTGTAAGGAACACTGTTATCAGGAAGGTCACAGAAGTCAAGACAAAACGCAGGCCTTTCTTTTAAGTGAGATAGGATCCACGATTTGTGTAATCAGTACAACAGAACTACCTGAAGAATATGCAGAGTATTTAGATGTTTTTAGCGAAGTAGAAGCAGAAAGGCTTCCTCCACATCGAGACTTCGATTGCAAAATAGAATTGGAACCAGGATCCAATCTCCCATGTAGTAGAATTTATGCTCTGACAGAAAGAGAGGATGAACACCTGAAGGAGTATTTACACAAATATCTGGAGAATGGATTTATAAGACCGTCACAGTCCCCAGTCTCCTCGACACTTTTTTTTATTCCAAAGAAGAGTGGAGACTTGAGAACTTGCATTGACTATAGGGCAATAAATAGAATAACCATTAAGAATCGATATCCCTTGCCCTTGATTTCTGTATTATTGGACCAGGTGAAGGAAGCCAAAATCTATACCAAGCTGGACTTGAGGGGGGCCTACCATCTGGTCCGAATTCGGGAAGGAGAAGAATGGAAGACGGCATTTAGGACAAAGCATGGCCTTTTTGAATATCAAGTTATGCCGTATGGCCTCTGTAATGCCCCAGCAGCCTTCCAGCACTTCATCAATGATGTCTTGAAGGAGTTTATTGATCAGAATGCATTGGTGTATATTGATGACATATTAATTTACTCGAACAACGTGGAAGAACATGAAGAGCATGTCAAGAAGGTTTTGCAGAAATTGCGAGAGCACAGTCTATATGTCAAATTGGAAAAATGTGCCTTTAGTGTAACATCTGTGGAATTCTTGGGTTTTGTGCTCGCCCCCAGTGGAGTGACTATGGATGAAAGCAAGATCAAGGCAGTTCTGGAGTGGGAATCTCCGAAAACCGTGAAGGAAATCCAAAGTTTCATCGGATTTGCTAATTTTTATAGGAGGTTTATTCAAAATTTCTCTCAGAAACTAATTCCAATTACAAGGCTACTAAGGAAAGGCATACAATTTGAGTGGACTGAGGAAGCAGAAGAGTTGTTTAAGCAGTTAAAAAAGGATTTTACTTCAGCCCCAATTTTATTGCATCCCGATCCATCAGAGCCGTTTTTTGTAGAAACGGATGCCTCCAATTGGGCTTTAGGAGGAGTGTTATCACAAAGACACAAGTCAACTGGACAACTGCACCCGGTGGCCTATCGCTCTAGGAAGTTAACTGCACCGGAAGTTAACTATACCATCACAGAGAAAGAGTTATTAGCTATTAAGGATGCTTTCAAGGACTGGAGACATTACTTGATGGGGGCCAGACATGTGGTAACAGTTTACACAGATCATCGAAATTTGAAATTCTTGAAGTCTGCAAGAACGTTAACACCGAGACAGTTAAGATGGTCATTATATTTCGCAGACTATGACTTCATAATTACTTACCGTCCTGGCGCACAAAATGGTAAGGCGGATGCCTTATCCAGGAGAGGTACAGAAGAAGTAATGGAGGAGGTTAAGGTCCAGACCATCATTCCTGCAGAAAAAGTGATTGGAGCAGTTTTGCAAGAGTCGCAGGGAAGAAAGAAGCAGTTCTTTATGTCAAAAGAAGAATTGGAAGAATGGGTGAGAGAAGATTCTGGACGAGAGATTCGGGAAGGTTTACCGTATCATCATGGAGCCCTTTACTTGCCGACAGCAGAAATGCAGCAAAAGGCTTTGAGAGAAAGTCACGATGATCTCTTGGCAGGCCATAAGGGAATAACAAAGACAGAAGACCTAGTGAGGCGACGTTTTTGGTGGCCTAGTTTGGCAAAGGATGTACGACAATATGTAGCCACTTGTGAAATTTGCGCTAGGGGAAAGCCGGAAAGGCAAGCCCCAAAGGGGCTGCTACAGCCCTTGCCTACGCCACCACACCCTTGGCACACTATAACCTTAGACTTAATAGTAGATTTACCATCCAGCAAGGGTTATGATACAATCTTAGTGTGTGTAGATGCATTTACTAAAATGGCTCATTTTGTACATTTGAAAGGAGTTCCCACGGCAGCAACCTTGGCGCATGCCTTTAGTCAACATATAGTTCGAGCCCATGGAGTGCCCAAGGTTTTGATATCAGACAGGGGTTCCCAATTCTTATCCCATTTTTGGAAGGCCTTTACTAAGAAACTGAGTATCGACTCCAGGTACACGACCAGTTACCACCCAGAGACAGATGGCCAAACAGAGCGCACCAACCAAGAGTTAGAGCAGTACCTCAGATTATGTTTATTAGAACAGGAGGGAGATTGGCCGGATTATGTGTGGGCAGCAGAGTTTGCCCACAATAATGCAAAAAACATGTCCACAGGTTATTCACCTTTTTATTTAAACGCAGGAAGACATCCCCATCAATCTGTAGATTTTCAAGAGGTAGATGTACCAGCAGTAACTAATTTAGTTGAACACATGACAAGAGTGCACTCATTAGCCACAGACAATTTAACCAAGGCAAAGGCAACTTACAAGTTTTATTCAGATAAAAATAGAAGGAAGGAACCAGACTTACTAGTTGGAGATAAGGTGTGGTTAAACACAAAGAACCTTAGACTTAAGGGAGTTAGAAAGTTTCAACCAAGATTTGTAGGTCCATATGAGATTGAGAAAAAACTAAGTGCAGTAAATTATCAGTTGAAGTTGCCCAAAGGATTGCGTGTGCATCCGGTGTTTCATGTCTCCTTATTGAAAAGGGTGTCAAGAGATCTACGAGTTAAAATACCCCCTAAACCAATCCAAACAGAAGTAGGGGAAGAATTTGAGGTACAGCGAGTCTTAGATTCTAAGATACGAAATGGACAGATGTACTATTTGTTGGATTGGAAAGGTTATGGGCTCGAAGAAAGAGCTTGGGAAGTATCTTCAAACATTCATGCTCCTAGATTAATTAGGGAATTTCATAAGAGATTTCCTAATAAGCCCAGAGTGGGAGGACGTTCTTTGAGAGGGGGTACTGTCAGGACCAGCAGACCATACTCAAAAACGAACCTTACGTTTAGGACTAAAGTCCTGCCCCCCTGCAATCAACACAGCACAGGAAGGCGAAATAAAGACAGACCAGAATCTAAGGTGGCCGCTACAGTTGGACCGCTTGAGCAGCAGGTTAGCGCTCTAGCGTTCCATAGTAATCAGCAGGATCCAGGTGTCAGCCCGGTGGAGTGGCGCACTTCACCAGAGTTATGAGGAGAGAAAGTCACCTGTCACATTTCGTGCAGTTTAGTGAGGGAGAAGTCTTCGTCGAGTTTTAGAGAATTCGAGTTCCAGGTTCCTGAAATCCAGTAAGACTGTTCCGTTGCACTAGCGTATAATATTTTGAAGAGTTTCATTGCTTGAGCCTAGCGCGTCAAAGAAAATAAGAAAAGCAACACTAGTCCCCCTTGAATCGCTGGTCAGGGTGACTATATGCTAGAATCACCAAGAGCAATTATTTTCTGAGGAGATTGGAAGGCGAGCAGCGATAATAAAACTATCTGTCAGTGGCACAGGAGAATTTCCAGTTTCCAGTCAGTGAAGTGAGCTCTGCTCACAGTTTTCATAGCGGACAATTATAACGTCAGCAAAGGCAACTTACCATAGAGTAGAGCGTCAAGGCAGCACAGTTCACAGAACCGAAGTCCTTTTGAGGAGCGCACTATCGTGTGTAGCTAGTGTTTTTAGGTTACACTTCAGAGTCTCCTTAATTAGGAAGAACTACCGGAGTACTGAGTAGCGACTAAGCAGACAGGAAAAATACTTAGTAGTTACTCAGGAAATGTAAGAAGAAGTACTCACCTACCCAGAATCCAGTTGAGGCACCATCAGTTGTATCTTGGGTAAGAGAACCTGTAGTAGAGAAACGAATAATAGTGACAGTGAGATAATGAGAGAGAGTAGACAACGCTAAAAGAAAAAACTTTTGTCATTTACAGTAGTACCACGCCAAGACAACACCCCAACAGAAAAGGAGCATTGGTCACTAAAGACAGGGTAGGTATCAGAGAGGAAAGATCACACACGAACATTGATAGAGTTGGGTGTAGGAATAGAGTAGCCTTACTAATGTGATTACTTCTTTTACAGTATATACACTATTGTCACCTCAAGGAAGATAGAAAGAGCGACAACACTCAAGAAAGAAAAAGACGTAGTGACTGTCTCTTCTCTGTCCCATCCCCTTTCCCCCCCTTAGGTTTCTTGGGCTGACTCGTACTAAAAGCGTGTAGCCCGGAAAGCTGGGAAGGGGCATTGGGAACAGCGACATTCTGCTCCCGAGCGATTCCGAAGAGCACCGATCCTTGACACAGTGGGAGGAACATTTTCCTTATTGCCATTCTTTGGACAGCTGGAGTCAGTTTTCCAGTGTCCAGGTTGCTTACACACATGGCAATATGGTTTCTTATTGGAAGAGGAAGGATTTTGGGACCCACCCCCAGAACTGGGTTTTTGGGGCCCTTCAGGGGACTTTTCTATTTTATTATCCCCACCTTTCTCTTTGGGCTTAGTGGAATCTTTCTTCTGGTCACCACCTTGGTTCTTGGGCCTAACCCTGGTTCTGACCCATTTGTCTGCCTTCTTTCCCAATTCTTGGGGAGGGGTCAGATCAGAGTCCACCAGGTACTGGTGTAAGAGTTGGTTTTGACAATTATTAAGGATCTGCTCTCTCATAATCAAATTATACAATCCTTTAAAGTCAGTGACTCTACTGCCAACTATCCAACCCTCCAGAGCCTTGGTAGCACAATCTACAAAGTCCACCCAATCCTGAGTCTGTGCTTTCTGGGTGTCTCTGAACCTAAACCTGTATTGTTCAGTGGTTAAGCCAAACCCATCTATTAATGCACTTTTCAGGGATTCATAGTCATTAGCATCCTCTTCTCTAACAGTGAGGAGCTTTATCTGAAAAGGAGAGCCACAAGATTGCTGCCCACTGTTTCTGGGGGACCTGTTGAACTTTACAGGCCCTCTCCATAGCAGTTATCCATTTGTGGATATCATCCCCACTCTGGTAGGGAGGAACAACCTTGGACAGGTTCCTATGGTCTGGAATGTAATCTCTGCCTCTAGGGATAATGTTGCTGCCACCAGGGGTATCTAACCCCGCCTTCTTAGAAGCTCTTTGGAGCTCGAAGGCTTCCCTATCTAAGGCCAATTGCTTGGTTCTGAGGGCAAGCCTAGCTTCCTCATACTGGAGCATCTTGAACCTTCTTTCAGAGGAGGACTCCCTGGGAAAGTTGGAGTTCCTCTGGTGAACAGATTCTGTTCCAGAGTGGTATGAATGGTCAGAGTCCCTTGAAAGGGACCTAGGCCTTTCTCCCACTTTGTCAGTTTTCTTAGGGAGAATTCCTCTGTTCTTTTCAGACACTTCTGGGTCTGGCCCTTCAACCACAGACTCCAGGTCATCTTGATTTTCATCATCAGACCCAGAGACTATGTTTGACCCACTCCCTGATGCAGACCCACTTGCTCCTAGAGCTTGTCTCAGGTCATCTGCTACTAACAGATATATCAGGTGTTGTGATGAGGGACTCCTGCCCACCCTCAGTTGTCTTTCAAAGCATAAGGCCTTCAGTTCAGTGTAGGCTATATCTTTGTACTGAGATGGAGTGGACCCACTGGCTCCACCTTGGTGAGACATACTAGTGTTGTGCAGTGTTGTACTACCTACACTAGTTGAGGCCTACTGGACCTAGCTTGAGCTGGAGCAAGGGTGTGCTTATCCCTTCACAAACAGCTCTAAGTTCAGTAGAACGTATTGATACTAGCTTGACTTTTATATGTACCTTGAGTACCTTTAGTGGTTTTCAGTTAGTAATTCAAATAGAGATTTTCTGGTAAAACAATGGCAAGCTGGAATCCCACACGCTGCCCACCAATGTGAGAAGTTGGCCTGGCATATGCTGGTCACTAGTTATAGTGGCCACCTTGCACCAGTCCAATTCGACTCTTGTGGTAGATAGGTTTAAGACAACCTTTAAAGAAAGCTATCCTAGTGGTTGCTGTGGAGAGCAGTCTTCAGGCTAAGTCTCTGAGGAATGTAAAGCAGCTTGTTTTACCTTATAATCTCTTGAATTGCCAAATGAAAAGACACCACACAGGTATATATATCAAATATATATGTATTTATTTCTAAATATACTCTACTAATCTCTTTATGAGATTAGAGCCAGGTAAACATTCAAAAGATCAACAGTTCTCAATAAATTAAGCACAAATATGGCTGTAGCCCTAGGGGCGTACCAGGCCATATACTAAAAAAATGGTGTAACAAACTCGACTTGCAAAATGAAGAGGCCTAGGGCCTTGGGAATCGCTGGGGCTACACTTCTGCTGTGTTAGCAGGTAAGTAATCAGCCCACAGGAAACGTATGCAGTGTCTAAACACACACGCGGGTTTCCTATACGTTTCAATGGCAAATGTCGCGGTTTGTAATTTACAGTTTTAGGGCACTTCGCAAAAGTCAACAAGCAAGCAACTTACAGGGTAAGTATTTCGAGGGCCAACACACACTTGGGCACCGGAGTGCACGAGTTACCTCACCCAGGGAAGCCGGGTGCATAGGTGTCCTTTGGTGTCGGGTCGCGATGCTGTTTTCAATGGAGATCACTGAAGACTTGCTGCTTGTGACGACTGGAGAGGTGTCCGCTGGAATCCGAAGATGGAGTGGAGTTGCAGAAGACCTAGAAATTGAGGGGACAGAGTTCAAAGTCACTTGCCAGTGACCGGTGGCCAGCAAGATGGATGACCACAGCTGTCGCGTCTCTTCAGGTCAATGATGGTGTTTTGTCTCTTCGCTCACGAGGTCCAGGAGAGATCAACAATGACCAGCAGCTGGATTCGGAGGTTCCCACAACGTCTGCAGCTGATGACGGTGTCGGCACCCGGATTGGAGCCAACAAGCCTTGGCAACTGCAAGTCTCGTGTGGAGTGAAGATTGGCAATGGTGCAGACCAGCAAGGTCTGATGGACTTACCCAGCGAGGGTAAGTGAGGGCAGGCCCAGAGCAACGAGGCCAGCCCTTGAAGTTGATGTGGAAGTCTTCAGGTGAGTTACTAGCCAATGGGCAAGCAACCGCAAAGACGCCTTTGCAGGAAAAGTTTAACAACAGCCCACGGTCACTCGGGACGGGGTAGGCTGCTGATTTTTGGTACTAGATCTGCTAGGGACTTGGACAACAAATGGTCTAAAGCACAACTTCGTTGAACGTAGATTAGGGCTTGCACTCGAAATCAGTGCCTGGTATTGCTGGTCCTCGTCACTCGTGGGGTCCAGATGCCACAGCTTCGCTGGGGACTCAAAATGGCCGTCGAGAGGTCAGGAAATCCACTTCAGGGGACTCAGGGACTTCGGGCTCCGGCGGGAGTGGTAAAGTTTGCAACCGTTGTCGAAGAGTTTTGGTGCCTGCCAAGCAGGGGAGTCACTCCTTGACTCCAAGGGAGATTCTTCAGTCTTCCAGAGATAGTGGAACGTCGAAGGGCCAGGATTCTTCTTTGTAGAGCGTCGTCCAGGTGTAATCTGAATTGCATTGGCAATGCTTGGTATCTTATAGTGAAGATAGGGGAGGGACTAGCTCTATGACCACTCCTCTAGGAGGGTCAGGGTAGTGGGTGGTTACACCCACTTCCCTTTGTCCAGTTTTGCGCCAGAGCAGGGGCAGGTAGCCCCTGAACCGGTTTGAGCTGGCATATGCACAGAGGAGCCTACTGCTCGCCCAGTGCAGGACTTCAAAGGCACTCTAAGAGTGCACCCACCCAGCTCCAATACACTAAATCCTGTCTGGGAGGTGGTAACACCTCCCTGTGACAGGATACCCTTTGTTGGACTTCCTCCACTGCGAGTTTCGGTCAGCAGCAGGAGGGCAGCCCGGTGTCTGTGCTGGTGGCATTCATTTTGTGATGCCAGGGCTCTAGAAGATTTCTACCGTGTAGTACAGTGGGTACATGTCGTCCCCTCTAGAAGGGTGGGATCCTACTCCCACACCAGTTACTGGTGTGGGGGTAGGATTCCAAGTTGTTTGACACCAAACACGACATGTTTTGATGCAGTCATTCCAAAGTTAGCATTTACCACGAGGTTATAATGCACTTAAGAGTATATGGTTTAACCGCATCCACAAACAGCAGTAGAGAATAGACTCTGCTAGCTGCAGAGGGGTCCTGCTCAGGCAGAAGCACCTCCTCACATAGTAAACCAAGCACCCTGCCCTCAGGATTGTTAGGGCCTACTAGAGGGGTGACTGATAGGTTTATATGTGTGTATGGTGAGATATAGGAACCTATACCTCAGTGAGGAGTGCTAACACTACCTCACACAGGCTGCAGTAGCAGGCCTGTGGTGTCAGATTGTCAATGCTTCCCAGGGGTGGCATAATACATGCTGCAGCCCCTGGTAGGCCTGTGAAGTACCAATGCCCTAGGTACCTAAGGTACCATATACTAGGGGTTCATAAGGTACCACAGTATCCAATCACTAGTGCATCTAATATGCACTCCAATCATTTAAGGGAGTAAGCAGATAGGCTGGGGTCCTGGATAGCAGGATCCCAGCCAGACTAGTCAAAAACCATTCAAACACCAGGAAAAAAGTGGGGGCAACCACATAGTCAGATTCCACCTTCCTACACTGATTTCTTTTAGAAGGGTCTCAGACATTAGAGCTTTGAAACTTTCTAATAGGTTCTAGTCCTCCGAAGGTGTTCCCTTCGATATTTGGAAAAGAACTAAAACAATGTCAGAATCTGTCGTCTATCCCTTTTTTCCCGAGTGTAAAAAACTGTGTGTTGTGAATTGCATGAAGTGTTAGGAAAATAGAGTTTCTACCTTTAGACCTGTTGGCACTGATCAACTTCTTCTGTCATATGTTAGTCCTTTTAGACCTGTCTCTTCAGCTACGCTAGCCAGATTGGTTCGTTTGATTATGCATGAGGCTGGCGTGGATCTCTCTAGATTTGGAGCCCACTCTTCTAGCGGAGCAATGGCTAGCAAGGTATTTTGGGCCGGCGGTTCCCTACCCGAAATACTTAAAGCCGCAGATTGGTCTTATGCAGACCCTTCTCAAAGTTCTATTTGAGACCAATAGAGCATGTTAGCAGTGTAGCTCTACATGGCTTTAAACATGCATAATGGTGGCCTCCGGTCTTGTAATGAAATGACAATTCTTCAATTATTATGCAGAGAGAATCTTGATTTCATTAAAGACAAATGGAGACTAACATTATCCCACCCTCCTCTCCCGGAGACTTTTGGGTTTAGTATTGTTTATCTTTAATATGCTGAGATTGTTTTTCTCCTCATTTTTTGCACTGGATATTTCTGTCATTATTCCTTTCACTATTCAGTGTTTCTTTGTTTTCCCCCCTCAGATAACAATGTTTAGGAGCATCTGGAATGCCACGCGGTGCACCTGTGTCATCGCAGCCCAAGAGGAAGATAGGAGTCTGCACTGTCTTCTTATGATGTTGCTAATGTTCTATTGATTGTGATGTATTGACATTCTTCAAGGGGCTGCATGGTGGGCAGCAAATATAAGTATTTGCGTAATGTCAGCCTCCGTGTGCCTTTATAGAAATCAAGCTTCTCTCTGCATAATAATTGGAGAATCGTCATTCTCCTATCACCGTGACCAGAGAATCGGGATTTCATTAAAGACACAGAGGCAAACATTATCCCAACCCTCCCTCCCGGGAGTGGATTTTAACATCTCTTTGACTTATCGCACTCTTCTTGTTCTAAGAAGTTTTTAAAGTGTAATGTTTTGTTTAGATTTGCCTTAGTATGTGTATTACCAATTACCACCTTTTCTTTTTCCCCTTTATATGGGGTATTTAGTACGAGTCCTAATATTTTGTCCTTTTTCAGATAATTCATCATGATTGGCTTATCATCACGATTCGTTGCAAGCAACTCTTGACAGCTCGCTTCCTTCTGAGTCCCTCACTATTTCAAGGAGAGGCCTTTCCCTCAATGATGCCATCTTTTGGACTTTGTTGCCTTTGGAAGAACATTTCCTTTTGCTCTCACTGCATTTCAAAGAGGCAGATCTGTGTGTTGCTGTTGCCAAGGTTACATTGTACATTCTAGAGCTTGGCTTTATGATGTAACTTTTAAGTGGCTGTACTTGAAGTTGCATTAAAAGAATAATGCATACTGTTAGCCTACGTGTCTTTAATGAAATACAGATTCTCTGGTCATGGTAATAGGAGAATCGCAATTCACAGCAAGCCAGGCCTCTTTGTCCATGTGATGGAGTGTCGACACAAAATGATCTTCACTTTTCCTTTTTTTGTACATATTGTATTCTTCCAGTTATGCTCAAATATAATTTTAAGCAATGTCGGCCAGGTTTAGATTTCCTGCAAATGCTCCTTGATAGCTATGTCTACTATTCGGTAGCATCCTTTTTATGTCTGTGGCTAGAGGTAAGAAGGCTTATTATGTAACTATGCCATATAGTCATTCTATGTATATATTTTACTTGATCTACATATTGCTTTTTTAATAAGATGATGAATTTTTGAAAACAGGTGTTTTTCATATGAAAATTATGTGATTTGTGCTTTTATGATCTATGTGTGTGTTAGATCAAATAAAGTATTCTGGTCTTGACTTGAGTTATGTACCGACTAATAATGAGTTGACCAGATGTGAGAGGGGTTTATGAATGGTCTGATATATAATCTGAACCCAGGAAACATCAAACAATACCTATTGATTTTTCAACTTGTTTCCTGCATTTGCCATAAACTAATCTATGGCTGTGCTGTGAAGATCTGAAATGCTCTATTAATTGATACGATATTAATCCATGCTGAAACCAGAACCTGGGTAACACTAACGTATCATTATTGATTACATAAACCCTATTCTCATAAGTGCAAGAGGAATCTTCAGATTTGTGGTGGGGATACAGAAATGGTTCATAAATAAATGAGGGGGCAGATTTACAAGCTCCGTGCGCCACTTTTGCGCTGCCGTTGTGACGCAGCGGCGGCGCGAAGCCAGCGCCATACTGTGACAGATTTACAACTTGACGCATCTAGGGAGATGCGTCACTTTGTAAAGCCCTGCGCCACATTAAACCCGCATCAGGTTTATTGTATGCATGGTGGGTGTTACGTCGGAAAAAGCCTCGGAAAAGTGACGCAGTGAAATCTACAAGATTTCACGCAGTCACATTTCCGACGCTGGTGCATCAAATCCTTATGCCTGCTTCAAGTAGGCGTAAGGCGTGAGGCAACATGTTAGGGATAGGGCAGGTTGGAACAGTGCTGGAGTTGCGTCGCGCTTGCGACACAACTTCAGCACTGCGCCAACCTTACGCCGGCAGATGCGTTACGCATCTGCTTTTCCTTGCGTCACGATGCACCGCATTGTAAATGCGGCGCATCTGCGGTGGCGCAAGGGCAAATTTGCATGATGCATCTTCCCTGGCGCATCCCTGCTGATTTGCAGGGATGCGCCAGGAAACATAAATCTGCCCGGAGGTGTTTGCCTATGGTGCTCTCACTCCCAGATACGCAGGTTCTCTTTCTGTGGGTGAGCCAAAGTCTTAGACACAGAAGCAAGAGCCCCACGACACGTGCCCCAAAGAACACCGATGGGGAAGGGGGGGGGGGGGGAGCAGGAAACTCTTCTTCAAGTGGCCTATTCACTATGAGTTGTAGTGTCTTAGGTCAAGGATACCAGACACTGAATATTCTTTTAGAACGAGCTTTATTACATGCTTCGTACTCGGTCCCTGTCCCTACTCTAACTGCCGTTTCCTGCTGTTTCCCCTCCTCTTCCTGTTCCCCCTCCTGGCTCCGCCCACTCAACAACTATACCGCTCACATTCTACATCTTCCCCTTTTTTAACAAAATGAAATGATTGACTTGTTTATAGTTCTTCAATTAGTCGTTTCGGTCTCAAGTTCTCCATGAGTATCAGGATGCTGACCTTCGACAGCCACGGCAGGTTGTTCTCTTCCTTCACTCCCTGGTTGCCCCAACATCTTCTGGAGCGACTCTCCCATGACTGGAGTGCACTTCTGAAAATGCGACACGTTCCTGGTAACCCTCCGGCTGTTGGACTCCGCGGTCACCATGGTACCCTTTTTTTGAGTAATTGTCAGAGGCTCAGCTCGGAATTTACAGTCCGTTTTCCTTTGCTGTTCCTGTTTGACTATGACGCAGTCCCCTTCATGTATGGAGGGTGATCTCGCTCTTCTTCGGACGTCCACATATGACTTCATTTTGTCTTTTCCACGGCGGTCCGCTGACATGACCTCTTGATGAATACGAGCGGGTGAGACCGCTCTCAGAGCGCCTTCCCAGGTAGGTATCCGGGTTCTGATGGATCGACCTAGCATTAATGTGGCGGGGCATTTTCCTGTGGTGGCATGCGGTGTTGTTCTATAAGCCCTTAAGACTTCATTGAGAGCCACTTGAAGATCCCTTTTTTCGACTGTCGCTTGTTGAGAGTGGCCATGAATCTTTCAATGGTCCCATTGGCCTGCGTCCATAAGGGCGTGACTTTACGATGCTTGAAATTCAGATGCCTCGCAAATTCACCAAACTCATGTCCATTAAAAGGAGGGCCATTATCCGTCTTAAGTTCCTTGGGATTACCCCACGCCGCAAACACTTCATCCAACACTGCAATGGTGCTTGAGGCACTGGTGGGTGACACAAATTGGGCCAGTGGAAACCTTGAATATTCATCCATAATTGCCAGGACATACTTTCCTGATTGGAGAGGTCCGTAAAAGTCCATGGCAAGTTCTTGCCACACGCCACTGGGCAGTTTTGTCATTTGCAGAGGAGCTGGGGGAGCTCCTTGACTAACGAGTTGGCATTGAGGACAGTCTTTGAGGGTGAGTTCCACCATCTGATCCAACAGCGGGAACCACACCCGCTCTCTAAGAGCTCTCTTAGTTGCAACCACTCCTCGATGTCCTTCATGAGCGAGGTTGATGATGCCCTGCCGTAATTGCATCGGAATGACAATCCTTTGGTCCCTCAGCAGAAGACCTTCCGAGGTGGCAGAGAGCTCTTCACTCACATGACGGAAGGCTTGCATTTCTTGTCTGACTGTGGGATCCTTCCCTTCCTCCTCACTGTCGTGTCTCCACCTATTGGTCTGCAGTCGGCGAAGTACTTTCTGCAGAACGACATCCAGCGCAGTGGCCTCTTGAATGGCTTCCAGGGGAACCGCTGGTGGTTGAGCATGGCCCACCACAAAGTGGATGTATTCCTCAGCCATCGACGATCGTGATGCCATCGATGATTGAGGGTGTTGTGACATATAATCAGCCGAATTTGCTGATCTTCCCGGCTTGTGCAGCATCGTGTATGTATATTCCTGTAGACGCAAACCCCATCGCTCAATCTGAGGTGGCATCTTCGACCTGGGATTTCCGAAGATGGTGACAAGCGCCTGATGATCAGTCACCATTGTAAAATGTTTGCCATAGATGAAAACATGGAAATGCTCGCAGGCCCAAACAACCGCCAGACTCTCTTTCTCTGGTTGAGAATAGGCCTTCTCCGTGTCTGACAGGCTGCGACTCGCATAAGCTACGATATGGCGCTGATCACCGTCATTGTCGTACTGAGCCAAAATCGCACCCAGGCCCACAGGGCTAGCATCTATAGTTATTTCCGTCTTCCTTTTGGGGTTGAAATACGCTAAGTTATCGGCCGACTCAACGGCACGTTTGATGTCTTGGAACGCCCGCTCACACTGAGGGATCCAGTTAAAAGGCTGTCCTTGCTTTGTAAGCGTTCTGAGGGGATGGCTAAGTGTGGCATAGTCCTTGATGTATCTGGCACAATAACTGGCCATACCCAGAAATGATCGAATGTCACTGACATCCTGGGGACTCTTGGTGTCATTTAGGGCCATCACTTTTTCAGGGTCAGGCTTCATTCCCGCTCCAAAGAACACATGTCCAAAGAATTTGAGAGTGGATTGATGGAATTCGCACTTGTCCTTGTTTAGGGTCAGATTAGCTTCCAGGAGGGCATGACATACCCGATCTAGGGCCTTATCGTGTTCCTGCACGTTTGACCCATACACAAGAATATCATCGCTATAATTCAGTGTGTTGGGTATGTGTTGTATGGTCTTACGAATGGCCTCTTGAAAGATCTCCGCAGCTGAGGAAATGCCAAAACTTAACCGTTTGTATCGAAACAAACCCAGATGAGTTGCGAATGTTGTTATGTACCTCGATTTTTCATGCAACTCCAGCTGATGGTATCCCTTGTTTAGGTCAAGTTTCGAAAATACCCTGGCACCATTTAATGCTGAGATCATATCTCTCAAGTGAGGCCCGGGATGACGTTACCTTTCAATCGCAGTGTTAGGAAGCCGCATGTCAACACATAGACGCACCTTCTCAGAGGTGCCTTTCTTCGGCACAATGACTACCGGCGACACCCATGAGGTTGGGCCGTCGGCCCGCTCAATAGTGTCGGATGCTAACAGTTCTTGGAGTTCATCCTCCACCGCTTGCTGAAGGTGGAATGGCACTCGCCTGGGATGTTGTGCTACAGGCCTTATCTGGTCATTAATGTGAAGTCGAACTTGACATTTGTTCATCTTTCCCAGCCCAGTGAACAGCTTGGGGAATTTGTGTAAAATGTCCTGGTCACCACTAACCCGGTATAGAATCTCAACCAAACGAAGGCGCTCCGCCGTTGGTAAGCTGAGAAGACAATCAGCTTCCGGGCCATCAATTACGTGTATGAATGCTGACACAGACGTGTTCTGGTGCCGGAGGGTGGTTGAGAATTTTCCTAGACAGGGAAGTGGCTTCTTTGACATCCAAGTAAATACCCTGACATACGCTGGACACAAAGGCGGCTGTGGCTTCATTTTCTTGTATTCCGTTACCGAGATGTAATTCAGTGATGCTCCACTGTCCAGAACAAACTTCGTGGCGTGATTACCTACGCTTATGTTCAATCTCGGGTATTTTTTGAGTTGGTCCGGATCTGCGACCATACTGGCGTATTCAATAGTGTATTCAGATTCACATGACTCTGATCGAGAGTCCCTGGACGGCGACCTCCTCAACCATTGAGACCTCCTTGATTCTCTGCTAGAATGTGAGGAGCTAGAAGACGACTGTGGTCGATCTTGTACGGCTTTCACATGGTGTCGTCTAGTGTCAGAACGAGTTGGCCTTGTCCCTTCATTCTGTCTTTCCTTGCGATATTCTCCACACATTCCTTCAAAATGATTTGTTCGTCCACATTTTCGACATTGCTGGCCCATGGCTGGACAGGCCTCTCTGTGCGGGAAGTCATACCCGCACCGATAGCATTTTCGTCCACGGTCTGGTTTCTTGTCACTTCGGCCTGACTCATGCCTTCTACGCTCCGTGCGTTGCTGGCGAGAGGACTGTCGGGATGGGTGCCGTTGCTCCTTCGAATACCTGCAACTGGCTTGCACTCGGCATACCTGCTCTCGCCTTTCAGGGCGCCCGGTCTCCATGCTCTTAGCTTGTTCCTCCGCTTGATCATACACTCGGGTCATTTCCTCAATCTCCTCCAGATTATGACTCTTCCTTAATAGTCTCCTATTTGACTGACAGCCATCAATTATTTGTGATCTGATGGCATCATCCGTGGAGAACGCATCAAATTCACAATACCTGGACAATCGACGTAGTCTCGTTATGAAGGTGTTCATCACTTCCTCTTTCCCTTGACGGGCTTGGTGAAAAGCGTATCGTTCATAATCCACATTTCTCTTATGTAAAAACTTCTTGTTTAGAGCATCTCGCACTTTATCATATGTCCCTGTGTCTGCCTTTGGCAGTTCTTTGATTAGCTTGCTGATTTCTTTACCCACCAGGTTGCGCAGTGCGATCACTTTGTCTTCATCCTCTGTCACTTTTGATCCCTTGATGTAATCCTCAAAGTCCTCGAGCCATTCCTGCCATCTGGGACCCATGCTCCCTCCAACCGTCAGCGTTAAAGGTTCTGGTGGGCGCAGATGTGACACTCCCGTCATAATTGGTTTAACTTCATTCCTTTGCGGAGAATTATGGTTCGACATTTTGGCAGCACACTCCTGTTTCCTTCTTGTCTGGGCACGTGCTTGTTTGTTTCTTGTGTGCCTGAACTGGTGTTTGTTTACTTTTAAGACGTTTCACCCTTGTCTTTTCTCTTTTTTTTTCAATACTTGTTTGCTGGGCCTCGCCTGACTTCAAAATGGCCGCCCCATTGACTTCATAGGGATGTCTTCCAGGAACCGCCTGACTCTAAGATGGCCGCTACATAGAAACTCTCACCCCCATGAGGTCTTTGCTGCAGTCCTTATCAGGCTCACCACACTTCACTCAGCACTCCCGCAGTCACTTCCACAGGTGTCAGCACAACAGCAGTGCTTCACGCACAATTCGGAGTATTTCACCTGGCCAGGCAAGCTCGGAGGGAGCTCCCAACTTCTCCTTCACGCGCGTGCCGTTTCCCACGCATCGGGGGTGAGCTCTTCGATTTAGGCACGCAGCGGCGCTCTTTCTTCCAATCACTTCAACAAGGCTTCAGTACGACCTCAGACAACTCCCGATCCCCAGCGCAGCCAGCAGAGTCGGGGTGGGCTCCCGATCTCTCCTCATCACTCACGTGTTAGCTCTCACGCATCAGGGGTGACTCACGATTCGGCGCGAACCTGCGCTCCAATTCAAACACCCCTTACTTCGTTCAAACCGTAGAGGGACAGGGACACTCCTCTTGCTTTTTCGGGGACGCTGGGCTGCAGCATCCCATCCTCGTCGCCAGTTGTAGTGTCTTAGGTCAAGGATACCAGACACTGAATATTCTTTTAGAACGAGCTTTATTACATGCTTCGTACTCAGTCCCTGTCCCTACTCTAACTGCTGTTTCCTGCTGTTTCCCCTCCTCTTCCCGTTCCCCCTCCTGGCTCCGCCCACTCAACAACTATACCGCTCACATTCTACATGAGTGTTTCCTAACACTGATTAGGGCAGTCAGTTTTATCCCACTTAAAAGGCTGCGTTAAAGTGAACCAGGAGCGCACGGGTGAAGGCCACTACAACATGTGGGAACGTAAGTGGCGGAAACGTCGAGACTCCATCGCATTCTGATCACAGAGGAAACTAACCCTAATAAACCCTGTGGATGTAGGGCACGTTTCCTCAGCGTTCACCTTTACCTCAGACCTCCTGGGCTCTACCGAGGGCGCGGGCGGTGCCTGGAGCTGTGTTTCATTTCAGGTTTGTATCTTTAACCATTGCTGAGAGCAGCAGAATGTAAATCAATGCTTCCGCTGAGATCTCGGCCGCAAGAGCATTTAAAGACCTTTTAAAGGTTGAAACTAAATGTTAGGACGCTGCGTCACATTCTGTCTCTTCAGGGACGGGGCGATGAGCGGTGGGCAGCGCCCACAGGAGGCGAGGAGCACACATAGCTGCTCACTGAAAAAAGAGCTTCGAGTAAAGTGGTTTCAGTCTGAAGAAAGAAAACTAAATTACAGAAAACTGAGGAATGACAACTCCTGTTCATACAAATCAAGCACAACCGATAAGCAATGCAAGTTGCTACAGAGGTAAAAACAGATTAATACCAAAGATAGCACGCCCTTCTGTGCTTTGGCTAGAAACAGACATTTTTAGAAGTCCCATTAAAGATGTTTCTTTTCTTAAAATATACACGATTCCTCAGGAAGGAGACAACACACAGGTTGTAGGCTCTGCTGCAAGGAGAGCAGGCGCGACCCGCTGTGGAAGCGAAACACAGGGATTGATTGAAAGGAATATTAAGATTAGATCTGGGTGAAATTCTGATAATCTTGTGTACTTTGCAACATTTCCGTTGCACTTCTTGCACGAAAATCTCAATATTGCGCCATTATGCTAAGCTGAAAAATTGAGATTCGGGAAAAAATCATATTGCAGGAGCACAGGAACAACACAATAAACAACAACGCTGCCGCTTTTCTGTGAATTGTGCAAATTTGTGCTAGTTTTTTAGAACACATTTCACATTAAAACTACTGTTAAAAGCCACACTGGTATTTTGTGTAATTTCATGTATTTTTTGGTGCATACACAAAGGTCACCCCTAAGGTAGGGCCCTGGTAGCCCTATGGGCAGAGTGCTGTGTTATTAAAAGGGTGGACATGTGCCTTTATGTGTGGCATGTCCCGGTAGTGACAAACAGCCTATTTCATTTTTCCACTACTGTGAGGCCCACTCCTCTCATAGGCTAGCATTGGGAATTCCTCCATATATATACTTAAGTGGTAATATCTGAAGGGAGCAGCGTTTGCCATGTTTGGTATGTTTCGAATAGCGATGATAAATCCTAGCTACTGGTGCAGTTGGATTTTGCATCACTATCTCAGAAATACCACTTTTAGAAAGTGGACATTTCTCTGTGCTTATGACTCTTTCTGCTTTTCAGTCTGACTCCAATACACGTCTGGGCTGGGTGACAGCTACACTGTGTGCATACTTTCTAGACAGCCACGACACAGGAAGGGCTAGGTGTGACAGTGGATACATCTGCATTAATTTGCATCTGGATAGTCTTCCTGGGTTGGGAGAGGGAGAGGTCGTTCACACTTTACATTTTTATAGATTGTGTTCTGCTCTCACACAAAGGGCTGATTTACCCCCTACTGATTATCTGGAGCCAGAGCTGGGTTGAAAGGGATTGTTTCGCACTTCTGAGGGTTCCTTTGAAGTCACCCCTTTCTCAAAGACATTTTTGAGTATAAGTGCAGTCGCTCTGACCCCATGTTTTTGAACACTGCATGGACTTGTAGCCAGATGCTGGTGACACTACAAACTGCACATTGCCAGGGTGCTGTTGTGCTGCCAGGAGAAACAGCAATTGGGGCTACTTGCTTTGCTGTGTTGGCCTGCTGACTGCTTACCTGCTCTTTGTGCCCCAGTGTTCTCCGAGGGTTTGTTAGCTTGCCCCCTTTTAGCAATCCCAGAGCCATCAAGGATTGCGTCAAAGCGTCTCTACCGTGGGACTCTCTGATCCCGCAGCACCGTGCAGATTGAGCAACCATGATCGCTTTGCTCCTTGCTTTGCCCGGCTTCATTAGCTCATGTGGAGCACCTCATGTTTGGGCCCGGTGTGTGTGAGTGCTTTTAAAGAGCAGCGCTGGACGATCACTTCCCTCTGATTTAATCACTGTGCGACCTGGGCTGTCAGCCTGGCACAGCAACGGGGAGAGCTGCACGGGCCAGCATGTCCTTTTATGACAATTTGCGCTCCACAAGCTCTGCAGGCCTGAGCCGAAGAGCTGCCTTTGCTTCTGGTGCGTGGTCAAGGAAAAGGGGGGGCCCCTTTACGACATGACCCCAGAGGCTGCGCCGCCAACTGCAGTAAGTAGAGCAGTGTGGGCGCCATCGCTCTAGCCGCAGAGAGCCTGCCTGCGTGGGCCGGTGGTATGCCCTCTATCAATGGAGCGGGTCCTCCAATGAGATGAGGACCGCTCTAAAGGTCCTGTACAGTGTGGTGCCTGCGGGGTCCCCTGTGGCCATTGGGCCCCCAGTGGCAACCCCTAGTGGTTTATTTGGCACTTACCAGTGCAGGCTTGCTGGCCACAAAGGGACCCCTGGGGCATTCTAGTTGGGGAAGTGCCTTTCCACCATAATTGGTTTCCTCCCTCTTACCGACTGGACCAGAAGGGCAACACCAACGCTGGGATTACCTCCAAAGAGGTAGTGTCTCTTGTCCCTTGCCTTGGGCTCATGAGGTTTTCTTCCGGTTGCTAACCCGCCTCTTGTGATTTCTATTGTGAAGGGGTCACAGAATGCGACTGCAACCAGGCTAGGAGAGGTGCAGGTACCTCTAGGCCTCTGGTTATTTATTGCAAATGTATGTGCTTTTCTCCTACAACCTGCATTTCCGGCGATTGTCTCTTCCATCCTGCATTGCTTGTCCTAAGTAGAGGATTCATATCATTTGCAGTAGATGAGCCTTTCTTTCAACCTACATTTCTGCTCAGGAATGCGCTAGATTTAGCAAAACTCACAGAATTGACTGTAATCAGCCTAACAGTAGCAAAGACCAGTGTGTTGTGCCCTATTGTTTTTATTGTGATATGCTGTGGTTGTCTCTAAACAAGTCTGGATTACCCATGATATATATCGCTTAAGCCTTGTTGTGATCAGGATAACGAGTGATATCTGAGTCCCTGCGTTGGATGCACAGTGTTTATGATTCATGTCGTTTTGGTCTTGTTTTACGTACAATATACTATACATATTTGTATTTAATCCTGTGTGGAGTGTCTTTTGTGGTGTATTCATTGTGTTGCTGTGTGAGAATGTTGGTTAAATGCTTTACACATTGCCTCTGATGTTGGACCTGACTGCTCTGCACCAGTCTACCAGATGGACAGCAAAGGTTATCTTTCGTGTATGACTTACACGTTACGTTTGCGCGATACCACAGTAACTCATTCTTGCACTACAACTCTGCACTTAAACCATTTGTAGTTAAGGCTCTTTAAGTTTTCGTATTTGGGTCTCTTATTGGATTTCCGTTTTACCTCGTAACCGCTGCTCAAAAAATATGCCGTGATCTTTTAAAGGGTCATGCTCAACGTCTACAAGGCCAAAGGCCCTGCAGTTAGCTTTGGGTGTGGCATCTGGGGTTACGTACCCGTAGCCCCATTACAGGCAGCTGACAACATTTCTCTGAGAGGCCTTTTAGAGGTTCCTCAAGGCATTCACAATGAGATCGGTCACAAATAATTGGGGGTCAGGGTATATTTCTGATTTTATGCGTCTATGCCCCTTGCTTTTATGGTTATTCCTCTGGCCTAAGAATGAGTTCAAACTTAGGAGACTCATTTTGCGAGATTGCATGACCGTGGACAACATGTCTCGTGTTCCATGGCTGTCATTCAAAGGAGAAATATTACAGATCTGGGCATACCAGAACTTTTTTGTTTACCATGACCGCATAGTGGAAGGGGACATTCCCTGACAGTTATGTTATGTTAGCCCAATTTTTAAAGCACACAGCTACTCAGCAGAGTGTCCCAGCAATAAGGCTAGGAGCAACAGACCAGAGTACCTAGGTTCACTGCATAAAAAGCCAGGTCTTCAGTTTCCTCTTGAAGGCAGCAAGATTGATGACCATGCGGAGGTCTTTCAGGAGGTCATTCCTGGTGAGCAGCCCTAAGTAGGAGAAAGATCTCCCGCCTTTCCTAAGTGTGTTGATCCGGGGCACACTTTTCAGGCGGGCGGAGGAGGAGGAGTGCAGGGTACGCGCAGGGATGTATTTGTTAACCCTCTGTCTAAGGTACATCACATGTACGTCTTCCAAGGCCTTGTGCATTAAAAACATGGCCTTAAAAATAATTCTTTTTTTTATGGGGAGGTAGTGGAGGGTCCTCAGATGAGAGGACATATGAGGTCTAGGTGGGAGTTTGAGTAGCAGTCTGGACACCAAATTTTGCACCACCTGGAGTCTATTGAGAAGGAAATCTGGGAGACCTTGAGAGGGGGCATTCCCATAATCCAGTCTCATTGTGATCTGAGCCAGAATAACCTTTTTGCCTGCTGGCTCAGACAGGAGAGGTTAAACATGTTTTGGCATGAGAAGAGTGTGGAAGCAAAGGGCAGTAAGAGCTTGCATTTGTGGCTGGAAAGAGAGGGTGCTGTACATTTTGATACCTGGCTTCTTCACAGAGATTTGGGGGGGACCAGGCGGAGGCACATCTTTCGGACAGCAAGTAGTCCTTAGATTGTGGGGGACATCTCCGAAGACCACAATCTCTGTCGCATCTGGGTTGTACTTCTGAAGAAGGCCGTTCACTCCAGGGTGTCCGCGGAGTGAGAGTCTTGACTGAGCGCTCGATGGCCAAGTCATCATGGTCAAATGAGAAAGAGAGATGGAACCTTTCCAGAACCTGGGGATGTTCAGCCACCATCCAAAGCTCTTCACTTATATAAGGTTAAATGTGTTTCATCAGTTGATATTCTCCAAGGGAGGCTGGACAAATGTATGGGAGCTACAACCGCGCACCTATGATAATCCCTCCTCCCCGATACCTTACATATTGTAATGATTGCTCCAGATTTTATAGTTTACATCATCAGTACATTCATCCATTGATCGTAGCCTTGAATTTTAAACAGGTGAGACCAGCGCTCCTGTTCTTACATCTCTTACAGTCCTACAAAGTGTGGTTGTTTTGTCATGTTTTTTTAATCTGGTATGTTACATTGGCGATGAGCTCCTTTGTGTGTTCTTGAGATTGTATTTACAGTGATTAATTGTTATACATTTTGCAATCTTCCCGAAGAGCTCCTGACTGGTTTATACATCGCTCTGTCTGTGTATTTTATATTTTGCATTTGTGCTCTATGTTTTTGTTCTTTGTGGATATATTTGCTCTTGCACAGAGAGTCACACTCTCTTTTTATGGCTGTATTTACTTTTTAGATGTTATGATACAATCAAATAAAATCATTATTGTATATTATTTCAGGTCAGGCGCCTTCCCCAATACCAGGCTTTCAAGAATTTCAAATATATGCGGAAAGAGTCGCCACGTACGGCCATCCTCGGGGTGGTCTTTCAACGTACGTAACCCTTAAGTTCAACTGGGCACCTGAGGAGATAGACGTGGGGCTGAAGTGGGTCCAAGTAATTAGAATAACTGGAAATCATTTGCCGGGGATGGACCCCTGGAAACTGATAATCCTTAATGTCTACATCCACCCTGACAGACAGTCACAGAAAGAAAAACACGTGACCCTGATATCATTCATCAAGTTCCTGCAAAATACTTACTCATTGTGCCCTTTGGTCGTATCAGGTGACTTCAACACTGTCCTAATTGACCAAAACAAGGTGAGGGTGAAGATCAAAGAAGACAAGGGAGGAAAACTGTTAGCATTAAGCCTTAAAGATCTCGGCTTGTCAATTCTAAACGGGAATATTAAGGAGGACATGCCGGCTGCCGCCACATATCTATGTGGCAGGACAAAATCAATAATTGATTACACCATAACAAGTGATGAGTTAACGCCTAAGATTAAAGCGTTTGGAATAGTAGACAGAGTGGAAAGCGACCATCTCCCTCAAATTATAAGTTTGAATTCTGCTCCAAGCTTTGCTCCAACAATGACCTCTTTAGTGCAACACGCATCTAACTTTAACTTGAAAAAAATAAAATGGCATGGGGAGGGTCTGGGTAAAATTATGGACACAGTCAAAGCCCAGGTGGGGTTTCTTTGGACCCCAAAAGGAGGAGGACAGAGTATCCAACTGGGAACAACTGATTCAGGTTTTGCAACACAAGTTCCCAGCAAGCTCAGGAAACTACAGAAAAATCTGCAACAAAAAAGAGCCTTGGTTCAATACGGATCTCAGAACAAAAAAAAGAAAAGTGGCCAAGGAGGTCCGGGCCCTGGCTTACCAAAAAAAAGCAGGACTAACGACAAATATGTCTAGTCTGCGGAAAGCAAGGTGCACTTATAGGAAGGCACTGAATGCGGCAAAATATGCATATAAAGAGTCGATTTGGCATAAATTGCTAATCTCGGGAAAAAATCCGAACAATCGGGATTTTTAGGGCATCATAAATGATCTTAATCAAGGGTCTAAACTCCAGCAGGAAGCGGGGGTTGGAGCAGACATATGGTCTAGACATGTACTGTCACTATACAGCAATACGGAGGCGGGTCACAACAACAGCCCTGGGGTAGTGAAATCAAAAAGAGTCAATAAAACCAGAAAAGGGGAGTTCAAGCAGGAATACCTGGAGAACGGGATAACAGAATTAGATGCTTTAACCTGTAAAAACAATCTAAGGTTGATAATCTCAAGACTAAGGACAGAGGGGGCAGCTGGACCTAACGGGTTACCAAACGCAATTTTTAAGCACGACCCGGACCTGTGGTCAGAGATACTAACACCAATGTTTAATCAAATATTTAAACATGCAGAGTTACCGAACTCCTGGAAAGGGAGTATCATCAATCCCATTTTTAAGAAAGGTGATCCCCGAAACCCCTCGAACTATAGACTGATATCTTTAATAGACGTCGAGGCCAAATTATATGCCTCTTGCATTTTAGCACAACTACAAGCCTGGATCTCGGAAAAAAAGATCATGCCAAAATTCCAAACTGGATTCAGGCAAGGAATGGGAACAATAACAAACTTAACCTGCCTATCAATTCTTATAGATCAAGCAGCAGAAAAAGGTAAGCGGCTATATGCTTGCTTTATTGATATCAAGTCCGCCTTCGACCGAGTAAATAGAGAGCGCTTATGGAGTAAATGGGAGAATTGGGGGCTGCCACACCAGCTTTTAATAGCTATTCAAGCGTTACATGAAAATACTTGGACAAAGGTGAAATTGGGAAATGGCGGTTGTACAACAGGATACATCTCCACGCACGAAGGTCTAAAACAAGGCTGTGTTTTAGCACCCACCCTTTTCAACCTCTTCCTGGCTGACCTCCCTAGGGCAATCGAGTCAGCTGACTGTCATCCCCCACACCTGGCTAACAACCCAATCCACTTTCTTCAATATGCTGACGACATAGTGTTGTTGAGTAAAACCCCAATCGGTCTACAAAGAGCCATTAACAACCTCACTTCATACCTGGAAAAGGAAAGTCTGGAATTAAATAAAGAAAAGACAAAAGTTGTCAGGCTGGTTGACCCGAAGAAACTAAAATATAAATGGACGGCACAAGGGTTACCAGTAAAAGAACAAGAGAACTATAAATATTTGGGCCTAATAATAACAAAAGGAGTCAGTCACAACAATCACAAAACAGCATTAAAAACAAAGGCACAAGCCCTTATCTTCGCCCATCGCTCCATAAAAGCTAAAATGGATTGCCCCAACTACAGCCACCAACTAAAAGTAATGGCAGCCCAGATAATTCCGACTTTATCCTACGGTTTGGTAACATGGTGTGGGAAGGAGGCCGATCTACTAAACATCTTACAGACCAAAATTTATAAAGCAGTCTTCAACCTGCCAAAATCTGCTTCGGCTGCACAAGTTAGGCTTGAATTCGGACTGCAAAACCAGAAACATCGGAGTATGAGCAGTTTTGTGAAACTCTGTAATAAACTTCGATCTGCCCACACAGACACACTGGATTGGCTGAGTTGGGAGGAAATAAAACAACGTGGAGAATCCGAAAAGCCGACCACTTGGGGTCAGTATTTGAAACAGTGTGTGGAAATGCTGGAGTTGGATTCAGTCTGGAAATCAGGGTGTGAAAAGGCACTGTTTAGTAAATTAGCTAATGCGGCGGCCAAAAGGAAATCTTTTATGGAAGACAAAGAGACATTGGCAAAACGTCGGCATGGCTGGACAATCATGAACTCTTTCAGACCTTCAAAACCTTTGCCCTACCTAGCTTCCCACTTCAATGCCCATCTTAAAAACGTATTTATTGCTTATAGGATGGGGATGCATGTCTCAAAAGACCTATTACCGTCTTGGAAACCACCGCACCAGACGAAACAATGCCGTCTCTGCGGGTATTATACAGAAACCTTGGATCATCTTTTCTGTATATGCCCGGCCCTGATAAAACAGAGACGCCAATTTTTGAAACAAATTTTAAAGGTGCTTAATATTCGATCTTGCAGACAGGCAGTCACTTGTTGGCTAAGTGGCTCCTCGATTATTTTAGCTTGCCGTGGAGTTAAATTCTTCGAAGAAGTAATGAAACTCCTTTCTTAACCTCCGGACAGTATAAGTACATCTTCTGATAGTAAGACCAATTATTTATTTCCAGTATTAAACACCTTTTAAAATGGAAAAAAGAGATTTTATTCATTATAATCGTATTCACAATGTGTATTTTGTAATAGTATTAATTTATTATGCAAATAAAGTTCTTTGACTCTTTGACTCTTCAGGTCATGCGCCTTCCCTCTCAACCGTCCGTGAGACGTCGTTTGACCCCATGAGCCCTGGACACACCCGGCGTTTCTTCTATGCGCAGCCTCCTCGCACCCATCCTCGAGTACCACAACAGGGGTGTCACATGTGCACTGACAATAGTCAGTTGCACCTAAAACTACACATGGAGTCGGTGACTGACAGCATCTTGCAGTTTGATGGATGCCTTTCAGGAGTGAATGTTTCGGAAAAAAAACATGTCTAAATCAGGAACTCTGCTGCTGGGCAGCAGGGCTTCACCCCCACGGGTGCAGGAGCTGTGGGGACAGAGGTGGGGACAGAGGGGACGGGGAGGGGAGGGATGAGGAGGACCACTGACCCTGACGTTTGAAAAGAGACAGACATGCAGTCCCTTCATTCATTTTTCAGTGTATTAGAAGGCTGGGGACTGAAGAACGAATGACGTTTAGGGGGCTCCTGACTTAAAGTAGCATGTCTCTTTTCCCAAGCGCCCAACACCCGTTGCTCTCAAAGGGGTTCAGACCCCCCTCTCCCCCCCACCCGTCTCCTGTGCTGAAGCGGGGGCTGCTGCAGCTTCCATGGCACAGAGGGTTCTCGTCTGATGTGTGGGCTCCACTCTACTCCACAGGTCACTCAAAGGCCTTTTAAAAGTAGAGGAGGCTTTGGGTTTTTGTCCCTTCTTGTGCCCCCTGCATCTTACGCTTTCTTTACCCCACTTGTGAGGTGTCAATTAAAGGCTTGGTGGGGGCAGAGAAACAGGCATGAATGGCTCCATTAGCATCTCTCCCCATTGACAAACACACTGCAGTGGTACCGTGTCACACTCTTTACCACAAGTGAGAGGCTGTGCAAGTTTTCCATAAAATATAAATGAGGAATATGGCTGCATTGTATCCCCAAGGAGCTGTAACACAAATAAGTATGACAGAATATAAATGTTAATGGCTTTCTTTTTTATTTTCTTAGCACGTTGAAACCATTCAGAACATAAAGACGCTATTTCAACGAAAGCCCTCTGTATCCTTCATCTCTTCTCATTCCAGGTTGTGTTTAACAAAGTGCATTGTGGGCGCTGTAGGCTCTGTTGTGTCGCATTTTACTTCTGCACAATCTGTTTTGGGGGTCATTGGTTGAACTTATGGACCTTTGAGCTGCTTGAAGCACCAGGCTTGCTCCTCTGAAGATTGGTACCCTTCATCTTATACCAAACATAGGTCACCAGGCACTCACACACTTCTATCCATCCTCACATTAGAATCAGTCTAGAACAACCTATATCTCACTTCTTTGTACCTTATATTCATGCATAAGAGCAGCGAAACCACATGATAGTAGCACAACTCTGATCACCACATATAATATATGTGCAACCTTTGGGTGTTAAACATACTAATGAGGTGACACCTTTGCCCGTGATGTTAGAATGTGTAAAAATTGCAATATAATGTAGTAATACCATCACACAGCGTGGCACGTTATGCAGCATCATTTGTTTTTACAGCTGCATAAGTAGAGTCAATGCTGTGAAATAGTTTGGTCCTCCCTGAACTGTGGGTGATTCATTGCGCTAAGAGTAAAGCTCACTTCGTTAATATGGAGGTGGGCGAGCCAACAAATTCACAGGGCGAGCCGAGTGAGAGCCGAGCCAGGGTCTGGCTTGGGGTTTGTAGCCCGTGCACGGGTTGAGCCCTGGAAAGGTTCGCCATGAAAATCATGGACAAAACATTACTGAAACTATGATGGAGGCTCGTCACATTTCATAAATGTGTATTTCGATAACATGTGGACGTTTTAACATTAATACGTCACATTATAGCACTGCACTCAGAAGTATTTATTAAAAGGGTGACGTGAATCCTTTCTGCTGCCCACATTCTTATAATTAGAGCATCATTATAGTCTATTAAATGAAGCAGAGTAGGTTTTGCACAGCTGGTACTCCGAACCCATATATTTGAAGGTGCTTTCAAATGCAATAGTGAAGAAAAAGAAAGATGGGTAAAATAAAATATATGCCGAAATTCACACAATTTGGTTAAGCAGGGAAGCCACGATTAATCCAGATTTTCTGTTTTCACTTTGTACAAATCAGCCACTAAACTGGTATTTATTTGTCTCTCCTTTTTACCTCAAATGTTGAGGTTTTGCTTTTATCTTATTGTTCATGAGGGTAGAGTGAGGGAGGCAGGCAGAAGCCACATGGAAGCTCGGCTTGTTATGGGGTTGAGGTTCCAAAAGGACCCTGCTCTGAGCCAGGGCCAGAGCCAGGCTTCAGGCTCGAGCCCGCTGGAGCTTTCCGTGGCTCACTCTCCTCTAGCTTAATGTGGTAAGATAAGATGCATTTTATAAAGCGCTCAAATGCTGCGGCTTCTTGGCGCTGGAAGTGTGAAGAGGGACTGTATTGTTGACAACGGCGACTTAGTTAGTGGGGAACAACCTGGATTTTAGTAATTTCCTAAAATGTTGCCTGTTGTATTGCATTCTCATCCCGATAGGCATCTGATTCCACAGTTTAGCTGCACAATGTGATAGACTCCGACCTCCCCATCTTATATAGTGCCTTGTGCAACAAACAGAGGGGTATATCTACAAAACGGTGATAGAAAATTATTTTCGTCCGAAAAGCGGCTATCATTTTATCGCCTAATTAGCAAGGTCACGCTTACGCGTGAAACCTTGCATTAGCGCACGGATTCCTAATGCTCAGCGTTGCATCTCTAATGAGATGCAAAGTGGGCGTTCCTGACCTGACATGACAGGAGAAATGTCGCTAAGCGACATTTCTCCTATCATCAAGCCCCACGCTATGAAGCATAGCGGCAAGAAAAGTAGCGATAACCCCTGTTATCGCTACTTTCCTTACGCCTGCTTCAGGACTGACTTAGCCATGATATCCTACGGAAGGTGCATATCATGGCTGTTGGACCCGGCCTCGTGGCGTGGCCCATTCAGACACGTAGCGACACCAGGCTACCCCCTACACCCCACACAACACTGACTAGCGTAGCCTCCCCGACCCAGAACCCGGGGTTACCCCTGTCCTCCCCTCCATCTTCCCGACACCAGGCACCCTTCCCATTCCATCGGCCTCTCGGCCTCCAGTACCCGGCCCAGCACCCCAGATGGCCGCCCTCGATCCAAGCGCAACCCCGGCCTAGTCGCGCCATGCCGGCTGGGGGGAGAGAGAGCTCCTGGTGAGCAGGAGAGGGAGGAGTAGTTTTCATTCACACCTGGCCTCCTCCCAAGAGATAGTTTCGATCGCCCTCCGGCCACCCTGAGGGCTGGCTCCACGCCTGCTGCGTGTCTGGGATCCCTCCCGACCCCGCTTTGAAAGGATCAAAGGGCCGCGTGGCAAGAACCCCCAACAAACGACCCCCAGGCGCTAAGACCCCTGCCCGTGAGGACTCCGGACATCAAAGAGGAGTCGACCTATAACAAGGGGCGCCCTGGGACCCTCGGCAGTTGAATCCTGGAACGAACAAGCCCTGCTGACGTGGTCGCGGCTGAAGAACATCCCCACAACATCCTACGGAACTCTTGGAACCTTGGGGAGCCCTGCAGACAGCGTCGCGGCTCTACCTGGCAGAGACGGACTTCTGCCTAACGACATCCGAGCCCTGCTGACGTGGTCGCGGCTCACCTTGCACCCTGGAGAACTCTGATCCCTGCTGAGTGACTCGCGGCTCTTGGAAGATTGTCCGACCTCCGACACCCGGACTCGAGTCCTGCAGAGTGGACACACGCTCAAGAGACATTTCGGTCCGGCTTGACCCCAAAGATCATCTCGTATCCCCCGGCTCGAGGATTGAGAGCTGTGCGCCGGATACGCTCCCGCGTTGACCCCGATCCTAAGACTGTCCCGCTACCCCTACCCCAACCGAGACTTTGTGAGCCCTTGCTCTACTTGTACATACTCCTGCGGATCATAAAGATCCTGATATTGCTAGATAAAGCATATGTATTCCAGAATCTACGGTGTGGTGTCTCTGTGTTGCCTGGTGCTGAACCAGCGAGTACGATCCTAGGTGTGAGGCCCAGTCCTGAAGGGGTCTCCGACCGGTGCTCGGCTATTTCTCCTGGAAGGGTGGGCGCAGGGTGGCCAAGCACATACTCTGTCCTCCCCTGGGGCTAGCCCTTCTAACACTGGTCTCAAGCGACGGGATCCGAGCCTGCAATCTAGAGATCGTACAGCGAACAGCTGACGCACTACCGAAAAAAGACAAAAGAAGAAGCCACCATGAGCACCACTGAAACCGACGCGAGCGCTACGTTTTGTGTACAGCGGTTAGAAGAATACACACACAAGGAGCTGAAACAATTTTGCAGACAACGGAAGATCGCTACCACTGGTCTAAACACCAAGGAAGACATGCAACAAGCCCTGAAAGCCTGGGTGGAGTCCGGAGCCGCCCTCCCCCGACTGGACGAACTCGGTGAGGAGACAGAGCGGCCGGACGAGCTCAGGAGCTTCCCGAGAACAAGCAATAACCCCCAAGCACAAAGCAACGCAGCGGGTGGGGGCTGGTCCCCGGAAGACACCACAGACAGAGAAAGGGACCGAAGTCATGAACTGGAAATGGCCAAACTGAAAATAGAAGGCGAGATAAAAGCTAGCGGTAGAACAACTCAGAGTACAAGGAGAGCTAGAGGAAAAGAAGTTACAACGGGAACACAAAGAAAAGAAACTTCGGCTGGAGCACGAGCGTAGCTTGAAGGAAATAGAGTTCAGAGCACGGAGCGAGGGAGCTCGACCCTTGGGGGGCCAAGAACCCGCACCCCTGGGGGAACCGAAAGTCCACATCCCTAAGGATGTGGTCAAAGAGTACTATCGGAATGATGACATTCAGCAGTGGTTCAAAGCCTACGAGGTAGCCATGACCTCCCACCGCGTTCCACAAAAGGACTGGGGGGCCGGGTTATGGGGGCGATTCCTGAGCGAAGGACGAGACACCCTCCTCGACCTACCGGCCTCCATGCAAACATCCTACAGCCACATGAAGGAGGCCCTCTTCACGAAATACGGCCTCACCCCCGAAATGTATCAGCAGCGGTTCCGGGACTGCCCAAAGATCCCAGGCACCACCTGGGTGGAATACGTAAACTTTTACAGCCGAGCGCTGTAGCAAAGTAACCACCTTCGAAGAGTTGACTGACCTCATTGCCTGGGAACACTTGTCCACAAACTGTTTTGTAGAACTACGCCAGCACCTGCTCGACAGCAAACTCACAGACCCTCAGCAGACAAGGACCCCGGGTGAATATCACATGTTTCCGCTGTCAACGGCTAGGGCATTACGCCAGCGACCCTCAGTGCCCCATGGCCCAGAAACACCCCACAACAACTTCCCCAGCCCGACACCTGGCCACCGTGACCCTAGGGGAGGAGTTTGAGGACCCCGAGGGATGGGAACGTGCAGCCATGGCCCTAGTCTCTCTAGGAGATTGAGATATGATTCCCGGGGACCCCCTACCCGCAAACACCAAGAAGTACCGCCAGATTGTAAAGGTCAACGGCCACCCGGTGGAGGCCCTTCGCGACACCGGGGTGAGCATCACTGGTGTCCTCAGCCACTTAGTCCATGCGGACCAGATCATCCCCAATGTCTTTTGCCCTGTGATAGCTTCCGACAACACTGAGAGTCTGTGTAAGGTGGCCTTGGTACCATTCGAATGGGGGGGAGTAACCGGAACCTTGCGGGTGGCTGTCCGAACCGCACAACCCGTGGACTGCCTCCTGGGAAACGACCTGGAAAGTTCCCCCTGGAGACAGGTCGAGTGCAAGACCCACCTCGGGATGATGGGTCTACCAGAATGGGTGTGCGCAACCACCCGATCCATGGCGGCCCGACTACCCCCCCGCGGGGGAGTCGAGGACGAAACCCCCAGCACCCCCTCCGTGGCCCAACCCGGAGATGATCCTGTTGAACCTCACACCCTATCCCCAGGAGAAGATCCCCCCGCCGCTGACGGGTCCGTTCAGCCCGACCACGCGCAGATCACAGAGTTAGGTGATCTGCCCGAGTTGGCCCAGTGGCGCCACGAAGGGGGCCCCTCCCGAGAGGAGTTCTGCAGAGAACAAGCGACCTGTCCTTCCCTGGTCGGACCCCGGCAACAGGCCGCCGCCCAAGCCGCGGGCGACCAAACGGGAACCCACTTATTGTATTGGGAGAATGGCCTCCTGTATAGCGAACAGCGGGCTGCCGAGCTATGGTCAGCCCGGGTCCTGGTGGTACCCCTACGCTTCCGAGACTTCCTCCTGGGCTTGGCCCATGATGTACCCCTGGCCGGCCACTTGGGCCAGGACAAGACCTACCATCGCCTAGTAACGCACTTTTATTGGCCAAAAATGCGAGCCCATGTAGAGGCCCACTGCAAGTCCTGCCCCACATGCCAAGCCAGTGGTAAAAGTGGAGGGAAGCGCAAGGCCCCCCTCCAGCCCTTCCCAGTCGTCAGTACCCCTTTTGAGCGGGTCGGAATTTACATCGTGGGGCCCCTGGATCCCAAGACTGCCCAGGGTCATCGCTTTATCCTCGTCCTAGTGGACCATGACACCCGATACCCAGAGGCCATCCCCCTCCGCACCGTCACGGCCCCAGTGGTGGGCTGGGCCTTAATGGGGATCTTCTCCCGGGTAGGGTTCCCCCGAGAGGTCGTGAGCGACCGAGGTACCAATTTTATCTCCAGATCTCATATAAATTCACTACCCCTTACCATCCCCAAGGCAATGGTCTAGTGGAGCGGTTTAACAGAACTCTGAAGGGAATGATCATGGGTCTCGAGGAGCCCCTGCAGCGTAAGTGGGACGTCCTCCTCCCCTGCCTCCTGTTCGCCTACCGGGAAGTCCCCCAGAAGTCCTTGGGGTTCAGCCCATTTGAGTTGCTGTATGGGCACCCAGTCTGAGGCCCCCTGAGCTTGGTCAAAGAGGGATGGGAGACGGCACCCCGGAACCCCCCACAGGACGTGTTCCGGTACCTGTTGACTCTCAGGAACCAGACTCGGAAGTTCCGAGAGCTGGCCGAGGCCAACCTCGAGGCGAGCCAGGAAGAAATGAAGTGCTGGTACGACCAGAACGCCACGCTGGTCGAGTTTCAGCCCGGGCAGCAGGTCTGGGTGATGGCCCCCGTGAAGCCGTGCGCCTTCCAAGACAAATGGACTGGGCCCTTCAAGGTGGTCGAGCGGAAAAGTCAGGTGACCTACGTGGTGGACGTCCAGTCCCCTCGGAACCCTCTTCGGGTCCTCCACGTGAACCGCCTCAAGCCTCACTTCGTGCGGACGGAGTTGAGCTTGCTCCTGGCCACAGACGATGGGGCAGAAGAGGAAACGGAGCCTCTTCCTGACCTCCTGCGTGCCAAAGGAAAAGACGGCTCCGTGGAGGGGGTGATCCTCTCCCCCTCCCTCACACCCCGACATCACGAGGACTGCCGCCGGCTCTTGGGCCAGTTCTCCGACCTGTTCTCCCTCGTCCCCAAGGTCAAGGACTGGTGCGTCCACGACGTGGACACAGGAGACAGCCCACCGGTACGGCACCGAGCCTACCGCGTCCCCGACCGAGTCCGGGCCTGCATCCAGGCAGAAGTATCGAAGATGCTATCTCTCGGGGTGATCGAGCCCACAGACAGTCCTTGGGCCAGCTCCGTGGTACTGGTCCCGAAAGCAGCTGCCCCTGGTGTTGCCCCCGAACTACAGTTCTGCGTGGACTACCGGGGGCTCAATGCGGTCACCCGCGCAGACGCTCACCCTCTCCCCCGTGCAGATGAGCTCATTGACCGCCTTGGGTCTGCTCAGTTCCGCAGCACCTTCGATTTGACCTGCGGATACTGGCAGATTGCACTCACGGAGGGCGCCAAGGAGCGGTCCGCCTTCTCCACCCCGGATGGGCATTATCGCTTCCGAGTGATGCCATTCGGGATGAAAAATGCCCCGCCCACCTTTCAGCGACTGGTGAATAGGGTCCTGGCCGGGCTGGAAGAATTCAGCGCTGCCTATCTGGACGATATTGCGGTATTCAGTTCCGAATGGGGTGAGCACCTCCAGCACCTCCGGAGGGTCTTGGGGGCCCTGCGCCAAGCCGGCCTCACAGTGAAGGCCAGCAAATGCCAGATTGGGCAAGGATCGGTGGTCTACCTGGGGCACCAGGTCAGCAGCGGGCAGGTCGCCCCTCTCCAACCTAAGATTGACGCCATCCTGGCCTGGGAGCCACCAACCACCCAAACCGAAGTCCGAGCCTTCCTGGGCCTCACTGGTTACTACCGGAGGTTCATTCAAGGTTACGGCAGCCTCGTAGGACCTCTCACGGAGCTCACATCCAAAAGACAACCTAAAAAGGTACAGTGGAGCCCTGCCTGCCAGGCGGCGTTCGACGCCCAGAAACTCGCCGTGTGTACAGCCCCTGTGCTCCAAGCCCCCGATTACTCCAAAGAGTTTGTGGTCCAAACGGATGCTTCCGAGCATGGCATCGGAGCCGTCCTCTCCCAGCTCAATGAGAAGGGCGTAGATCAGCCCGTGGCCTTCATTAGCCGAAGGTTATTGCCCCGAGAGCAACGATGGAGCACCATTGAACGCGAGGCGTTCGCCGTAGTCTGGGCTCTAAAGAAACTGCGACCCTACCTCTTCGGAACCCACTTCCGAGTCCAGACGGATCATCGACCCTTACGGTGGCTCATGCAGATGAGGGGGGAGAACCCCAAATTGCTACGATGGTCCATCTCCCTCCAGGGGATGGACTTCACAGTAGAGCATCGCCCTGGCAACGACCACGCCAACGCTGACGGCCTCTCCAGATTCTTCCGCCTCAGCGAAGAGAACCCCCAAGAAGATGGGTAGTTCTCTCCAGCCTTCAGCTGGGGGGGACGCGTGTTGGACCTGGCCTCGTGGCGTGGCCCATTCAGACCCGTAGCGACACCAGGCTACCTCCTACACCCCACACTACACTGACTAGCGTAGCCTCCCTGACCCAGAACCCGGGGTTACCCCTGTCCTCCCCTCCATCTTCCCGACACCAGGCACCCTTCCCATTCCATCGGCCTCGCGGCCTCCAGTACCCGGCCCAGCACCCCGATGGCCGCCTCGACCCAAGCGCAACCCCGGCCTAGTCGCGCCATGCCGGCTGGGGGGAGAGAGAGCTCCTGGTGAGCAGGAGAGGGAGTAGTAGTTTTCATTCACACCTGGCCTCCTCCCAAGAGATGGTTTCGATCGGCCCTCCGGCCACCCTGAGGGCTGGCTCCACGCCTGCTGCGTGTCTGGGATCCCTCCCGACCCCGCTTTGAAAGGATCAAAGGGCCGCGTGGCAAGAACCCCCAACAAACGACCCCCAGGTGCTAAGACCCCTGCCCATGAGGACTCCGGACATCAAAGAGGAGTCGACCTATAACAAGGGGCGCCCTGGGACACTCGGCAGTTGAATCCTGGAACGAAAGAGCCCTGCTGACGTGGTCGCGGCTGAAGAACATCCCCACAACATCCTATGGAACTCTTGGAACCTTGGTGAGCCCTGCAGACAGCGTCGCTGCTCTACCTGGCAGAGACGGACTTCTGCCTAACGACATCCGAGCCCTGCTGACGTGGTCGTGGCTCACCTTGCACCCTGGAGAACTCTGAGCCCTGCTGAGTGACTCGCGGCTCCTGGAAGATTGTCCGACCTCCGACACCCAGACTCGAGTCCTGCAGAGTGGACACACGCTCAAGAGACATTCCGGTCCGGCTGGACCCCGAAGATAACCTCGTATCCCCCGGCTCGAGGATTGAGAGCTGTGCACCGGATACGCTCCCGCGTTGACCCCGATCCTAAGACTGTCCTGCTACCCCTACCCCAACCGAGACTTTGTGAGCCCTTGCTATACTTGTACATACTCCTGCGGATCATAAAGATCCTGATATTGCTAGATAAAGCATACGTATTCCAGAATCTACGGTGTGGTGTCTCTGTGCTGCCTGGTGCTGAATCAGCGTGTACGATTCTAGGTGTGAGACCCAGTCCTGAAGGGGTCTCCGACCGGTGCTCGGCTATTTCTCCCGGAAGGAAGGGGGCAGGGTGGCCAAGCACATATTCTGTCCTCCCCTGGATCTAGCCCTTCTAACAATTGCTAAGTTTGTGAGGCCCTATCAACAAGCTAACGCCATATTGCGTGAGATTATTTCTGGGTTTGCAGCGATAATCTCACGTTTGGCAGTTAGCGCTAGGATTTTTATCGCTTTTGAGATAAGCGTTGCTGATAGCACGCTATCTCAGCGATAAAAATCCACGTTAGCCGGCGATAATTATCCTAGCACTAAGGGCCTTAAATTCTACTCATTGCTGAATAGGGAGCCAGTGTCGAGATCTTATGCCAGCCGAGGTAGGATGGCCTCTGGGAATGTTCAATAACAATAGTGCAGCAGCATTTTGTAACAATTGTAGTTTCATCCTCTGAGCCTTGTCAATGCCTATAAAGAGTGCATTGCAGTAGTCTATTTTCAAAAGAATAAGAGCTACTACCATCGACTTCCTGAGTTCCTGAGGGATAAATGGGAAAATTGTCCGTAATGTCTTCAGTAAAAAGAAGCAGGAGGGAGTTAGACGATTGATCTGGGCCGCAAAATTAAGCTGATCATCAAAGATTAATCCTAGGTTCTTGGCCTTAGCTGTTGGACGAGGACATTCACCGGCCTCAATCAGCCACCAGTTTTGATTCCACAGGGATTGTCCCTTGCCGAGCTCCACTACCTCTGTTTTATCAGTATTGATCTTAAGAAAATTATGGGTCATCCAGCTCATGATTTCCGTCATGCAGGCATGGAAGCTAATGGCGGTGGTCTCTGGCTGTTTAGATACGGAAATGACAAGCTGCTATTCGTCCGCATAAGAAACCAGAATAAAGCCATGCTCTCTGATGAGTCTGGCCTATGGAGTAACATAGATATTAAATAGAGTCGGTGACAGGGCTGATCCCTGCGGCACTCCGCACGGAAGATGAAATGTGTCGGATTGTAGATTTTCCCAGTGTATGTTTTGCTCCCTGGAGGCTAGAAACGAGGAGAGAAAGGCCAGAGCCGTATTCTAAATCCCCACAGCCTTCAGCCGCCGCATTAACACCGTATGATTCACCGTGTCAAATGCTGCTGATAGGTCTAAGAGGCTAAGGACAGCTCGGCCCCCCCCATCCGCCTGTCTGCGGATTTCCTCCGTTGCCAATAAATATCAAAGCAGTCTCAGTCGAGTGACATGACCGAGATCCGTGCTGACTTGAGTCAAGCAGATTATTGGAGTTTAGATATTGGGCTGGCTCCCTGTTGACTGATTTTTCAATGGTTTTGGCTGCTACTGGCTGGCATGAAATAGGTCGATAGTTTTCGACCTTGGTAAGGTCCAGGGTAGGCTTTGCCAGGATCGGCCTAATACACGATTTTTTCCATGCACAAGGATACACCCCTGACTCGAAAACTTTATTTAAAAGGGGAGTTAGATGTAAACTGATCTTCCCAGAGACCAGGTGCATAGTGGCCGGTGGACAGGGATCATTAGGTGATCCTGGTTTAATGGTAAGGAGGATTGTTCACTTCCTCGTGAGTGAGAGACTGGAAACTGGTTAATTGGCACTGAAGCGCCTTCTCCTCCAGTGGCGGCCTGTTACAATCGTCCGCGACAGGAGCGGAGTTCAGGAGGTCGCTGTAGATCAGTTGTACCATAGTCTGGAAGAAATTAGCCAGCTTATTACAGAAGGCTTGATCCGGCCTAAACTGGTGAGCCTGTTGTGGTTTAGACAACAGCTGGATGGATTTAAAAAGCTCCCTAGAGGAGTTTTTAGCCGCCTTCATTCTTAATGTGAGTTATGCTGATTTGGCTTTTATAATGGCCTCCTTGTATTGTTCTAAGACTAAATGATATGACAGTTTGTGCTCCTTACTATAATCAGACCTCCATGTACGTCCGATTCTCCTACATTTGGCCGTTATGATTTTAAGATCTGGTCCATACCTTGGCAAAGTTGCCGGATTTCTTCTTGCTCTGATAGTTTTTTCGGGCGCTACATGGTTGACTGCTGTTCTGATCCATTTATCAAACTGGTCGGCTGCGTGATTGTTGTCAGTCACTAGTAAGGGAGGGCCTTTTCTAATTCGATCGCTTGAATTTTACTCCATAATAGAATTTTTACCATGGATGGCTTGTTTGAGATTTCATGATTAGGCTAGATTAAATTAATATTAAAATATACAGCTTTATGATCCGTCCATGGTAAAGGGCAGATTTTGGTCAGGGTGATGGCGGGGTTATTAGTGAATATGCCATCAAGCGTGTGGCCGGCAGTGTGCGTAGGTTCAGATGTGATTTGAATTAGGCCATAGGCTGCTTGGTTATCCAGTAGCCTGCTAGTGTCTGAGCTGTTATTTATTTCCATATGGAAATTAAAATCACCCAGGATGGTAAGCGAAGGGTATTCTAAGCAGGATTCAAGTAGGGTCTGAAGAGCTTGAGTGAAGGCAGCTCTGGGACCAGGTGGCCGATGCAAGAGTAGGCCTTGGAAAGTCGAGATGCTATTTATTTTAAACGTAAAACGCATTGCCTCCGCCGGTAGCAGTGAAATTGATTCAACTCGCACATTTAAGTCGATGCGATGGATTATCGGTATTCCCCCTCCTTCGTTCCCTACCCTGTCTTGGCTAGTTACTGAGTAGCCAGCAGGGAGTGCAATATTCCAGTCAGGGTCAGAGGCCAGATTGGTCCAGGTCTCAGTCAGGAATACTATATCCGGATTAGAAAGCTGCAGCAGACATTCAAACTGGTACTTATGTTTGACCAGTGAACGGGTGTCGAGCAATAAACACTGAAGAGACTGATCTTGAGGCACCCTAACAGTTCTGCCAGAATGTCTAATACGACCAGTTAAGGTACCTGAGCCATTGGTAGGGATCCGCGGGGCAGCAATCTTTTCCTTCCACCCGCCAGCCCCTGACATAGCCGCATTCGCAGCAACCTCATGTGTGGCTGGTGCCGTGCCGTGCTAAAGCACTTGACATCGCCGTATGTTTCCCACTTATGACAAACAACAGGAGTACAGCACCCACCTGTCCTGAGTGCAAGCCATTGATTTTTGGTAAAACTCTGGGACACAGAAAGACCAGGGGTTCTGGCGCTGGGCACTCTCCGGGCACCGACGGGCGCAGACAGGCTTGCCTTTGGCTTGCCAGCGGCGCGCAAGCAGCGCGGTCGCGCCAGTGTGGTTTTTATAGCCAGGGATGGTTGCAGCTAGAACGCTGACCAGATATCTGTATGTGTTATCGGTTGGTGCACTTAGGAGTAGTGACTTGAGTGTTTATAGATCTATGAGGTCCCAGCCTTGGAGTGAGAGTGCTGAATATGTTGGAAAATTATAAAATGGATTAGACGCTGCCCACAGTTTAGGATAGACTGCAGAAAATGTGCAGAAAGACTCAAGATTAAATTTACTAACTTATTTCACCAGGTTGTGTCACAAAAAAAGTGAAACAAATCCTGGACAAAGTGTTGTGCTGGAATTTACTTTCCAAAACACATCCTGATGTGTGTTGGAAAGCTACATAACATAAAGCAAAGTAGAGCTATGCGCTACTTTGCAGCAAGAGGGCGTTCCATGGGTTTTACGTGGGCATTCCCATTAGACGTGAGCCAACAAATGAACATGGAGAGCTGAACCAGGGGTCCGGTTCGAGTCTTAGAGCCTGTGAGCGAGTCAAGCCCTGAGAATATATTTACTATGTAAATCATACAACAAACATCACAAAAAATATGATAACATCTCTTCAAAATTCAAACATTTGCATTTCTTTAATATGTGGAAGCTTTAACATTAAAAGGGCGCATTATAGAACTCCACTGAGAAGTACTTGTTAAAAGTGACAGTTTTCTACCACTGGTAGTCTGAACTCACATTTTTGAATGTCCTTTCATAGGCAATAATGAAGTAGAAAGAGTTTTGCTAAAATAAAATATTTGCTCGAGATCACACAATTTAAGAAGGAAAGCTGCAAATTATTAAGGTTTTCTGGTTTCACTTAGTACAAATCAGCCAGTTATTGGGTATCTATTTGTCTTCCGTTATGTTAAGGCTGTATTTTTACCTTTTAGTGTATTTTTCTACAATATTTCATAATATAGAGCAAATTCGACCCAATGGTTTCGGAGCACTTTATAATAGCATCAGGTACATTACACAAGATCACATGCATTGTTTATTAGCATGGGGAGATTAAGTGATTGGCCCAGAATCACTGGGGGGCATATTAACAAGGAACAGGAAAAATTAACGCTAAGGGCGCTTAGCGTTAATTTTTTTAACGCCCGCTATCGCTGGATAATATCGCCTGGTTATCGGGTTATTAACAACACTACCCGCCTAGCCGATAAAAAATCCAGCGATAGTGGCATTTTGAGAGGTTATCGCTGGTAATGCAGCGATAAAACTACAAGGATAGGGATATCCTTGTTGATAGCCCATTGTGGATTTAGCCATGTAATCCACCTCCCATTGGATTACATGGCTAAATCTGAAAATTAGCAGACGTGAAAAAGCAGCGTTAATCGTGGTTAGCACCGCTTTTTTTGTCTCTAACAGGGTTAGCGTGAAGCTTGATAATAGGAGGAATGTCGCTTAGCGACATTTCTCCTATTATTTTGCTCTGGAACGCTCACTTTGCCTCTCATTAGAGATGCAAGGGGAAGCGTAGAGTAAAAGGGTGCTAACATGCCAATTTGCATGTTAGCACCCTGTTGTTGATAGGGTGCTAGTTTTATCTCTGCTTTTTTGGCTTTTAAAGACAAAAAAGCGGAGATAAAGCCCTTGTTAATATGCCCCAGGATGCTGAGCTGACACAGAGTCTCAAATCTGGTCCCCAGTTCCCCAGTCGGGAGCTGTGACAGTAATGCCACATCCTGGGTGGAGGGAGGGAGGCTGGCAGAAGCCACATGAAAGCTCGGCTCGTTATGGGTTGGAGGTTCTAACAGGACCTCCAGCTGAGCCAGAACCAGCCTTCCAGCTCAAGCCTTGCTCCAGCTTTCAGTGCCTCTCCCACATCTAATTCCCTCTGTGGTTTTTGATGTAAAGCGTTATTTACTGAAAAACGATAGGCAGGACCTTATGCCAAAAGTTTACATTTCCTCGAAGCAGACATAAAGAATGAACAAAGTTTTCTTTTCTCTAAACCTTCAAAACTTTATGCTTGCACATCACTTTACAGCACACATACCGTGGTAAAATATGAAACTATGTTAAAGAATAGTTTTTGTACAGAAGGGTACACTTCCACTATAAAAGCCTATGCCTGGCATCACACACACACACACGCACACACACACACACACACACACGCACACACACACACACACACACACACTAAAGTGCATGTCTATGTGCATTGGCACAAGGCAGCCAAATGTAAGCAAGCCCACGGAGAGACAAAACCGGCGTCGTACCTTAGTAGATGTAGTGCTGTTCTGCTCTCTCCTATTGATCCTTAGTAGATCTGGCACTCTTCTACTCTCTCCTATTGATCCTTAGTAGATCTGGCGCTGTTCTACTCCTCCTATTGATCCTTAGTAGATCTGGCACTGTTCTACTCTCTGCTATTGATCTTTAGTAGATCTGGTGCTGTTCTACTCTCTCCTATTGATCCTTAGTAGATCTGGTGCTGTTCTGCTCTCTCCTATTGATCCTTAGTAGATCTGGTGCTGTTCTGCTCTCTCCTATTGATCCTTAGTAGATCTGGTGCTGTTCTGCTCTCTCCTATTGATCCATAGTAGATCTGGTGCTGTTCTGCTCTCTCCTATTGATCCTTAGTAGATCTGGTCCTGTTCTACTCTCTCCTATTGATCCTTAGTAGATCTGGCGCTCTTCTACTCTCTCCTATTGATCTTTAGTAGATCTGGCGCTGTTCTACTCCCTCCTATTGATCCTTAGTAGATCTGGCGCTGTTCTACTCTCTCCCTTTGATCCTTAGTAGATCTGGGGCTGTTCTACTCTCTCCTATTGATCCTTAGTAGATCTAGTGCTGTTCTACTCTCTCCTATTGATCCTTAGTAGATTTGGAGCTCTTCTACTCTCTCCTATTGATCCTTAGTAGATCTGGCGCTCTTCTACTCTCTCCTATTGATCCTTAGTAGCTCTGGCGCTCTTCTACTCTCTCCTATTGATCTTTAGTAGATCTGGAGCTCTTCTACTCTCTCCCATTGATCCTTAGTCGATCTGGTGCTGTTCTACTCCCTCCTATTGATCCTTAGTCGATCTGGCGCTGTTCTACCCTCTCCCATTGAACCTTAGTAGATCTGGCGCTGTTCTACTCCCTCCTATTGATCCTTAGTAGATCTGGCGCTGTTCTACTCTCTCCTATTGATCCTTAGTAGATCTGGCGCTGTTCTACTCTCTCCTATTGATCCTTAGTAGATCTGGTGCTGTTCTACTCTCTCCTATTGATCCTTAGTAGATCTGGCGCTGTTCTACTCCCTCCTATTGATCCTTAGTCGATCTGGCGCTGTTCTACTCTCTCCCATTGAACCTTAGTAGATCTGGCGCTGTTCTACTCCCTCCTATTGATCCTTAGTAGATCTGGCGCTGTTCTACTCTCTCCTATTGATCCTTAGTAGATCTGGCGCTGTTCTACTCTCTCCTATTGATCCTTAGTAGATCTGGCGCTGTTCTACTCCCTCCTATTGATCCTTAGTAGATCTGGTGCTGTTCTGCTCCCTCCTATTGATCCTTAGTAGATCTGGCACTCTTCTACTCCCTCCTTTTGATCCTTAGTAGATCTGGCGCTGTTCTACTCCCTCCTATTGATCCTTAGTAGATCTGGCGCTGTTCTACTCCCTCCTATTGATCCTTAGTAGATCTGGTGCTGTTCTGCTCCCTCCTATTGAACCTTAGTAGATCTGGCGCTGTTCTACTCTTTCCTATTGATCCTTAGTAGATCTGGCCCTGTTCTACTCCCTCCTATTGATCCTTAGTAGATCTGGTGCTGTTCTACTCCCATCTATTGATCCTCAGTAGATCTGGCGCTCTTCTACTCTCTCCTATTGATCCTTAGTAGATCTGGTGCTGTTCTACTCTCTCCTATTGATCCTTAGTAGATCTGGTGCTGTTCTACTCTTTCCTATTGATCCTTAGTAGATCTGGTGCTGTTCTACTCTCTCCTATTGATCCTTAGTAGATCTGGTGCTGTTCTACTCTCGCCTATTGATCCTTAGTAGATCTGGCTCTGTTCTACTCTCTCCTAATGATCCTTAGTAGATCTGGTGCTGTTCTACTCTCTCCCTTTGATCCTTAGTAGATCTGGGGCTGTTCTACTCTCTCCTATTGATCCTTAGTAGATCTAGTGCTGTTCTACTCTCTCCTATTGATCCTTAGTAGATTTGGAGCTCTTCTACTCTCTCCTATTGATCCTTAGTAGATCTGGCGCTCTTCTACTCTCTCCTATTGATCCTTAGTAGCTCTGGCGCTCTTCTACTCTCTCCTATTGATCTTTAGTAGATCTGGAGCTCTTCTACTCTCTCCCATTGATCCTTAGTCGATCTGGTGCTGTTCTACTCCCTCCTATTGATCCTTAGTCGATCTGGCGCTGTTCTACTCTCTCCCATTGAACCTTAGTAGATCTGGCGCTGTTCTACTCCCTCCTATTGATCCTTAGTAGATCTGGCGCTGTTCTACTCTCTCCTATTGATCCTTAGTAGATCTGGCGCTGTTCTACTCTCTCCTATTGATCCTTAGTAGATCTGGTGCTGTTCTACTCTCTCCTATTGATCCTTAGTAGATCTGGCGCTGTTCTACTCCCTCCTATTGATCCTTAGTCGATCTGGCGCTGTTCTACTCTCTCCCATTGAACCTTAGTAGATCTGGCGCTGTTCTACTCCCTCCTATTGATCCTTAGTAGATCTGGCGCTGTTCTACTCTCTCCTATTGATCCTTAGTAGATCTGGCACTGTTCTACTCTCTCCTATTGATCCTTAGTAGATCTGGTGCTGTTCTACTCTCTCCTATTGATCCTTAGTAGATCTGGCGCTGTTCTACTCCCTCCTATTGATCCTTAGTACATCTGGTGCTGTTCTGCTCCCTCCTATTGATCCTTAGTAGATCTGGCGCTCTTCTACTCCCTCCTTTTGATCCTTAGTAGATCTGGCGCTGTTCTACTCCCTCCTATTGATCCTTAGTAGATCTGGTGCTGTTCTACTCCCTCCTATTGATCCTTAGTAGATCTGGTGCTGTTCTGCTCCCTCCTATTGAACCTTAGTAGATCTGGCGCTGTTCTACTCTTTCCTATTGATCCTTAGTAGATCTGGCACTGTTCTACTCCCTCCTATTAATCCTTAGTAGATCTGGTGCTGTTCTACTCCCATCTATTGATCCTCAGTAGATCTGGCACTCTTCTACTCTCTCCTATTGATCCTTAGTAGATCTGGTGCTGTTCTACTCTCTCCTATTGATCCTTAGTAGATCTGGTGCTGTTCTACTCTCGCCTATTGATCCTTAGTAGATCTGGCTCTGTTCTACTCTCTCCTAATGATCCTTAGTAGATCTGGTGCTGTTCTACTCCCTCCTATTGATCCTTAGTAGATCTGGTGCTGTTCTACTCCTCCTATTGATCCTTAGTAGATCTGGCACTGTTCTACTCTCTGCTATTGATCTTTAGTAGATCTGGCGCTCTTCTACTCTCTCCTATTGATCCTTAGTAGATCTGGCACTCTTCTGCTCTCTCCTATTGATCCTTAGTCGATCTGGTGCTGTTCTACTCCCTCCTATTGATCCTTAGTCGATCTGGCGCTGTTCTACTCTCTCCCATTGAACCTTAGTAGATCTGGCGCTGTTCTACTCCCTCCTATTGATCCTTAGTAGATCTGGCGCTGTTCTACTCTCTCCTATTGATCTTTAGTAGATCTGGCGCTGTTCTACTCCCTCCTATTGATCCTTAGTAGATATGGCGCTGTTCTACTCTCTCCCTTTGATCCTTAGTAGATCTGGGGCTGTTCTACTCTCTCCTATTGATCCTTAGTAGATCTGGTGCTGTTCTACTCTCTCCTATTGATCCTTAGTAGATTTGGAGCTCTTCTACTCTCTCCTATTGATCCTTAGTAGATCTGGCGCTCTTCTACTCTCTCCTATTGATCCTTAGTAGCTCTGGCGCTCTTCTACTCTCTCCTATTGATCTTTAGTAGATCAGGTGCTTTTCTACTCTCTCCCATTGATCCTTAGTAGATCTGGAGCTCTTCTACTCTCTCCCATTGATCCTTAGTCGATCTGGTGCTGTTCTACTCCCTCCTATTGATCCTTAGTCGATCTGGCGCTGTTCTACTCTCTCCCATTGAACCTTAGTAGATCTGGCGCTGTTCTACTCCCTTCTATTGATCCTTAGTAGATCTGGCGCTGTTCTACTCTCTCCTATTGATCCTTAGTAGGTCTGGCGCTGTTCTACTCTCTCCTATTGATCCTTAGTAGATCTGGTGCTGTTCTACTCTCTCCTATTGATCCTTAGTAGATCTGGTGCTGTTCTACTCCCTCCTATTGATCCTTAGTCGATCTGGCGCTGTTCTACTCTCTCCCATTGAACCTTAGTAGATCTGGCGCTGTTCTACTCCCTCCTATTGATCCTTAGTAGATCTGGCGCTGTTCTACTCTCTCCTATTGATCCTTAGTAGATCTGGCGCTGTTCTACTCTCTCCTATTGATCCTTAGTAGATCTGGTGCTGTTCTACTCTCTCCTATTGATCCTTAGTAGATCTGGCGCTGTTCTACTCCCTCCTATTGATCCATAGTCGATCTGGCGCTGTTCTACTCTCTCCTATTGATCCTTAGTAGATCTGGTGCTGTTCTACTCCCTCCTATTGATCCTTAGTCGATCTGGTGCTCTTCTACTCCCTCCTATTGATCCTTAGTAGATCTGGTGCTGGTCTACTCTCTCCTATTGATCCTTAGTAGATCTGGCGCTGTTCTACTCCCTCCTATTGATCCTTAGTAGATCTGGTGCTGTTCTGCTCCCTCCTATTGAACCTTAGTAGATCTGGTGCTGTTCTACTCTTTCCTATTGATCCTTAGTAGATCTGGCACTGTTCGACTCCCTCCTATTGATCCTTAGTAGATCTGGTGCTGTTCTACTCCCATCTATTGATCCTCAGTAGATCTGGCGCTCTTCTACTCTCTCCTATTGATCCTCAGTAGATCTGGTGCTGTTCTACTCTCTCCTATTGATCCTTAGTAGATCTGGTGCTGTTCTACTCTCTCCTATTGATCCTTAGTAGATCTGGTGCTGTTCTACTCTCTCCTATTGATCCTTAATAGATCTGGTGCTGTTCTACTCTCTGCTATTGACCCTTAGTAGATCTGGCACTGTTCTACTCTCGCCTATTGATCCTTAGTAGATCTGGCACTGTTCTACTCTCTCCTATTGATCCTTAGTAGATCTGGTGCTGTTCTACTCTCTCCTATTGATCCTTAGTAGATCTGGTGCTGTTCTACTCTCTACTATTGATCCTTAGTAGATCTGGCGCTGTTCTACTCTCGCCTATTGATCCTTAGTAAATCTGGCGCTGTTCTACTCTCTCCTATTGATCCTTAGTAGATCTGGTGCTGTTCTACTCTCTCCTATTGATCCTTAGTAGATCTGGTGCTGTTCTACTCTCTACTATTGATCCTCAGTAGATCTGGCGCTGTTCTACTCTCTCCTATTGATCCTTAGTAGATCTGGCGCTGTTCTACTCTCTCCTATTGATCCTTAGTAGATCTGGTGCTGTTCTACTCTCTCCTATTGATCCTTAGTAGATCTGGCGCTGTTCTACTCCCTCCTATTGATCCTTAGTCGATCTGGCGCTGTTCTACTCTCTCCCATTGAACCTTAGTAGATCTGGCGCTGTTCTACTCCCTCCTATTGATCCTTAGTAGATCTGGCGCTGTTCTACTCTCTCCTATTGATCCTTAGTAGATCTGGCACTGTTCTACTCTCTCCTATTGATCCTTAGTAGATCTGGTGCTGTTCTACTCTCTCCTATTGATCCTTAGTAGATCTGGCGCTGTTCTACTCCCTCCTATTGATCCTTAGTACATCTGGTGCTGTTCTGCTCCCTCCTATTGATCCTTAGTAGATCTGGCGCTCTTCTACTCCCTCCTTTTGATCCTTAGTAGATCTGGCGCTGTTCTACTCCCTCCTATTGATCCTTAGTAGATCTGGTGCTGTTCTACTCCCTCCTATTGATCCTTAGTAGATCTGGTGCTGTTCTGCTCCCTCCTATTGAACCTTAGTAGATCTGGCGCTGTTCTACTCTTTCCTATTGATCCTTAGTAGATCTGGCACTGTTCTACTCCCTCCTATTAATCCTTAGTAGATCTGGTGCTGTTCTACTCCCATCTATTGATCCTCAGTAGATCTGGCACTCTTCTACTCTCTCCTATTGATCCTTAGTAGATCTGGTGCTGTTCTACTCTCTCCTATTGATCCTTAGTAGATCTGGTGCTGTTCTACTCTCGCCTATTGATCCTTAGTAGATCTGGCTCTGTTCTACTCTCTCCTAATGATCCTTAGTAGATCTGGTGCTGTTCTACTCCCTCCTATTGATCCTTAGTAGATCTGGTGCTGTTCTACTCCTCCTATTGATCCTTAGTAGATCTGGCACTGTTCTACTCTCTGCTATTGATCTTTAGTAGATCTGGCGCTCTTCTACTCTCTCCTATTGATCCTTAGTAGATCTGGCACTCTTCTGCTCTCTCCTATTGATCCTTAGTCGATCTGGTGCTGTTCTACTCCCTCCTATTGATCCTTAGTCGATCTGGCGCTGTTCTACTCTCTCCCATTGAACCTTAGTAGATCTGGCGCTGTTCTACTCCCTCCTATTGATCCTTAGTAGATCTGGCGCTGTTCTACTCTCTCCTATTGATCTTTAGTAGATCTGGCGCTGTTCTACTCCCTCCTATTGATCCTTAGTAGATATGGCGCTGTTCTACTCTCTCCCTTTGATCCTTAGTAGATCTGGGGCTGTTCTACTCTCTCCTATTGATCCTTAGTAGATCTGGTGCTGTTCTACTCTCTCCTATTGATCCTTAGTAGATTTGGAGCTCTTCTACTCTCTCCTATTGATCCTTAGTAGATCTGGCGCTCTTCTACTCTCTCCTATTGATCCTTAGTAGCTCTGGCGCTCTTCTACTCTCTCCTATTGATCTTTAGTAGATCAGGTGCTTTTCTACTCTCTCCCATTGATCCTTAGTAGATCTGGAGCTCTTCTACTCTCTCCCATTGATCCTTAGTCGATCTGGTGCTGTTCTACTCCCTCCTATTGATCCTTAGTCGATCTGGCGCTGTTCTACTCTCTCCCATTGAACCTTAGTAGATCTGGCGCTGTTCTACTCCCTTCTATTGATCCTTAGTAGATCTGGCGCTGTTCTACTCTCTCCTATTGATCCTTAGTAGGTCTGGCGCTGTTCTACTCTCTCCTATTGATCCTTAGTAGATCTGGTGCTGTTCTACTCTCTCCTATTGATCCTTAGTAGATCTGGTGCTGTTCTACTCCCTCCTATTGATCCTTAGTCGATCTGGCGCTGTTCTACTCTCTCCCATTGAACCTTAGTAGATCTGGCGCTGTTCTACTCCCTCCTATTGATCCTTAGTAGATCTGGCGCTGTTCTACTCTCTCCTATTGATCCTTAGTAGATCTGGCGCTGTTCTACTCTCTCCTATTGATCCTTAGTAGATCTGGTGCTGTTCTACTCTCTCCTATTGATCCTTAGTAGATCTGGCGCTGTTCTACTCCCTCCTATTGATCCATAGTCGATCTGGCGCTGTTCTACTCTCTCCTATTGATCCTTAGTAGATCTGGTGCTGTTCTACTCCCTCCTATTGATCCTTAGTCGATCTGGTGCTCTTCTACTCCCTCCTATTGATCCTTAGTAGATCTGGTGCTGGTCTACTCTCTCCTATTGATCCTTAGTAGATCTGGCGCTGTTCTACTCCCTCCTATTGATCCTTAGTAGATCTGGTGCTGTTCTGCTCCCTCCTATTGAACCTTAGTAGATCTGGTGCTGTTCTACTCTTTCCTATTGATCCTTAGTAGATCTGGCACTGTTCGACTCCCTCCTATTGATCCTTAGTAGATCTGGTGCTGTTCTACTCCCATCTATTGATCCTCAGTAGATCTGGCGCTCTTCTACTCTCTCCTATTGATCCTCAGTAGATCTGGTGCTGTTCTACTCTCTCCTATTGATCCTTAGTAGATCTGGTGCTGTTCTACTCTCTCCTATTGATCCTTAGTAGATCTGGTGCTGTTCTACTCTCTCCTATTGATCCTTAATAGATCTGGTGCTGTTCTACTCTCTGCTATTGACCCTTAGTAGATCTGGCACTGTTCTACTCTCGCCTATTGATCCTTAGTAGATCTGGCACTGTTCTACTCTCTCCTATTGATCCTTAGTAGATCTGGTGCTGTTCTACTCTCTCCTATTGATCCTTAGTAGATCTGGTGCTGTTCTACTCTCTACTATTGATCCTTAGTAGATCTGGCGCTGTTCTACTCTCGCCTATTGATCCTTAGTAAATCTGGCGCTGTTCTACTCTCTCCTATTGATCCTTAGTAGATCTGGTGCTGTTCTACTCTCTCCTATTGATCCTTAGTAGATCTGGTGCTGTTCTACTCTCTACTATTGATCCTCAGTAGATCTGGTGCTCTTCTACTCTCTCCTATTGATCCTTGGTAGATCTGGTGCTCTTCTACTCCCTCCTATTGATCCCCAGTAGATCTGGCGCTCTTCTACTCTCTCCTATTGATCCTTAGTAGATCTGGTGCTGTTCTACTCTCTCCTATTGATCCTTAGTAGATCTGGTGCTGTTCTACTCTCTCCTATTGATCCTTAGTAGATCTGGTGCTGTTATATTCTCTCTTATTGATCCTTAGTAGATCTGGCGCTGTTCTACTCCCTCCTATTGATCCTTAGTCGATCTGGCGCTGTTCTACTCTCTCCTATTGATCCTTAGTAGATCTGGTGCTGTTCTACTCCCTCCTATTGATCCTTAGTCGATCTGGTGTTGTTCTACTCTCTCCTATTGATCCTTAGTAGAGCTGGTGCTGTTTTACTCCTTCCTATTGATCCTTAGTAGATCTGGTGCTGTTCTACTCTCTCCTATTGATCCTTAGTAGATCTGGCGCTGTTCTACTCTCTCCTATTGATCCTTAGTAGATCTGCTGCTGTTCTACTCTCTCCTATTGATCCTTAATAGATCTGGCGCTGTTCTACTCCCTCCTATTGATCCTCAGTAGATCTGGTGCTGTTCTACTCCCCCCTGTTGATCCATAGTAGATCTGGCGCTCTTCTACTCTCTCCTATTGATCCTTAGTAGATCTGGTGCTGTCCTACTCTCTCCTATTGATCCTTAGTAGATCTGGCACTCTTCTACTCTCTCCTATTGATCCTTAGTCGATCTGCTGCAGTTTTACTCTCTCCTATTGATCCTTAGTAGATCTGCTGCTGTTCTACTCTCTCCTATTGAGCCTTAGTAGACCTGGCGCTGTTCTACTCCCTCCTATTGATCCTTAGTAGATCAGGTGCTGTTTTACTCTCTCCTATTGATCCTTAGTATATCTGGTGCTGTTCTGCTCACTCCTATTGATCCTTAGTAGATCTGGCGCTGTTCTACTCCCTCCTATTGATCCTTAGTAGATCTGGTGCTGTTCTACTCTCTCCTATTGATCCTTAGTAGATCTGGTGCTGTTCTGCTCCCTCCTATTGATCCTTAGTAGATCTGGCGCTGTTCTACTCCCTCCTATTGATCCTTAGTAGATCTGGTGCTGTTCTACTCTCTCCGATTGATCCTTAGTAGATCTGGCGCTGTTCTACTCCCTCCTATTGATCCTTAGTAGATCTGGCGCTGTTCTACTCCCTCCTATTGATCCTTAGTAGATCTGGTGCTGTTCTACTCTCTCCTATTGATCCTTAGTCGATCTGGCGCTGTTCTACTCTCTCCTATTGATCCTTAGTAGATCTGGCGCTGTTCTGCTCCCTCCTATTGATCCTTAGTAGATCTGGTGCTGTTCTACTCCCTCCTATTGATCCTTAGTAGATCTGGCGCTCTTCTACTCCCTCCTATTGATCCTTAGTAGATCTGGCGCTGTTCTACTCCCTCCTATTGATCCTTAGTAGATCTGGCGCTGTTCTACTCCCTCCTATTGATCCTTAGTAGATCTGGTGCTGTTCTGCTCCCTCCTATTGAACCTTAGTAGATCTGGCGCAGTTCTACTCTTTCCTATTGATCCTTAGTAGATCTGGCGCTGTTCTACTCCCTTCTATTGATCCTTGTCCTTAGTAGATCTGGTGCTGTTCTACTCTCTCCTATTGATCCTTAGTAGATCTGGTGCTGTTCTACTCTCTACTATTGATCCTTAGTAGATCTGGCGCTGTTCTACTCTCGCCTATTGATCCTTAGTAGATCTGGCGCTGTTCTACTCTCTCCTATTGATCCTTAGTAGATCTGGCGCTGTTCTACTCTCTCCTATTGATCCTTAGTAGATCTGGTGCTGTTCTACTCTCTCCTATTTAATCCTTAGTAGATCTTGTGCTGTTCTACTCTCTCCTATTGATCCTTAGTAGATCTGGTGCTGTTCTACTCTATACTATTGATCCTTAGTAGATCTGGCTCTGTTCTACTCTCTCCTAATGATCCTTAGTAGATCTGGTGCTGTTCTACTCCCTCCTATTGATCCTTAGTAGATCTGGTGCTGTTCTACTCCTCCTATTGATCCTTAGTAGATCTGGCACTGTTCTACTCTCTGCTATTGATCTTTAGTAGATCTGGCGCTCTTCTACTCTCTCCTATTGATCCTTAGTAGATCTGGCGCTCTTCTGCTCTCTCCTATTGATCCTTAGTCGATCTGGTGCTGTTCTACTCCCTCCTATTGATCCTTAGTCGATCTGGCGCTGTTCTACTCTCTCCCATTGAACCTTAGTAGATCTGGCGCTGTTCTACTCCCTCCTATTGATCCTTAGTAGATCTGGCGCTGTTCTACTCTCTCCTATTGATCTTTAGTCGATCTGGCGCTGTTCTACTCCCTCCTATTGATACTTAGTAGATATGGCGCTGTTCTACTCTCTCCCTTTGATCCTTAGTAGATCTGGGGCTGTTCTACTCTCTCCTATTGATCCTTAGTAGATCTGGTGCTGTTCTACTCTCTCCTATTGATCCTTAGTAGATTTGGAGCTCTTCTACTCTCTCCTATTGATCCTTAGTAGATCTGGCGCTCTTCTACTCTCTCCTATTGATCCTTAGTAGCTCTGGCGCTCTTCTACTCTCTCCTATTGATCTTTAGTAGATCAGGTGCTTTTCTACTCTCTCCCATTGATCCTTAGTAGATCTGGAGCTCTTCTACTCTCTCCCATTGATCCTTAGTCGATCTGGTGCTGTTCTACTCCCTCCTATTGATCCTTAGTCGATCTGGCGCTGTTCTACTCTCTCCCATTGAACCTTAGTAGATCTGGCGCTGTTCTACTCCCTTCTATTGATCCTTAGTAGATCTGGCGCTGTTCTACTCTCTCCTATTGATCCTTAGTAGATCTGGCGCTGTTCTACTCTCTCCTATTGATCCTTAGTAGATCTGGTGCTGTTCTACTCTCTCCTATTGATCCTTAGTAGATCTGGTGCTGTTCTACTCCCTCCTATTGATCCTTAGTAGATCTGGCGCTGTTCTACTCTCTCCTATTGATCCTTAGTAGATCTGGTGCTGTTCTACTCTCTCCTATTGATCCTTAGTAGATCTGGCGCTGTTCTACTCCCTCCTATTGATCCATAGTCGATCTGGCGCTGTTCTACTCTCTCCTATTGATCCTTAGTAGATCGGGTGCTGTTCTACTCCCTCCTATTGATCCTTAGTCGATCTGGTGCTCTTCTACTCCCTCCTATTGATCCTTAGTAGATCTGGTGCTGGTCTACTCTCTCCTATTGATCCTTAGTAGATCTGGCGCTGTTCTACTCCCTCCTATTGATCCTTAGTAGATCTGGTGCTGTTCTGCTCCCTCCTATTGAACCTTAGTAGATCTGGTGCTGTTCTACTCTTTCCTATTGATCCTTAGTAGATCTGGCACTGTTCAACTCCCTCCTATTGATCCTTAGTAGATCTGGTGCTGTTCTACTCCCATCTATTGATCCTCAGTAGATCTGGCGCTCTTCTACTCTCTCCTATTGATCCTCAGTAGATCTGGTGCTGTTCTACTCTCTCCTATTGATCCTTAGTAGATCTGGTGCTGTTCTACTCTCTCCTATTGATCCTTAGTAGATCTGGTGCTGTTCTACTCTCTCCTATTGATCCTTAATAGATCTGGTGCTGTTCTACTCTCTGCTATTGACCCTTAGTAGATCTGGCACTGTTCTACTCTCGCCTATTGATCCTTAGTAGATCTGGCACTGTTCTACTCTCTCCTATTGATCCTTAGTAGATCTGGTGCTGTTCTACTCTCTCCTATTGATCCTTAGTAGATCTGGTGCTGTTCTACTCTCTACTATTGATCCTTAGTAGATCTGGCGCTGTTCTACTCTCGCCTATTGATCCTTAGTAAATCTGGCGCTGTTCTACTCTCTCCTATTGATCCTTAGTAGATCTGGTGCTGTTCTACTCTCTCCTATTGATCCTTAGTAGATCTGGTGCTGTTCTACTCTCTACTATTGATCCTCAGTAGATCTGGTGCTCTTCTACTCTCTCCTATTGATCCTTGGTAGATCTGGTGCTCTTCTACTCCCTCCTATTGATCCCCAGTAGATCTGGCGCTCTTCTACTCTCTCCTGTTGATCCTTAGTAGATCTGGTGCTGTTCTACTCTCTCCTATTGATCCTTAGTAGATCTGGTGCTGTTCTACTCTCTCCTATTGATCCTTAGTAGATCTGGTGCTGTTATATTCTCTCTTATTGATCCTTAGTAGATCTGGCGCTGTTCTACTCCCTCCTATTGATCCTTAGTCGATCTGGCGCTGTTCTACTCTCTCCTATTGATCCTTAGTAGATCTGGTGCTGTTCTACTCCCTCCTATTGATCCTTAGTCGATCTGGTGTTGTTCTACTCTCTCCTATTGATCCTTAGTAGAGCTGGTGCTGTTTTACTCCTTCCTATTGATCCTTAGTAGATCTGGTGCTGTTCTACTCTCTCCTATTGATCCTTAGTAGATCTGGCGCTGTTCTACTCTCTCCTATTGATCCTTAGTAGATCTGCTGCTGTTCTACTCTCTCCTATTGATCCTTAGTAGATCTGGCGCTGTTCTACTCCCTCCTATTGATCCTCAGTAGATCTGGTGCTGTTCTACTCCCCCCTGTTGATCCATAGTAGATCTGGCGCTCTTCTACTCTCTCCTATTGATCCTTAGTAGATCTGGTGCTGTCCTACTCTCTCCTATTGATCCTTAGTAGATCTGGCACTCTTCTACTCTCTCCTATTGATCCTTAGTCGATCTGCTGCAGTTTTACTCTCTCCTATTGATCCTTAGTAGATCTGCTGCTGTTCTACTCTCTCCTATTGAGCCTTAGTAGACCTGGCGCTGTTCTACTCCCTCCTATTGATCCTTAGTAGATCAGGTGCTGTTTTACTCTCTCCTATTGATCCTTAGTATATCTGGTGCTGTTCTGCTCACTCCTATTGATCCTTAGTAGATCTGGCGCTGTTCTACTCCCTCCTATTGATCCTTAGTAGATCTGGTGCTGTTCTACTCTCTCCTATTGATCCTTAGTAGATCTGGTGCTGTTCTGCTCCCTCCTATTGATCCTTAGTAGATCTGGCGCTGTTCTACTCCCTCCTATTGATCCTTAGTAGATCTGGTGCTGTTCTACTCTCTCCTATTGATCCTTAGTAGATCTGGCGCTGTTCTACTCCCTCCTATTGATCCTTAGTAGATCTGGCGCTGATCTACTCCCTCCTATTGATCCTTAGTAGATCTGGTGCTGTTCTACTCTCTCCTATTGATCCTTAGTCGATCTGGCGCTGTTCTACTCTCTCCTATTGATCCTTAGTAGATCTGGCGCTGTTCTGCTCCCTCCTATTGATCCTTAGTAGATCTGGTGCTGTTCTACTCCCTCCTATTGATCCTTAGTAGATCTGGCGCTCTTCTACTCCCTCCTATTGATCCTTAGTAGATCTGGCGCTGTTCTACTCCCTCCTATTGATCCTTAGTAGATCTGGTGCTGTTCTACTCCCTCCTATTGATCCTTAGTAGATCTGGTGCTGTTCTGCTCCCTCCTATTGAACCTTAGTAGATCTGGCGCAGTTCTACTCTTTCCTATTGATCCTTAGTAGATCTGGCGCTGTTCTACTCCCTTCTATTGATCCTTGTCCTTAGTAGATCTGGTGCTGTTCTACTCTCTCCTATTGATCCTTAGTAGATCTGGTGCTGTTCTACTCTCTACTATTGATCCTTAGTAGATCTGGCGCTGTTCTACTCTCGCCTATTGATCCTTAGTAGATCTGGCGCTGTTCTACTCTCTCCTATTGATCCTTAGTAGATCTGGCGCTGTTCTACTCTCTCCTATTGATCCTTAGTAGATCTGGTGCTGTTCTACTCTCTCCTATTGATCCTTAGTAGATCTTGTGCTGTTCTACTCTCTCTTATTGATCCTTAGTAGATCTGGTGCTGTTCTACTCTCTACTATTGATCCTTAGTAGATCTGGCTCTGTTCTACTCTCTCCTAATGATCCTTAGTAGATCTGGTGCTGTTCTACTCCCTCCTATTGATCCTTAGTAGATCTGGTGCTGTTCTACTCCTCCTATTGATCCTTAGTAGATCTGGCACTGTTCTACTCTCTGCTATTGATCTTTAGTAGATCTGGCGCTCTTCTACTCTCTCCTATTGATCCTTAGTAGATCTGGCGCTCTTCTGCTCTCTCCTATTGATCCTTAGTCAATCTGGTGCTGTTCTACTCCCTCCTATTGATCCTTAGTAGATCTGGCGCTGTTCTACTCTCTCCTATTGATCTTTAGTAGATCTGGCGCTGTTCTACTCCCTCCTATTGATCCTTAGTAGATATGGCGCTGTTCTACTCTCTCCCTTTGATCCTTAGTAGATCTGGGGCTGTTCTACTCTCTCCTATTGATCCTTAGTAGATCTGGTGCTGTTCTACTCTCTCCTATTGATCCTTAGTAGATTTGGAGCTCTTCTACTCTCTCCTATTGATCCTTAGTAGATCTGGCGCTCTTCTACTCTCTCCTATTGATCCTTAGTAGCTCTGGCGCTCTTCTACTCTCTCCTATTGATCTTTAGTAGATCAGGTGCTTTTCTACTCTCTCCCATTGATCCTTAGTAGATCTGGAGCTCTTCTACTCTCTCCCATTGATCCTTAGTCGATCTGGTGCTGTTCTACTCCCTCCTATTGATCCTTAGTCGATCTGGCGCTGTTCTACTCTCTCCCATTGAACCTTAGTAGATCTGGCGCTGTTCTACTCCCTTCTATTGATCCTTAGTAGATCTGGCGCTGTTCTACTCTCTCCTATTGATCCTTAGTAGATCTGGCGCTGTTCTACTCTCTCCTATTGATCCTTAGTTGATCTGGTGCTGTTCTACTCTCTCCTATTGATCCTTAGTAGATCTGGCGCTGTTCTACTCCCTCCTATTGATCCTTAGTCGATCTGGCGCTGTTCTACTCTCTCCCATTGAACCTTAGTAGATCTCGCGCTGTTCTACTCCCTCCTATTGATCCTTAGTAGATCTGGCGCTGTTCTACTCTCTCCTATTGATCTTTAGTAGATCTGGCGCTGTTCTACTCCCTCCTATTGATCCTTAGTAGATATGGCGCTGTTCTACTCTCTCCCTTTGATCCTTAGTAGATCTGGGGATGTTCTACTCTCTCCTATTGATCCTTAGTAGATCTGGTGCTGTTCTACTCTCTCCTATTGATCCTTAGTAGATTTGGAGCTCTTCTACTCTCTCCTATTGATCCTTAGTAGATCTGGCGCTCTTCTACTCTCTCCTATTGATCCTTAGTAGCTCTGGCGCTCTTCTACTCTCTCCTATTGATCTTTAGTAGATCAGGTGCTTTTCTACTCTCTCCCATTGATCCTTAGTAGATCTGGAGCTCTTCTACTCTCTCCCATTGATCCTTAGTCGATCTGGTGCTGTTCTACTCCCTCCTATTGATCCTTAGTCGATCTGGCGCTGTTCTACTCTCTCCCATTGAACCTTAGTAGATCTGGCGCTGTTCTACTCCCTTCTATTGATCCTTAGTAGATCTGGCGCTGTTCTACTCTCTCCTATTGATCCTTAGTAGATCTGGCGCTGTTCTACTCTCTCCTATTGATCCTTAGTAGATCTGGTGCTGTTCTACTCTCTCCTATTGATCCTTAGTAGATCTGGCGCTGTTCTACTCCCTCCTATTGATCCTTAGTCGATCTGGAGCTGTTCTACTCTCTCCCATTGAACCTTAGTAGATCTGGCGCTGTTCTACTCCCTCCTATTGATCCTTTGTAGATCTGGCGCTGTTCTACTCTCTCCTATTGATCCTTAGTAGATCTGGCGCTGTTCTACTCTCTCCTATTGATCCTTAGTAGATCTGGTGCTGTTCTACTCTCTCCTATTGATCCTTAGTAGATCTGGCGCTGTTCTAGTCCCTCCTATTGATCCTTAGTCGATCTGGCGCTGTTCTACTCTCTCCTATTGATCCTTAGTAGATCTGGTGCTGTTCTACTCCCTCCTATTGATCCTTAGTCGATCTGGTGCTCTTCTACTCCCTCCTATTGATCCTTAGTAGATCTGGTGCTGGTCTACTCTCTCCTATTGATCCTTAGTAGATCTGGCGCTGTTCTACTCCCTCCTATTGATCCTTAGTAGATCTGGTGCTGTTCTGCTCCCTCCTATTGAACCTTAGTAGATCTGGTGCTGTTCTACTCTTTCCTATTGATCCTTAGTAGATCTGGCACTGTTCTACTCCCTCCTATTGATCCTTAGTAGATCTGGTGCTGTTCTACTCCCATCTATTGATCCTCAGTAGATCTGGCGCTCTTCTACTCTCTCCTATTGATCCTCAGTAGATCTGGTGCTGTTCTACTCTCTCCTATTGATCCTTAGTAGATCTGGTGCTGTTCTACTCTCTCCTATTGATCCTTAGTAGATCTGGTGCTGTTCTACTCTCTCCTATTGATCCTTAATAGATCTGGTGCTGTTCTACTCTCTGCTATTGACCCTTAGTAGATCTGGCACTGTTCTACTCTCGCCTATTGATCCTTAGTAGATCTGGCACTGTTCTACTCTCTCCTATTGATCCTTAGTAGATCTGGTGCTGTTCTACTCTCTCCTATTGATCCTTAGTAGATCTGGTGCTGTTCTACTCTCTACTATTGATCCTTAGTAGATCTGGCGCTGTTCTACTCTCGCCTATTGATCCTTAGTAAATCTGGCGCTGTTCTACTCTCTCCTATTGATCCTTAGTAGATCTGGTGCTGTTCTACTCTCTCCTATTGATCCTTAGTAGATCTGGTGCTGTTCTACTCTCTACTATTGATCCTCAGTAGATCTGGTGCTCTTCTACTCTCTCCTATTGATCCTTGGTAGATCTGGTGCTCTTATACTCCCTCCTATTGATCCCCAGTAGATCTGGCGCTCTTCTACTCTCTCCTATTGATCCTTAGTAGATCTGGTGCTGTTCTACTCTCTCCTATTGATCCTTAGTAGATCTGGTGCTGTTCTACTCTCTCCTATTGATCCTTAGTAGATCTGGTGCTGTTATATTCTCTCTTATTGATCCTTAGTAGATCTGGCGCTGTTCTACTCCCTCCTATTGATCCTTAGTCGATCTGGCGCTGTTCTACTCTCTCCTATTGATCCTTAGTAGATCTGGTGCTGTTCTACTCCCTCCTATTGATCCTTAGTCGATCTGGTGTTGTTCTACTCTCTCCTATTGATCCTTAGTAGAGCTGGTGCTGTTTTACTCCTTCCTATTGATCCTTAGTAGATCTGGTACTGTTCTACTCTCTCCTATTGATCCTTAGTAGATCTGGCGCTGTTCTACTCTCTCCTATTGATCCTTAGTAGATCTGCTGCTGTTCTACTCTCTCCTATTGATCCTTAGTAGATCTGGCGCTGTTCTACTCCCTCCTATTGATCCTCAGTAGATCTGGTGCTGTTCTACTCCCCCCTGTTGATCCTTAGTAGATATGGCGCTGTTCTACTCTCTCCCTTTGATCCTTAGTAGATCTGGGGCTGTTCTACTCTCTCCTATTGATCCTTAGTAGATCTGGTGCTGTTCTACTCTCTCCTATTGATCCTTAGTAGATTTGGAGCTCTTCTACTCTCTCCTATTGATCCTTAGTAGATCTGGCGCTCTTCTACTCTCTCCTATTGATCCTTAGTAGCTCTGGCGCTCTTCTACTCTCTCCTATTGATCTTTAGTAGATCAGGTGCTTTTCTACTCTCTCCCATTGATCCTTAGTAGATCTGGAGCTCTTCTACTCTCTCCCATTGATCCTTAGTCGATCTGGTGCTGTTCTACTCCCTCCTATTGATCCTTAGTCGATCTGGCGCTGTTCTACTCTCTCCCATTGAACCTTAGTAGATCTGGCGCTGTTCTACTCCCTTCTATTGATCCTTAGTAGATCTGGCGCTGTTCTACTCTCTCCTATTGATCCTTAGTAGATCTGGCGCTGTTCTACTCTCTCCTATTGATCCTTAGTTGATCTGGTGCTGTTCTACTCTCTCCTATTGATCCTTAGTAGATCTGGCGCTGTTCTACTCCCTCCTATTGATCCTTAGTCGATCTGGCGCTGTTCTACTCTCTCCCATTGAACCTTAGTAGATCTCGCGCTGTTCTACTCCCTCCTATTGATCCTTAGTAGATCTGGCGCTGTTCTACTCTCTCCTATTGATCTTTAGTAGATCTGGCGCTGTTCTACTCCCTCCTATTGATCCTTAGTAGATATGGCGCTGTTCTACTCTCTCCCTTTGATCCTTAGTAGATCTGGGGATGTTCTACTCTCTCCTATTGATCCTTAGTAGATCTGGTGCTGTTCTACTCTCTCCTATTGATCCTTAGTAGATTTGGAGCTCTTCTACTCTCTCCTATTGATCCTTAGTAGATCTGGCGCTCTTCTACTCTCTCCTATTGATCCTTAGTAGCTCTGGCGCTCTTCTACTCTCTCCTATTGATCTTTAGTAGATCAGGTGCTTTTCTACTCTCTCCCATTGATCCTTAGTAGATCTGGAGCTCTTCTACTCTCTCCCATTGATCCTTAGTCGATCTGGTGCTGTTCTACTCCCTCCTATTGATCCTTAGTCGATCTGGCGCTGTTCTACTCTCTCCCATTGAACCTTAGTAGATCTGGCGCTGTTCTACTCCCTTCTATTGATCCTTAGTAGATCTGGCGCTGTTCTACTCTCTCCTATTGATCCTTAGTAGATCTGGCGCTGTTCTACTCTCTCCTATTGATCCTTAGTAGATCTGGTGCTGTTCTACTCTCTCCTATTGATCCTTAGTAGATCTGGCGCTGTTCTACTCCCTCCTATTGATCCTTAGTCGATCTGGAGCTGTTCTACTCTCTCCCATTGAACCTTAGTAGATCTGGCGCTGTTCTACTCCCTCCTATTGATCCTTTGTAGATCTGGCGCTGTTCTACTCTCTCCTATTGATCCTTAGTAGATCTGGCGCTGTTCTACTCTCTCCTATTGATCCTTAGTAGATCTGGTGCTGTTCTACTCTCTCCTATTGATCCTTAGTAGATCTGGCGCTGTTCTAGTCCCTCCTATTGATCCTTAGTCGATCTGGCGCTGTTCTACTCTCTCCTATTGATCCTTAGTAGATCTGGTGCTGTTCTACTCCCTCCTATTGATCCTTAGTCGATCTGGTGCTCTTCTACTCCCTCCTATTGATCCTTAGTAGATCTGGTGCTGGTCTACTCTCTCCTATTGATCCTTAGTAGATCTGGCGCTGTTCTACTCCCTCCTATTGATCCTTAGTAGATCTGGTGCTGTTCTGCTCCCTCCTATTGAACCTTAGTAGATCTGGTGCTGTTCTACTCTTTCCTATTGATCCTTAGTAGATCTGGCACTGTTCTACTCCCTCCTATTGATCCTTAGTAGATCTGGTGCTGTTCTACTCCCATCTATTGATCCTCAGTAGATCTGGCGCTCTTCTACTCTCTCCTATTGATCCTCAGTAGATCTGGTGCTGTTCTACTCTCTCCTATTGATCCTTAGTAGATCTGGTGCTGTTCTACTCTCTCCTATTGATCCTTAGTAGATCTGGTGCTGTTCTACTCTCTCCTAATGATCCTTAATAGATCTGGTGCTGTTCTACTCTCTGCTATTGACCCTTAGTAGATCTGGCACTGTTCTACTCTCGCCTATTGATCCTTAGTATATCTGGCACTGTTCTACTCTCTCCTATTGATCCTTAGTAGATCTGGTGCTGTTCTACTCTCTCCTATTGATCCTTAGTAGATCTGGTGCTGTTCTACTCTCTACTATTGATCCTTAGTAGATCTGGCGCTGTTCTACTCTCGCCTATTGATCCTTAGTAAATCTGGCGCTGTTCTACTCTCTCCTATTGATCCTTAGTAGATCTGGTGCTGTTCTACTCTCTCCTATTGATCCTTAGTAGATCTGGTGCTGTTCTACTCTCTACTATTGATCCTCAGTAGATCTGGTGCTCTTCTACTCTCTCCTATTGATCCTTGGTAGATCTGGTGCTCTTATACTCCCTCCTATTGATCCCCAGTAGATCTGGCGCTCTTCTACTCTCTCCTATTGATCCTTAGTAGATCTGGTGCTGTTCTACTCTCTCCTATTGATCCTTAGTAGATCTGGTGCTGTTCTACTCTCTCCTATTGATCCTTAGTAGATCTGGTGCTGTTATATTCTCTCTTATTGATCCTTAGTAGATCTGGCGCTGTTCTACTCCCTCCTATTGATCCTTAGTCGATCTGGCGCTGTTCTACTCTCTCCTATTGATCCTTAGTAGATCTGGTGCTGTTCTACTCCCTCCTATTGATCCTTAGTCGATCTGGTGTTGTTCTACTCTCTCCTATTGATCCTTAGTAGAGCTGGTGCTGTTTTACTCCTTCCTATTGATCCTTAGTAGATCTGGTACTGTTCTACTCTCTCCTATTGATCCTTAGTAGATCTGGCGCTGTTCTACTCTCTCCTATTGATCCTTAGTAGATCTGCTGCTGTTCTACTCTCTCCTATTGATCCTTAGTAGATCTGGCGCTGTTCTACTCCCTCCTATTGATCCTCAGTAGATCTGGTGCTGTTCTACTCCCCCCTGTTGATCCATAGTAGATCTGGTGCTCTTCTACTCTCTCCTATTGATCCTTAGTAGATCTGGTGCTGTCCTACTCTCTCCTATTGATCCTTAGTAGATCTGGCACTCTTCTACTCTCTCCTATTGATCCTTAGTCGATCTGCTGCTGTTTTACTCTCTCCTATTGATCCTTAGTAGATCTGCTGCTGTTCTACTCTCTCCTATTGAGCCTTAGTAGACCTGGCGCTGTTCTACTCCCTCCTATTGATCCTTAGTAGATCAGGTGCTGTTTTACTCTCTCCTATTGATCCTTAGTATATCTGGTGCTGTTCTGCTCACTCCTATTGATCCTTAGTAGATCTGGCGCTGTTCTACTCCCTCCTATTGATCCTTAGTAGATCTGGTGCTGTTCTACTCTCTCCTATTGATCCTTAGTAGATCTGGTGCTGTTCTGCTCCCTCCTATTGATCCTTAGTAGATCTGGCGCTGTTCTACTCCCTCCTATTGATCCTTAGTAGATCTGGTGCTGTTCTACTCTCTCCTATTGATCCTTAGTAGATCTGGCGCTGTTCTACTCCCTCCTATTGATCCTTAGTAGATCTGGCGCTGTTCTACTCCCTCCTATTGATCCTTAGTAGATCTGGTGCTGTTCTACTCTCTCCTATTGATCCTTAGTCGATCTGGCGCTGTTCTACTCTCTCCTATTGATCCTTAGTAGATCTGGCGCTGTTCTGCTCCCTCCTATTGATCCTTAGTAGATCTGGTGCTGTTCTACTCCCTCCTATTGATCCTTAGTAGATCTGGCGCTCTTCTACTCCCTCCTATTGATCCTTAGTAGATCTGGCGCTGTTCTACTCCCTCCTATTGATCCTTAGTAGATCTGGCGCTGTCTACTCCCTCCTATTGATCCTTAGTAGATCTGGTGCTGTTCTGCTCCCTCCTATTGAACCTTAGTAGATCTGGCGCAGTTCTACTCTTTCCTATTGATCCTTAGTAGATCTGGCGCTGTTCTACTCCCTTCTATTGATCCTTGTCCTTAGTAGATCTGGTGCTGTTCTACTCTCTCCTATTGATCCTTAGTAGATCTGGTGCTGTTCTACTCTCTACTATTGATCCTTAGTAGATCTGGCGCTGTTCTAATCTCGCCTATTGATCCTTAGTAGATCTGGCGCTGTTCTACTCTCTCCTATTGATCCTTAGTAGATCTGGCGCTGTTCTACTCTCTCCTATTGATCCTTAGTAGATCTGGTGCTGTTCTACTCTCTCCTATTGATCCTTAGTAGATCTTGTGCTGTTCTACTCTCTCCTATTGATCCTTAGTAGATCTGGTGCTGTTCTACTCTCTACTATTGATCCTTAGTAGATCTGGCGCTGTTCTACTCTCGCCTATTAATCCTTAGTAGATCTGGTGCTGTTCTACTCTCACCTATTGATCCTTAGTAGATCTGGCGCTTTTCTACTCTCGGTACAAAAGGGGTTGGTGATGGACTGGGCATCAGAACCAATCAAACACTCACACCCAGTCAACAGATCTGGGTTTGATCCATCACCGTTCTTTAGCCCACTCTGCCACCCCAGTTCAGACATGGCCATATGCAAATCAGTCTGACCCTGTGCCTCATGGGAACAGTCCAGCCCAAACTGCCAAGCCATGCCTTCCCTGGACCGGAAACAAGCTTCCTAGGACCCGTTTCTGGCATTTCAGCCGTCTTCAGCCGGGGGGTGAGTGCTTGCAATGTTCAACACTCCGTCCATCATTCCCTTTGGTTTTTGCTTTGTTCGCCATAAGTTGGCATGGTATGCTCAGACGTGAGTCCCTTGCTCACTTTACCACTGGATTCAAGCAAGCCTGGCTGAAGACGGCTGAAATGCCAGAAACCGGTCCTAGGAAGCTTGTTTCCAGTCCAGGGAAGGCATGGCTTGGCAGTTCGGGCTGGACTGTTCCCATGAGGCAAAGGGTCAGACTGATTTGCATATGGCCGTTTCTGAACTGGGGTGGCAGAGTGGGCTAAAGAACGGTGATGGATTAAACCCAGATCAGTTGACTGGGGGTGAGTGCTTGCAATGTTCAACACTCTGTCCATTATTTCCTTTGGTTTTTGCTTTGTTCGCCATAAGTCATTCAGACGCTTCAATTTGCTCGATTACACCTTCATTACAAAGCCTGAGCAATTCATCCTTAAGTTTTTCTCTCAAAACTAAAGGTATATTTCTTACTTTGTGTACTTTAGGGATAGCATCTACTTTCAAGTTAATTTTGTGTTTGAATTTTTTTAAACATCCTAATTTTTCACTAAAAAGTTTGGGAAATTTATTAACCCATTTTGAAGTTCTGCCAGGTGAGGTTAGTAAAACTTGTTGGGGATGATTTGGATTTAACACTATATTGAGGGCTCTCTGTTCCTTCCAACCTAAAAGAGATCTTCCCTTTTGCACTACGTATAATTTGGCTGTTGTCTTCCTGTCTAAGAAACACATCTCAGTTTCTATACATCCTAAAACAGGATGCTTTTCACCACAATACCCTTCTGGGACAACGTCAGTGGAATGTAGTTCCTCTAATTCACCACCTAAACCTTCCAAATAGATTTATCTATGATGGTAAATGGGGAACAAGAATCTGCCCATACATGTACATCTTTGTTCTTAATTTTAATAATACATTTGGGAGGATGATAACTGTCTTGTTTGTTCGATTCACATTTGAGGACTGGACTTGATTCGATGACCATAATCTCAACATCATCCTTCTCACAGTCATCATCGTAAAACAAATCTTCCTTGTGAGGCAGATCATCTTGACCCTCTAAATTAACTGACTTACATATCGTAGAAGGTCCCGAACTCCTACACCATCTTGCAAAATGCCCTAACCTTTTGCATTTGTGACACCTCGTTTTAATTGCAGGACAATAAGTTGCATCAGCTGTGTGTTTAGGGCTGCCACACTTGTAACAAAATGTAGGTTTAGATCTAGTATTTTCTTGTTTATTGACTGAAATAGGCTTGTCCCCCGTTCTTTTAGCACTCCTTTTCACGTTGTGTACAGTGTCATCCTCGTGGAGTATTTTTGGAGAAACAGTATTTAGTTCTTTTACATATCTGGACGTGTTCTCCATCCTTTTGGCTACCGAAAGTGTTTTGTCTAAAGATGGATGCTTAAGACCAAGAAGTTTTTCTTGTATTTTCAAATTAGACATTCTATTGATTAGTTGATCCCTAATTAGATCATCCCACATGTCATTGAATGTACATGTAACAGCTGACATTCTCAAATTTGCTACGTACTGTTCAATGGTTTCTCCTGCTGACTGCACACAAGAAAATAATTTGTGTCTTTCCACAACACTGACTTTCTTCCCAAAATTCTCCTCTAGCGCCTTTAATGCAACTTCGTAAATGTCAATATTGCTGTCTCCAGAGGATTCACTGTCAGTGCTGGCTTCAGTAATAGTGGCTTCCTTTAAAGGTAATGTTTTTAAGACATTTCTTCCTTCCAAACCTAAAAATTGTTTTAAAATTGCTAGTTTTCTTTTAGAAACGTAATCATCACCTCCAATGGCTTCTAAATAAGTTTCAAAAGTTTCCTTCCAGTGTTCCCATAACATGCATGGTTCACCAGGACTCTGTAGAAAGAATGGTGGTGCAGGAATCACTTGCGAAGATATTGCTAGATGAGAGACAAGGAAACAAAACTTGTAATAAATATTATGAGAACCTGAAATTTTAAAGGACTTGGGTGATGCTGCGTGCTTAGTAACGCTTGTGCATTGAAGCAACAAAAAAAAGAGTGCTAAAAGAACAGGGGACAAACCTATCTCAGCAACAAACAAGAAAATACTAGATCTAAACCTAAATTTTGTTACAGGTGTGGCAGCCCTAAACACACAGCTGATGCCACTTATTGTCCTGCAATTAAAAAGAGGTGTCACAAATGCAAAAGGTTAGGGCATTTTGCAAGATGGCTGCAGTAGAAGACAGCACAAATCGAACTCCCCCAAACAGCAAAATTGGAAATCAAAACGGAGATTTGCCGTTTCACACCAAGTACAGTTCAATTATACATCCAGGTAATGCAGCGGAGAGCCGAAAAATCTCGATGCTTGACAACAATGTCAGAAAGACGTAGACTATGAAAGGACGGAGATGAAACAGTAGGTGTCACCAAAAAAAAAACGATTGATCCAGAGGTCACTTACAGTCCCTATTGAGTTCCACAACAGCTATCAAAGGTATCCGCTTTATAGGGTAACTTCCTCGCTTGTCGCCAGTTTTGTGAAGTAGGACACATACTCTTCTTGTAGTAACAGGGTTTATTTAAGTAGTAAGGATCAGACCCCTGGGACACAACTGCTCTCCAGTCCAACTGCAACCCAATGTCCACTACATTCTACTTTACAATCAAGATAGATGGTTGCCAAGGAGCAGCAGTGTTCCATGTCATCATATGAAACCAATAGAGAATAACACGAATGTGAACCATGAAGAATACAAAACTAAATCCTTCTCTTTTGTGCTTAATCCCTATCCTTTGTATCGGTATTAAAATAAGGGGAATCCTTTTCCTCGACAATAATTTTCCTCTAATCAGGTTCCTGCTCGTGAAATCTCTGATGCAGAACCGGTTTATTCAAATTACAGCGTTATGCAAACGTCGTTCTGTCATTGAATATACAGGGGGTCAGATTTATGAGCCTCTTGTACCTCATTTACACCGCCGTTGCATCACTTTTGTGACGCAGCGGCGGCGCAAATCCTGCGCCATGCTGCGGGGTATTTACAACGTGACGCATCTGGCAGATGCGGCACGTTGTAAAGCCCTGCGCCACATGTAGGCGTTCTGGAGCAGGGGGGGACGTTCCGGCGCAGGAACACCTCCTAAAAGTGGCTGAGTGAAATCTACAAGATTTCACTCAGTCACTTTTAAGGCCATGCTGCGTCAAAACCCTGCGCCTGCTTGAAGCAGGCGTAAGGATTGACGCAGCATGTAAGGGATAGGGCACCCCCGAGCCTTGCTGGAGCTGCGTCGCGCTTGCGACGCAACTCCAGCAATGCGCCGCATTTCCGACAAGAGATGCGTCACGCATCTGCCCATCCGAGTGCCACGGTGCGCCGCATTGTAAATGCGGTGCATCAATGGTGGCGCACGGGTGGGCAGATGCGTCGCAACTCTTCTGGCGCATCTCTGCTGATTAGCAGAGATGCGCCAGACGTCATAAATCTACCCCAGGGATTTTTCCCAATTACCTAAGATGGCCGCCAAGACATGCTGTTCACTCTCTTGTTTCAATGGGGAATTGGGCTTGAGGAGGCATGCGTGCAAACGTGAGGAAGCGCGAGAAGGTAATCAAGCGCCAGTGTCAACGCTGTCTCGAATCTCAACACAGTCTTCACTCATCCGGTAAGCAATGCTCTGAAACGTTGAATGTTATTTACTTTCAAGCCACAGTCTTTACAGGCATCTCTTTAAGTATCCTTCACTTGTAAACACGCTGCACCAAAGCTTCAAACATGCAAAAATGCAGTACTAAAGTCAGGCTGTCGAAATTTTCTCACAACCCAACTTGCAGAGAAATAGATCGAGGGATTGAGGGAAAGCAAAACCGAGTGAAAAAGCAGAGAAGTAGTATTTAGCAGCGACAATTTAGCGCATGTAGTAGCGCATGTATTCACATTTTGCACAGAAGTTACAATTTTGAGTTGCAGAAGCCATGCACAACGGGTTCTTTAGTCCTTAGTAGAATTCCTTTAGAAGTAGATTAATCCAGGGGTGGAGGTACTGGTACAGTTACCTGCCCCCGCACAGATCAGGCCAACTTGTCGCCAATGTAAAGATTCGCCTCAGGCAGTTGAAGGGAGGAATGAAACCTTTATTGCAGAGTGAACACAGGTACCTCCAGCTCAGCTTCACAGCTGCAAGTAAACTGAATGTTTTTCAAGTCATAACATTCTAGCCTAGCAACAAGCTTGACATTCTATTATATGCAGAACAACTCCACAACCCCTCAAAGAAATGCAAGACAAATGTGAGATTTTAGGCAAAGATTGACGCTTGCAGGGTATTGTCAGTAAGAAAATGTTGTGGGTTCCACACATAGCATGCCACTGTGTACTCCCCGGGGTCCCTCGTTTTCAGAAATGTTGGGTCTGGTAGGTTTACCCAGTGGCGGCCAACCCAAGCCCAAAAAGTGCACCATTCACCATGACTATTGATACGATATTGGAAGTTAGCCACATTTTCCTGGCCCATATGTAAAAACAAACCCCAAAAGAATCAAATATCCTCTCTCTTGCCATTGGGATGGGATGCTTCAGTCTGCAGTGCCAGAAAGACTGTTTACAGTTGATGGTGGAACCTGATGTTAGGATGAACCAGACCCACCCCTTTATTTGATTTGAAAATATATTCCTGTCCTATAGTGGGGTTTCTACCCCCTGGGAAGGAAATTGGGGGCAAACCCCCATGGATTCCCTTGGGTTGGGGGGTGCCAGAAAGATTGGTTTGTCTCTTTTAAGGTGCTAACATTTCTCTGTCCTGGGGTGGCAAAGAAATGGTTTGTCCCTGTTGGAGTGCGGATGTGGCCAGTGCTACAGTGCAATACCTGCCACCCTGGTGTCAAGAGGGCTTCCTACTCCCCAGGTGTGCTAATTTGGGGCACCTCTGCAATTGATTCAAATCTCTTTTCTTCCTTCAAGAGAGGAGGTAGACAATATTGCCCTTCAGGGGTAAGCGTATTGCTGAAGAGCAAAGTAAGTCGCACCCTCCTTTTGTTTGTTTTGATTACATTTTGGTTTACCTGGTGTCTAGTGTGTCTTCTGCTGCCATGGGGAGGCATATTGGGAAAATGTCCAATTTGCCCCCCAGGGGGGCAGAAAGACTGTTTGCCACTCTTTGGGGTGAGGTCATGGCCATGCCAATGTTGGGCAGCACCTACTCCTTTCTTTTTCTAATCAGTTTTTTTTAATCCTTGGTATCTAGGGGGCTTTTCATCTGCCCCCACAGGGGGCAGTAAGATGGTTGGGCCTTTTAAGAGGTACAGGCATGGCCATCCCCATGGTGGGCAACCCACACCCCTTTTGTTTGTTTTTTACTTGTTTTTCTATTTCTCTGGTGTCAAGTGGACTTTCTAACCCCTAGAAGAGACAGATTGGGGCAAACCTCTATTCTAGCCCCTGGGGGGACTGTTTGCTCCTTTCTGGGGTGGGGGCTCAGCCATTCAGCCATGCCCATGGTGGGCATCTCCCATGCCTTTCTTTTACGCATTGTTTTCATTTTCCTGGTGTTTAGTGGGTTTTCTGCCCCTTCACCTACCACGGTGAAAGATTCAGGGTACTCACCCCCATCCGGGTCCAGAGGAGCACACACCCTTGCCTTAGGGACCACTCCTTGATATCCTTGGTTTCTAGTGGGTGCATCCCTGCTTGGGGATCACTCTAAGGGTGGGCGTAGTTCGCGAAGTAGCACTTCGCGAAGCTACGCAAAGTGAAGTTCGCACTACGCGAGCTACGCGTAGCACTTCGCGAACTGCGAAGTAACATGTTCGCACTGTGCAAGATGTTGTTTTCAATGATTGCACAGTGCGGACAAGCAACCGGCACTGTGCAATCATTGAAAATGGCATCTCGCACAGTGCGAGCTGTAGTTTTCTGCTGCTCGAGTAGATTTTTCCTCGAGCGGCAGCTTTCTCAACGTGAACTGGTAGTTTCTCATCGCGAGCGGTCGCGAGCATACGCGACCCCTCGCAATGAGAAACCTGACCTCCTCGCGTTGGGAATCTCGCCGGGAGGTTTATTTTCCATGCTCGCGATCGCCAACTTGATGTTGCTGATCACGAACAAGGAAAAAGTCTCGCCGGGATGTCATTTTGCTTGCTCGCGGTCGCCAACTTGACGTTGAGGACCGCGAGCAAGCAAAAAATTACCGCAGCACTACGCAACACTACGCTACGCGTGTTCGCACTGTGCTACGTGCAGTTCGCGTAGTGCGAAGTTGCGCAAACTTCGCAAACTACGCGAGCGTAGCGTAGTGCTTTGCCCAGGCCTAGATCACTCTCCAGTGGTGCTCCTCAAGTGGGGATCCACTGGACAGGGATCCCATTGGAAAGAGAAGATTCTCACCTTTCCAATGATAACTTCCTCACCCCAATCTGTGCTCAGAGACTGAGATATGCCCCCAGCTCTGATGTAGGGAAAATAAAACAAGCCCATCAGCTTGTTTTACTTTCACTTTACATTAATGATGTCAGCCTCAGCATCTCAAGAAGCTTGTCCCAAGAAGCACAAGCTAAACATTAAATGCTGGAGTCCCTCTGGTGCAAATCACCAGAGGGTCCTTTATACCCCTCCCCAGTGTTGACCAATGACCAACAAATGCACCGAGGAGGGAGTGAGGGCATGGGCCGCTGGCGGATGCCTGCACTAAAGGGGTTAAAAGGTCTAAGAACTAATTTTATATATACAAAATTCTAAAGTGGAACCTCAAAAGTCCCAGTAATAAACCCTTTTCAAGGGAAATGTATGTTGGAAAGCTCCTAATGAACACTGAAATTCCATCATTATGTGTGAATTGTCCAGTTTGCAGGTTTAGGTTGCAACATTCCTAGCTGGAACCCCAGGGCCCATCTGGGTGGGACATGCCAAAATGGGTGAACATCCACAAATGTGCAAAAGGGTGTCATCAGAAGCAAGGTGGGTCTCAAATAGGAGTAACTGGTTGTGTTCCATGTGGTATTCAGGACACTTCATGGTTTCACAGGGTTCGATTCTTCCTGCATGTCGTATGTGTGGTTCCTGGTGATGGGTCCTAGTCATTTGCTGTTCCTCCACTTTGGCTCAGATGTGGACGGTTTTGGTTGGGCGTTCTCCCTTAAGCCTGTATCTACACTTGGGTCTCCTAAGGTTCTGGCACGCAGGTGGCATGGGATTTTGGAAGGGCTATCTCAGCTACTACTGGAGCTCTCGGTACAAGTGCCGATGGTGCACGACCATTTAGTAGCTTGGAGCTCCATTGTTTCATGCGTGCCTTCTGTGTTCCCTTGTCTGACTCCTCTCTGATGAGAGCTGACTGACTGAGAGGGTGGTACATCAGTTGTGCAAGTTGTTGGTAGTAAAATGAATGTCTTTTTCTTCCATTCATTCACAGCCCTCTTCTACTCTCCAAGATGTTCACAAAGTTGATCATCATTTACGAGTGGGGTGGACTTTAAAGGATGGCTCCACTCCCCTCTGACGTTTCTGTTTTTTTCAGTATGGTTGCGATGGCAACAGGTTCATTTCAAGTTCTTATCATCAAGCCCTTTTGTTATACCCTTGTCCTCTAGGGATCCAACATAGGTCCCATGTGATGATTTTTGTTTACAAAATTGAGACACAAATTGGAGAATTCAATGAATTGAGCATTTGACAAAAGCAGTTAAGATAATTCAGTTGATGAAACACATGTTGAATTTGCTGGATAGAAAAGTGCTCAGTGCTCATGAGTGTTCACACTGTGGTAAATGACAAGCAAGTATAAAAATATATATGCCTGTTGGCTATTGGTCAACCATCACTATCCTCTCAATCTTCAAACACACTCATGTTGCACACTTTACTCTCACCCTCACTGTTGGGTAGGTAGGAAGCACTTCTAATGAAACGAAATAGATAAAAAAATCTGTATTTTAATAATCAATATAAATTCATCACTGCTGTGTTATATAAAACATAATAAATCATACACATAAAGATCATATACAGTTAAAATGATAAAAGCACCACACACTTTATCACAGTTGTTTCAAAACATATTCCATGCCGTGAAAAGGAGAACAATAATTGACAAGCAATGTGTCATACATCTGTCAATTTGGATTTTTGGAGGCAGTGTCAGACATAAAATACTGATCCCTGTCTTTCCCTAACTGTACCAAATTTAACACTTAAAAAACAACAGGCGTCGACGCGTTTCGGTGGTGAAAACTTCACTTAGAACCACCTTCCTCAGGACTCAAGCTATTTTCTCCTTGTAAATATAAGTGTTCAGTTATGATGTAGAGTTCACCTATTAAAGAAACATATTTGTACAGTTTAAAATCTAAACCGATAATTTAAAAAAAAATTTTTTTGTTACAACGGTGCATTTACATATGTTACCAATACAGATATATAATTTTTCTACAAGTATTCATTTTTACACTGTGTCTATTAAATAGACTTGTATTTTCAAATATGTAGACTATTTCAAGATCAAAAAGTGCTTAATACCGGTCAACAAACCCAACTATTCATTATTCCAATCTATATGGCTCGTTGCACACACCTTTTCATACTCATTCAACCATTGTCATTACACCCAACTTTTATCATCCACTTCTCCAATCTATATGGCTCGTTGCACACACCTTTTCATACTCATTCAACCATTGTCATTACACCCAACTTTTATCATCCACTTCTACATGGAACTCACCGGTACAATTGTGCTGCAGCAAAAAAGTCTCCAAAAGTGGAGTACTTGTAGATGTCTGGACGGACGTTTGGAAACTTGCAGAGATTGCTAGAATAATAGAAAACTCATATATAGATCTCTATTTCCGAAAATAATTGAGAATCAAAGGGCCCTCCTTACTTGTCCCTATTTGGTGTCACTGATTTTACTCTTATTACATCATCTAGCCATATTTTTACGGTTCCTTATTAGTGGTTGTGCATTTACATAAATTGCTACAATGAGGAGGTACGTCCATTATAATCATTGGTGGGCTATTAAAAAAGACCTCTATAATTTGCACCTCAAGGCAAAGCATTCCCAAGGTGGAAATATAATGTATTGATTGTATCTAATCCATATGCTCACTATATAGGTATACTTCAATTATTTTCATATTCAGGACCAACGACCCACCTCAATTTTTTCAAGGCACGAAAAAGACGGGGTAGGTTTCAATTCGAATTCAATTAGTTTGCCAGGAATGGTCTCGGTCACTGTAAGATTAAATTAAAGCAATAGTTGTTAATTAATCTCCCTTTTATTTAATATACATCGGATTTTTATAATGGTTTGCTCAATTCGCGCTCACCTTTCTTTTCTGGAGCTTTATTTATTCCAGATGGATATCGATCCCTCTTTTGTGTTTACTTGTTATTCAGGCAGGGGTGAGCATGTAGTTTGTCATCTCCCTTGATGTTCTGAAAAGCGAGTGAAAACCACTGTGTGAGTTCAAATGTATCTACACCGCTTGTTTGTTACGCTGTCTATTCATCCACTTATTGTTTATTCATTAGTATTTTCTATTAGACCCCCTCTATGTCAATACTGTAGGGTCACCTGAAATGGAGGTAGGCGTATTCGTTACCCCTTGTTGTTTACATTTCCTATTCTAAAAGGATAAACCCATTCGTCCACCTTACTAGATCGACATCATGCTCATTGCAACTACTCGGTGTGTTTACCGCCAACCCTCATTAATAGGGTCAATCTTTTAGTGAATTACCATGAGCCCTCCGTTGTTGGAATTCTTTTTAACAGACTTCTTGCACTTCACTGCAAAGCGGCGCATGTGAGAACTCGATAAGGATTTAAATGGTTCTGACACAATGTAAGAGATATTTCTACCCCCGTACTATAATGTCACTGCTTGAGCGGACTTATTCCAGCCCATATCGTTAACTAATCCACCCATCGCTTACCGTGTATCGGGGTCGTGTATGTATCCCTCCGTCTTTCGTCTATTCTTCCGCTTTCTGTTCGTGCTTACTACAATTGTTTGTTATATCCGTTAGATCACGTGTGACGTCTAACCTTGCGTGTCTTAATGGAAACTGACGTATTTTTTTCCCTGTCTGATCCGTAGTCGCCATCTTGGAATGGGGTGAAAACTATCACTCGGCTAGTTTCATGCTTCTAAGGGCTCAAATTACCCGTTTTAATCCAAGAATTATTCAGATATACCAAAAATAGACCTGTTTTATTCGATTGTTGTCGGATTATTGTGATCTAAATAAATACACCCATTTTGTTATAATCTTATTCACTTCGTGGTTGAGGGGTCATCCCTGTTTTTAATACATCCCCTTCTTGATACGTAAAGACCCGATATCGGTTGTGTATAAAACCTGGTTTTGATGTGACTGACAAATGACAACCACTCGGATTCTTTTCGAAAATTGTTCCTATATTATTCCTTACTTTTTGTTCTTTTTATTCCCCCTATATCTCTCACCTTTCATTCTGAGGGTTCGTATGCATGACTCATTTGTTTAGGATTTTTCTGTATATTATTATTGATTCTTTCTCTACACAATCTAAGAGTCTATATTAATTCCTAATCTAAGTCCGATTCATGTTACAAGTAATGATACTGCACCAAAAGATTAGGCCACTAATGTCATCCAATCCTCTTTCGAATTCAATCCTTTTTGGACGGTATTTAGAGTGAAAATGTACCATTGCTCTCTGTTTTTTCTCTTTGTCTCAATGTTCCCTCCTCTTCTGTTGGTCGTAATTCTCTCTATAATGAACCATTCAAAGTCGGTGTGTTTGTGGTTCATTGAGTTGAAGTGCTCCACAAGGGGGGCATTGGGTTTCTTTATTTTGATTGCTGACCTGTGTTCTAATAGTCTCAGTCTTAATTCCCTCCCTGTTTCGCCAACATACGCTAGTCCGCAAGGGCAGCGTAGGAGATATACCACATTTTTGGTTCTACAGTTATTTAAGTGCTTGGGGACCATTGTGTATCCGTTGTATGTCAAAGATTTGGTGACTATACAGTTAGTGCATATCGAACAATTGCTACATTTATGGTTTCCTAAGGCTACATTTCCCTCAATTGTTCTCTGTGTTCGTTGGTTCTCCTCTCTGTACGTTCTTACCAAGTTTTTACGTATGTTGTCGTTGCGTTTAAACGCAAACAGAGGTTTAGGTAGTTTTTTTTCCTTGCCTTCATTAAGAATACCCCAATTGGAGTTGACTATATTTTTGAGTCTGTTGCTTACATTGGAGAATTGGGTAACAAATACGATTCTATTTTCCGAATTACTTTTCTTTCTCTCTTGGTCCTCTACATTTGGATTTAACATGCTTTCCCGATTATAAAAGCGGGCTCGCTTGAAGGATCTTTTGATCAGTTTTTTGGGGTAGCCCCTGTCATGTAACTTGTTTTTAAGTACAGCGGCATGTTTGTTGAAGTCCTCCAATGTTGAGCAGTTTCTTCTTAGGCGTAGAAACTGCCCAAATGGGATATTATCCCTCTGGCTCTGAGGATGATAGCTCGTGTAATGGAGCAATGTGTTTTTATCAGTAGGTTTGGAGAATAGTTCCACTTCCAAGAGTCCTTCACTGGTCTTGATTGTAATATCCAAAAAGTTGACTGCCCTGTTGTTGTAGTCAGCAGTGAACTTGAGGTTGGTGTCCCCCAGGTTTAACCATTCCAGGAAATCAACCAGGGTGGGTTCATCTCCCTCCCATATAAAAAAGATGTCGTCAATGAAGCGGCGCCAAAGACGGATGTTCTCAAAAAAGGGCGCCGCTTCATTGAAGATATGTTTCTCCTCAAATTCGCCCACATAGAGGCATGCCAGACTGGGAGCACAGGTGGCTCCCATGCTGGTACCTTTGCATTGTAAAAAAAGATCCTCCTTAAAAAGGAACATATTTCTGGTCAGTACCAGTTCAATACAATTCATAATAAATCCTTTGTTGGCCCCTCGAAGGTCCTCCTCAGTTAAGATCTTCTCAATGACTTTAATGGTATCCCATTGGGGGATATTTGTGTATAGGGCTTCTATGTCGAGGGTCACCATTATCTGATTCCTGGTATCAAAATTGGTGCCAATATGTGGATGTTTTCTTAAAACCACTAGTCCACAAACAAAAATCATATGTACGTGACTCAGCGCACATCATTTCTATGATCGAGAGCACCAATTTTGATACCAGGAATCAGATAATGGTGACCCTCGACATAGAAGCCCTATACACAAATATCCCCCAATGGGATACCATTAAAGTCATTGAGAAGATCTTAACTGAGGAGGACCTTCGAGGGGCCAACAAAGGATTTATTATGAATTGTATTGAACTGGTACTGACCAGAAATATGTTCCTCTTTAAGGAGGATCTTTTTTTACAATGCAAAGGTACCAGCATGGGAGCCACCTGTGCTCCCAGTCTGGCATGCCTCTATGTGGGCGAATTTGAGGAGAAACATATCTTCAATGAAGCGGCGCCCTTTTTTGAGAACATCCGTCTTTGGCGCCGCTTCATTGACGACATCTTTTTTATCTGGGAGGGAGATGAACCCACCCTGGTTGATTTCCTGGAATGGTTAAACCTGGGGGACACCAACCTCAAGTTCACTGCTGACTACAACAACAGGGCAGTCAACTTTTTGGATATTACCATCAAGACCAGTGAAGGACTCTTGGAAGTGGAACTATTCTCCAAACCTACTGATAAAAACACATTGCTCCATTACACGAGCTATCATCCTCAGAGCCAGAGGGATAATATCCCATTTGGGCAGTTTCTACGCCTAAGAAGAAACTGCTCAACATTAGAGGACTTCAACAAACATGCCGCTGTACTTAAAAACAAGTTACATGACAGGGGCTACCCCAAAAAACTGATCAAAAGATCCTTCAAGCGAGCCCGCTTTTATAATCGGGAAAGCATGTTAAATCCAAATGTAGAGGACCAAGAGAGAAAGAAAAGTAATTCGGAAAATAGAATCGTATTTGTTACCCAATTCTCCAATGTAAGCAACAGACTCAAAAATATAGTCAACTCCAATTGGGGTATTCTTAATGAAGGCAAGGAAAAAAAACTACCTAAACCTCTGTTTGCGTTTAAACGCAACGACAACATACGTAAAAACTTGGTAAGAACGTACAGAGAGGAGAACCAACGAACACAGAGAACAATTGAGGGAAATGTAGCCTTAGGAAACCATAAATGTAGCAATTGTTCGATATGCACTAACTGTATAGTCACCAAATCTTTGACATACAACGGATACACAATGGTCCCCAAGCACTTAAATAACTGTAGAACCAAAAATGTGGTATATCTCCTACGCTGCCCTTGCGGACTAGCGTATGTTGGCGAAACAGGGAGGGAATTAAGACTGAGACTATTAGAACACAGGTCAGCAATCAAAATAAAGAAACCCAATGCCCCCCTTGTGGAGCACTTCAACTCAATGAACCACAAACACACCGACTTTGAATGGTTCATTATAGAGAGAATTACGACCAACAGAAGAGGAGGGAACATTGAGACAAAGAGAAAAAACAGAGAGCAATGGTACATTTTCACTCTAAATACCGTCCAAAAAGGATTGAATTCGAAAGAGGATTGGATGACATTAGTGGCCTAATCTTTTGGTGCAGTATCATTACTTGTAACATGAATCGGACTTAGATTAGGAATTAATATAGACTCTTAGATTGTGTAGAGAAAGAATCAATAATAATATACAGAAAAATCCTAAACAAATGAGTCATGCATACGAACCCTCAGAATGAAAGGTGAGAGATATAGGGGGAATAAAAAGAACAAAAAGTAAGGAATAATATAGGAACAATTTTCGAAAAGAATCCGAGTGGTTGTCATTTGTCAGTCACATCAAAACCAGGTTTTATACACAACCGATATCGGGTCTTTACGTATCAAGAAGGGGATGTATTAAAAACAGGGATGACCCCTCAACCACGAAGTGAATAAGATTATAACAAAATGGGTGTATTTATTTAGATCACAATAATCCGACAACAATCGAATAAAACAGGTCTATTTTTGGTATATCTGAATAATTCTTGGATTAAAACGGGTAATTTGAGCCCTTAGAAGCATGAAACTAGCCGAGTGATAGTTTTCACCCCATTCCAAGATGGCGACTACGGATCAGACAGGGAAAAAAACACGTCAGTTTCCATTAAGACACGCAAGGTTAGACGTCACACGTGATCTAATGGATATAACAAACAATTGTAGTAAGCACGAACAGAAAGCGGAAGAATAGACGAAAGACGGAGGGATACATACACGACCCCGATACACGGTAAGCGATGGGTGGATTAGTTAACGATATGGGCTGGAATAAGTCCGCTCAAGCAGTGACATTATAGTACGGGGGTAGAAATATCTCTTACATTGTGTCGGAACCATTTAAATCCTTATCGAGTTCCCACATGCGCCGCTTTGCAGTGAAGTGCAAGAAGTCTGTTAAAAAGAATTCCAACAACGGAGGGCTCATGGTAATTCACTAAAAGATTGACCCTATTAATGAGGGTTGGCGGTAAACACACCGAGTAGTTGCAATGAGCATGATGTCGATCTAGTAAGGTGGACGAATGGGTTTATCCTTTTAGAATAGGAAATGTAAACAACAAGGGGTAACGAATACGCCTACCTCCATTTCAGGTGACCCTACAGTATTGACATAGAGGGGGTCTAATAGAAAATACTAATGAATAAACAATAAGTGGATGAATAGACAGCGTAACAAACAAGCGGTGTAGATACATTTGAACTCACACAGTGGTTTTCACTCGCTTTTCAGAACATCAAGGGAGATGACAAACTACATGCTCACCCCTGCCTGAATAACAAGTAAACACAAAAGAGGGATCGATATCCATCTGGAATAAATAAAGCTCCAGAAAAGAAAGGTGAGCGCGAATTGAGCAAACCATTATAAAAATCCGATGTATATTAAATAAAAGGGAGATTAATTAACAACTATTGCTTTAATTTAATCTTACAGTGACCGAGACCATTCCTGGCAAACTAATTGAATTCGAATTGAAACCTACCCCGTCTTTTTCGTGCCTTGAAAAAATTGAGGTGGGTCGTTGGTCCTGAATATGAAAATAATTGAAGTATACCTATATAGTGAGCATATGGATTAGATACAATCAATACATTATATTTCCACCTTGGGAATGCTTTGCCTTGAGGTGCAAATTATAGAGGTCTTTTTTAATAGCCCACCAATGATTATAATGGATGTACCTCCTCATTGTAGCAATTTATGTAAATGCACAACCACTAATAAGGAACCGTAAAAATATGGCTAGATGATGTAATAAGAGTAAAATCAGTGACACCAAATAGGGACAAGTAAGGAGGGCCCTTTGATTCTCAATTATTTTCGGAAATAGAGATCTATATATGAGTTTTCTATTATTCTAGCAATCTCTGCAAGTTTCCAAACGTCCGTCCAGACATCTACAAGTACTCCACTTTTGGAGACTTTTTTGCCGCAGCACAATTGTACCGGTGAGTTCCATGTAGAAGTGGATGATAAAAGTTGGGTGTAATGACAATGGTTGAATGAGTATGAAAAGGTGTGTGCAACGAGCCATATAGATTGGAGAAGTGGATGATAAAAGTTGGGTGTAATGACAATGGTTGAATGAGTATGAAAAGGTGTGTGCAACGAGCCATATAGATTGGAATAATGAATAGTTGGGTTTGTTGACCGGTATTAAGCACTTTTTGATCTTGAAATAGTCTACATATTTGAAAATACAAGTCTATTTAATAGACACAGTGTAAAAATGAATACTTGTAGAAAAATTATATATCTGTATTGGTAACATATGTAAATGCACCGTTGTAACAAAAAATTTTTTTTTTAAATTATTGGTTTAGATTTTAAACTGTACAAATATGTTTCTTTAATAGGTGAACTCTACATCATAACTGAACACTTATATTTACAAGGAGAAAATAGCTTGAGTCCTGAGGAAGGTGGTTCTAAGTGAAGTTTTCACCACCGAAACGCGTCGACGCCTGTTGTTTTTTAAGTGTTAAATTTGGTACAGTTAGGGAAAGACAGGGATCAGTATTTTATGTCTGACACTGCCTCCAAAAATCCAAATTGACAGATGTATGACACATTGCTTGTCAATTATTGTTCTCCTTTTCACGGCATGGAATATGTTTTGAAACAACTGTGATAAAGTGTGTGGTGCTTTTATCATTTTAACTGTATATGATCTTTATGTGTATGATTTATTATGTTTTATATAACACAGCAGTGATGAATTTATATTGATTATTAAAATACAGATTTTTTTATCTATTTCGTTTCATTAGAAGTGCTTCCTACCTACCCAACAGTGAGGGTGAGAGTAAAGTGTGCAACATGAGTGTGTTTGAAGATTGAGAGGATAGTGATGGTTGACCAATAGCCAACAGGCATATATATTTTTATACTTGTATTTCTGGGTACTCCAGCCTTTGGCTTCAAGAGTCCCCTCTCCTTGGTTTTCAAGGTAAATGACAAGCAAACAAGGTGTGTTCAAAAGTGAAACAATCAAAGGAACCAGAGGAATTGATCACCGAAGCTTCTTAATGACCATTCAATTATCAGTCAACCAATGGATACAATCACATAGGGTCCATTTGCCCTTTACGTCGAAGGCGTTTCGGCCACGGCCAGGTCATGAGTCATCATCAGGAAATTCATACGAGGCAGCAAGCCACCTATACACCCTGTCCAGCAATGAGACTCTCAGAGAAGAAGTGTTCTGCATAGAAGAACTCAGCAGAACAATTGTAGGGATGGGACTCAACCACTTGGAGAACGCCAAAAGGATGCGCGCGCACCAGAGGGAGCACGCGCCCCATTTCACATGCGTCGCTGACTGCTGCTGCCGCTTCCGGTTGGAGCGCCTGCTGCGGTCTGGCTCCTCCCCTTAGGGTGCAGCTGAATGTACAGAACTGGGAATCACATCTGGAGCCTGGCAAAGCATGGCTCTGCCCCAGAAGAGACAGGCTTCACTTACTGAATTTCATCTCTTAGCTGCTGCACTAATGAACCGATTGTTGCTCTGAAGCAGCGAGAGTTTACTGGTGATGAATGAGGTACATGTACATGATTATCCGAGTTGAAAGTTGCTTAATTGCTGCGCTTTAATGGAATGATACTCAGCGCTGTGTCAGCCGGGCGCCGTCAGGGATTCGTTACAGATGTGAGAGAGAATGCTTGTGAATTAATAATGAGATTTCATTGATGCGATTCAAATAGGCGCTCTGATTATCTGTAAAAATAGAATCTCTCGCTGTCTTAAATGAATGGTTTCATTTGTCCCAGTGGTTGTGTTTGTTATTGAATGTGGTGCCTAGATTCCAAAGAAAATGAAAAAAAAGTCTTGAAATATTGCATCAAAACGGCCTCACAGGAACATTTTATTAATCAATGGAGCTGCTACAAGACTGGGCGAGTGGATGAAATCTGGAGGGTTATTATGGAACGCGGCGCTAAACTGAGATCAGAGATGATTTCTCGTCGGCCCTCAGTACAAGTTAAGGCCGATGGGCCAGATGTGCCAGATGTGCGCAGCATCCTCCCAAAGATATGATCTCCAATTCAGAGTTTCCAACTCACACGATGCTTATAAGAATGTGCCGAACCCATCTTAAGAGTGAGTAGCTTCCGACCGAGAGTAGCATGGGTTTAGAAATAGATAGTAAGCGCTATTTGGGAGCAACGTATGGTGGGGGTCCCTTTCAAATAGTGATTCCTATTCATATGCATTCCGTGCTTAATTTGAGCCGGTGCTCTCAGGTGCTGAGCACTGGCACTTAATAGGTTTCCGGTGCTCGGCCAGGCACCTAATTGTCAACACCATACTTAGAACAGTCTACCACATGGTGGCGCTGCTCATCTTATTTAGAGATGAGCCGAACAACGGTTGTTTAGGAACCCAATACACATTAAAATTACCAATACCTGCCACACCAGCCATTCCTTTAGGTTTGGGGACCTGGAATAATCTGAACTGTGGCATTTACATGCGAGAGAGATGGTTAGTAGTTGTTTTGGCAGCGATGACAGGGGCGATGGGTGGTGCAAGTTGCAGTGGCCTCCTGGTCAGAGCCCTGGCACTTAATATTTTACAAATTAAACATTGTATGTATTAATGGTTTAAGATGAAATAGCAGTTGTCAACCATTGGAAAGTTGCCAACTCCTAGGTTGGGGTGGTAATCCATTCGCAAAAGGTAAGGCCTACATTGGGGCAAAGCCCCCTTTGTGAATATTTTCAAAAAGAAACATTTGTTGGTAATTAGGCAGTGGTCCAAACTCTCAAACAAGCTTAAAAAAATAAACGTTTCTTTTTTTAACACACAGTCCGGTTTGCTTTAAGGAAAACTAGCTGCATAAAAAAGTTTGCTTTATTTGAATGCAATCCCTGACATAGCTGCCTGTTGACTCCAGCAGACACCATCCCTGTGATGGCTTCTAATTGAAGTAAGTCATCATTTATAACATAATCCTTTAACATCCATGAGGTGGGTCGGATTGCAACTCACTAGGATTCAGGTTTTTAAGAACTGAGCTATAGGTCAGCTCTTTGAAATCTTTACTGGTAGCAATTTGTGAAAAGATATTCACATAACTGGCCCTAAATTCTGAACCAGAAATGGAATTTTAAAGCAGAAATTGACTTCTTGGAAAACAAGGTGGCTTTTTCAGACAGTGAGTGGCCCAGCCTACACAGTGTCGGGGTTCAGCAGAAAAACACCTGGGGTTGGGGAGCAAGGCAGAGGAAAACGAAGGCAGTTCCCAGTGAGGCCTTTGGTGGGAAAGCGAGAGACACCATTCTATGGAGGTTGGGGGCTCTAAGGGGCGAGGAAAGAGATAGACCAATCAGACTGCAGAAAAGTAAAACCCAGCCCTTCCAGTAGCATCAGCAGTGATAGAAGTAGAACCGGTCGCCTTGCATGTTGGTTGTGTGGTTTCCACTGGCCTTGTTTTGTTCATCATATAAGTCCCCAGACTTTGCTGTTTTCCCCTCCGCTCCCTGCATACCCCCCCTCCCCTCTTGTTATGTTATGTTTATGTTACGTTAAGTTTAACTTATAAAGCGCACGGCTACTCAAAGTGTCCCGGCGCTTACTCCAGAAAAAAAAGTGAACTACACACACATCAGAAACTAAAAAAGCAACGTTTTAAGCTTTTTCCTAAACAGCAGTGGATCCTGAATGTCCCGGAGTGCCAATGGTAGCACGTTCCAAGCCAGACCAGCTTTACGGACAAAAGAACTCCCGCCAAGCCTTTGACGCTTAAACCTAGGAATCTGCATCAGCATCTGGTCAGAGGAGTGGAGCTGTCTGCTAGGTCTATAGCAAACAAATCTCTTTTGAAGATAAATAGGGCCTAGACCATACAGGGCCCGATGTACAATAGATAACGTCTTAAATTTCAGCCGAGATTCAACTGGGAGCCAGTGCAAGCTATGTAAATGGATCCGTACACTATGGTGCCGATTACGATCCGTTAAAAACCGCGTACGAACCGTCGGTCGGAGCGAATTCCCCGTCCGACTCGTACCCGGTTGTAAAACTTTACAAACATGGAATTACGATTCGCACGGAAACACCATTTCCGTACGAATCGTAAAAAACACCGACCGACGAAAATATACATACGAATGTGATCCGGGAATGCTGCGACGTGACGTCGGGACGCTTTCAGGCAGCGTTTCACGAACCAGGAATTACGATTCGAACCGACAGCAGTCCGGACGGCAATATTTTCATGGCACCCAAAAAGTGCCGCAAAAGCGAAGTACGGCGTGAATCGACCAGAGTAGGTGGCCCGGTACGCGCCGACCCCCCCCCCAGCCCCCGTAGGTACGCGCCGACCCCCCCCCAGCCCCCGTAGGTACGCGCCGACCCCCCCCCAGCCCCCGTAGGTACGCGCCGACCCCCCCCCCAGCCCCTGTAGGTACGCGCCGACGGGTGGGGGTATGACTCGAACGTACACGGGGGGGTCCGACTCGAGCGTACACGGGGGGGTTCGACTCGAGCGTACACGGGGGGGGTTCGACCACGGGGGGGTTCGACTCGAGCGTACACGGGGGGGTTCGCACCGTACATACACGGGTGGGGGTATGACTCGAACGTACACGGGGGGGTCCGACTCGAGCGTACACGGGGGGGTTCGACTCGAGCGTACACGGGGGGGTTCGACTAGGCCTGGGCCAAAATTCCGTTCCGTTCGCGGAAGTTGCGATATTTTGGCATTCTCGCGTTCCGCGGAAAGCGCGAAAATGTCAAAATTTCCGCATTCCGCAGCTTAGCGATAATTTTTTTCTTGCTCGCGCTGTAAAACAATACATTCTCGCGCGCGCGCGATCGCCTTACCTGAATCCCTGCGTTCTCCGACAAGTTTTCTTGACCCGGTCGCGTTCTCCACGAGATGTTGGATTTTGGTAGCCATTTTGCGCTGTCTCGCGAGAGTTCGCGGCCGCATTCAAGTCATTTTTCACGCGATCACGTCATTTGTCGCGCGATCAGGTATTTCTTCTCGCGATCATGCACCGCGCGAGTATGAGAAGATTGAGATCTCGAACATGTCATTCTACATCGCGAGCCAGAGAATGAGGACGCGGGCACATGAAATCGAACGCGAACAGGAGAAAGAGACCGCGAACACGTCATATCCAACGCGACAGGGACAAAGAAGAGAACGCGATCATATCGTTTTCGACACGCCGGCGGAAGTAATGTGAAGCTGGAGAACTCAACAATGTAAAATTTACAATTTGGAGAGGAATATCGGCTCTAGCAGCATGAAACCATCTGCAAATACTGATTTTGGATGAAAAGAACTCCTTACATTCACATTTGGCTTTCCTTTTTTGTGCAAGGACTCCAGGAGTCATTTTTTTTTTACAAAGTGGAGAGAGGGAGGAAGTGACACAGATTCTCCAACTTCCTGTTCCTGTCCAGCAGGCTCCTCCCAGTGCTTTGTCCATCTCCTGCTCATTCTGCCTTTGGATTTGGAGCTGGAAAGATCTCTCTTTTTGTCTGCTGCATCATTGCAATTGGATTTCAGGATTTTTGGAATAGGATATTTTACAAGTAAGTGGTTGTTGTGTTTGATTGTGGGCATTGCAGTTGTTGTGTAACTACAATTTATTTTTGATAATTAATTATCATCATTCCTTTTTTTTTTTTTTTATTTATTTTAATTTTGTGGGTTGTAGTAGTAGGCCCGAGCTAGCCATGGGCATGGCCTCATGGGTGTGTGTGTGCATGATGAAGCAACTGTTCCTTTTGTTTTTTGAATATATTTCATTTTCAATCACATTTAGGGCATGGATGGCATTGGATTGAGTTGGGGAAGTGTGTTTTTTGGGGTGGCCTTGCTGATGTTGTTGGGCCTGGACATGTGGCTGGTGGCCATTTTGAGGCCTAGGCCTGCAAGCTTGCCTGGCCTTGTCTGCCAGCAGGCCTGCTTTCATCCACTGCTACCAGAGCAGGTAGCCACAGCTTTAGTAATCTACTGTTTTCTGTGTGTTCTGTTGATTTTAGACATCATTTTGGGCATGGATGGCATTGGATTGAGTTGGGGAAGTGTGTATTTTGGGGTGGCCTTGCTGATGTTGTTGGGGCTCGCCATGTGGCTGGTGGCCATTTTGAGGCCTAGGCCTGCAAGCTTGCCTGGCCTTGTCTGCCAGCAGGCCTGCTTTCATCCACTGCTACCAGAGCAGGTAGCCACAGCTTTAGTAATCTACTGTTTTCTGTGTGTTCTGTTGATTTTAGACATCATTTTGGGCATGGATGCCATTGGATTGAGTTGGGGAAGTGTGTATTTTGGGGTGGCCTTGCTGATGTTGTTGGGGCTCTCCATGTGGCTGGTGGCCATTTTGAGGCCTAGGCCTGCAAGCTTGCCTGGCCTTGTCTGCCAGCAGGCCTGCTTTCATCCACTGCTACCAGAGCAGGTAGCCACAGCTTTAGTAATCTACTGTTTTCTGTGTGTTCTGTTGATTTTAGACATCATTTTGGGCATGGATGGCATTGGATTGAGTTGGGGAAGTGTGTATTTTGGGGTGGCCTTGCTGATGTTGTTGGGGCTCGCCATGTGGCTGGTGGCCATTTTGAGGCCTAGGCCTGCAAGCTTGCCTGGCCTTGTCTGCCAGCAGGCCTGCTTTCATCCACTGCTACCAGAGCAGGTAGCCACAGCTTTAGTAATCTACTGTTTTCTGTGTGTTCTGTTGATTTTAGACATCATTTTGGGCATGGATGCCATTGGATTGAGTTGGGGAAGTGTGTATTTTGGGGTGGCCTTGCTGATGTTGTTGGGGCTCTCCATGTGGCTGGTGGCCATTTTGAGGCCTAGGCCTGCAAGCTTGCCTGCCCTTGTCTGCCAGCAGGCCTGCTTTCATCCACTGCTACCAGAGCAGGTAGCCACAGCTTTAGTAATCTACTGTTTTCTGTGTGTTCTGTTGATTTTAGACATCATTTTGGGCATGGATGGCATTGGATTGAGTTGGGGAAGTGTGTATTTTGGGGTGGCCTTGCTGATGTTGTTGGGGCTCGCCATGTGGCTGGTGGCCATTTTGAGGCCTAGGCCTGCAAGCTTGCCTGGCCTTGTCTGCCAGCAGGCCTGCTTTCATCCACTGCTACCAGAGCAGGTAGCCACAGCTTTAGTAATCTACTGTTTTCTGTGTGTTCTGTTGATTTTAGACATCATTTTGGGCATGGATGCCATTGGATTGAGTTGGGGAAGTGTGTATTTTGGGGTGGCCTTGCTGATGTTGTTGGGGCTCGCCATGTGGCTGGTGGCCATTTTGAGGCCTAGGCCTGCAAGCTTGCCTGGCCTTGTCTGCCAGCAGGCCTGCTTTCATCCACTGCTACCAGAGCAGGTAGCCACAGCTTTAGTAATCTACTGTTTTCTGTGTGTTCTGTTGATTTTAGACATCATTTTGGGCATGGATGGCATTGGATTGAGTTGGGGTAGTGTGTATTTTGGGGTGGCCTTGCTGTTGTTGTTGGGGCTCGCCATGTGGCTGGTGGCCATTTTGAGGCCTAGGCCTGCAAGCTTGCCTGGCCTTGTCTGCCAGCAGGCCTGCTTTCATCCACTGCTACCAGAGCAGGTAGCCACAGCTTTAGTAATCTACTGTTTTCTGTGTGTTCTGTTGATTTTAGACATCATTTTGGGCATGGATGGCATTGGATTGAGTTGGGGAAGTGTGTATTTTGGGGTGGCCTTGCTGATGTTGTTGGGGCTCGCCATGTGGCTGGTGGCCATTTTGAGGCCTAGGCCTGCAAGCTTGCCTGGCCTTGTCTGCCAGCAGGCCTGCTTTCATCCACTGCTACCAGAGCAGGTAGCCACAGCTTTAGTAATCTACTGTTTTCTGTGTGTTCTGTTGATTTTAGACATCATTTTGGGCATGGATGGCATTGGATTGAGTTGGGGAAGTGTGTATTTTGGGGTGGCCTTGCTGTTGTTGTTGGGGCTCGCCATGTGGCTGGTGGCCATTTTGAGGCCTAGGCCTGCAAGCTTGCCTGGCCTTGTCTGCCAGCAGGCCTGCTTTCATCCACTGCTACCAGAGCAGGTAGCCACAGCTTTAGTAATCTACTGTTTTCTGTGTGTTCTGTTGATTTTAGACATCATTTTGGGCATGGATGGCATTGGATTGAGTTGGGGAAGTGTGTATTTTGGGGTGGCCTTGCTGATGTTGTTGGGGCTCGCCATGTGGCTGGTGGCCATTTTGAGGCCTAGGCCTGCAAGCTTGCCTGGCCTTGTCTGCCAGCAGGCCTGCTGTCATCCACTGCTACCAGAGCAGGTAGCCACAGCTTTAGTAATCTACTGTTTTCTGTGTGTTCTGTTGATTTTAGACATCATTTTGGGCATGGATGGCATTGGATTGAGTTGGGGAAGTGTGTATTTTGGGGTGGCCTTGCTGTTGTTGTTGGGGCTCGCCATGTGGCTGGTGGCCATTTTGAGGCCTAGGCCTGCAAGCTTGCCTGGCCTTGTCTGCCAGCAGGCCTGCTTTCATCCACTGCTACCAGAGCAGGTAGCCACAGCTTTATTGATCAAGTGTTTTCTATGTGATCTGTTGAATTTTTAGACATCACCTTCCTGAGAGTGTAGTGTGGCTGTACACAGTACTAGTAGTATAACATAGCTCTAGTTAAAAAAAATTCATAAATGGCTAGACTATCTTTTGTTTGCACTAGTACAGTACTAAGTAACTGAACCACAAAAACAAATGCAACATTTCACTGATGTTCTTCTCCTGTCTTCTTTGCTTTTAGGTGCACAAAAGACAGAGTAGGAGGTGTCATCGGCATCACCTGGCTACCCGTTGTACTGCCAGCCAGACAGAAGTCCTGCTGCGCATCACGCCCACGTGTGACCAGAACTTGTTGTGCATCTGCCTCCTGCCTGACGTCGGAATAAGATGGCCCCAAAGAAAGGTACCAGGTCCAGTACCAAGAAAGTTGCTGGTGAGAAGAAGGAACAGAAAAAGGAAGTGCCATTAACCACGACTGGTGGTGTGCCGGCCAAGGTTTTTTTTGGCACCAAAGCGTTGTCCGGGAACCAAGCTGGGAGCAGCACAGCGGTCCAGCAACCCCACCAACCTAGGCCCAAGGGCTTTACTGTCGCAGAGGTAGCCAGTCTACTAACGGGCAGCGATGTTGAAGAAATGTCATTACCGCAAAGTAGTACACAATCAAGTTCAACGCAGGCGCAAACTCAGCAGATCAGTGTGCAGCCGCCGCAACAAGAACAGCAGCAGCAGCCGGCGCAACCAGAACAGCAGCAGCAGCCGGCGCAACCAGAACAGCAGCAGCAGCCGGCGCAACCAGAACAGCAGCAGCAGCCGGCGCAACCAGAACAGCAGCAGCAGCCGGCGCAACCAGAACAGCAGCATCAGCCGGCGCAACCAGAACAGCAGCAGCAGCCGGCGCAACCAGAACAGCAGCAGCCGCCGCAACCAGACCAGCAGCAGCAGCCGCCGCAACCAGAACAGCAGCAGCAGCCGCCGCAACCAGAACAGCAGCAGCCGCCACAACAGCCCACCATAGTAGTTGTTGCTCCTGACGTAGGGGCATTTCAGGAAATCGAGCTTCCTGCAGACAAAGCGGAGCGAAGTCAAACCACTGTTTCAGAACATCTATTGTCTTCCAGACCACCAGCAAGGAAAAGGAGGCTTAGTCCATCATCTTCTTCTTCAAGCCCCGCTTCTGATGATCGTGATGACACTTGGGTCCCACCAGCTCGGTCTGAGAGTGAAGTACGCCACAAGACATTGCTTCTGAAAAGGAAGGTCCCAGAAAAACTTAGAGTTATGGAGGTAGATGTAGAAGAGGGGGGTGATGATGTTGATGAAGACGAGCCAGTCATCACGCACATTACTCCCGCCCCAAAGGGATTGGAGACCGACATTCTAACCCTATCCAGAAAGGCTGCTACTGAGTGGGATGCAGCACGGATCTCACCAACACAGGTTACACCACCACTACCTCCAGCTGCCATATTTTCCAAGGCCCGGCAGGGACCTACATCCAGCTCAACCACCTCAGTAGGAAGTGGTAGTAAAAGTCACAGTGTAGGTGGACAGGGTCACATATTTTCAAGGACCCCCTCAAGTTCATCTGGTGTTGAAAGTGGCACATCCAGCAGTGCCAGAAAGTTCTCCTCCCCAGTTTGGGACTTCTTTTCTGTTAGCGCCAAGGAGGAGAACATTGCTATATGCGCAATTTGTCGGCAAGGTGTTCGGCGTGGTAAGCTTGGTACAAACTATGGTACCGGAGGACAAGCAAGTCATCTCAGAATACACCACACTATTGTGTGGGAGGATCACCTACTTAAGTTAAAAGAAAGTAGGAAAACTAAACCCTTTGAAGTTGGTCAGGAATCAGGGAGCGATATTATTGTGGTGGCAGGTGAAGAACAGGGAGGCATTTCTAGCCCTGTCTCCAGTAGTGCAGTCACTGCAGTGGTAACGCCCACATCCTCCTCAGTAACATCAGAGTGGCACCGCAGTAAGAGCCATACTCAGAGTGTGGGTGAGACACCAAGGCGACCGGCGGCGAGTACCTCAATGAGACAATCTGTGTCGTTGAGCCTTAGTGGGTTAATGGCACCACTAAGGAAAGTAAGCCAGCCTACCATTGACAGCATGTTTAGGTTGGAGGGGCAGTTCCAACGCAACCACCCAACGGCACGATTGTACAATGCGAAGCTGGCTAAAATGTTAGCGCTGGACCTTCTTCCTTTTTCATTTGTGGAAGGGGTGGGTTTCCTTGAATTTGTGTCTGCCATCTGCCCGAAATGGAAAGTTCCAAGCCGGTCCTATTTCGCAAGAATTGCTGTTCCGGCACTACATCATGATGTGCTGGAATTGGTTGGACAAGCTTTGCAGAAGAGTGCTGTGCACAATATCCACCTGACAACAGACATGTGGACCAGTTGCCAAGCCACAGATTACATGTGTATCACTGCACACTGGATCTCTTTTGTGGGGGTTAAAGATCAACTATCTGCACGAGGTGTTGTTGACACAGCTGCGATTTTTGAAGGTACTCGGAAACATGCAACTCTAGCCATGTTCGCCATGGAGAAATCTCATACGGCTGAAAACATTTTAGAAGAGTTTCGCACCAAGGTTTTGGAATGGCTGCAGCCCAGAGGGCTTGGTATTGGTTTTGTTGCCACAGACAATGGCAGTAATGTACTTAAGGCCATGGAACTTGGTTCCTATTTCAGGGTTCCGTGTTTGGCACACTGCATAAACATTATAGTGCAAGACTTTCTGAAAAAAGAACCCATAGTAAGCAATTTACTGTCCATCTGCCGAAGAATATGCACTCATTTCAGCCATTCTTTTAAAGCTCGGAAGCAGCTGAGGATCCTCCAACGTGAGCGTAGGGTGCCAGTCAAGGCACTCATCCAGGAGGTGGCAACACGTTGGAACTCAACGTATTACATGCTTGATCGTCTGTACGAACAGCACAGGTCACTCAATGATTATGTCTGGTACAGAAGCAGTGATGCTAGTGTTAAAGGCATGACCCTTCAGAGGGAGCAATGGACCCTAATTCAATGCCTGACTGAGATGCTGTCTCCTTTTGAGGTCTTCACACGTGAAGTCAGCAAGGAGGACTGTACAATGGGCCAAGCGATCCCATTGTTGCAAATGCTAGAGCATGAGCTGAATAATGTGTCTGAATCCTACAAAGGTGTAGAGGACAGAAGGCAAGCCCATGACTTGGTGGAGAGCTTATCCAGGCGCTTATCAGAAAATGTAAGGATACAAAATAAATTTTGTCACAAGACCATTACATTTGTGCCACAATTCTGGATCCACGTGCAAAATTAGGACTATTCCTTTCTTTTTCCGACACTGATGTTGCCCGCTACAAAAGTTGTATAGCTGAAGCAGCCATCAAGTTTGAAAACGAAGGGCTGCTAATTAAAAGCCCGCCACATCAACCCACAACAAGTACTGATACTGAAGCAGGCCATGCAGAATCAAGTGCAACTTCGTCGGCTGAGGGCAGTGCGGTTGGCTCACAATCGCAACACTCACCATCACCATCGACTACAAAAACAATAACTGGATCATTCAGCCGAGTACAATCATTATCAGATTGGTATGTAAAGATGGGCCGTAAGCACAGTGCTGATGCACAGAAAAAACAGCACAAAAGCTTACCAGCAGCAACCCTGAACATTGAGCGGATGGTCCAGGCCTATCTGGACGACCCAACAGAGGTGTACGTTGATCAAAACCCAGTGCAGTATTGGTATAGGAAAAGGTCTGAATGGCCACAGCTCAGCAGGCTGGCAATAAGCTACCTGGCTTGCCCTGTCGCAAGTGTCTCTTCCGAACGTGTTTTCAGTGCTGCTGGTTCCATTGTAACCTTGAGAAGGACCAGTCTATCTCCCAAAAACGTGGAGAGGTTAACAATGATCAAAATGAATCAGCACTTCATACCACCGAATTACACAATGCATGAATCAACAGAGGAAGATGAGGACAGCGGCTCAGGTGACGGAAGTATTGTGTCAGATGATTACCTACTACTGGACGATCCCCCAGAGTTTGAGGACGAGCTATACTTCCCTGACAATTAGGCTCGCACTTACTGTCTTCCTCCCTTTTTTCCCCCTTTGTTTGTGTCTGTTGTTCCGGTTATAAACTTGTGAATCGCAACCAATGCATTATCACCGTCTTCTAATCTTCTAATTTAAGATACAAGTTTCAGGTGTCTGCCATTTGACACTACAGTCCTCAGAATCCAGCTCCTCCGCTCGATCATACTGCATCTCCTGGTCAATTCCATTTCCCTCATGAATGATGATTGGATGATGGTAACAACAAATTCAAACTTTCCTCGTCCTTCCAAAACAAGTGGACCATGAATCTGATGACTTCTATAGCTATCCTCCTTCAGAGCCGAGAGAGACTGGCCATTAACTGAAAATAAGATGCAACAGGTAATGATTGATGCCATGCATTGTCCGCAGAAAAGCAGACTGAGTGATGTAGATTTTGTTGTGTGTGTTGCGCATGAATGAATTGATGTAATTGTGCACTGCCACTAATCAACTTTCTACAGAACACACTAGTAATTACTAATTTTCCTCTTCTGGCAAACAAGAAATGTGTACTTCTCTCCTGCATCTTGGTGATACATTGCTTTTAATTCAATACAGGAAGGGCACTCACTCAATCTGCGCAATGCAAATGACTGTGACTTAACAGCACCGTCCATCATGATGATGGCGAAAGAGACGGCCTGCAGCGTTAACGAGATGAGATGCAACAGGTAATGATTGATGCCATGCATTGGCCGCAGAATAGCAGACTGAATGATGTAGATTTTGTGGTGTGTTTCGCATGAATTGATGTAATTGTGCACTGCCACTAATCAACTTTCTACAGAACACACTAGTAATTACTAATTTTCCTCTTCTGGCAAACAAGAAATGTGTACTTCTCCTGCATCTTGGTGATACATTGCTTTTAATTCAATACAGGAAGGGGACTCACTCAATCTGCTGCGCAATGCAAATGACTGTGACTTAAACAGCACCGTCCGTCATGATGATGGCGAAAGAGACGGCCCGTTAACTTAAGATGAGAAGTAACAGGTAATAAATGATGATAATTAATGGCATGCATTGGACACCTGACTCTGAGCTATTGATCTTTGTGTTTGCGTTGTTTGTTGTGCACAAAGTGAATGATGTCAAAGTGTACTAGTGTTAATCTATCTTTCTGTACACAATAAAGAATGACTCAAGTCAGTAATATTTATATTTCTACTCTTGTTGTGTTCTAAAAATTACACTTGTACTGCAGGCCGATCTTCAGTCAGTAGAAGTATCAGAGCTGATGATGAAGTCAGGAGGATGTTTCATGAGTGGCATAAAACGGAAAAGCCTAAAGGTAAACACGTGAACCACAACCACAGCACACCCAAATGTCTGAGTAGAAGTTGAATAGAGTGTAGCGGTGGGATGACTGCAGTGCATTGATTTAACTAACTTTAACTGTAAAATGCTATGTCTGGAATGGATAATGTGCTTTGCGTTTGTCCAACTCTTTGAGAGAAAAAAAAAAAGGACTCTAAAGTGTTAACGTAGGATGTGCTAATGGTAAGCACTGTGGGCCTGATCTCTCCTGTTACTGTTGAAGGTCTATGCTGGAAACAGACTACAGTAGAGATGATGCATATGCATACATGCCACCTCGGAAAGTGTTCTTGTTGCACTACACCATCACTTGTGCATTTGTTTTCACTTTCTTTCTGAATATCCCCTTTGGTTTTCAATCTAAAATTACAGGCCGGGCCTTGTCCAAAACTTTGTAAAACATTACAATGCATATTAATTACCTTACCAATCAATCACCTTTTTATTCCAGCCGGGCAGTGGCGAGTGGTGAGGCGACACACCCAAGATTGATGGACGAGAGGAGCAAGAGGAATGCCGAGATGCAAAAAACCAGTCCACATTTTTGACCAGGATAAGACAGTAACAGTATCCACTTTTCACTTCTTTTAAATAATTTGATTAATATCTTGTATACATTCTTTACAACAGTGTGTTCTTGGAGTTGTTATTATCAATCATCATTACGTTTGCTCTGTGTTTACGATTCTTCACTACCAATATTTAAAATTTCTATTTGCTATCTGTTAAAGTTTTAAGGCCGGAACAGAACAAGAAATAGAAGTGTATGTAATCCGGGTCTCATCATGCATGCATTTCCTTTTTTATACCTTAACATATGGAATGGATATGGTATGGTAGTCTTCAATGATTGTCGTTTGTTTGTCTATGTATGCATACTGTTTTTCTATGTCAAACCTTTCCCAAAATCCCCCTTCCCATCCAATCAACGGACCCTAACCCTCTTCCCCCGGGCTGTGTGACTTATTGTCGAGGTGTAACTAAATTAAATGTACACCAATACTTAATCACACACTTGCTGGGGCGGATGTGGTGAAAGCAACACTACTTCAATTTCAATGCAGAGCGATGATCTTCTTCTGCTTGCCCACCCATGAGTAGGATATTTCACAGGTTATTTTATTTAACAAAGGAACATATACCTCAGCATGAATTGCCGGCATTGATTTGATTTGTTTGTTGTCATTCCTCATATACAGCACTAACTGTTAGACTGTAGGCATAGCCAAGTCGACAAAACTATAGTTTGTAACTCTGTCTAGTAGGCTATCCTCATAATATCCAGCATTCATTTTTTTTGTCAAATATTTGAGCATATAATTGTTGCTCGGTAAATTCTGTGATGTACTTCATTCAACTACTCCTCTAACAGTCTCTCAAAGGCGATTGACTATCTCCTTTTCTTTTTTTGGAAATGCTGCTACCCTGCCAGTGTATACTACTACTATACTACCACCACCACCCCAATCATGGCATGTATGAAAAAGGAAACCATCTTCACCATGCAGCCAGTGCTGTGCCACAGTTGGACATAAACATCAAGCACCGGTAAGAGAGAAGTTTGGGGGAGGCAGAATCAATAATGGACATGTTGTCAATGATGTCAGTTTCAAACACCACTCCAAAGAATGCATAGTAGGACCAGTCAATGAGTGAGGTGTGTCGCATCTATCTGTTTGTGTCTTATACAGTCAGCAAATTATTGAAATCAAACACACGCTATGGGCGGCCATGCACCAGCAAAGAAACAGTGTGATGTAAAACAGTTACCCCACCTACAAAACATTAACAACATTGCATGTAACATAGAAAAATATATTTAATTGACCCTAACAAATAAACTAAACCCACAAAAGCTGACCCACCCCCCTCCCTAACCCCAACGACTGTCCATAGAAATAGAGAACGCCCAAACGAGTGAGGAAACAAACAGGAATTAAAAAAGGGGCAGTGACAGGGACTAACTGGTGGGGCGGGACTGGAGGAGGACACGAATCTGGTCCTCTAAATGGGCGACGCGGCGTCTAAGGCCGCGGCAGTTGCAACCACAGTGGGGGGGGGCACCGGAGATGGCACGGTGGCGGCGGGCAGCCGCCAGACGGTGGCGCCGTACCGCTGGAGGGCGGTGGCTGGGGCCCGGGGCACTGGAGGAGGCTTCAATTGCTGCTGCACTCTCCTCCTCCTCCTCGGCTAGGACCACCAGCCGCCGGTATTCCTGCTGGATTGCCTCCAGCTTCCGGCGCCGTGCCTTGGCGGCCAACTCCTTCCGGTTGATTTTCGGAGTAGCTGTGTATCAAAAAGAAAAAAACAAGACAATTGTAAAATATAGTCTTAATAAAACAGTAGGACAAGGTAATTATTTATACACATAGTGGCATGGTAGAGTAGCACTATAAAATAAAGCACAGTAGTACATAACATTTTAAATGTCGCCCGTCCTTCTTCCTTCCACCTGTCTTACACTTTTTAGTTGAACAGTGCACCAGGTGCTCTTCTCCATAAAACTTTCAAAGCGGAGTTGAAATCAGATAGATGAGGCCATTGGTTACTCAATACTCTGGCTCCTAGTCCTATACCAATTAAAGGGAATTCTAGTCTTCTAGTTCACTCTTCAAACGTCCCCAAGAACTCATACTTACTTACGACATCGGATAGCGGGCGGACTTTGTCCGCCCGCCATCCGACTGCTAAAAAGGGTGGGGGTCCCGTGGGGACAATTAATTAGGATGATGCGCCCGGCACAGTGACGCTGAAAGCAATGCTAAAATGTTGTGCTGCTTTTCCAAGCACAACATGACGGGCCTCGCACGGAGCCTGTCACGTTTTGCTTTGAAAGTCGGGGGTACCATAGCATCGGTAGGTACCCTCCATGGGGGCCCCCAAGCATACTCTGCAATGTGTGCATGCCTTTCCGTGGCGGACGGTAATGCCGCCACGCAAAGGCATTCCAAAATGCAGATTATATGGCTGCCGGTGTGGTGAGAGAGACACCACCGCCATATTGAACCCTTTTCCGCCTAGACATGTCTGAATATTTTCTACAGGGATGGCGGGAGGTTTGCCCCTGCTGTGACGGCAGTGAATTCCAGCCAGCCCGGCGGGGGCAATACGCCCACCATCCTAATGGGGCCCTAATTCACAACTTTACAGTATACATATACATACAGTACACCTTTGCAGTGAGTGTGCTGTCAAGTTCAACAATAGTTAAAGATTATGAATCTAACTTACCACCGCCTGCCACTGGTGCTGCCACTCCCCCTCCGTTGCTATCTGCAACTGCCGCATCCTCGCCCTCTGCGTCGCCTTCGCTGGCCCCAGCACTGGTGGTCGGTAGTGCGCCTAGAAAACATTACACATTTATTAGGCAACATATACACCTCCCCCCTATTGATCAGTAGCAAGGTTGAAAAATGAGTTAATACTAACATAAATCACTAGTACAAATCAGGTAGTAGTAGAGTAGACACTAAGTTATATGATCATTGTAGCATTTGCTTGATTAGCCCTAGCCATGCACATGTGACGTTACCTTTACCTTGCAGCTTCTTAAGACACCTTTGAGCCCACATGACCTGCCTCACACTGCTACTGTCTAGTCTACGCGCTGCGTACAGGCGGTCAACAAACATTAACAAGCCACTTTTTTAGGAAGAACTGGTGTACTACTGTTACTGTTAGTCCATATTGCTTATCCATAGATGCTACACTTTTTGGCACGGCTGAGAAATGCTTGCAAGTTGCAATATACTAACGCACACCATTTCCTTTTTTCGCATTACAGACGCAAGATTCGCTTCTACGAACCAGAGCTTCTGAACGATGCACCAACTACCAGTACTAGGTTCTTCTGAGGTGAGGGGTCCCTTCACTCACATCTTCATTTATAAATGTATATAAACTAAATTGCTATGGGATGGTGGTGCTGCCTTCCACCACTTCAGTTTTCATGATTTAATTCCCAACTGTATTAGTGTAACAATGTATTTTGTTTTAATGTTATTGATTTGCCGGTTGGTGCTGCTAAGATAACAGTGTACAGACCTTCTCAAATTGAAATAAAAATTTTAAACTTACATAGACTTTGTGGTATTTGGTGTGGAGTGGACTAACTTACACGATTGAGCAAATTAAAGTAAGGGTGTGCATGTGAATTGCTTCCACGACAGAGGTTGGGTGTGTTAATGTTCTGGGTTGTCTACTTGTTGGTTGTCTTGGGGGGAGGGTTCCGAGACCTAATAGGTATGACAAGACAGTACTATAGTCAAGCAGTGGGATTGTGGTGGGTGCGGAATTTCTGATTGAGGTGTGCAAGGAAGGTCCAACCTACCATCACCAACATCCTATTTTCTGGTGCAAATGTATGTGCAAGATCCCTACAACAGTTGTATGTCCTATAGGGTATCATATCAAAATATTAAGAAATCTGGTAGGGCTGTTGCTGTGAATTTTCAAAGCCTAAACATCAACAAGAGTAAAAAGTAGTACAAGACAACGACCCAACGGATTGTACGAGCTACTGGTGAATATGAGTTTTATATTACAACCTTTCACAAAGAGTGGCACTGGGCAAGACTAGCTACTACAGTACAGACAGACAGACTGATAGTATGTAGTAGTACTCAGTCATCATAGCGGAGGCAGGGATAAGCTTTTTGAAACCGTACAGATCGAAGGATAATTGGTGGTAAAAAATAGCATTTGGAAACACACTATAGTTCGGGAGAAATGGGGCAGTAAAAGTTATGGAATAAGAAATATTATTAAAAACAAGAAGACTTACTGGGGCCAGCAGAGGAGCCCTCAGCGGTGTCCTCCTCGTGGTGTTCCTGTCCCGCCGACTGCCCAGTCCCTGCCCGTCTGCCCCTGGGTGCTGATGAACAGGAAAGATATAAGAAAGACAAACATTGATGGATGGTGTCAACTTAAGCAAATACAATTTTTTTCAACAACGGTCAAAAAACACTTATGTAAACAATTGCAATAACTACATTGACCGATCTCATCTGGTCAACATGTAATATCGGGGGATTCGCAGTTCGACTACTTAAGTTACTATTTATCAACAGTAATCCATTCTTCCATTCTGATTCCAGAAAACTAAGTTACAAGTAAGCCTAAGTATTAGTACAACCTACCACCCAACCTAGCCCACCTATTCCAGGCATGCCAATTGTACATTAAGTATGCATTTCGACTGTATTCCTCAACAATGTGTATGATCCAATCATGGAGGACACATTAACATGACTACATTTTTTGTATATACACAATTTTGGTTTGATTGATGCTCATCTGCTACTGCTAAGTAACTGCAAAGCCTACCTCCACTCATTGAACAAACTAGAAAGGTTCTAAAGACTGGCGTACTAGCAGCACGTCACGTAACTGAGTGAGGGGGCATCACGCATACCACTAACCAATTAGAAGCTCATACAAAGTACCTAAACCTATGTATCAATCCGCCCCTATCTATTAGTGACAGGACAAAGTAAGGAGTGGACATGAGTCACTGTAGCATTACGTAACTTAATTTCTCTAAAATAAACTCGTAAAGAATCACGCTAAGCAAGCGCAAACGCAAAGCTGCAAACAAGTAAGATTAGTAGTAGCGCAGAAGAGCACCTGTGTCATAATCACAGAAGACTTTTAAACATTATTAACCTGGAATGTATTGCAAGCAGCAACATTCTATCTGGTTGGAAGGAAAAAAAGATATTCGCAATATATAACATAGAGCAGAAGAACAGACACAAAGTTGTAATAATTAAATAGGTACTCACCAAGCCCCGGGACCTCCACTCCTAGCAGGTCCAGCAGGTCCTGCTCACGGTCCAGGATGTCGGACCACCGGTGCGTCAGCTGTGCCTGGGTGCGCCGGACCCCAGAGATGCGAGACACTGCCCGGCGCACCTTCCCCCACCGCTGCCGACGCTCCCGGAGGCCGTACCCGGACCCAGGCCTGCCACCTGCTGCCAGGGTTGAGGGGAGGTGGCGCTGCACAAAGAAAATTAGTGCAGCCAACTCCGCCTCCCCAAATAAGGCCCGTGCATGCACCCCTTGTGGGCGCCGCCTTCCGCAAGGAAGGCGGTCGCGGCTCTGGCTGCGCCGGCGAACAGCCCTGCCCTTGGACATGGTTCTGGGGACGGGGCGGGAAAGAAAAGGTAAAATAAATAAAGGAGTAAAGGAAATAAATAGCAGGCAATACAAAGAGAAAAAGTAGCTAAAAAACAAAAAAAAAGGTACACAAAAACCAAAAATATAGAGGCAGGAAAATAGTTAGAGAAATAATAAGTAATAAAGATCCGAAAAAAGTGGCTATAAACAAAGGATTGAAAAGATTTAGGGAGGATTGAAAATCAGGCCCCAGAACCATGCAATAGAGTGGAAAACAAGATGGCCGCGCCCGTTGCGACCACGTGCGCAAGTTCGCGCGATATTTTCTCCCTGAGCAAGCAAAAATCAACGCGATCAAGTAAAAGCGATCGCGAACAGGAAATATCGACCGCGAACATGCATTGCGCGACCCGGAACAGGAAGTAAACAACGCCAGAGGGTGGGACAAGTGAAAACAAGATGGCCGCGCCCGTGAGCGACCGCATGGGTAAGTTGGCGACCCGCGAACACGCAAAAAATACCGCGAACAGGCGGCAAAAAACTTCCGCATCTTCGCGATATTTCCGGCGTGTTTGCGGAGATTTTCTGCAATCTCGCGATAATTTGCGGAGGTTAATTCCGCAAATTCCGCCCACCCCTAGGTTCGACTCGAGCGTACACGGGGGGTTCGACTCGAGCGTACACGGGGGGTTCGACTCGAGCGTACACGGGGGGGTTCGACTCGAGCGTACACGGGGGGGTACGCACCGTACACGGGTGTACACACAGGGGGGGTCGGCGCGTACCTACGGGGGCTGGGGGGGGGTCGGCGCGTACCTACGGGGGCTGGGGGGGGGTCGGCGCGTACCTACGGGGGCTGGGGGGGGGGGTCGGCGCGTACCGGGCACCTGTTTGGACGTCTCCATGGTTGTTATGGGAGTTCGGTGCGGACGGTCTTTTCACCATATGGTTGTACATTCGGACGCCCGGGATGGATCGTGATTCCCCGGTCGGAGTTCACCTTTCACGTTTGTACGGTGAATCGTACGAGGACGTGTCGGACACATTTTCCGACCCGAGGACCTGTGGGGAAATATTCCCAGTGCGGTTCGTATGGACTTTTTACCATGCGAATCGTGATTGCCAGTTCGTACGGCACTTGTACGATTCGTACGGTAAAAAGACCCGATACGAGTCGTACGGGGACATTTTTTACCGGATCGTGATCGGCACCTATGTGTAGATGAAAGACCCAAAAGCAGTCTGGCTGCTGTGTTTTGGACCACTTGCAGTTTCTTTATCAGTTTGCCTGGACTACCAACCAAAAGAGCGTTGGCATAATCCAATCGGGATAAAATCAAAGCCCGGACCACAGTTTCCTTGGCACTGACAGGCAAAAGAGGGAGAAACTTATTCAAGATTTTCAGAGTGCCGAAGCAAGTTCCTACCAGTTTCTTCACTTGTGTTGAGAAGATCAGGTTTTCGTCAAACCAGACACCGAGGTTTTTTGCGGTGCCCTTACCCATAGTAGGTCGAGGAAAACCCGGAGGCCATAGCCTTTCCCTGAAGTCCTCTGGGAACGAGCCATACAAAAGCACTTCAGATTTTTCTTCATTGCACGTCAATTGTGCACTCACCAGCCAGTGAAACACGGCAGACAAACAGTGCTGCGCTGCCCCAACCGAGTCATCACCCTTCTTCCAAGAAAACAGAAGCTGAGTGTCATCTGCATAGACCATCACTTTGGCCCCAGTGACTCTGCAAGCTAAACCAGCGGCACCACGTAGATGTTAAAAAGAAGAGGGCTAAGTGATGACCCCTGCGGTACACCGGTTGTCAGCTGCATAGGCGTGGAGGCATAAGGTGGAAGCCAAACCTGCTGCAATCTTTTTTCCAAAAAGGATCTAATCCAGCACAGCACCGATCCCGAAATACCAATTTCCTCTAGGCGATCAAGGAGTAAAGAGTGCGGCACTGTATCAAATGCCGCCGAGAGATCAAGCATAACCAAAGCTGCTCTCCCGCCGGCATCCAAACACTCCCGGACCGCCTCAGTCACCTCCAGCAATGCTGACTCCGTGCTATAAAAAGCACGGAAGCCAGATTGGGCTGGATGAAGCAAACCAGACACCTCAACATAGTTGGTAAGCTGAGACGTAACAACCTTCTCGCAAACTTTAGCCAAACTTGGCAAGAGCGAGATAGGACGATAGTTCTCAGGGAGCAGAGAGTCAAGAGAAGGCTTCTTGAGGAGGGGGAGGATCAGCGCCTCCTTCCATGATAATGGGACACAGGCCTCGTGAAGTGACATGTTAACCATAAGGTTAACTTCAAAATTAATAGGGTCTGCCACTTCTGACAGAAGCCTGGCTGCACATGGATCCTTAGGTGAACCACATTTAAGTGCCTTAAGAATTCTAAGGGTACAAAGCGGATCAACAGGTTTAAATGCAGAAAAGATGGGAGTAGTCTTTATCATCTGCTTCCCCAGCAAGGCAGGAGTAGAATTCTTGGAAACCAAGGATTGAGAGAGCAGCGTGAAACGTCCTCGTCCGCCTGGCGCTTGTAAAGAAAGTCTGGGCATTTAATTAAACACTAAGGGGCATATACATATAAACAAGGAGTTAACGCCGCCGTAGCGTCTATTTTTTGACGTTACAGCGGCTTTTAGTGGCAGTTTTCAGGCGTATACGTGAATTTTTAGGATTGCCACTTCTGTAAGCGGGACTTATCGAAAATGACATGCAAAGTAGGTGTTCCTGTGAATAAACCGCCACTAACCTCACATTGCGATATTTACAAGGAATTCCTTGCATGGTGCAAAACCAAAAAAACTGCCTCCAACCCCAATTAGAGGCAGTTTTTTAAGACCAGAAAATAGCTGGTCTTAAAAATGTTGCAAACACTTGGGGCCTCATTTCAGAAGGTTTTGGTGCTGGACAGCGCTACAAGGAATGTTGCTGCGCTGCCCTGCGACAAAACTAGTGGAGAGGAATGTGCACCATCGGAGCAAGATGGCGCTAGTATGAGCTCTTTCCATCCAGCACCCACGCCGTGTGCACATGGGCAATCAACTGCTCTTACCTGACCCCGTGATGCTGGTTTTCAGTTCATGCAGAGGGAGGTATCGGATGCCGTGTAGGAGGACGTATGAAGGTAGAGTGGCAGTTCGTTCTACTGCCTGGTTTGCGCGAGAAGCCACAGGTCGCCTAGCAGTGTGTGTCCTGATTGGAAAGTCTCGGGACCCAGATACCTGTTCTCTGGGCCGTCTGGTCTCTGCCGTGTTGAAAGCAGCATCCCAGCGCAAAATCAAGCAAATGTCGACCTGGGGAGCGAGGAGCGTTAGAGTGAAAGCTGCTCTGGCTAGCTCGGCTCAAGGAGAACCCGAGAGGACAGATACTTTTCCCAAAGGTAAACGGGAAACTGGTGGTCTGAAAAAGACGGTGGGGAGACTAGGGGGCGGAGGAAGCATGAAGGAGGGCGCTGGTGCAGAGGATGGCATGCTCAGCTCAAGTAGTGATAGTTCCTGTAATAATAATTAATCTGACCACTCCTTTAATACTGGAACTGTTCAGAGGCAGAAAAAAACACGCTATAAGGCTAAAAGACGTAGTCAGCTCAGATGGGACTACTCGGACTCTCATTATATTATTGGGCTACAGTACTACAATATTGTACGAAACTGCCACATGAACATCCAGATACGGCTTCCTTGGGACTCCCATCTCCCTTTACTCTTTTACTTGGGGAAGAGGCACGAGGGTGTCTCTGGCGACAACTTGAATTTGGTCACTATAAGCGGGTCAGATTCAAGACCCTAATAAGTGCATATAGGGTATTTTCTAATGTACGTAGATTCTTTGGGCTAGGTAGACTACATTTCTACACTCCCATTAGCAACAATACTAATTTACCAGCTATATTTGGGGAAAACATATCTTCAAAATTGGTATAAGGTAGGAATCTCAGAGCTGGAAGACTTACTTACTTCCGAAGGCGTCCGACCATTTAGCGACCTAGAATCACAATTTAATTTGAGTAAGAATCAGGCTTTTAACTATATTGCTATAAAGAATTTCCTGTATCGCATGGCTGGTGGGTTGGCGGGGTTTGCAAAAATAGACCTTGTCGATAAGTCACAGGGTCCTGTTTTACCTCGTATTGGGTATATATATATTCGGCGCTTAATAGCCGAATGTCAGACGATTTGGACAAAATAGATAACAAATGGCAACAGAAGCTAGATGTCCCTTGTAATACATTTCGTCTCGCTCTAAGCTATGCTCAGAGCGATTTGCTGTCTGCCAAGCTACAGGCACAATTCTATAAGACTGGTTTCTTTCTATACATCACACCCAGCAGAATTGCTAATTGGGGAACAGGTAAAGGAACACTCTGCCCCAGATGCTCGGAGTTTAGAGCAGATTCAGTTCACATGTTTGCTACCTGTCTGAAACTAGAACCACTACTTGATAAAGTACAACAATTTCTCAGTAGGATTCTATTGCAAGACATCCAGATAACCCCAGCTATTATTTTGTTAGGTGTACAAGATACGCTTAATAAAAAGAATGGGGAAGCACTAATATTTGTAGCCATGACTATACTCAGGATATGTACAGCCTCTGCCTGGATGGACCCAAATCCCCCTCTGTTCTCCCAATGGTTGGCCCGATTGGTAGCGACCTGCAATTTGGAAAAGTCCATTTATGCTAAGAAAAGCATTCGGGAAAGGAAAAAATGATTACTGATTTGGGAACCACTAAATACTTGGCTTAGTCAGAAAAATACTTAAGGTTTTTGTAATTTGTATTGGATGTTGAAATGTCTCTTTATGTGTGTCATACTTAAACCTTACCCGGGATTGGTTAGTAATAATTTTTCTCTCTTCTCTGCTGTTTCTTCAATTTGCACTACCCCTGCAAAATTTGCACAAAGACTGTATAACGTTGCCACGTGTCTATTATATATAAAGTCTATATTAAGGATACTCCTGGAGAAATCTGCATTTATACCTGTGGACTTAAGTTCATTCAACGCTATTGATTATTGAACAAAGGAGATGGTGTTTTTTTAATTTTCTCCCACTGCTGGTAAAATCTATTGTATTTATTTCTGAGGTGTGGGGTGGGGGTGAGGGGGTCTGGAGTGGTAATGAATTTCTCAACTTTGAAGCTAATCTTTGTACTGCATATTTTTAAAATAAAAAAATAAAAATAAAAAAAGGAATGTGCACCATCGATAAGATAGGGCACATTCCTGGGCCTCATTCATGAAAAGTGTTGCATCACTGCGACAAAACCGTGTTGCAACACTTTTCACTACGCCCTTCTTGCGACTCCATGGATGCGCTGTATTCACTGTGCGGCACTTTATGTCGCAATTATTGGCAAATACATCAGGAATCCTGATGTATCTGTCAGCGATAAAGTCACGCATTGCTGCAGTTGTGTCACCAGCATGTCTCAACTCCAGCAATGCATGGGGCCAGCCTATCCTTGTGATACTGCGTCACCCTCACACCTGCCATGAGGCAAGCGTAAGGTACAGACGCAGTGGCGTCCTACAATTGTTGCAGTGAAATCGGATGGATTTCACTGCGCCCCTTATGAGGCTTTGTTGCGTGGGAACGCCCACCCTGTATACATCATAACTGATGCAGGTATAATGTGGCACAGGGCTTCACAAGGTCACGCATATGCCTAGATGCGTCACTTTGCAAATACAGCAAACGTGGTGCAATAATCATGCTGCAAGTACGTCAAGAAAATAATGCACTGGCTGGGTGAAACTGCCAGGAATGGCTCATGACTAAGCCCCCCAGTCTTTTTCCCCTACGTTGGCGCACAGCGGCTGCCATGTGCCAATACAGGCACCCTTGCGCCATGGTGCAAGGGTGACTGTGTTGTGGAGTTGATTGATGGTGTGGCTCCATCTCTTCTCAAGATATATGCAGGTGGGGCTGAACTAGTGGAGGGCGGGAGTGAACCAGTTTGCCTTCTTGGAGTGTTGTTTGCCTGGTCTTTTCTTGATGGGTGCCAGGGTGTCGGCTCAGTTGGAGATCCATCGATGAAGGTTGCGTGCTCGGTGTTGCCATCTGTAAGCGTAGGTGGAGTGGTGATGCTGAGGGAATTGACGGAAAGTTCTGTGGTGACCTTGATACAGCTGGGATGGGGGCAATGATGGCGATGGCGTATGGTGGGCGTGGTGAAGGCATGATGCAAACAATGATGGTCGGTCCCAGAGAGTCCGCTGGTGTGACTGTAGTTGAAGTTCCCGCTGGTGGAGAAGATGGGCTCAAGTGTGTTTCAGGCTATGTGGGTTGGTGCAGTGACTAGCTGCTTGAGTCCGATGTTGCGAGGTTCCCCAGGAGGGGGTGGTATTGTGGTCACTGGGGTTGTCCAGATGGAACTTGAGGTCTCAGAGTAGGATGTGGTCAGTGGATGGGAGAGCCTGGGGTGTGATGAGGTGTACAATGGCATTGGTGAATGGGGGTTTGTGGCCCGGGGGGGGGGCTGTCGATGAGGGTACCGTGGATGGTAGTATTGGGGTTGGTCCGGATCTGGAAGTGGAGGGTTTCCATGGTCACCGTCGGGTCATTAAAGTGTGTGGTCAGTTGGAGTGTGCTTTTATAGACAATGGCAATGCCTCCTCCTGGCCGCTCTGGGTGGTCCGTGGGGGTGAATTTGTAGCTGTCGTGGATGGTGATTTGATGTCCGGTCCAGAGCAAAGGTTGGTCCAGATTTCCATGAAGAAGGCGATGTCTGAAGAGGTGGCATCAAGGAGCTCCCAGATTTATGTTGCGTGTTTGTGGACCACACGTTGAGGAGGATGCAGTTGAGCCGGTCGGCTGCGTTGTTGGTCGGCTGGGTGGCAGGAGGCGCTGGTTTGCTGATGTGGCAGAAGGTGTGTTTGCAGTTTCGACAGGCGCAGGGTGCAAGAGAATTCTACAGTGTTGCTAGATGGCAGGCAGTGTGGCATCCAGGGTTGATGGCGAGGATGGTGCTGGTGTTGTAGCGGTGGAGTGTCCAAGGGGAAGGGTCCTTGGTGCTGGGCGCGTCCAAGGGCGGACGGACTCGCATGGTTGCCTTTGGCACACCAGTGGTACCTCTGCTGTGCATGGCCGCACAGCAGCCGCCATTATGTAGTGCTGTGGGGGGGACTGGACAGCTGGGAGGTGTGAAACGCGGGAATGACACTGGAGGAGTAGGGATGTGGGAGGGGGAGCAGGGGTTATAAATATATTTTAAAACAATTCTAACCCCATGGCTGGGTCCCACGCCTTCTGTGCTCTTGCTTTCTTGAGTCTGCTCCCAGGAACAGGAAGCAGGCAGCCAGACTCCCTCCCCTAAGCCAATCACAACGCTGCAATGCAGCTTTGTGCTTGTTCTTGAGCGCCGTGACAAGGCGTACTGCCAGGGGCTGGAGGGGTGGGCATATTTTCCATGCAGGCTGCAATGAAGTCTGCATTGCAATCAGGGATGTGCACAAGACTGCTTTGGGCAGCCGGAGAAGGCCGACCAAACAGTCATTGCACACATGAGTGGGCCTACCACTCCGCCCTTGCTCCGTGGGTAGAGCATCCCCTCCCACCCTCCCACCCACAGAGGAAACATAGCATGAGTACATCAGAAAGTTATCATCATGTTATGGTTCCTCTTCTTGCACTGCTTGAAAGCAGTGGGGCGGCGCTCTTCCGCCATAGCGGATGAGCTGCCACTGGGATTGTGTCACCCACAGGTGCTAGGCCTGGTCCCGACTTGACCCCCCGGGCCTCCTCCACTACGCATACCACCACTGTACTCTCTCCAAATCTGTGACTCAGCTAGCAGGAGCCTCAGCCAAATGGGATTTCACAAGCCTGGGTACAGCAGTCGCCGCAAAGTCCGCTGGGGAACCTCCAGATGCAGGTGATACAACAGGGCCTCCTTAGGTGAGAAGTTGCAGTGCTCCCTGCCACACAAGTTCGGCACAGCTCAGGGGCCTCACCCTCCACAGCATCCGGCCAGTGCATCATCCTCCGGCCTGTGATGCGGAGAGGCATGGTACCACCATATATGATCTCCTCCGTGTATCCTGGTGTAGTGGTGGCACGTGGTAAGCTATGAAGACCTCCCTACATTGATGCGCAGCAGCACCACTACCATTCACAACTCCAAGGGGCATCTGGCGATCTTCTCACACAGGTCAGCAACGTGTCTCCATGTGACCTGGCAGACTTCACCACCAGGTAAGGGCGACTGCCAATGCCTCAATGTCTACCGCCACAGCCCAGCAACTTAACAGCATCTCCACGTCCCACTCCTGGTCAAAGAGGGTGGCCCAGCGAGGCCTCCAGGCCCCAGGGACTCTCTGCGCTTTCAAGGTTTTGGATGCCATGGTGTTGCAAGGAGCGGTCAATGATAAGTATACATCACTGGTTTTGCCCAGCGATGCGCCTCTTTTCATGATTGTAGTCCTGAATTTCCTCTTCCCCTGGGAATCTGGCTGGTCATCCTGGCTTTTGGGAGGCTTGGGGGGGTTGTTGATCTGTGCTGCACTTGGCCCTGGCTGCTCCATTCTGCATTCCATTAGTTGTGTTTCCTATTTTTCATTGGAGGGGAACTTATAGGCTATTTGTGCCTCTAGAGGCAAAAAACAGTCATGTTGGTCTGACTAATGTGTATTTTTTTGCCGCAAATGGGCCTTTCATCAGTTTTCGCCTGCGAACGTAAGAACTTGTATCGCCCTCATGCTAGTGTTAGCAGCAGTTTTCACCGCGGCTACCTGAAACTATCGCCATGTAGCGACGTATTGTAAATACATCGCTAACAGGGCGATAGTTTTTGGTGACAGACCGCGTTAGGAAAACTGCCGCTAATTAGCGTTAGTGTTAGTTAGCAGCAGTTCTTGTACATATCCACCTGAGAGCCCCAATGATGAGCTGGCTGAGCTGCAACAAGCAGTTCAAAACCTAGAGTGCACGTGCAGCAAGAGAAGGTCGTAGGGCCTGGCAAGACTAAGTCCCAGGAGGAGACACCACTCTGCTGAAAAAGACGTAGAAGAAGCTACCATGAGGGCACGAATAGAACAAAAAGCCTTACTCGGCAAATCACATCCAAGGATTTAGGAAGCCTGAATCTTGAAGGGCGATTCCTTCTGATCTATCAACTTGATATGCTGACAAACTCCTGGATTACTACAAGTGCAAAAGGAGCAACAGTCAGGACTCCCTGGGCAATAGCACCGCCCCCTCTTTCTTTCTGTGCACCCCTCCACTCCTGCCACAGTCCACTTTGGTGACATTCTAGATTCTGAAAAAGTCAGAATATTGGCAACCAGGACTAAACCATCTACTCTACCTCCAGGATCAAGTCCAGGCCCACGCAACACGCGAATCCTTCCTTGCTCCTTGGCGCCATTACAAATATGGTTAATGACTGGCTCTCAGTAGAACATGGCACCATCACCCTCTCTTGGAGAAACATTTGCAGATCCTGGCAAACTATCTATGTCTAACTTACACACCCCTGCGGAGTCATGGTAAGCAAGTTGTCAGACAACTTCAGGAACATGTGGTCCCCAGTCAAGATTTAGACCTCCCAGGAGCAATGATTCCATGTGAATGAATATTCGAGAGGGTCTCCTCATTTCCAGGGACAAAGTCAAAAAAGCAGTTTCTTTGCACCTTTGAAACAGTGGCCAGTGGACCAAGGTTTCCCGATGCCTTGGCAAACAGGGAGCCATAAACATGTGATCCAACCGCAAGTGGTGCCCATCTTCCCTATCACAGTGCCGCCTGGGTCAAATACTTTACACCATTTTCAAGAAACAACTCACTCTATTCACCAACCAAAAAATACAGGGAACAAGATTAATCGAACACACTGTGTGAGAATGTGTTGTTTCCACGTTAAACTGAGCCGTGGACAATCTCACACAAAATTGGGATATTTATATAATAGCATCATGGACAGATCTAAATAAATCCTCCACTTTCTGTGGTAAGAGGTTGACATCGCAAAATGTCTATAAGTTTAGAGAATAGTTGGTCCTAATAACTGAAGCAATCAATACATTTAAAATCAATGCATTTATGAGTTTTAAGTCTTTAGTTACATACACCGTTATGTCTCACTATGCTCTCAAAATGTTAGTTTTTGTATTTTTTGAACCTCCGATTTGTGGTGGTGGAAATGAAACTATGAGTCTATCTAACATCTTCATAGTAAAGTGCTTGATCATGCTGAGTACAGTTTTTGTAGCACTAGACACAACAGGACTATGGTGGCGGCTTTTGCTGACCAGAACTATTTTAGGGCATATTTACAAGCCCCTTGCGCTGCCAGTGCCTCACTTCTTTTGCCGCTCCAGGCGCAGTGTGACACTCCATATTTACAAGGCCATGTAAAGCCACCCTGGGTGCCTTTTCGTGGCCATGTAAATTCAGCCTCTTTTCACTCAGCACTTTGCGTGAAAGGGGCGTTCCAAGGGTGTTGCTGTGGCTGTTCCCACTCAACACCTATTGATTCTGTCGTATTCCCACATTTACAACATTACATAAACCTAATGATGCGTCAGAATCCTACACCTCTCCAGAGGTGGCGTAAGGAGGCCCAACAAGGAGAAATACTTTCACTTTCTTGTACAAAAAGCCCCTTGTTTAACTATCCTGGACAAGTTCAAGACCTGAACTGGATTGGTGCACCTATGGAGAGGAGTCATGCTGCTTTTTCTGTGGCCCATGATACAGGTGACAGCTTCCTTGGAATAATGGCTCCAGCAGCCCAGTTGCACTATATGTTGAATGTTTTCTGCATGCATCTGTGCAAACTAAGAGCCAGGAGTACTAGCAAGAAAACTGGTCTCAAACACCAACTTTTCACGAACAACATCTGTTTTGCAAAGTGACCTAAGTCATCCTCCCTAATGAACATTAATTAGCTACAAACAAAGGAATGGTGGCCTGCAAGGAAAGGTATGCCCAGACGTGGGTCCCGTGCTCTCCATGCCACTGGAATCAAGCTATAATGGGAACGGCCTGCGAGGAACAGCAGATCACCATCTCTGTGGTTGCATCCAGGAACAGAAAAGCAGTGCTGCTGAAACAAAAATAAATGTTTGCAATTTGGGAAGAATCACCCACTGCTCCTGATAAGGAAACCTCTTCCTCTTTGTGACTCAGTTACCACAACATTTGAGGGGTGATAACTGATCAATGGTTTGCGACGGGAATGTTGGTCAGAAACTATTGCTACATAAGATTTTCGAATTGCAGTTTGGAAGGAACTCCACTTATATGCCCCTTCTAAATTGCAGGTAGATTTCCAATTGTTCGCTTCTAACACTCACCTTCACTTTGCCTGGATCTCGTTTTGCGTTGGATGAAAGAGATTATGAGAGTGATGGCAGAGGTGGACCAGATCTCTGCCTTTCTGCTCTTGGAACAGCCTCACAAACCTCAGAACTAGTAAAGAATTCTGTGGTCATCTTCAATGCAAGCTATCCTGGTTCTTAAAGGGGTTCATATGCAGACCTCCGACCTTTGGAAACATCTTGTTCTACTACAGTGCAATCACTCTTTGGAGCTCACAGGAGTGCTGGTCTTGGATCAAGTCAAACTATGTAATGTCGTTCACTCACGGCTCCTGAAGAAATTCACTGATCGACCAAAGACCAGAAAACCAGGACGCCAGACCGTGTCTGAACCAGCAGCAGCACGATCACCGCAGGTGAATTCTGCTGGCAGTTCATTGGGTGCTGGTGGATTGAAGGATTAACTTAGAGGTCCCCAGACTCATTGGAGAAAAGGTCCAGAATATTTACAGCAGTCAGTCAGTCAGTCAGTCAATTACTTTTATTCGATCGATTAAACATCATAAAAAGAGACAGTACAAACAGATAGTCATATTGCATAAAATACAGGGCAAGAATACATCTATTACAAATCTGATTATAAATAACATTGTCAGAATTTAAAAATTTGAAGAGAACATATTTCATAGGCTCAATTCTAAGCAGCAGTTTATCCCCCATTGGTCCCTGGTCAAGTATTGGTGCCAAATGACTGATCACCTCATCACCCAGAAGGGCACAAAATGTATTATTATTTCAATTCTCTTCCTTGATTGGACGGTTGCAGCCCTTCCCTGCAGATCTGATGACTCTTTCATCAGTCATTAGGAGGATTGTCGCACTGTTCTAGGGCGCGACCAGAGGCCAAGAGCTGATTAATGAATCTAATGCAGAGGGCGAAGCTTGACCTAGATGTCTTGGATTTGAGTAGAAGCTGAAACACTATTGAGGAGTGGTAAACAACCTTTACAACGAAACTTTTACAACGCGTGCAGTTACATCGCGGATTTTAAAACGAACGCGATGTAACCACGCGATGCCATTACAACGCAAGTCTTTACATCGACTTGCGCTAGATGGTGTGCTAACATTACAAATAGTGTTGTTTACTATCCCAACACCTTCCCTACTGTTAAGTGGACTGGAGTTGGAATAGTAAATTACGCTTTTCTAATGTTAGCACGCCATCTAGCGCAAGTCGATGTAAAGACATGCGTTGTAATGGCATCGCGTGGTTACATCGCGTTCGTTGTAAAAACCGCGATGTAACTGCACGCGTTGTAAAGACACGCGTTGTAATGTCATACATCCTTGAGGAGTACGCAAGGTTTACCACTGAGTCTGGCGACAATGAACATCTACAACCTGACGATGGATGCACATGCCGCTCGGGTGGAAGGGTGCTTTAGGAATGCACATGAATGTCCTCTCAGCGCGTCTGCAAAGACTGTATTGAGAGGCGTGGACAGAGTTGCCTTCTGATTCTCTACCAATCAGTGTTTTTTCATTGCTGCTTTAGCTTCTGCTACTTTGTAGTTGCGCTGATCGCATTATGAGCGTATGCTCACAAGTACCAGCTGTTTGGGCTAGCTCAAGTTGAATCCCAATGCCGACACCTGGCAGTGGTGGGAGGATGCACTTGAGACAAAGAGACTGCTTTATTTCCTAGCCAATAGTAGGGCCCAAGCTAAACGCTTGCTGCTTATCATCTTTTTACTTTAAAGTAGAGGTGAACTGAACTCTGTGGAATTCTGCAGAGTTTCTTAAAAACTCTGCGAGATTCCGGGGTTCGGAGAGTTTTTCTGGAACTTCATGCGGAACGCGGAGTGGACAAAACTCTGCGAACTCTGCCAGAGGAGCGGAGTTTACTACCCGCCCCTAGTTTTTTTACTTTCATGATGTTTTACAATTCACAAAGGAATTTTACTAGTAGTATCTTTACAACTGCGGAGTCTTCACACTCATGCAGACTCTGCACATAAAAAGATGAGCAGTCGTAAAGATCCTACTTGAATTGCAAAAAATCATAAACAAAAGTGTAAGTTTACCTTTGTGAATCAGGCCCTTAGACTTCAGGTCTAAACTGAGACTTCGGGTCCCAAGTCAGACTTCATATCTAACCTTAGGGCATGATTCACAAAGGTAACTTACGAGTAGTAAAGTTATGAGTACAGAGTCTCCGCAATAGGGGCGGAATCTCACATTGTGCACTCTCTGCTTGCACATTGCAGATATTCTCCCCCAAGTGCAGAGATTCCAAACTCGTACCTTGGCTACTCATAAGTTACCTATGTGAATCGAGGGCTCAGACTTCAGGTCTAAATTTAGAATTCAGGTATAAGTTTACCTTTGTGAATCAGGCCATGAGGGAGAGGTAGGGAGGGCCAGACTGCAGGCATGATTGAAGAGTGAGACATGTGTATGCATTCAGTACTTTACACACTAAACTGAGTGTTTAAACCCACAAGAAAACACGTTGGGCGAGATTTGCAATATCTGGGGTTGATATAGCCTCTTGGCACGTATGGCTGTTGTGGGATTGTGTTATTTAGCTGGCACTGCACTTGTTTGTTCCACTGTGCCCATATTCCATTCCCTTTGTTCCAGTGCCAGTATTTCTGTCCTCATCACTGTCTCATTGTTTTTTATTTAAGGGATTGTGTTAATGTCACATTGTCTAAGTTTGTGTGCCAGTTTGAGTGTCTGTGTCATAGGATCCATGGCCGTGAGACAGTGTCCCCTTGTATATCACCTACTCAGTGTTGCAGAGTCAGTAATTTATTGTCATGGTCAGTTTTAATGTGTCATATTCTCTTGTCATTGTGCCTCCGCCGGTGTCCAAGGGGGAGGGTTTAATCTTCAGTGTCTCTGTGTCAATGTTTCCAGGTCAGGGTTCCATGTCAATGTACTCTTCTCAGTTCTCAGCACCACCTCAGTGATTGTTTCTAAAATTCCCCAAGTGAGTGCCATGGCCAGGATCCCATAGAAACCTTCAGTGCTTGATATCAGTGACCCTGTGTCCTGGTGTCCCAAGTGTCAGTGTCCCTGTGTCCTGGTGTCCCTGGTGTCAGTGTCCATGTGTCCTAGTATCCCAGTGTTAGTGCCTCTGTGCCCTGGTGTCCCAGATGTCAGTGTCCCTATGTCCCCAGTGTCAGTGTCCCTGTGCCCTCGTGTCCCCAGTCTCAGTGTCCCTGTGCCCTCGTGTCCCCAGTCTCAGTGTCCCTGTGTCCCCAGAGACAGTGTCAGTGTGCCCTCGTGTCCCCAGTCTCAGTGTCCCTGTGTCCCCAGAGACAGTGTCAGTGTGCCCTCGTGTCCCCAGTCTCAGTGTCCCTGTGTCTCCGGTGTAAGTGCCTCTGCATCCTGGTATCCCCAGTATCAGTGTCCCTGTGCCATCATGTCCCTGGTGTCAGTGCCCCTGTGTCCCCGGTGTCACTGCCCCTGTGTCCTTGGTGTCCCCGGCATCAGTGTCCCTGTGCCCTGGTGTTCCCATTGTCCCTACATCCTGGTGTCAGTGTCCCTATTTCCTGGTGTGCCCGGTGTCAGTGTCCCTATGTCCCAAGTGTCAGTGTCGCTGTGTCCTGGTGTCCCTGGTGTCAGTGTCCCTGTGTCCTAGTATCCCGGTGTTAGTGCCTCTGTGCCCTGGTGTCCCAGATGTCAGTGTCCCTATGTCCCCAGTGTCAGTGTCCCTGTGCCCTTGTGTCCCCAGTGTCAGTGTCCCTGTGTCTCCGGTGTAAGTGCCTCTGCATGCCGGTATCCCCAGTGTCAGTGTCCCTGTGTCATCATGTCCCTGGTGTCAGTGCCCCTGTGTCCCCGGTGTCACTGCCCCTGTGTCCTTGGTGTCCCTGGCATCAGTGTCCCTGTGCCCTGGTGTTCCCATTGTCCCTACATCCTGGTGTCAGTGTCCCTATTTCCTGGTGTGCCTGGTGTCAGTGGTCTGGAGTCCCCAGTGCCGCTGTGCCCTGCTGTCCCCAGTATCCCTATGTTCTGTTGTCCCTGTTATCCATGTCCCTTTGTCCCCAGTGTCAGTGTCCTTATGATCTGGTGTCCCCGGTTTCAGTTTCCCTGGTGTCAGTGTCCCTGTGTCCCCAGTGTCAGTGTTCCTGGTGTCCACAAAGTCAGTGCCCCTGTGTCCCAGTGTCCCTGGCGTCAGTGTTCCTGTGTCCCCAGTTTCAGTGTACCCGGCGTCCCTGGTGTCAGTGCCCCTGTGTCCCAGTGTCCCTGGTGTCAATGTTCCAGATGCCCCCAGTGTCCCTGTGTCTCACTGGCCCTGGTGTCAGTGTGCCATGGAAGGAGCCTTTTAAGGAAGTTAATTACCCCACATCCGTGCCCCTGTGACAGTCAGCTCATGTCAGTCTTTTAGGATCAGCACGTTGGTGTTCAACTGTCTCCATGGAAATGTCCCTGTCTTAGGCTCAGTCTTGTGTCTGCATGTCAGTGTTCTGTGCTGGTGCTGGCCCCAGTGTCTTCATGCTATTACCCCAGTGTCCTCATTCTATTGCCCCAGTGTCCTAATCCTATTGCTCCAGTGTCCTTATGTCAGTACCTGGTGCCCTGAGTCACTGTTCATGCCGTGTGTTCGGTGTCACTGAGTTAGTGCCCTTGCCCCAGTGTCCTTGTGTCAGCGACCAGTCCCCGGTGTCGCTGCTCATGTCGTGTGTTCAGAGTCTCCCAGTTAGTGCCATTGCCCCAGTGTCCTCAAGTCAGCAACCGTTCCCCTGTGTCGCTGTTCATGTCATGTGTTGAGTGTCTGTGAGTTAGTTCCCTTGCCCCACTGGCCTCCTGTCAGTGACCGGTCCCCTTTGTCACAGTTCATGCCATGTGTTTAATGTCTCCGATTTAGTGCCCTTGCCCCAGTGTCCTCACGTAAGTGACCGGTCCCCGCTGTCGCTGTTCATGCCGTGTGTTCAGTGTCTCTGAGTTAGTGTCCTTGCCCCAATGTCCTCGTGTCAGAAACCGGTCCCCTGTGTCGCTGTTCACGCCTGGTGTTCAGTGTCTCTGAGTTAGTGTCCTTGCCCCAGTGGCCTCGTGTCAGCGACCGGTCCCCTGTGTCGCTGTTCACGCCTGGTGTTCAGTGTCTTGGAGTTAGTGCCCTTGCCTCAGAGTCCTCATGCTAATGACTGGTGCCCTGTGACACTGTTTATGGCATGTGTCCAGTGTCTCTGAGTTAGTGTCTTTGCCCCAGTGTCTTCATGTCAGTAACCGGTCCCCGGTGTCACTGTTCATGCCTTGTGTTCAGTGTTTCTCAGTTAGTACCCTTGCTGCAGTGTCCTTGTGTCAGCGACCGGTGACCTGTGTCTCTGCTCATGCCGTGTCTTCAGTGTCTCTGCTTTACTACCCTTGCTCCAGTGTCCTCGTGTCAGCGATCGGTCCCCTGTGTCGCTACTCATGCTGTGTGTTCAGTGCCTCTCAGTTAGAGCCCTTGCTGGAGTGTCCTCATGTCAGCGATCGGTCCCCTGTGTCGCTGTTCATGCCTGGTGTTCAGTGTCTCTGAGTTAGTGTCCTTGCCCCAGTATCCTCGTGTCAATGAACGGTCCCCTGTGTCGCTGTTCATGCCATGCATTCAGTCTCTCTGAGTTAGTGCCTTTGCCTCAATGTCCTCGTGTCAGTGGTGGGTCCCGGTGTCGCTGTTCATGCTGTGCTTCCACAGTCTCTGTGTCAGTGTCATTTGCCCATCTGAGTACTCCCACTTCAGTGTGCTCACCCTAGTGTTACTGAGTCACTGAGTCAGAGTTTCTGTCCAGTGATCCAGCTGTTTGTGTAGAGTTAACACCACCCTAAAGTGGCCTCAAGTCACTGTTGGTGTAAAGGAGAAGCAGGGATGTGCAGAGGGTCGTGAGGCCCCAAGGCGAGGATGGAAAGAGATCAGCTGATGACAGATACAAACTATGGGGCATATTTACAAGCCCTGTGCGCCTCCGTAACATTCCTGCGGCGCACAGGGCTTAGCCATATCCACAAGGCCACGTCCAGCCACGCTGCGTGGCTTTTCATGGCCTTACTCTGCGTGAAAGAGGCGTTCCGTGAGTGTAGCCGTGAGTGTTCCCACTCAACACCAGTGGAATTTGATACTGCCCCAGATTTACAACATCTAGTAAACCTGGGTGGGCGCCAAAAAGTTGCACCTCACTAGAGCAGGTGTAACAAGGAGAAATGTTTACACAAAAGGGGTAATAAAATTGTTTGCTAAAAGAAGCAAGATGTGTGTTGTGGTAAATAAAATTCATTACCGGGACTTAATTTGATACAGAAACATAATAAAATAGCTCAGTAAAATAAGAGGCAGAATCCGTGGTATTAGAGGTTCGGAATGGGCTTTATTCCAATGATCGATTATAATCGGTTGCTCCAAGTTCCATCACCACGGAGGTTCAGGAAGTGAAGTACATACTTTATTGACAAGAAATGACTTTTATAGTACATACATTACAATGAAGCGAATGCAGTAGGCGTAACAATTGATAAGGAAAATGACGATTCATATGCGTAACTGAAAATGGGTGTAATAAGGAGTAAAAAGGAACATAATTGGTTACGATGTCATATATAGGTGGATCTATAAGATAATACTTGGCATAGATGCGCGCGCAGCAGCATGACGTGTGATTGACGTGCAACTAGGGGGTGAAGGGGACTTGACATTTAGCTCTACATGTGGAGACGAAAAGTCTGGGGGGTCAAGTCAACCTAATCCCAAATCATATCTAACATCCTATGTTTAAAGAAATATGTTATCCACAAAAGAAGGACTCTCGGACAGAATCTATTCTATACTGACTGTGCGTGCGTGTACAAGCGTCTAAGTGTCTACACTAAATGCGAGGGGGTAGGAATATTCCATGGTAACAGGACTATGAATTACTTGCATAAGGACAGAGAAGCCGGGCCTTTTGCTCGGTAGCTGGAAGAATGTTTACTTAAACTACAAGACAGGAATGCATCGGCTGAGGGGTGAAGCAGATAACTCGAAGGTGAAATACAGTTCTTGGCAGAGAATAGGCTGATGTCAGGCTTCGTGAGCCGCGCAGGGAATGAGACAAAGTTCATGGTCACAGATGCAGGCTCAGACTGGAGTTTTCAGAGGCAGAAGGCAAGAAGAGTTTGATGACAGAATCAGGGCCTGCTTGCCTGGACTGTAAAATGGCATAAGTGAACCATATAAAACCGGTGGCCTTTCATACTTAGGAATGGAATATCCGGCCTATTCATGGCGGATCTGACAGAGGACATGTTGACGGTGGACGCACATGTGTTTGCGTCTTCATAACTGGAACTGGAGGGAACATACATGTACTTGTAACATGCACATAGAACCGTTGGGGTCCAAGATAGGGGACATAACTGACCAGAAAAATCCATATTTCCACATTCCCTCCTTGTCCCCTACTTGCCCGTTAAGAGATATCAATCTTCATCAATCCATTGATCTGTTCATATAACATCATTTGTTCTTCTTTCTTCTTCCGTGACGAATGAGATCTTGGTGGTGGAATACACGATGTGGCACACAGGCCACAGATCGCTGGTCCACATTGTAGACATAGACAGCAACTGAATAGTATAAGAAGGCCAATACCTAGGAAGGATAGAACTCTCCATCCCCAGGCTGATATCACACTCCAAAACCAACCGGACCAAGTCCAAGTGCCTGGGTTCTGGTGTATCTGGCTTACAATCTTATGAAGGCGAGTTATGGCTTTATATACAGATGGCGAATTTTCTGGTATGAATACGCAGCAGCTGGATCCGATGACCCTACAAGCTCCGCCCCTATCAGCCAGGATGACGTCAAGGACAAGACGATTTTGAAGCACAACAATCCGCATAGCAGACTGCTCTTCTGTTAAATTGCCTAAGGCGGAAATAGTTTCATTCACTACTGCTTCAAGGGTTCTAGTTAATCTACGTATCAGCTTACTATTAGTAACAGTACCTATATAGGGAAAGATGCCTTTATTAAAATCTACGTACTTGTCCCATGCCGTCTCAGTATAATCGACAATTGGGAGATCTCTCCGCTCTCTGTTGTGTACTAAATGAATATTTCTATAATAATCAGGAGGAGCTAGGAAAACAGGTGGCAAAAGGAATGCAATGTAGCAGGTACCATCCCAGTCTAGAGGTAGACGCATATATGCAGTCTGACCACATATAAAGTAGGAGTGGCGATAAGCTCTAAATGAAGATTTGCCTTGATCACTGAATTCTACTATAGTAGTGCATTTACTATGGCCCATATGTATGGAACCAACCTTTCTTACACACAATTCACCCTTCGCTGGGAATACTGACATGGTTGGTAAAACTAGTTCAACTTCGGATTCGACATTTAGAATCATGAGATTAGGTGTAAAGTTACCTAATCCATATACTTCATTTTCTAGATCAGTTCCTGTTCCTTTGGGGCGACCCTCCTTGTCAGGGTAACAGACTTTGAATAAAACTAGGTTCAGATTTCCCCATACCCAATGGTCTTGGTAAACGGCTGTATCTGAGTCTATGGAATTGATTAAACTAAACCACGCTCCACAGGAGCCATTATGTGTAAACGGATGTGGGAAGAAAGGCAGGACTCCTTCATAATTCTGATAGGGAGGGAGCCGGCCACACACCCAACAATTAGTTGCATTACTAGTCTGATGGGAATGATGTAACATACTAATGAAAGTGTTATTGCGCAGCGCAAGTCTATAAGACAATTCATGCGGGGGTAAGTCACTAAAAGAATGTTCAGCAGTAACATTGTAAACATTTCTGGCAATAGGGTAATATATGTGCAACAATATACTTGCAGTAATTACTAAAAGACTTAAGAAAAACAAGATTAATAATGTCACTATGCAATGGCTACGCAGTGATTTACAATACGCCTGTCGTTTCATCATTTTTCGTGGTTTTCCATGATTCAGGTCTAGGGGATACATGTCGGAGACAGATTCAACCGCTTCACCTAGGAGAGGACTTAAACAATCAAATCGTCCGACGGTCTAGGCCTTAATTTTAGTTTATAGAGTTCTTTACTGTCGGCCTCAGCCAGAGGTAGTTTTGAGTCAATTGGTGAAGACACACGAGGTGGTCTATTTACATCTGCAGGAAGTCCATGAAATTTCTTGATATGACTTGAATGCACCCATCCTTTCCTGCCCTCGATCTTCACGGCTGTCCTTGTGGTCAGCAAGACCAACTGGGGTGTCTTCCACCTGGGCTCCAGCTGAGTCTTTCGGTCGAAATTTCTCACAAGCACAAGGTCCCCCGGAACTACGTCATGGGGTTTCACCTCAGTATTGTCGGGAAAGGCTGCAGCTACCTGTGAACGACAAGATTGTAGTGCAGACATCAAGGAAGCCAAGTAATCTGTCAGCATATTACAGTCAATATCAGTTATTTTGCGTGGTATAGGCGTCCCCCACATATTTGGTGGTCTGCCGAAGATCACCTCATACGGGGATAGCCCTGTTCGAGAGTGTGCTACCATTCTCATGTAAAAGAGTGCAACTGGTAACGCTACTACCCAGTCGACACCTTTCTCTCTGCATATTTTGGACAATCTGATTTTCAGTATCTGATTATGTCTTTCTACGAGACCTGCTGCTTCGGGGTGTCGGACACAGTGGAATTTCCACTGATAACCTAACAGAAGTGAAACATGTTTCATCAGTTCGGATGAGAAGGGCTGGCCGTTATCTGAGTGAACAACACGTGGTAAACCGTATCGTGGGAAGAATTCTCGAACTAACTGTTTGGCAGTAGTCGGGGCAGTGTAATCTGAAACCGGGTATGCCTCCGTCCAACGGGACAGAGCGCAGACAACTACGAGAACATATTTGAATCCTCGACATCGTTCCATCTGGATATAATCCATCTGGAGTACTTCAAAAGGGTGATCAGGAGGATGAAATCCACCCTGTTCTACGGGAACGCTTTTTCCTGGGTTGAACTGGCAACAGATCATACAGGTACGGACCTTTTGTTTGGCTGCTGCTCGCAAATGTTTATTGAACCAAATGTGTTGAATGCTGTCTAGCATAGCTTTTTCTCCTAGATGTGCTGGACTATGTATAGTGTTAATTATAACTTGGACCATTGAATCAGGAAGGAACCACACAGACTTTTCCTTCATCATCCATCCTTGGTCCGTTTGGATCCCTCCTAATTCAGTCCATTTCTTTATTTCGTCTGGTGTAGCATGTGTCTGTATGTCAATTACGTCAAGGGTAGGATCTTTAACTGTCATACAATGTGTCGGCATCGGGACTATTGTCTTTGTCATGTCGGATGTTTGAGTTTGAGCAGTCTGTTTAGCTGTTCTGTCGGCTAGATCATTGCCTTGAGAAATGATATCAGTAACCTTCGTATGAGCCTTACATTTCATAATTGATATTGCAGTGGGTAGATGTATTGCATCTAATAAGGCATGAATGAGGGGTCCGTGCTGAATGTGGGCACCGTGGGAAGTTAAATAACCTCTCTCTCGCCATAGCACGCCGAAGTCATGTACAACTCCGAATGCATAACGTGAATCAGTGTATATGTTGACTTTTTTATTTGTGGCTTGAATACAGGCTTGTGTCAGAGCGATAAGCTCTGCGGCTTGAGCTGACAAAGTATTTATACGATTAGTTTCAATGACTTCAGTATCTGTTGTGACTGCGTAAGCAGCCACTAACTCTCCTGTATTTGTTCTCATACATGAACCATCTACATACAATGTCAGGTCTGGGTCTGACAATGGGACATCGGTTAAGTCTTGTCTAGGTTTCGTCGTTATTGTAATAACTTCAATACAGTCATGGGCTAGTGGGTCTGTTCCGGTTACTGGCAAAAGTGTGGCAGGATTCAATGTGTTACAGCGTCTGATTTCTATATGTGGCTGAAACAATGTAAGTTCGTACCCTGTAAGTCGCGCAATAGTCAAGTGTTGTGTTTGCGTTCTATTTACAAGAACCTCTACTGCATGTGGTACTTGAACTGTCAATGGATGTCCTAACACTATGGCGTCGCTCTGCCTTATTGCTAAAGCTGTCGCTGCTACTGATTTTAGGCATGCAGGCAAAGCCTGAGCTACGGGATCTAATGTACTAGAAAAATAAGCACATGGTTTGTGTGCTCCTGCTTGTTCCTGTGTGAGTACTGACAAGGCAGTACCTTCGCGTTCTGTAACAAAGAGTGTAAACTGTTTTCTGTAACATGGCGTTGCTAAAACAGGTGCTTGACATAAAGCTTTCTTTAGGCTTTCAAAAGCTTGTGTATGTTCCTGAGTCCAAGGGAGAACAGTCGATGTGGCTGCCTCCTGTGTTGTCAACTGAATGAGTGGTTTTGCTAGAAATGCATACTGAGGGATCCACTGCCTGCAATATGAAGTGAGGCCTATGAAAGCCCGCACCTCCTTTTGTGTCTTGGGTATTGGCATGTTAGCTATTAACTGAATGCGGTCGGGTGTAAGCTGCCTTCCCTCCTTGGACAGCGAGTGTCCAAGATAAATAACTCGCTGGACACAGAATTGCAGCTTAGAAGGGGACACCTTGTGCCCCTTTTCGGCTAGAAATTGTAAAACTGTCAGTGATGCTTTTTCACATTCCGGTTCGCTTCTCGCGGTGATCAGCAGATCATCGACATATTGAAGCAAGGCAGTGTTAACTGGCATGTGGATACTGTCGAGTTCTCGTTTCAGTGCTTGGCTATAGATGCTGGGGCTTTCTGTAAATCCTTGAGGTGCGCGTGAGAATTTAAAGCTACGTCCATTTAAACTAAATCCGAACAAATATTGGCTTTCCGGATCTATTGGGACGCTGAAAAAGGCATTCTTGAGATCGATTATAGTAAAGAATGTCGCTTCGGAATCAATAGCTGTCAGTAATGACGAGATATCTGGGACCACAGGAAATTGTGGCACAATGCATTTGTTTAATTCGCGCAGATCAATAACCAATCGATATACTGGCGGGGCCTTTGGATCTGTTCGTTTAAGAATCGGAATTATCGGTGAATTACATATATTGGAGTCTGTTTCTACAACTACTCCTTGGGTAATGAGCTCGTCAATGATTTGTAGTAAAGCCACTACAGCATCTGGTGGTAACTTGTATTGTCGCATTCGTGGTAGCACCACTCCTGCCTTTAATGTGACTCGATATGGTGTAATATTCATGCATCCAACATCAGTAGGGCCTTGTGCCCATAGATGTGTAGGTAAAGTCTGCAGTCGGGGATCCATGTCTCTAGACACATAGTGACCTTTAAAATCATGTAAAAACAACCTTACTCCTTCCGGAGAACAACATATTATAGCTCCTAGAGCTTTCAGTGTTTTTATTCCTAACAGATTTTCTGGACATGATTTAGTAAGTAATAAATCTGTAGTTCGGGTCAAAGGTCCTATCGTAAGTGGAAGAGGCTGTGACACTTCATTAACAATAGGTTTTCCTGAAAAACCAAGGGAAATATTCTGTGAGCCTGAGAGGGGTGCCCCTGGAACTTCACTACGTTTTATGGTTGTTCGACTTGCCCCTGTATCGAGTAAAAATTTTCTGTCTTGGCCTAATAATTCACTATGTACATAAGGTCCTTCTTGATCTACAGGGATCTCGATAAGGGGTAAGTCAACTTCCCTCTCTAGGCTTGTTCATGCGTATCGTTGATAATCAGGATAGTCGTACTGTGCGGTCTGGTACAGTTGTCGTGTCGTGGTTTGTGTGGCAGCAACAGGCAGCGCTGGTGCAGCTGGCACAAACTGTATAGACTGTTGTGAAGCTGGCATGGACTGTGCATGCTGCGGAGCTCCTTGTTCATTCTGGTCCTGTCTAGGTGGCCGTGGTCTTTCTTGTGTTTTACCTATGGTGATATTATGTTTCAAAACTGGACAATCGTGTACGTAATGACCTGGTTTTTTACAATAATTGCATGTCCCTTTTACAGGTCCTGCTGAATCACCGGAATGTGTCATACCCTTTTTATGTCCTTCAGCTGAAACTGTCTGAGAAACTAGCATTTTCATTTTCGTGTCTTTCATGCGTCTGTGTTCATGTTCTTGTTCCTCTCTAATTCTATTGTGATGGTACTGTAACATTTGTAACATTTGTGATGGAGTGTTACCTTGCCAGGTACTCTCGAATTTTAATACTCTGTTCTTCACTTGAGGCAGGGCATTTTCTACTAATTTTGTTACAAACAGATGTGGGTATGATTCGCTACTTGCTTTTAGGCCACTATTTATACCAAAACATTTTTCAAATCGGGCATAGTAATCACTAGTGTCTTCATCTTGCTTCTGTTTACAGGCTGAAATTGTACCCCAATCTTCCTTTTTCGTAGTTAATAAACGTGGCAGTACCTGTACTAATAAACCTGGTAGTGCTTTAGTTTTATCCCCAAGTCCTGCTCCTGCAGTTCGGGCCTTTTCTTCCGCTTCTAATACTGACCATTCTATCTTTTGGTCTCCTACCTCCCACTCCTTTTCCCTGAGTTTCTCATAAATGCCAGCAGGCATCAATACCTTTAATATTGTCATAATGTCGGGATAGGTATACTCTCCCATGAGTAACATGTCTTTAATTTCTCGGTGAAAACCCGCTGGATCTTTGTCATGACTGGGTACCACTTTCTTCATTTCTAACAATTCTATTTTCGATATGGGCGTATATACAAATACGCGCTTAAACTCGTTGTCCTCGCCCTTTATTGGGTGCACTTCTCGTAAGGGATTCTGTCTATCCATGTAATACGTGGTTCTTTCCTTGATGGGCAATGAGACACGGTCTGAACATACAAAAAGAATATACTGCTTTCTTGATTCTAGAATTTCTTTAATTAATTTAGTACCTGAACCTCTCCATCTATTCATAAGCAATTCAGTCAATATGTCAGGTAAGGGACCAGGGTCCGAATGCTGACTCTGATATAGTATAATGAGTTGTTGAATCATATAAATCCCAGCTAACCGCTGTTCATCTGGGGTGAGATTCAAAAATGTGCGTGCTACTGTATCATCACTATATTTTCCGGGACTGTCCACCCAATGGACAGCTGCCCTAGCTAAATCTTGTTCATCCATAGAATCGAGGAAATGATAACCCCTTCGTTCTCGGAGTAGTTTGTCGGCGGCTTGGAACGAATGCTCGTTAGACCTGATGTTAATTATAGGTATTTGGAAATTCCTGTTATTATCTGGACATGTCGGACGTATCGGGTCAATAAGACATCTATTACTATTACAAGATCTTCCTTTACCTACATAGGCTATGGTGTCTGACTGTCCTGCGGGCAGTCCTGACCCTTCCTCCTCGCTTTGTTCGAACTCGTCTACCGCTAATCTTTCTTCGTGTAGGCGTTCTATTTCTTTACGGATCTTTCGGCACATGGCTATTATACAATTTTGTTTATCATGTCTACCTTCTGATATATTCTGGCTCCATCTGGTAAGAATTTGCATTGCTTCCGGGTCTACCCCCGGTCGGTCTTCATTTCTGATCACACAATTTATGAGGAAACGCAACAGTTCCCCCTGTATCTCCACTTTCTGGTATTCCATAGCTCTGTTAATACATTCTGAATCTCGCCCTGTTTGGACAAAATGATATATTTTATCTAGATGCGCAGTCATTCCTGGTAACTTCCCTAAATACACTGCGGCTCGTCTGATACGCAATGATGCCATGATCATTTCGTCCTCTTTGCCGGGCACAGGGTCATATCTACAATCTACAAGAAGTTCCTTAAGCGTACGGGCATTTATGAGTTTGGGGGTACGTGAATGTGCTGACTCTTGAAAAGTAAGTTTATTTATTCTGGGTGGCGTAGAAAAAATGTTACTAGCACCTCCCGCAGCCCCATCTGGGGTGTCGGGTGTGAAAGGATTCGTTGAACGTGACACAGCAACTATAGGTGTGGACACAGCTATAGAAGCAGCTGTAGGAACAGATGTAGAAACAGATGTGCTTGCCGGAACTTGTGACACGATCTGTTGCTGTAGGGATACGGGTACTGGATCTTGGCGTTGAACCTCCCTGGTATGCGGTCTATGTGGGGCGGAATTAGCATATTCGGGAGCTGCGTCGTCTAAATATGAGGAGAGAAAGACATCTTCTGCGGTTCTAGGATGCCCCTTAGGATGTACCTTTATTGGGAATAATGGGGGCGGCAAGTCTTTCGGTATTTCTGGAGTAGCTTTAGGTAATCCTTCGGCCAGAAGGGGATACATACCATTCATAAGGGCATTTCTTTGTCTGTCTACTTGTTCTGATTTCACTCGGATACCTTCTTCAATTAATAAATTTTCTCGAACTTTATTTGAACTCTCTTTATTCTTTTCTTCCTGTCGGAGTGCTTTTTCTGTACGTCTATGAGATTCTTTACGCCATAACTCAATGGCGTCTTTCTGTGACTGTCTGACTTTCCTTTTCCATAACTCTTCCTCGACTTTCATGATGCACTCTGCATCCCAGGTTCCCGCTGTGGGCCACCTCTGACTTTCTGGTAATTCCTTGGTGTAGTCTACCCATAAATCAAGAAATAATATAGCGTCTAAGCCATGTTTATGATACATGAAGTACCCTGGAGTGTCCCTAGGAGGAATAGGAACGGCTTCTTCGAGTACCCCTTTTCTAGTAGTGATCTGTCTGAGTTTCGAAAAGAGCGGCATATTGAGAACTGATCCGATACTTAATCTTGAACACACTTAGTACAAAAGCACGATAATGAACAATCATTCACACCACGATATGCAGGACGTTTAACACATTAAACATTAAACATTAAACATTTTTTTAACCTTTAAAATAACCAACAATGATGATCGTCTGCATAACTAATCACCAAGCATAATTCTTTGACAATAACTAGATACTTCGGAATACTTGATATACTGCTAAACAGTACATATACACTGCTAAAACAGTGCAGACCGGATTTGTGTACCCAAACCCGTCTTGACCGGCACAACCTATGTGCACGTCAGAAATGCCTCCCCAGTAATGGTACTCACCGGGTAGCTTCGGAAACGGAAGGCCTCGGAAACTGAACTTGGACCGGACTGGACTCGACTCGACTCGTCGGAAACTGGACTCGACTTCGAACTGGGAACTGGTGGGCCTCTGTATACCTCGGATCTTGCTCTCTCAGCTAGGCTCTGGTCGGGGTACTTCGCACTTCTCATCGCCTCGTCTGGGTGTTGATCGCAGCCTCAGTCGCCCCCGCTTGACCGGAGGGAGATACAGGAAATCCTGCTGGTACGCGTTATTGTCCGTCCAGCTGTGGCAGGAGACCGGGCCTGCAACTCACCGCCGGCGCGTGAGATGAGAAAGTGTCCCTGTTCGGGCGCCATTCATGTGGTAAATAAAATTAATTACCGGGACTTCATTTGATACAGAAACATAATAAAATAGCTCAGTAAAATAAGAGGCAGAATCCGTGGTATTAGAGGTTCGGAATGGGCTTTATTCCAATGATCGATTATAATCGGTTGCTCCAAGTTCCATCACCACGGAGGTTCAGGAAGTGAAGTACATACTTTATTGACAAGAAATGACTTTTATAGTACATACATTACAATGAAGCGAATGCAGTAGGCGTAACAATTGATAAGGAAAATGACGATTCATATGCGTAACTGAAAATGGGTGTAATAAGGAGTAAAAAGGAACATAATTGGTTACGATGTCATATATAGGTGGATCTATAAGATAATACTTGGCATAGATGCGCGCGCAGCAGCATGACGTGTGATTGACGTGCAACTAGGGGGTGAAGGGGACTTGACATTTAGCTCTACATGTGGAGACGAAAAGTCTGGGGGGTCAAGTCAACCTAATCCCAAATCATATCTAACATCCTATGTTTAAAGAACTATGTTATCCACAAAAGAAGGACTCTCGGACAGAATCTATTCTATACTGACTGTGCGTGCGTGTACAAGCGTCTAAGTGTCTACACTAAATGCGAGGGGGTAGGAATATTCCATGGTAACAGGACTATGAATTACTTGCATAAGGACAGAGAAGCCGGGCCTTTTGCTCGGTAGCTGGAAGAATGTTTACTTAAACTACAAGACAGGAATGCATCGGCTGAGGGGTGAAGCAGATAACTCGAAGGTGAAATACAGTTCTTGGCAGAGAATAGGCTGATGTCAGGCTTCGTGAGCCGCGCAGGGAATGAGACAAAGTTCATGGTCACAGATGCAGGCTCAGACTGGAGTTTTCAGAGGCAGAAGGCAAGAAGAGTTTGATGACAGAATCAGGGCCTGCTTGCCTGGACTGTAAAATGGCATAAGTGAACCATATAAAACCGGTGGCCTTTCATACTTAGGAATGGAATATCCGGCCTATTCATGGCGGATCTGACAGAGGACATGTTGACGGTGGACGCACATGTGTTTGCGTCTTCATAACTGGAACTGGAGGGAACATACATGTACTTGTAACATGCACATAGAACCGTTGGGGTCCAAGATAGGGGACATAACTGACCAGAAAAATCCATATTTCCACAGTGTCAACAAGCTGCAGCTGGTACAATATTTACACCCAGTTCACTGGTGCTTGGGTGATACTTTGCAGCATCATCATGGTTTACCATGCTCGAGCCTCACCCTCTTACCCAGGTCATTGGTATTGGTATTTGTAGAGCGCACTGTGACCACAAATGGTGCCCTGGTGCTAAGGGCCGCCATGTAGGGAGACGGCAGGTTGAACACTGAAAGGCGAGTCGCTGGTGCGGATATAACCAGGTGTTCAGCGCTCTCCTGAATTGTAGTAAGTCAGACTGAGCTCGCGGAGGAGCTGGTAGTTTGTTCCCTATGCGGGCTGCGTTGACAGTCAATGGGCCTTGAACTTACTTTAGCAGGAGGTGAATGACGTTTCGAAGCCTCTGAGCCTTTCTCTCATTCCGCGACCTCCCCGCCTTGCCTCCGGCCGAGGGAGCTTATGGGGACATCATATGAACTGGAACTAACCGGGGGTCCTGGGACTCCCTTGGATACGGCTCTGTCTCCTCCTTGGTCTCATTTCTCTGCCACCAAAAGTGTGGCCTTGTCCTCTATGTACCATAAATATTGATATGTATACCCTCTTGGGGGTTCAATCAATCTGAAATGAGTAATCTTTATAGGGGAGCTACGCACCCCAGACTGCCGTACTCACCAGAATTACGTGAGCCCACCTTACTCCGCGGAAGGCACTGTCTAGGGAGCAGACAAGTGGATCAAAAGTCTTGAAAAGTTTAAGAGGATAAACTCAGTAATCAGACACGTCCGCAGAGTCTGCGCCTGATTCACAAAGGTCATATACACTTCTGAGTCATGAAAACTTCTGAATACGTTCCTACTTCTGGCTATTCACAAAATCAAAGTGTAAGTTATCACAAAACGCAACAGAAAAAGCCTCAGCAAGTGCAGCACAACACCCATGGCCAACCACTGGTGCTGCAACACCTTCCCATTAGGGAACTAATTAACACCCCATAGAAAAGAATTGTAAATTAAATAACATTATTCAAAATTGTTAAACATATAAACAGCTATAATTTAATAAATGTACACCTTTTCACTCGTATTCAAAAGATACTCACCGGCTGGGAGAAGAAAAGAGGCGCATGCAGATTCCCTCCAGGAACTTCAGGCAGGCAAAAGGTAACTTTATGAAAAGCTATTTTTTTAAATATTTAATGACAATCCTAATCCCTCATTGACTTAGAATTTATTAAAAGTTGTTTGAAGATTTTCCTGTCAAGTCCCATTCCCAAGAAGCAGCTTTGGGATTGTAATATGTGCTGTGCTTTTTTACACAGGACAGCTTGACCTGCCGCAGTGAATATAGCGCTTGGGTGCTCGCTACGGAGAGGATATGTTAACATTAAGGACCAGAGTGACCCATCCCTTGCATTGCCTTTGCGTCACGCAAGGTGACATGAGGCAATGCCAGGACTTTAGACGGAGTTAGTAAGCCATGCCGAGCCGCCTTGCGTGGTTTAGTAAATCTGGAGTAATCCAAGCAGCGCAAGTCCCTTCCTTGCTTTACTCGCTTTTGGGAAGGCTTCCCATGGGGGCGTGGGTGTGCACATTCATTGTGGACCATTTCAGATTTTTTAAGAACAGTAAACCTGGGAATAGGTCAAAGTGCCATGCCTTGCCCAACAGAGGCGTAACAAGGAGAAATACCTTTATTTCTCCTCGTTGTTTCATCTTTCCCCGTGTGCTGCATTCTGCAACAGACATAGAAAGAGGAAAAGCCGCTGAGGATGGCTTTTGTGCCGAAAGGTGCCCCTTTCGGCACAAAACAATCCTGCCTGCACCACAGGCACCCTCGCATCATGACACAAGGGCGCCTGCGTTGGCGCTCGGCTGCACTCAGTACGCCAGCGCAGGGACAGAGCAGGAGTGCGTCTTATCTTAGTAGAGATGGCTCGTCTTGGTCTCTCCCTGTCATGCAGCGCAGCTCAGCAAGTTCTCTGCTGCGTTGTGCTGCGTGACTTTTTAATGATTCTGGCCCTAACGTGTACAAGTCCTTCTTTTAAATCCCATGCACTCTGCCTTGTGTTCTATGAAGACCACATGGAAGTGAATTATTAATATTTTAAAGGGAAGTTTTGACAGGTTGAATGACAGTTTTTGCAGAGCTACAGTCAGACTACACAGGGTAGTCGAGAAGCCATGTTTGCACTGCCACTACCGTGAATGACACAACAGGTTCTCTGGTGTGCTGGTTGCATGTAAGTACACTTTGTACCATATAAGAGGATCTTAGAGCAAAGTTAAATATGTGAATTAGTAATTAGACAATTGCACCATGTTTAAGGGGGAGCAGAGGCTTTTTAATACTGGTTAGGAGGAGTAAAATGCACAGTCTGAAAGCCAGCAAATATTAAAGGGTGCAGCAAAAGGGGAAACATCTGGGATGACCCAGCACAGGAAGCAGGTTTGATACAATAACTATATGTAACACAGTGTAAAGCACTCTTGAAAATTGAAAGGAGAATGATGTTTCTTATTTCTTAGAGTATTGCCATGGCCATTTCCTTGGCTGTAATTGCATACATACCACCAGGGGGTGTTTCCCGGTCACATATGCTATCGCACGTATTGGACTATGTATCAACACAGGGTCACAAAAACATTAACATCCTTACATGCTTTCCTTTACCTGTGAATGTGTGCATTTCCCTCAAAGACCTATTTGCAAGAGTGTAGGTGTTTACTTATTTATGGTAGACATTGAACAAGAGAGCCTGGCACACACAAGCTGCACGAGGCTCCAGGGACGTCTGGTTTCAGATGTGAGATTGGAGCTCGCGCTGCCAGGCTGTGCGGTGTCATTACTGCCTGCAGCGGGGAGTGGTCTGTGAGAAGCCTGCTGTGATACTCAGCCTGCTCATGTCACAGGCAGTCCTTCCTTGTGACTAGTATGTAGTGTAACCGGCTGTGTGCCCCATGCATAGCTAAGTAACAGGAGCATTCCTTCTCACATGGTGGTGCACGTGCCCAATGTCCACCAGCCCTGCCTCCTGCATGAATGAAGCCATCCTGACAAAGCCTGGAGGAATCTTTGACGTTCACACCTGGACAGCAGAGTTCTTCAGGTATCCCTTGGTATTTCATTACAAGACTGGAAGCTCTCATTATGCATTAATCTTTGAATGCTGCTCCGTGCAGCACTTTAAAGAACATATATCAAAACATTAACAATCTAGAGCTAGGACCTTCCTCCACATATACAGAGTCCCTTCGCGGAATCATGCTCCGCTTTAAGCTCTGGTCCACATACAGATAAATAGCACATTTCATGTCTACATTTTCTGACTGATTGGAGTAGTTTGAAAGAATGTGACAACGTTGAGGGTTTCCAATTTATGGAAACAGCAAGGTATGCATGTACATTGCCTTTAACCCCTTGCATGCTTATGACAAGCCCAGCTCGTCATGAGACACAGTGGAGCTGTGCTCATGACGAGCTGGGCTCATCATAATGGCTGCGCTCCGCCCACGCGCAATTGATTCCCCGCCTGTGCAGGAGAATCAATCAGTGGGCAGAGTCGTGGCGAGCCCGGCTCGTCATGAGCACAGCTCCACTGTGCCTCATGACGAGCTAGGCTTGTCACGAGCACTCCGGCGCCGCACGCCCACCACCCCACGCCTTGGGGAATTACCCCCGCTGCGAAGGGGTTAAGTTAAAATAATGATTGTAGTTAAGGTTGCAAGAAAAAGTTTTATAGTTTGGAAATTAAAAGAAAAACAAGTACTAAAGCAATTCTCTTTATTTGTACAAATTTTAATAAAATTATTTTAATATCTTGTTTATCTTAGTGCTTCAGCACTATGTTGCAACATGAGCTGCAGTTAATTTTCTGCCAGTGTGTGTGCCCCTTGAAGTTGGTCAGGCACTCGGCACGTGTCGTTATAAAGCGGTTCAAGCTGCCCCCACGCCTGCTGCCGACAGTCTCAGCCCGTCTGTGTGATTCATTCGGGTCCCATGTAGCGCAGTCAGGCCGTTGTTGGCGAGCTCAATTAAAGAAAGCAGAATAAACAATGGGTTTAACTTGTGCGAGTTATGGGCTCCATATTGGATTGGTCTCAGCCCAAGTACATAAATAAGAAATATGTTGGCGTTTTTTGACCACCGATGTCTTCTGTCAGGTTTGACAGAAACAGATTTACATTGACATAGTTCACACAGTGTTAGGAAGGTTTTAAGTTCAGGAGTCTATAGGGATATTATTTTTTGAGAGAGAATAAGGGAATTATGTATTATACGTTTTTATATTAAAATAGGAAGTATAAGAAAAGGGAGTTAAGAGTGTCAGGGAAAGGATTTAAATAAAATCCCTGAGGGAAAGTGAGAAGGGAGTTTAAAGAGAAAAAAAACAGGCTCAGGCAATGAATACTGGTCATTATCAGCGGGAGATTCTGATAATAGTGAAAAAAAGGGAAAAAGATAAGGAAAACTGAACATACTGAATCTTAAAAGGAGAAGTGGGTCCGAGCACCATGAAAGAGAGAGGTGACCTAAGTGGCGTGCAGACCATGAAGAAGGGGCACGCAAGAGAAAGGTGTCCTAGGCAGCACGCAAGGCAGTGATGCTCAAGATGAGGAGTTTTTGGATAATGACCTTATGAAAGAGTATGATGAGTTAATAGATGGATGTGTTTTAGATCCACAACAGGATGATAATGGAGGGAATGAACGTATAAAAAAAACCTTTAGGAGAGAAGATGTTTTCCCCTTATAACATAAAACATCCAAGAAGAGCAGAATGGCGGCCTTTAGAACACAATGGAAGTTTTATGAATAAATGAATTAGAACTCCTTTAGTGAAAGACGTGAGGAGTATTTTAAAAACAGAAAGTACTCTGATCCAGTTAGAGAAGAAGGACAAGAGATGGAGACCTGTTTTAAATGTAAGAGATTTGAACACATTTCTAGTGTACAGACACTTCAAGATGGAGGGTATCCATCTTTTGAGGGGTATGCTGTTGAGGAACGACTGGTTGGTAAAGTTGGATCTAAAAGATGCTTACTTTACAATCCCCATGGCACAGAGCAGTGAGCCTTACCCTCAGTTCACACGGGAAGACCAAATCTATCAGTTGTGTAGCCTCCCATTTGGTCTGTCTTCTGCACCATGGTGTTTCACCATGGTAATGAGGGCAGTGGTGTCTTTCCTGAGAGAGAGAGAGGTATTCACATGATCTTTTTTTGGATGACATTTTGATAAAGGCTCTATGTTTGGAGCAGCTTCCAAAAGACTTGAATTTGGTAAAGAAGTTACTGGAGAGCCTAGGTTTCATTTTGAGAAAAGAGAAGCCAGTCTTGACTCCTGTTCGCTCTTTGGAATTTTTAGGTTTTACGATAGACGCGGTCAAGGTGGTTTTAATATTGCCAGTGAAGCAGGTGAAATTCAATATGTACTGAAAAAAGAATATTTTACCTTAAGGGAATTGGCAAGACTAATAGGCCTGTTATGCTCTTAAATTCATTACATTATCGAGCTCTTCAGAGAGTGAAGGTGAAAGCACAGTGAGCGGAGTTATGGTATGGAGAAAAGATAAGACTAGAGGAAGAAGTTAAGAATGTCTTAAGTTGGTGGTTAGAAAATATAGACACCTGGAATGGAAGAACAATTTTTGTTGCACTCAAGATTCTGTGCTGGACTCAGATGCAAGTCTGTCTGGTTGGGGTACACGTTTGGGTGTACAGGAGACTGGTGGTTTGTAATCAAGTGTGGAAAGAGAACAACACATACATGGTTTAGAGTTGACAGCCAGACTTTACGCACTCATGAGTTTCAAGCAATGTTTGATAGGCAGTGCAGTACTTTTGAAGATGGAGAGTGTGTCAGCAGTGGCATAAATGAATCAGTTAAGGGGTGCAAGGTCCTGTGGTCTGTCGGAATTGGCAAAGGAGCTTTGGACATTTTGTTTGTAACACAAGTTTAGTTTAGGGCAGAATATTTGCTTGGGAAGGAGAATGTAACTGTGGAATGGAATTTAAGATTTTTTAAAGATTTCAGCCATTGGAAATTGGGTCAGGAGTGTTTCAAGAAGATAGATTGGATATGGGGTCCTCAAGTTAAAGATCTTTTAGTGTGCGGGCTGAGGCATGAGGTAGAGGGGATTACAGTTGTTGGATGTTAGATCCAGGTGAACTAGCACTGGATGCATTTCTACATAGTTGGAACGGAGGAAGAGCCCATGCATGTCCCACTGTTGCTATGAGTCAGAGGGTTTGGCAGAAAGTGAGGAGAGAGAAAGCCTTCGAGCGCTTGTAACTCCCTTGTGCGTGCTTCAGTCATGTTTTTCAATGCTTTTGAAACTCGCATGAGAAATACCATTTCATCTACCTGCAAGAGAAGAACTTTTGAGAGACATATGTGGAGAAGAACATCCTTAGGTACAGACAGGGGATTTCAACCTTCTTGTCTGGAAAGTGTCAGGAGATCTCCAGGTATCTCAGGCTTTTCTGTAAAGGCAGAAGTTATTTAAATAATCCTGGGAACCAGGTACTCGACAAAGATATAAAGGAATTTGGAAATTATGGGTATGATGGTGCTTAAAAAGGAGATTGGATCCAGTTCAGGCACCTATAAAAGAGGTTGTAAATTGCCTAGTGGAACAATTTAAAAGAGGTCTTAGTTATAGAACTATAAATTGCGATAGACCAGCACTGTCTGCAGGGCACAGTTAGGGTGATGGTAGAAGTGTGGGTAAAAACGTGTTGGTTTTTAGAGAACCAAAAAATATTAAATGGAGGTGACCACCTTCTGCAAGGTATGAGGCTTTTTGGGATGTAATTTGGTATTACCCTTGTTGACCTCATGGCCAAATAATAAATATTTGGAGCTAAAAATATTGAGTATGAAGTTAGCATCTCTTTTATGTTTAATTTCATGTCGGCGAGTATTGAATGTAAAGGATTCAGAGGTAAGTAGCAGGTTTTATGATCGTTTTGGGGTAACGTTTGATATTACTGAAAGAACGAAGAGTAGGAAACATTCTTTTAATCCAAAATTTAAAACATGCAAGAAACTGTATGCAGTGGATTCTATGAATGAGTATGATTCTAGAATGGAGGAAATTTGACCAGACAGAGTGAAGCAATGATTGTGTTTTTAAAACCGTACAAAGCTGTTACTTCAGCTACTAGTGCAGGCTGGAATAAATGGTTTATGCAACAACTAGGTTTTTGATTTAAACAGAGGTTTAAGGTTCCTTCTATGTGAGGAGTAATAGCTAGCAAAGCATTTTGGAAAGGTGGAAGATGAGAAGACATTATGAGGGTAGCTGATTAGTCGAATGCTTCTGTTTTTGCAAGCCAATTGAATTTATGCAAAGGTAGTGTTAGAGGCCTACCAACATGCATAATTACAGCCTCCAGTCTTGTAATGAAATAGCGATTCTCCAAATGAAGTGCCTCAGGCGCACAACACCCATTGGACTCAAAAGGCTTCAGCCCCCCCTCCCCCCGTCGTGTGTGGCAGCCCGGCATGAAGAGTGAAAGCATCAACAAGACTTTGAAGACGATATTCTCGACTTAAAGGAACCCTCGCCGGCTTCAGCATCCTTCCCTGTCCTGATGGAGGATTTAGAGAACCAGAAAAGTATCAAAGGCGAAGGGAAAAACTAGGCCTATGCGGTTCCCTCTGCATCACAGCCAGAGTGAAGCAGTACTTAGGCCCCACTCCACAGCTAGCATAACTCAGATTGTTGTGTTTTATTGGCCTTTTTCACTTTCGCGTTTTAAACATCCATATGGCTGACTCCTGAGCCTGATTTTAATGATGTTTGTGCCTTTTTGCGCTTTAAGGGTCTCATTTATGAAAAGTGTTGCATCACTGTGGGAAAACAGCGAAGCAACGCTTTCCATCGCGCCATCCTTGCGACACCATGGATGCGCCGTATTTACTGCACGGCGCTCAATGTCTCAAGGATTTACAGATATGTCAGGACTCCTGACATATGAGGCCGCAGAAGTGTCGCAGTGAAATCTCATAGAATTCAGTGCGTCACTTCTACGTGGCTTTCCTGAAACAGAACGCCCACCCTGCATACATTATACCTGTCGCTGGTATAGGGGTTTACAAAGGGACGCATCTGCGTTGATGCGGCACTTTGTAAGCAAGGCGCAGTGTGGAGCATTTTTTATGTTGCCGCAGAGTCACAAAGTGACGCAACAGCGGTGTAGGGGCCACATTTTTCCTGATTTATTTTGATTGGTTTGGGAACTTTAATGTTGATTGATGCTGTTGCAACCTAACAAGTATGTCATTGGGGCAGCGCCTGCTGTTTTTGCCGAAGCTACCAGGGGTTTGGCAGGCATTCAATTACAGCTGTTTAGAGCCCTGCACAGAATTGATTTCTTATGTTGATACTGGCACACACCTGCCTCCCAAGTGAATAACACAATGTTTGTGCGGATACAAACTCTGACGTTTTAATGTTGCACCAAGCAACCGCGTGAAAACTCAGACTTTAAATGTAACAGATCCTCGTTAACGTGTATGAATGTGTGTTTGCATTTCTGCTTCTGGAAAATGGCGCTTTGATATCTGTCAGGGAAAGTTCAGGACTTTGTGTCGCCCGCTGCATGGACGTTGTATCCATGTCAAGAGGGGCAAAGGATACTCACAGTGTGAGGGGGATTCACATGAGGTAACAAAGGGATTACTGCGCTTCTCGTACAAGTTTTTCTTTTAAAATGGGGTAGGAGTTCACTTGGGCTGCTTTTTATGTCACATACATAGAATGATGGAATGAAAGGGCAGGAAGTCATGCGTCCCATGACTTGTAGAAACAGGCATGGCCCAGAGGAATGCCATGGGATGCAGGCACCTTCACCAGGTCTATTCATCTATTGGCAGTTGAGTGAGCACAACATTGATTTATTGATGACACACTGAGCACAAAACACAACGGCAACAAAAACACCAACACTGTACGAGTGACTCAGTCTTAACCTTTACCCCTGGAGAAACCCCAATCTGTGTTAATATGGGTGCCTAATAAAACAAGCACTGGTAAGATGAATTATACCAAAGATGTGAGACCCAACCAGACTAGTGCTAGGGAGGAGAGCTTTAAGAGAAATGACGAGAGCAGCCCTGACAGGGATGTGACGTGGAGCAGAGATAATGGGGCCACGTGTGATAATGAAACTAACAATAACAGGCACTAATTGAAAAGCTGCTCTAAGTGGAGTAACTCCAATAAGAGAGGTGACAACAGCTGCAGTAATGTGGCGAATGATAACAGACATGGTAAGCACAGCTGTAATAATGAAAGAAATAGTAACAACCCTCTTTTTTACTGACACAAAGGGCGGGACCAGTGTGATAGAGCACATATTACACGGGCACGGTAACAAGGCTGTTATCACACGCAAGAGACACACAGAGAGCTGTGGAGAAGCTGATGGGAAACACACACGTGTACAATATAGTTTATGGTTACTTGGATGAATGAGCAAACTCCAGTTCGACACTTGTGCAGAATCTGGTGGATGCTTTCCCCGTTGCACGCCCAGGGAGCCTGAGTCCCATGGATGAGTGATGGGCACGCAGAGGGAGCCTGAGTCCAATGCAGGAGTGATGGGCACGCAGAGGGAGCCTGAGTCCAATGCAGGAGTGATGGGCACGCAGAGGGAGCCTGAGTCCAATGCAGGAGTGATGGGCACGCAGAGGGAGCCTGAGTCCAATGCAGGAGTGATGGGCACACAGAGAGAGCCTGAGTCCAATGCAGGAGTGATGGGCACGCAGAGGGAGCCTGAGTCCAATGCAGGAGTGATGGGCACGCAGAGGGAGCCTGAGTCCAATGCAGGAGTGATGGGCACGCAGAGGGAGCCTGAGTCCAATGCAGGAGTGATGGGCACGCAGAGGGAGCCTGAGTCCCATGGAGGAGTGATGGGCACGCAGAGGGAGCCTGAGTCCCATGGAGGAGTGATGGGCACGCAGAGGGAGCCTGAGTCCCATGGAGGAGTGATGGGCACGCAGAGGGAGCCTGAGTCCAATGCAGGAGTGATGGGCACGCAGAGAGAGCCTCAGTCCAATGGAGGAGTGTGGGGCAGCGGGAGCCTGAGTCCCATGGAGGAGTGATGGGCACGCCCAGGGAGCCTGCGTCCCATGGAGGAGTGATGGGCACGCAGAGGGAGCCTGAGTCCCATGGAGGAGTGATGGGCACGCAGGGGGAGCCTGAGTCCCATGGAGGAGTGATGGGCACGCAGAGAGAGCCTGAGTCTCATGGAGGAGTGATGGGCACACAGAGAGAGCCTGAGTCCGATGGAAAAGTGATGGGCACGCAGAGGGAGCCTGAGTCCAATGGAGGAGTGTGGGGCAGCGGGAGCCTGAGTCCCATGGAGGAGTGATGGGCACGCAGAGGGAGCCTGAGTCCCATGGAGGAGTGATGGGCACGCAGGGGGAGCCTGAGTCCCATGGAGGAGTGATGGGCACGCAGAGAGAGCCTGAGTCTCATGGAGGAGTGATGGGCACACAGAGAGAGCCTGAGTCCGATGGAAAAGTGATGGGCACGCAGAGGGAGCCTGAGTCCAATGGAGGAGTGTGGGGCAGCGGGAGCCTGAGTCCCATGGAGGAGTGATGGGCACGCAGAGGGAGCCTGAGTCCCATGGAGGAGTGATGGGCACGCAGAGGGAGCCTGAGTCCAATGGAGGAGTGATGGGCACGCAGAGGGAGCCTGAGTCCAATGCAGGAGTGATGGGCACGCAGAGGGAGCCTGAGTCCAATGCAGGAGTGATGGGCACGCAGAGGGAGCCTGAGTCCAATGCAGGAGTGATGGGCACGCAGAGGGAGCCTGAGTCCAATGCAGGAGTGATGGGCACGCAGAGAGAGCCTCAGTCCAATGGAGGAGTGTGGGGCAGCGGGAGCCTGAGTCCCATGGAGGAGTGATGGGCACGCCCAGGGAGCCTGCGTCCCATGGAGGAGTGATGGGCACGCAGAGGGAGCCTGAGTCCCATGGAGGAGTGATGGGCACGCAGAGGGAGCCTGAGTCCCATGGAGGAGTGATGGGCATGCAGAGGGAGCCTGAGTCCCATGGAGGAGTGATGGGCACGCAGAGGGAGCCTGAGTCCCATGGAGGAGTGATGGGCACGCAGAGTGAGCCTGAGTCCAATGGAGGAGTGATGGGCACGCAGAGGGAGCCTGAGTCCAATGGAGGAGTGATGGGCACGCAGAGGGAGCCTGAGTCCCATGGAGAAGTGATGGGCACACAGACGGAGCCTGAGTCCATGGAGGAGTGATGGGCACGCAGAGGGAGCCTGAGTCCAATGGAGGAGTGATGGGCACGCAGAGAGAGCCTGAGTCCCATGGAGGAGTGAGGGGCACGCCGAGGGAGCCTGAGTCCCATGGAAGAGTGATGGGCACGCAGAGGGAGCCTGTGTCCCATGGAGGAGTGATGGGCATGCAGAGGGAGCCTGAGTCCCATGGAGGAGTGATGGGCACGCCCAGGGAGCCTGAGTCCCATGGAGGAGTGATGGGCACGCAGAGAGAGCCTGAGTCCAATGGAGGAGTGATGGGCACGCAGAGGGAGCCTGAGTCCCATGGAGGAGTGATGGGCACGCAGAGGGAGCCTGAGTCCCATGGAGGAGTGATGGGCACGCCCAGGGAGCCTGCGTCCCATGGAGGAGTGATGGGCACGCAGAGGGAGCCTGAGTCCCATGGAGGAGTGATGGGCACACAGAGGGAGCCTGAGTCCAATGGAGGAGTGATGGGCACGCAGAGGGAGCCTGAGTCCCATGGAGGAGTGATGGGCACGCAGAGGGAGCCTGAGTCCCATGGAGGAGTGATGGGCACGCAGAGGGAGCCTGAGTCCCATGGAGGAGTGATGGGCACGCAGAGGGAGCCTGAGTCCAACGGAGGAGTGATGGGCACGCAGAGAGAGCCTGAGTCCCATGGAGGAGTGATGGGCACGCAGAGGGAGCCTGAGTCCAACGGAGGAGTGATGGGCACGCAGAGAGAGCCTGAGTCCCATGGGGGAGTGATGGTTACGCAGAGAGAGCCTGAGTCCCATGGAAGAGTGAGGGGCACGCAGAGGGAGCCTGAGTCCCATGGAAGAGTGATGGAAGGCAATGCAGAGAAGCTCCTGAAACATATGCCATCTTCAGAAAGATATTGAAAAAATATATTCTGCAAAATTGCTTTTTAGCATAGAGTTTCCGGTGTAATATTGAGTTACTTCCAAGGCGTAATAAACCTTTCATGTATACTATTGCATTTACCAGCTGGAAATAAACCCAGTGCTTCTGCATCCTCAATCACTGCTAAACATTTCTCATCAAAAATGTATTTTTACGACGCAGTCTCCTCGCCTGAGCCACGCATCAGCAGCCGGCCGGCACTGCCGGGGAGCGCAGAAGGCACTTCTAATGGAGGCCACTGGAGCCCTCAACACACATGAGTGAAGGATGCCTGACTGATGGCGGGGGCGCCACATATATTGTGCATCGTGCCTGTTCAAGCATTAAATACCTGAATAAACACACTGTGAGCCTGGGGGCCCTGATAGAAATAACATCCAGGCATGTCTCTGAGAGAGGCCTTTTTACACAGTGAAATACCGGTCCATTAAAGGAGCTCTTATCAAAGGTTCGGGGCCAGTGGGGCTGATGCGCCCTCCATAAAATATAGATCTATGGGGACTTCAGGGTGAGGACAAGATTCTCTGGTACCTTCTGCTCCACAACGAGATGTGTTGAGGGCTCCAGCGCTCTCCTCCTATGTTTCAAATGGAAGGGCGATAGCAGAACAGAGGACAAACGATAGGGTCACCCCTTGGGGTGTGGGAAGTTTTTATTACCCTAACCTGGATGTATGACGTTACAACGCACACTTTTACAACGCATGCACTTACAACGCATTTTTTACAACGCATAATCCATTACAACGCATGACATTACAACGCAGGACACTACAACGCATTTAAAAAAAATACCTTTACAACGCATTACCATTACAACGCATACTACCTTTACAACGCATACCATTACAACGCATAATATTAAATTACATTTAAGGTAAGTATTAGATAGTATAGGGGTAAAAATTACTATTCTAACTCCAGGGGGTGCATCAGTAGGGTAAGTGTTGGATAGTATAGGGGTAAAAATTACTAATCTAACTCCAGGGGGTGCAACAGTAGGGTAAGTGTTGGATAGTGTAGGGGTAAAAATTACTATTCTAACTCCAGGGGGTGCAACAGTAGGGTAAGTGTTGGATAGTATAGGGGTAAAAATTACTATTCTAACTCCAGGGGGTGCAACAGTAGGGTAAGTGTTGGATAGTATAGGGGTAAAAATTACTATTCTAACTCCAGGGGGTGCATCAGTAGGGTAAGTGTTGGATAGTATAGGGGTAAAAATTACTATTCTAACTCCAGGGGGTGCAACAGTAGGGTAAGTGTTGGATAGTATAGGGGTAAAAATTACTATTCTAACTCCAGGGGGTGCAACAGTAGGGTAAGTGTTGGATAGTATAGGGGTAAAAATTACTATTCTAACTCCAGGGGGTGCATCAGTAGGGTAAGTGTTGGATAGTATAGGGGTAAAAATTACTATTCTAACTCCAGGGGGTGCATCAGTAGGGTAAGTGTTGGATAGTATAGGGGTAAAAATTACTATTCTAACTCCAGGGGGTGCATCAGTAGGGTAAGTGTTGGATAGTATAGGGGTAAAAATTACTATTCTAACTCCAGGGGGTGCATCAGTAGGGTAAGTGTTGGATAGTATAGGGGTAAAAATTACTATTCTAACTCCAGGGGGTGCATCAGTGGGGTAAGTGTTGGATAGTATAGGGGTAAAAATTACTATTCTAACTCCAGGGGGTGCATCAGTAGGGTAAGTGTTGGATAGTATAGGGGTAAAAATTACTATTCTAACTCCAGGGGGTGCAACAGTAGGGTAAGTGTTGGATAGTGTAGTGTAATATTATGCGTTGTAATGGTATGCGTTGTAATGGTAGTATGCGTTGTAATGGAATGCGTTGTAAAGGTAGTTTTTAAAAATGCGTTGTAATGGTATGCGTTGTAATGTCATGCGTTGTAATGGATTATGCGTTGTAAAAAATGCGTTGTAAAGGTAGTGCATTGTAAAAGTTGCGTTGTAAAGGTTGTTCCCCCCCCCTAACCTTAGCTCACACAGCCTACACACTTTTGGGCTTATTTGCAATGCCTGTGCGCCGTCGGTCCATCACTTTTCGGCTGCACCGGTGGCGCAGAGCGCAGCCCCATATCTACGCGGCCAAGAAAAGACACTTTGAGAGGCTTCTCATGGCCTCGTAGATCTGGAGCAAGGAAAAGCAGTGAAAGTCGCTGCGTTGGCTTACTCTGTGTCGCGGGCCTTGCAGGGGGTGTTCCAATGAAGCACCCACGCATTTTGACGCATTCCCAGATTTACAAGGACTTGTAAACATGGGAATGCGTCAAAAGCCTACGGCTCCCCAGGGTAGGAGTAAAAAGGAGACATATCCTTATTCCTTAGTTTGTTCCTCTTTCTATGTGAGCTGCATTTTGTGGCATACATAGAAGGAGGAAAACACCTCTATTGATTGTTTTTGTGCAGGAAGGTGTCTGTTCCTGCATACAAATAATTGTTCCTACAACGCAGACACCGTTGCACCATGGTGCCAGGATAGCTGCATTGGCACAAGGCAGGCAATTGTGCACCAGCAAAGTAGAAACGGACGGGAATGCTCAGTATCTCGTATATGCGGCACATTCCTGCCCTCTTCTTTTGATGCAGGGCAGCGCAGCAAAGTGACTTGCTGCGCTGCGCTGCGCTGCTCTGTGTCACAAACTAGCAAATGAGGCCCTCTCTTCACAACATTGTGAGATTTTTGTACAAGTGTCATATTTCCTCACAAGTGCTAAAATGGTTACACGGCATTCTTGTTAATTAACTGTAACAGATTTACACACGACTTGTGATCAGACGGCTGATCGGCGCGGTCTGGTGGCTCAGGGACTAATGCGTCCCCTGCAGGGGCCTGTGTTTGATCTCATGGTCACAGGTTCAAATTCTGGTGGATCCACTCAGCCTTTCATCCTTCTGAGGTCAATAAAATGAGTACATGGAGTTGCGTAACAATAAACATCTATTATTCAGTGCTAAGATGCCTATGGTTGAACGTGCGCTTTACAAATATATATGTTATGTTATGTTTTTCTCTCAATAACTTTCAAAGTGTGTTGAAGTCCCAGTCTTAATGTGAAGACAAACATGTACAACACATTATGGGACTCATTTTCAAGAGGCCTGCACCGCCTAAACCTCACATTTTTTGTCACTCTGGTGGCTCAGCCCTCTCAGTCGTATCTTTGAGGCGACGCAAAGCCACCCTGCGTGGCGTTGCATGGCCTTATAGATATGGAGTAAGGCAAGGCAGCTCAAAGTACAGTTCCCGCGCAACTCCTATGGAGCTGACGCTGCCCTAGATTTACAAAATCACGTAAACCTGGATCAGCGCTACAACCTTACGCCTCCTCAGGACGGGCGCAATGAGGAGAAATGTTTTAATTTCTTCTAATGTTTTCCTTTTCCGTGTGTGTTACATTCTGCAGCACATATAAAATGAGGAAAACGCCTCTCATGGTTGTTTTTGTGCAGGAAGGTGCCCCTTCCTGCACCAAAATAATAATGCAAACAATACAGTCACCGGCACCCTTGCACCAAGATTTGCAAGATTTATTTATTATGATTTGGAACTCGAAGCGGTCCACATAAAATACAATAAAACATGTTTTTTAAAATATACATACAATATATGGTGCATGGATCTCCAATACGGGATAAAAAACAATCAACTTATAATTATACTCTAAGGCCTCATACACAGAAAAGCTGCAAATATGCAGGCCATTCATAACATTACAATACATTATAACACAATACTAGCCTGGCCTGAAAAATACAACAAACACGTAATGCACAATGTTTGAAAGTGAAACACTAGTACAGTGCTTCTAATTTGCTCATTATGTCCATCATTATATACAATATGTTAATACAATAAATCTATTTTATCCTGTGCAAAAGTGTTTGAAACCTAAAATGCCAAATTCCTCAATTGCATGAGCGAATACATATACTATAAAAATTTACAAAAATTCAGATTATTCCAGAAAATATAAAAAAATTGTGTAAAAAATGTAAACATTTTTACACAGACTATTTCTGCTGGTGGTATGTACAAACAGTTCCAGGCCGCCACTACCGTAGTTATAGACTTCTTTAAAAAATTGGTTTTAACAATTGGTCGAGCAATGAATGAAGTAGAGGACTTAAAAAAGTACATGATCCAAATCTTGAACCCACTTCCCTCAGAGGTCACCGAGGCTCTCCTCCTTTCCGAACCCTTCCCAGGATCTCGCGATAATTTGTAACGGGAGCAGATTCAACCTTGGTAATAAAATAGTTCTACGCACACCATGGGAAAGGTTCCATAGTACATATTGTTGTGTTATTTTTTACAAAAACTACTCTCCAATATTATCTCATTCCGGGCATACTGAGCGCAGAACGCAATATTCCTTTTCTGACTTACTTCATAGATTGATTTTTTAATAAAAAATGTTAAGGTGAGATTCGGAAGGAGAGCCAACCCGTTCTGATCAATTTTAAACATGTCCAGAGCCTTCATATAATTCATAAAGAGGGCACTTCTTCCCTTCAAACAATAAAATATTTCATGTTTCAATGCAGCTCAGATGGATCTGGGTTCACCAATCAGTGTATTATTCCCCCACCTTAGACAGCGACCGTAGCAAACACATTTGTGGGGAGAATCCCGAATTCAAACCGAAGAGCAGAAGGGGCAGTTAAGGAGTTCAGATTGCAGATTTGGCACCAAATTCGCCCTGCAGCGGTTTGACCACACGGCTAATTACGATGAAAATGCGGAGCTGGCGGACCGAGCACTGCGTCTGACCGCCACGCACGCACATAGTCCAAATGAATGGCGGATGGAACCAACTCCACAACAATGCTCGAAGTGTGCCTGTACTCCCTGCTGCCCTCAATCACAACACACACGCCACAATGATACACCCCAACTTGCTCTTGGTAAGGAAACCCATGCGCAGCATGGAAGAGACATCTGGAGGTCATCAAACACGAGGACACACCCACATACCACAGTATAAAACCAACCCCTTCCGGGACCAAAATCCTTTGCACACCACAAGCCGAGACAGAGACAGGACACCATTGACTCACACAGCACAACATCACACCCACCTAACTCCACACAACACCACTCTCACCCACACACCTCACACACTTCACATATCTCCACCACCACCTTGCACCCTGCACCCCTCATCCATTTGCACCATGCCCCCCAAGAAAATGCCCAAATTCACTGACTCAGAGTTTAAAGTGATGGTAGACGAGAAAATCAGGGTAGAACCACATTTGTTTGGGAACCTGGTCCAACAAACCCACTTATGCACAAGAATCAGATGTGGGAAAGGATCCACAGCAAAGTCAAAGCCGTACAGACCACCCTATGCACTGTGCGTGACATCAGGAGGCGGTGGGTCGACCTCAGGGGCCGGGACAAGCATCGGTCCGAGAGGAACCATGCGGTGGCCCAGAGAACTGGTGGCGGCCCTCCCATTCCACCACCAACCTTCACTGAATGGGAGGAGAAGGTGCTTGCCATAATGCATCCAGAGAGTCTCATACAAATTGAGGGGGGACTGGAGGCAGGTAAGTACTAGCAAAATGTAAATGTAAATGTGTTGTACTTGTATAGCGCACTGTTACCCTAGGGTGTCCTGGCGCTGTACTCATACCGCTGTGGAACCCTTCCTGGCTTTTCCCTGTGAAATGTCCACTCCTGGGCAACCCCAAGGTGAAGCCAGGCATCCCAGCGCTGTTGGGGCCGTTGTGAAGATTAAGCAAGCTATAGCCCAGAGTTGCAGAGTGGGACCCATGATTAGAATAGGCACCGAGGCGAGAATTAACAGGTCCGAGGAAATTGAGCCCAAGACCCGCCGAGGCGGGAATTGAACCCTGGTCCCAGGCCAGACCTCTGCATCAGGGTCTGCCGCTCTAACCATTGAGCCACACTTCTCCAAAATGATCACATCACACAGCAATGTACTGTTGTGCACAACAAGTGAGCCTCAATCGCCAGCCCACATCAAACTCATGTGGAATGCACACCTCCCAAAATGAATGGATCACAAGGCTAGCATTTCCTTACTCAGCTTCAACTCACAGGTAGGTTGTCAGCTCATGTACCCTGGCCTCCCTCCCAAACAGCATGACTCACACACCCCACCCCACAGCCATGTGGCAGCTAACACCATTGAGAGTGGCTCCAAACAGATAGGTAGCCATTTTACTTTCTACCTGGGGAGGGGGTTGTTGAGATCTTTTAACAAAAGTGTTTCCATTGGAAAGAACTCTAAGGCTAATATTGTTCACTATATGTCAAGCTAGACACCAAGCTCACACTCATTCAGGTTAACATCGCTCATGGAGGGAACAGTATAACTAAACGCCAAAAACCATCACTTGCAAGTTGACAAAAATTGTTTCATAAAAATATATCACTTTATTCATAAATTTTATCCAGGTGTATCTTTTTTTTTATAAAAAAGAGGCATAAGCTTTAACAATACCTCTGTTTGATCAGAACATAATTTCCATACTAAAAACATCAATTGCATACAATTTCATATTAAAAAACATGTACATTTCATATTAAAAAATATGTAATACATTAAAAAGGGAGAGTACAAACAACAGACAAAAGAACTGTGTCATTAATTGGCCCACATCCGTGATTACTTAATTAAAGGGCTGAGACCCGATACCATGTAAATAATAAGTACTCAAAAGTCCCAGTCTCTTCTCAGATTGTGTTACTTTAGTAAAGCGTCAACGGTTTTTGAGACCTGACAACAAGACCACAACTCCCACAAGGCCCTCTGTCTTCCCTCACAAACAGCATGGCTCACCCTCCCCACCCCACAGCCATGTGGCAGCTAACACAGTCAAGAGTGCCTCCTAACAGGTAGGTAGCCATCTGTCACGAGTTCTCCGTTCCCCCGATCAGTGAGCCACCCGAAGATAGGGAAATGCCCGAACATTGGTGGTCCAGTCCTACTGAGAGCCAATCTCTCCTTGCCTTTCAGCCGGGAGACTGGACTGTGGAAGCCGGCACCACCTGGTATAAGAGCCCTCCTGAGGTGCAGCAATATACCTTTAAGCAGCCCGAAGATAGAGCACGCCCCGCCTGAGCGAGTGGCGGCATTCTGCCCGGGCCAGTCAACACGCGCAGCTGGATTGAAGTGGAAGAGAACAGTCCCAGAAGACGCAGAGCCGAGGCGGACGAGAGAGACGAGCCAGGAGCGAAGGGGAGACCTGGAGAAGAATCGCTAACGCAGGCACGAGGAATCCCCGGTGCGACACCCGAGCAAGAGCCAGGAGGCCAACGTCCCTACGGACCGCCCAGCCACGTTCCAGGAGAAGCATGGCTCCTTCAGGTACGGGACCATTTTGCGGGGTGGGTCGGGAAGAGGGGGAGAGAGCATGACAAGCTGTTTGTTTTCGTGCATGTATCCTCCCGGTTGACTTCCCTCCGTTTCCACAAGCACTGCACCCCCAAGAGTGAATCTCCTGCACCGGTGACCCTGCACTTTCCCTCCCCGTACTAATAGCAAAAAGTACAGCAAACCTGACACAAGGTTTCCTTTTTTTATCTTTTCTCCTGTTTGGTTGATTCGAGTATACGAGACTCTGACCTGAGTTGAAGACTGGCCTACGACTAGAGGAACAGTCGAGAGGAACCTGAACTTACCTGTAGAAAGGCCCGGATAAGACGTATTATCGCCGCATTGAAAATACTTTGAGACTGGCCTCATTTAAACGCTGTGTGTATAGAAAAATAAAGCCAAGTTTATCATGACGTGGAGTGGACCTTTTCTCTGATCCAGATCCCGTAGTCCCCTCCCCGTCACACCATCTTACTGGGTAGGGATTGTTGAGCCCTGACCGCAAGACCACTACTCCCACACGGCCCTCTGTCTTCCCTCCCATACAGCATGGCGCCAAATGACCCCCACATCCCGCACTTGGTAGCCAACTCTGGAAACCCCCATAAATTGTAGGGAGTGCACATACGGCTAATACCATCGAGAGGCAACATGATTCACAGTGTCATTGATGAAGTCACATGTAACTGCAAAGCAAAACACAAGAACGTGACCACAAAAAGCCAATGTGCAAGTCCCCTTGCCTCAAAGCAGAAAGACTTGTGTCAATACAACACATGCATGGAAACTCTGTAAACCCTCACAAACCACAGGAGGTAAGTACAAAAAGCACAACACAAATCATGAAGTTGTAGCATAGTAATCAGAAAAGTCCCAAATGTCCAAGCATGAACTGAATTTGATGAGCAACATGTTTGTACCAGAGGACATGTCCTTGGAAATACAATATCTGTACATATGAAATTGTTCCTTCAGCCATGTCACATCGCTAACAAGCAATGTATGCAACTCCACATCATGTTCGACTGCTGACAAACAGTTATGAATGCATAGTAATGCCAAGGTAAAAATGTCAGGTCATCTGAAATGAAATGTGCTAAACATGAACATCAAAGTTGTGCTGTGTACCGAACATGCTGACAATATAACCTCACTTCAACGGGTGACTCGCTAGCAAAAGCAGGCGACCTTGCCATGGACGAGCCCAGCCAGTCTACCCCTCAGGAAGGGGAACCCTCGGATGCAGACTCCCTGGTCTTTTCGGATGAGGAGGAACCGACCTGGCCCTTTCAGGTGTGCCCAGGACAGCCCAGTCTCAGGCCCTCACTGTCCCCACCACCACCACCATGACTCCCACAACAGCTGCACCACCATCGCAGACCCCTGCAGCAATGACCTGTTTGGCAGGCCCCTCCACCATTACCACCATGGCCTCCAACCCTGTCCCTGTGCCAGCAGTTGCGAATACCACCTGGCACACCGGGGATGCTGGGGACAGTGTGCGGCAGTGGCGCCAGGCAACACCACAGGTCCGTGGCTTTAGGGCAGGTGGGAGGCAAACTGGGTGACAGTCACAGGAGGACAATGAGACTGAGGCCCTGGACACCGTGCAAACTGTCCTTGGTGCATGCCAACAGAACCAGGGACACATGGGCCAGGTCCTTGAAGAACTGCGGGAACTCCGCCTGCTGCAGAGGTCCATGGACACTCGCTTGGGACAAATTGCTGAGACATGGGCCAGCTCGTGGGTGTTCTGAGGGACATGCCTGCAGCTCTAATAGCTGCCCACCCCTGCCCGGCCAGCCGGATGATAGTCAAACCACCTCAGCAGCGGCCACAGGGATGGGTGAGTCACACCACAGCAAATCCTCAGACACCTCTGAGCGTGCAGCAGGTTCTCCCCAGGAAAACAGCAGAGGGGGTGTCTGAAAAAGACCCCGGAACGATCACGTGGCACAGCACCGTGCCGTACCAGTTCTCAGAGCAACCACTGATGTCACCACTGTAACACCGAGCATTGAATTTATTGTAAATCAGAACCCACATTGCCACAAGGATGGGAGTGTTCTGTTGGACTTTGGAACTCTACCATTGTGTGTTCTACCCTAACTATCCATGTACCATCACTTTCAAATTCACCTCTCACCTGTCACTCATTGTTAAATAAACACAAATCACAACAGTATGCCTTTGTGTCAAGTAAGTAGCATGTTAACTCCCATTGCAATGTATCCGAATATGTAAAAGCGAAAATCTATTGAGAGAGTGGAGAAACCTGGAAAGACACAAGGAAATAACAGTGCGTTGACATATAATGAAATAACCGCAAAAGCACACCACTAGGCAACACTGTACAATATGCCTTCCAGATAACACTGGCCAACACCATCAACATGGACCGTAGGGGGACTGGAGCACACGACTACACCTTCCAACACAGTCCACCCCTTAGTATCCTGGTAAATGAAGTTCAACTGAAATGCTTACTTGTGTTACCATTGTCATGTGTCACCAAGGTTGGTGCAGGTCAGTGCTGTGATTCTCTAGACACATGTGTGTCGCATTATCATCCTACATCAGTAGAGGTAAGATACATTGTGATCGGTGTCTGCTGAGGAAGCTGCTACAATCCACTCGGGTCTCTGTACCTCTCCCTGCCCAACTCATGTGAAACACTTCAGTCCAATGACAAGTAAGCATTATGACTGAACTGCATTTACCAGAATGGTAAAGGATGAACTGTGCTGAGAGGTGAAGCAGTGTGCTCCCATCCCCCTAATAACATCAACATGGACATGACTGAAGTTGTCACCGATCACATAGGGCAGAACAATGAAATCCCACAGGAGCTAGCATCACAACACATCCTGTCATGTGGACGATGGTGACATTGTCGCATTCATCCACGCATGCAACCTGGGAATCATCCTGGACTCCTAGCTCAAAATGGACCGCCAGATCAACTCTGTCTCGTCCTCCTGCTTCCACACCCTCTGCCTCCTACGTAAGACCTTCAAATGGATCCCCCTCAAACACAGAAAGACCGTCACTCACGCCCTGGTCACCAGCAGACTCGACTACGGCAACGCACTCTACGCCAGAATAAACAAAAACCTCACCCGCAAGCTACAGAACATCTAGAACGCCTGCCAAGACACTGCCACATCTCCCAGCACCTGCGCACACTCCACTGGCTCCCCATCGAAGCTAGAGTCACCTTCAAGATGCTCACCCACGCTCTCAAGGCCCTCCACGACTCCGGACCATCATACCTGAACAGCCGACTCAAATTCCACACACCCCTGAGGACCCTACGATCTGCCAGCTCTCCTATGCTGTGGTCCCCTGCACTAGAGAGACCAGATTGGGAGGCTGCTCCTTCTCCTTCCTCGCAGCCCGACCCTGGAATGCCCTGCCGCTCCCCCTCAGACAGACAACATTGCTCCCCACCTTCGCAAGAAACCTCAAAACCTGGCACTACGACAGACCCATCCCTTGATGGTCTGGAGACTGCTAACCCCACCCCCAGCGCCTTGAGACCCTTACGGGTGAGTAGTCACGCTTAACAAATGCCTGATTGATTGATTGATTGACACTCAAGTACTGTTGCACAGGGCTTTTCATGTGACATGTGCGATTTATGCATGTTTACCCACATGAACACCAGTCCCTGACAACGTACCCACGCTAAATCTGTTTTACAACCAAAGTTATCTTCTCCTGAATGAGCACAACTGCTGCTGTTACAGGGCAGACACCTCGTATATAGGAACTGTAGCACAACGTGTTACTTGCTGTAGCATTGTTCTCCTTGCTCCCCATATGTGATTGCGGATAGTCATTTGTGGCTTCACATTCCCACAGCGAAAGCATACTTCAGTAAGTGTGCAGGCGCAATGGGCCTCTCTTTAGACAAGTAGTCGCTCTCACATCAGCCCGGAGACCTTTGAATTCCAGGTGTCTTGACCGTCCCGCTGGATTCAGTCACTGCCGAACACTGCACTTCCACATTTTTTTGGGGGTAATGTAATGTAATGTAAGTATGCATTTATTAAGCGCGAATTGTCACTCCGCAGGGAACATCCTGGCGCTAAGAAATAGAGGAGGGGAGGGTCCCATGGACTGACACACAAATTATTGATAGCGTCTGATACTGAAGGCCCTTGCACACTTTTTTCAAACTTGTGGGCTCTGGCCTTGACCCTTCATTTCATGCTATTTCTGGAGTACTACCGGTGTCATTCCTCCAATTTTCATACTGCCTTTAGGGGTTTCAGATCATTACTTTGGCTGTACAGCTGAGTGCTAGTGCTGAGATTGCTCTCACACCATGTCTGACCATCCTGTAGTGGAGGCCAACCCCGGTCAGTTGCAATTGTACTATGACCGCATGCAGTTTATCTTTGGATGTGTCCCATTAGCTGTGCTACGCATCAGTTATAGGCTAACCTTCCGCTATGCCTATTTCACCTGCATGCAACCTGTGTTCTACTGTCGCCAATGCCCCATTTCACTGGGCCATGGATGTCTGCCTTTCCAACACATCCCTTGCTGCCTTCGATCATGAGCTGAGTCCTTTGTTGGTCCATTATTAGGACTCCTCTGGTGATACAGGTTTATGGGATGACTTTCAATGTGTCAGACAACTGCGCCTGTGCATTTGCGCAATGGCTCCTGGCCATGCCTACATCGAACCTCTCCCAGGTTGCCATGGGATGCTCCTTTCAACCTCGTGGTGGGAGGAGCACATCTGTTCCTTCATACTGCTGGATTGGATGGTGGTCCTTTTCGCTGAAGATGAATTGGATCGTCTTTTGGAACTGATTGCCTTTGAAGCTGCCTTCTTGGATTCGTAACTACTTAACAGCAACAGGAACTGTTGGGGACTAATTCAATTTTCTTTGGCCTTTCTCACACCTTCTAACATGAATTGTCATTCAGCTCTCTGACTTTAGCCCTTTCTGCCTTAGCTTTGACTCTGCTGACCTCTGCGGTCTGTTTCGCTTGGTACCACAGACCTGAGCAAGGGGAGGCTGTCATCTGACCATTGTGGACATTGTCGACAGGCATGAGCCTGGCTTCCATTATGCAGCTGTAGGGCACGAAAATTACATGGCGTAGTAGTTTTGCAAGTACCTTATGTCTGTCACATGAGAAGTGTCCGCAGAGCTTGTTCTCTGCTCTGTCCAGGAGCACTGCCTGAACATTCTGTCCGTGGTCGGAGGACATTGTCGGTTGTCATTCTGTCCTGGTGTGGTCCTAGCACCCCGACTCAACAAAGTCTCACAGCTGCTAGAGGACACGCATGCCTTTTAGATGTCATGGGAAGGCGGGCTAGATGCCCTACACTTGGAGAGTGATCCATTCAGTGATGAGAGCGACACAGCACATGTGATGTACATTTCACCATGTATTGGCTGAGGAATGGGGTCTGCTGACAAAGCCCATAGACCAGGGACATCCCATACAACTCCTTCCTGCAAGGGGTGGGGGGAATGCTCGTGGGTCTTCGTCCAGAGGGATTATTGATGTGACATCTTGCTTCGTGTTAAATGGATATGTCACACTGGGAACTGGTTTGGTACTCATGCATTCTCAACTTGTTGTGGTGCGTATGTTGCATGCTTTGACACTCTAGTAAAAACTGCACATTTCTAACTGTTTCTTGTCTTCAACTTATCTACTTGTGTACAGGAGCTTGAATACCTCTGAGTGAGTAGGAGAGCTAGTGAGGCAGTCTAGCAATTGGGTCCTGTTTCTCTGGGTGCTTAGGGGTGCTCAGTCCCTGCATGCCCAAGTTCTCTAATCCTGCGCATAGTCCAGTATGTGTACAAAATGCCAGCAACAATTCTCAAAGTTTGTGAGACATAGTCACTCATTGTTAACTTACACTCAACGGAAGTAGTTGTCGATGAGCTGTTAACGCTGGTCAAGGCCTTCTTCCTCACCACTGTCCTTGTCACTGGGCATGTATGGGTTGGGAGAGGGAGGCTGATGCTGTTCATCGTCGTCCAGAATCAGGGGGATCCTTTTGCGCATGGCCAGGTTGTGTAGCATGCAGCAGGCGACTACCATCTGGCATACCTTCTGTGGTGAGTACATAAGTGCACCACCAGTCTTGTCCAGGCACCTAAATCTTGACTTCAGCAGTCCAAAAGTGCGCTCCACCACACTACATGTCCTCCCATGTGCATCATTGTATTAGACTTGCCCTGGCATTGTTTGATTCCACAGTGGGGTCAGCAACCACGGACGATTGTGATACCCAGGGTCCCCTAGTTGTGAGACAAACAGGCAAACAGTGTAATCTGAATATGTGAGGAGAGCAGCATGTCACATATACATCACAGTCATTGACACAGCCCACTCACCAACAAGCCAGGCCAGCTCGGGGTGCAGATTGGCCATCAATTGGGGTATGGTGCTGTTCCGCAAGATGTAGGAGTCATGTGCCAACCCAGGATACTTTGCACACACGTGTGAGATGATTTGATCCACCTGGCATACCACTTGCACGTTGATGGAGTGGTAGTGTTTGCGATTCCTATAGATGTGTTCACTTGCCTGTGGTGGAATGAGGGGAATCTGGGTACCATCAATGGCTCCCACAACATTTGGAATGCCTCCCAGGTCATAGAAATCCCCCTTCACAGCTTCCAATTCATCCCTCCTCTGGAAGTGAACATGCCTGTCCTTGTAAAGCATCAATGCTGACAGGATGTCACCCAACACCATGCTGAACATGGGCTGTGACATCCCACCGGCGCTGGACACATTGTACTGGAAAGACTCAGTAGCAAAGAAATGCAGTGCAACCATCACCTTCAGTCTAGCAGACAATGCAGCCGGATATATTCTTTTGGGCTTTAAATGTGGTTCCAACTGGGCACATAGGTTCCGTAGTGTGCGGCGATCCAAACTGAATTTCTGGATGATTTCAATGTCCTCCATCGTCGCTAGGTCGGGGACAGGTCGAAAAATGGGTGGTCTCCTCCTACGTATGTCAGGGTACACAAGCATGAGATGAGTTATAGATGAGATGTGGTGGACAGCTTACCCAGAGACTCACACAACCACAACATTGACAGGACTCATGGTCACGTGAAATGCACAAGCGAACTGCATTCAGACGTTGTTTTTTCTTCACTCACTCGACATACTGACACTATAACATTCAAAGACGTCGATGTGTATGGCATATAGTACACTGCTACATCAAGGATGAGCTGCCCTGTGATTAGATGGCACAGCACTTGTGTTTCCCAGCATCAGTGCTGAGTTGCATGTATCTGCCGTCACTGCATGACTGCAAGCTTTAGTCCCCCAATGCACAACAACATTACAGAATGAGGGCAGTGAGTGTCATCTGGACAAGGCAACATGGATATACAGCACGGGTGACAGACACATGTGGACATTATGGGGTCAGTCCTGCATGAGTGTGTGAGGATTTTGCATAACAGACATTGCAATGTTCACCTGAATGAGGCACAAATGCACATGGATTGTGTTTACATGCCCACATGGCTGACAATGACCGATGATGTCGGTCAGAGCTATGTTTGTTTGTTCCACATGTGCACTCCTATGACATGTGTGAGAACAGTTACAGACAATGGCAGCTAGGCACACTGCACGCCACACCAGTATGTGTGTTGGAAGTGCTAGGGATTACAAGTACGTCTGATTTGCAGACAATGGACACCTCTAATTGTCCATTGCCCACATCACTGGCCCTTCACAAGACGACCCCTGATCAAGAGACGCCAGTCATATGTCAAGGGATATGCAAGCGATGTTCACAGTTTGGATGTTTCATTACACAACATTGGTACAGTGCGAGAGACCTTTGTACTTTTTAACTCCTTCCCTCATTTCAGTCCATGCTGGCCGCGAGGCATGACAATGTATGTAATTTCACTCTCCTTTTCTTGGACATACCATGTGTGTGATGACTTGACTCAAAGGTCACACTCTCTCATACCTTCACAGTGTAGTGACCAGCTGGTCACTGTTCTAGTTGTTCTGATGTACCAGCCACTCCCAGAGGGCTGGCTTACCCCCACCCCACAGCCACCTAGCACATGCCCTGAGCCAGTTCTCCTATACAAGTACAGTGTTTGTGTGGTTACTTTATATGCATGGGAACCTCATGCACCACAACATTACACATAGGGTGCACCAATCACTTTAGTCGAATGAGTTGTGATGTGTGATGCAATTCGCATGGTTACAATGCAAATGCAGAATGTGTTTGAATGAGCGGTAGCTGGTATACACAGCGATGACACGCACTGGCCCTAGTTGAATGATGCAGGATTGCTGTTGCTGCTTCCTGTGTGGCACACAATATGCAAACGAGTCATCAGCCAATGGGAGCCCTCGGCGGCGTACATTTTTTGATAATGCGGTGTGCGCGCCCTGCAACTGCGGGGCTTGGCATTGGCCTCAGGGGCACCGAGGGTCACTCATGAGAATTGGGTGGGCCTCGCACTTTGCATTTGGCAGGTTGCCACATTCATCGTGGTTCTGCCACGTTTGCTGGGAGTTGTAGTTGTTCTGGGGTTGCATGCGTGAAGATGATTGGTACGTACCTCTGCTGTTGAGCGCGGTGACGTCTTCTCTGCCAGAAGTACAGCAGGTAGAGCAGCGGGAAGGCCTGTAGCGCAGGATCCATGGCAGCTCTGGTGGTTTAGATGGGTACTGTATCTGCTTTTCCTCTCCGTTGTTGTGTTTCCGCCATCCGTGACGTGGTGGTTTTTACGCGGCGGTGGGAAGAGCTGTTTACAACATCGTAATCTGGTTGGCAGACGGAACGTGTTTCCGCACGCCGGTCTTGCTCTATTGGCTCTGTCCACCACCCTTGCGTACGCAAAAAACGTGCAGAGCCTGAAAGACCGCGATGGACGGAAAATGGCCTCTGTTGGACCATTGTAATTTGGTGGTTGCAATGACCGCATCTGGCACAAGAAAATGAACGTTTTCCGCCACCAGCATGGATGGACTTCTGTCCGTCATCATAATGAGCCCCTTAATCTTAAAAACCACCAATACATGGGCAAAATGCCTTTGCCCACAACACTTGTATAGTCTACTAATTGAAGAGACTTGAAATAAAGCCTTACTTCTACACTGACCAATGTGATCCTTATTTAGGCAATTACTAAAAAACATACTACCTAGGTACGGATACAGCTTCACCACTTACAAGTTGGCTTTCCCCAGGAATTAGGGCAAACTCTCCCTAACTCTGCACAATTTTTACAACGTGAAATCCATTACAATGCATGTCATTACAACGCATGCCATCGCAATGCATTTCCCAAAGTAAAGCCCCAGCAGAGTTAGAATAGTAATTTGCATAGTAATGGATTATGCGTTGTAATGACATGCGTTGTACTGACATGCATTGTAATGGATTTGCGTTGTAAAATATTAGTTGTAATCAATCAATCAATCAATCAATTAGGGGGTTTGCAGAGCGTGCTACTCACCAGTGAGGGTCTCAAGGCGCTAGGGGGAGGGAGCAGCTCCGGATCAGTTGAAGAACCAGGTCTTGAGGTCCTTCCTGAACGTGTGCAGTGTCAGGGAGTGTCTGATATTCACAGCAAGCTCGTTCCAGGTCTTAGCTGCGATGTAGGAGAAAGCTCTCCCACCTGCTCTGTTTCTGCGGATGCGGGGGACCTCTGCCAGGGCGAGAACGGCGGAGCGGAGGTTCCTCTTGGGTATGTGGAAGGAGACTCTCTTGTTGAGGTATTTGGGTCCGATGTTGTTGAGAGATTTGTAGGCGTGGGTGAAGAGTTTAAAGGTGACCCTCTTCTCAACGGGAGCCAGTGGAGGTCTCGTAGCTGTTGGGTCATGTATTCGTGACACAGTGTCCCGAGTATGAGTCTCGCTGCGGCGTTCTGGATGGTTTGGAGCTTGTGTAGAAGAGTTCTGTTGATTCCGGCGTATAGGGCGTTGCTGTAATCCAGTCTGCTGGTTATGAGCACGTGGGTGACGGTTTCTTCTGCAATCGGGGGAATCCATTTGAAGGTCTTGCAGAGGATGCGCAGGCAGTTGAAACTGGTGGAAGCGACGGCGTTGATCTGGCGGTTCATGGAGAGGGAGGAGTCGAGGATGATGCCGAGATTTCGAGCGTGGTCTGTAGGGTTGGGTGGGTTCCCGAGGGCGGAGGGCCACCAGGTGTTGTCCCAGGCGGAGGTGCAGGGTCCGAGGATGAGGACCTCGGTCTTCTCTGAGCTGAGCTACAAACAGCTGTCTTTTATCCAGGCTGCAACGTTCTTCATTCCTTCATGGAAGCAGAGTCTGGTGTCTTCGGGGTTCTTCGTGAGTGAGAGGATGAGCTGAGTGTTGTCGGCATAGGATACTATGCTGAGCCTATGCTGTCTGACGATTGTGGTGAGTGGGGTCATGTAGATGTTGAAGAGCATGGGGGTGAGCGATGATCCTTGGGGCACTCCACAGTTGATATCGGTGGGTTCGGAGAGGAAGGGAGGGAGTCTGATCCTCTGGGTTCTGCCAGAGAGAAATGATTGGATCCAGTCGAGGGCGGTTCCTTGTATCCCTGCGTCATGAAGTCTGGCTGCGAGCATGCGATTTGAGACGTGTCGAAGGCTGCGGAGTGGTCTAGAAGGATGAGGGCCGCAGTGTGTCCCTGGTCGGGTAGCATGCGGATGTCGTCGGTGGCAGCGAGGAGGGCAGTCTCGGTGCTGTGGTTGCTGCGGAATCCAGGTGGGAGGCGTCTAGGATGGAGTTCTCTTCGATGAAGGCGGTCAGATGGGCGTTTACGAGCCTCTCAGTGACTTTGGCTGCGAAGGGGAGGAGAGAGATGGGCCGGTAGTTTTTCAGGTCCGTTGGGTCGGCTGTAGGTTTTTTGAGGAGGGATTTGACCTCCGCCCGCTTCCAGTCATCTGGAAAAATGCCGGAACTGAAGGAGGCATTGATGGTCCATCCTAATTCAGGTGCGATGGCGGCGGCTGCCCTGTGGAATATGTGCGGTGGGCAGGGGTCCATTGGGGCTCCTGAGTGGGTTTTCATCATGGTAGAGGTGATGAGTTTAACGGTGGCGGGATTCCAGTTCATGATGATTGGCTTGTCGGCGGCGGTGTCGAGGGGGTGGTGTCTGGCGTCTGATTGCTGAAGTTGTCATAGAGGGCCTTGATCTTAAAATGGAAGTAGGAACAGAGCTTGTCACAGAGTTCCTGGGAAGGTGTGATGTCTGTGGCCTCGCAGGGGGGTATGGCGGAATGCTGTATGATGTTGAACAGTTCCTTGGCGTTGGTTGCGTTGGTTTGGACTTTGTCTCTTATGAAGGTCCGTTTGGTGTCTCTTATGCGCTGGTGGTATTCCTTCAAAGTGCTCATGTTGTTGATCCGTGCTTCCGAGGTTTTCTGGTTACGCCAGGTTTTCTCAAGGCATCTGCAGGCGTGCCTGGCTTCTTGTAGTTCTGTGGTGAACCAAGTGGACTTCAGAGGGCGTTGTTTGGTGGGGTGGCGGAGGGGTGCGAGCTTGTTGGCGCAGCAGGAGATCCAGCGGTGAAATTCCTTAGCTGCGGAGCTGGTGTCGGTCGTGGCGCTGGGGGGGTCTTGGAGCAGGGTGGTGTTGAGGTGTTCCTCTGTGACCTTCCTCCAGTTCCTTCATGGCGGGCGCGGTGCGGGCTTGGGTGTGGTGGCAGTGTTGAAGGTGAAATGGACGCAGTGGTGGTCGGTTCAGAGGGGATGGGTGGTGTGGCTGGAGCGGATGTTTGTCCCTCCTGCGATGATGGGGTCGAAGGTGTTTCCAGCTCTGTGAGTGGGAGTGTTGACCAGCTGCTTCAGTCCGAGGTTGGCGAGGTTGAGTAATGGAGTCAGGGTTGTTGCAGTTGTCGAGGTGGAAGTTCAGATCCCCCAGTAGAATGTAGTCCGTGGAGGTGATGGCATGGGGTGCAGCGAGGTCGGTGATCGTAGTTGCGGACTGGGTGCGAGGTCCTGGCGGTCTGTAGATGAGGGTGTCGCGAAGCGTGGTCCTCGGGCTGGTCTGGATCTGGAAGTGGAGGTGTTCTGTGTTGGAGTGGGGGTCACTTGTGCTGGATGTGGAGAGTCGGAGGGGGGTCTTGTGTGCGATGGCAAGTCCTCCTCCTGGGCGGTGGGGGCGGTCCTTCCTCTGGATCTTGTAGCCGTCGGGGATGGCAGTGGCAATGTCGGGGCTGGAGGTGGCATTGGTCCAGGTTTCAGTGAAGAAGGCAACGTCGGGCGCGAGTGTGTCGATCAGGTCCCAGATCTCTATGGCGTGTTGGTGTAGGGAGCGCACGGTGTGGAGGATGCAAGTCAGGGTTTCGGCGGTGCGTGCATCAGGCAGGCCTTCGGCGGTTGTGGGGGCTTTGTCGATGGTGAAGGATCTGCGGCAGTGTCTGTGCGACAATTGTCCATGGGTGGCATTCGGTGAAGATCTTTCACAGTCGGCGTGTCTTCTGGTATTGAGTGCGTGGAGGGTGGTGGAATCGTAGCAGTGGGGCCTAGGAGAACCAGGGTTCCTGGTGCTGGCCGTGGTCGGGATGCGGACGGGTGCAGACGGGCTTGCCTTAGGCGCACATTTGCCGCGCCAGTGGCGCACCCGCTGTGCGCGCCCGGCATGAAGTAGGGGTGGGGGGAGGGGGGCGGGTCCAGGTAGGGAGGCGGGAGAAAGGCTGTGTCAGGGGCAGGGCTGCAGGGCCAGCAGCGTCAGGAAAGAGTGAGCAAGAAAGATTACAGCGGGGAAAAAAACAATAGAGTAGTAAATTACAGCAGGGAAAGAAACAACAGAGTGATACAATCCCAGAAGTCCCGGCAGCAATGAGGAAATATACGCAATATGGCACTGGCAGGCAAAGTGGAAACACCTGAGGCGCAGGTGCGGACTGCCTGCGTGAACACTGCTTCGAGGGAGGTCTCAGTACTGGAGCGGTGCGGAAGATCGGCGGAGCTACTGGGGAGTGTGCCGGCCTGGACCAGAGGTCAAGGCAGTGTTGTGATTGGGTGTGTTGTAATGTAAGGCACATGTTGTAATTGGGTGTGTTATAATGTACCCTATTCGTTACAGAAAAGGTTGACAGGAAAATGGACAGGCATCCATATCAAAACTCTATACATGTCCTACTTCCAAACATCAACCTCTATCTTTACGACTACCAACGAATTAGCAGAATGTCTGCCAGGAACACAGGGACCACAAGAACCTGACTCCTTGTTCTGAGGATAAACGCTAAGCGAGTTCATCAAGCAGCTGCTCACTCATCATCACAAGCCCATTTACAGCTTTAACTCCCGAAGGAGATTCAGCCTATGCCAACTCGATCTGCAAGCATCTAATGCCAATTATAGCTTTATGCACCCATGTCCAGGATCAACAAGCAAATGCCCATGTAAGGCCTCACAATCTCCGACGTCTGCACAGATAATCTGTTTTGCAGTAAAAGAGAAGATATGTCCTCAAATGCTCCATCATAGACTCATTGGTCCAAGGTAGCTCATTATGCTGAGGTCTTGTCTCAAATCTCAAGTGGGAGCTCAAATGTTGATGGCTGCCTGAACTGTAAGCTTTAAATATACATGAACAAAGTTCAACAAGACATAACATTGTAAGGTGCCAAGTTCAACAATGGTATGGAAAGTATTTCCCAGCGTAGATCGGAGGAGTTGTGGGGCATTGCGGATAATATTTATCAATCATGAACAGCATGGTATTAAATTGGAATAACTGGGCAGGCTGAATTTTAATAGGCATATACCACCAGATTGGGCATTATTACAAAGAAAATCCTGTCCTTCTCTGAAATGGGCAGTACATTTACTTAATGGAATCTGACAGCCTGGATTACCAATGGTGGTAATGAAGGGTTTGTCAGTGTTACGGGATCTTGAACAACTGAGAGAGGTGAGAAGTTTCATCGTGGAGTTGTCAGATGATTATTGGTAGCGTTTGCTTCCCAAGTTAGAAGATCTGCAGATGTTCAGAAAGAATGTCCAAGCAGGACTGATGGAATGGGAAGAGCAAAGTCTCGGTCTGATTCATTGTGAAGCCAAGGGGAGATTTATGCAAGACGCATCAGGGAAGAGCATATGCACCTTAAGAAGACGACTGTTATTTAGTATTCTGTTGTTTAATGCTCTCCATCGTTCTTGTGTTCCTGATCCCAATTTAGTCATACTTTATAATTGTTACTAGCTGCAATTTAAGTTGTTTTTTTTAATTTTGAAAGAAAAGTTTATTGAATAAACATAAAACTCTACATTATGTCATCACAATGAATAAATATTATCAACAACAATTAAGATATAAATCATGACAACTTGAGCCTCACATAAAAGTTGGTAAAAGTAGAGAAAAGAAGGAGTAGTAAAGAGATAGGAAGAGAGGAAAAGAAAAAGAGAAGAGGGCAAAGGATGTTAAGGACTCATAGCAGGTGAGTGAACATAGCGGAACCATACACATCTTAAAGAGTATTGGCCCAATTACGATGTCATTAGGAAAGGCTCCAGATGGGATTCGGTATTGCAGAATCCGGTTCGGAAACCTTGTTTACTAGCGAATTGTACAGATTTCCCAACAACCAATTACGATGTCTGGAAACCGTTCAAACACGCTGAATCAGTTCCGAAATGCATCCAGACAGCCCGAGTCTTTCAGAGCCGATTTGTACAGCTCTATTGATACGGTTTCCGGAGCGATTACGATGACCGATTCAGACAGCTATTCCGAATCGGGTTGCCGGAGACAAAAGTGCTGTCAGAATCAGTCTTTGGGGCCCTGTTGCAGGCCCTCCTTCACCCGGAAGCATACAAATGTAGCCTGTGGGGGTACCCAAGGGACCCCTCTTCCCAACCATGCACAATGTGGCAGGCACCATGGGGTGCCCGTCAAAGGGTGCAAGGTATTCCCCAACCACCCTTTTATTCAATGGGAGCCTGTGTTCTCGTTCGGAACACAGGCTCCCATTGAAGTCAATGCGAGTACGACTGAACGATGTTGGGAAGCATCATAATCGGTCGTCCGGACTCGCAGGACCCAATTCGTTTGGAAACTAGTCCGTAACGGATTCTTTCGGGACTGTTTCATAACGACATCGTGATCGGGCCCAATATCTAATAATAATTAAAATGTGCAAAATAAAAAATGCATTAAGTAATTTTGAAATACATAGACTAAAAGTCACATAACTTGAAATGTTCAAGGGGGTTTGGAATTTCCTCAACAGGTGGATGATGGGCAACAGAGGAACAAGCAGAATAGACTATAAAACAGTATAAACATACATCACACCACCAACCCTGCAAGGATATAGCTGATGGGTTCTTCCAATTTTGGTTTGTGGAAAGGCAACAGCCAATAGTAAATCAATAGTATTAACAGGATATACAGAACACTTTCAATCTTCTAGCAAACTGCACAGAAAAAAATTGTGTTTGAAAAAGAAACATTAGTGTGATACATTTCATTAAGTTGTTGCCATACTCTGAGCCAGAATTGATGCGTGATGGGGCATGAAAAAAACATGTGATGTAGATTGGCTGAGGGAGCATTGCATGACCAACAATGAGTAGCTCTGGTGGGATTTATCTCATTTAATGAACACGGAATAATCAGGAGTCTATATTTCGGAAAAATTGTGTTTAAATGAAATTCGCTACTCTAAAAGATTTCCATATTTTAGCCCAGAGTCTGTTTCAAAAGTGGATTGACCAAGAAACATCAAGGTCACAATCTATTTAAATTCAATTTGTGCCTTGGTTCCTAACAGTGCGGGTGCTTTAAGGCCCTCGTAAAGTATAGATGCTGAAGAAGATGTTGTAATGGCGTATGGCATAGCTACATAGCTTTGTAATGTGCCTGAAATTATAGCCTGTATTAGAACATTGGAATGTTGGAAGCTCCATTGAAATCAATGGAGTGCTCCGGGCTTATAATGGCTGGGATAAGCCCGGAGCTCCAACATTCCAATGCTTCTTTGTTCACAGCTTTGGCTGTGAACAAAAGCTTCAGGGAGCCTGAGGGGATTTCAATCCCCTCGCGCTCCCTGAAGCTTTTCTTTTATATGTTAGAACATTCTGCCCTCTAGTGGCAGAATGTTCTAATAGCCTTATAGCCCTTCGTAGCTGGGCTATACCGGCTTTTAAAGTCCCTCTGCTTTGTTAAAGTCCCTCGCCTTCGGCTCAGGCCTTTAACGCTACAGCGGGCCTTTAATAGCCGGGTTATAAGGCTATAGTAATGCATATTCGTGAGCAAGGGTAAGGGGACGAGTGAAAACACATTTTTACCTCTTGAAAAGAAACACATGCATTATTTTCAGTAAGTTGCTTATCCCATAAAGGCCTTTGACTTTCCTCGATATCCAAGAAATGGTTTTGCCATTAAGCTTAATTAATTTATCATACCATAAAGAAGAGAATTTCTCCAAGCCTGTAAAATGAACATTAGAAACAATTTTAAGTAAGTGTATAAAAATAGGAATGGTGAGGGATGAAAGCTTTTGAGTACATTTTAAAATTTGTCAAATGAGAAGAGATGGAGAAAGAACAACTCAATTTCAATCATAAAGAGGGAGTATGGCATCAATATTGATGTATTTTGAATGATTAAAACGGAAAGCAGTATGATAAGATTGAAAGTTGGAAAAACTAACTCTACATAATTCTTTAGGGCACTGTAGTTTAGTAAGTGGCATCCAAGGTTTTGTATTTTGCCACAAAAATTTAGATAAAATGATATGGATCATTTTAAGATATTGACCCGGGGTGAATAGTGGAATATTAGCTCAAGTAAAGAGAACAATGGGAACGAGCATCCTTTTAATAAAATCCAATCTACTTCAACAAGATAAGAAGAATGGGTTTCATCGAGATGTAAAGGATGAAAGTTATGTATTAATAGAAGTTGGATAAATGGAAACTGTGTCTTTAACATTATTTGTAAACCATAATCCCAAACATTTCGGGCCCGATCCACAAAAGTAATCTGAGTCAAAATCTTAACTTTACGACTTTCGGTATTCACAGAAGGCACTTAGGAGTGCTAAAGTTAGGATTTTGTCTCAGTTCATCTTAAATTTTGGTCTTAAGTTAAATATAAGACAAACTTGAGTTTAACTGAGACAAAATCCTAGCTTTACGACTAGGATTTTGTCTCAGTTAAACTTAAGTTTGTCGTAAATTTAACTTAAGACCAAAATTTTAGTTTAACTGTGACAAAATCCTAACTTTAGTACTCCTAAATAACTTCTGTGAATGCCGAAAGTCGAAAAGTTAGTATTTTATCTCAGATAATGTTTGTGAATAGGGCCCTTCATTTCTGTGGGAGACCAGGCAAAATTAACGGAAGGAAACTCCTGTTTAAAGCAAAATTTATTATGAATGAGAATTTTACACTTATCACAGTTTAGTATAGATACTGAAACCATGGCAAATTTATTTACCTTAGTAAGCAGAGCTGGCAGACAAGAGGATGGATTAGATAGAAACAGCAAAATGTTTATCAGCAGTTCTTTACCATAATGGAATCCTGTAATAGCTGCCTTATGTCAAGTAAGGAGGCTTCTAAAGCAAGAATAAAAAAAGTAGAATGGATACAGGGCAACCCTGTCCAACTCCTCTCTATAATGAAAAGGAAGAATATATTAAACAATTGGCTTATATAGAGGCCATTGGGGATGTGTATAATAGAGAACTTAAATTAAGATAGTAACGACTGAAACCAGACCATTTAAGCAAATACAAATTAAAAGACCTACTCATGCTATCAAAAGCCTTTTCTGCATCAAGTGGTAAAGCTGCCAATGAGTGTTCATATGTATGAGATTTACTTAATGTATTAAAAAACTATCTGGTGTTATCCAATAAATGTCTAGCTTTAACAAAGTCCGTTTGCTTATGCCCAATCAGTTGAGGTAACAATGGTCCAAGGCGAAGCGCAACAAGTTTAGCAAACATTCTATTATCTAGATTGATGAGAGAGGCTGGTCTATACTTTTTACATAGTTTAAGATTCCTACCCTCTTTGGGTATTAAACAGATGCAGATGAATGCATTTTGAAATACGCCCTGTAAGGTGTTATTTCTAATGAACAAAGAGAATAATTTTAATATTCTTGGTATGAGCAGTTTAGAGCAATAAATTCCATTAAAACAAATCTGGACCAGGAATTTCTCTTTTCCATTCTTAATCAAGTTCATGGCTTTAAGAATCTCATTCAGGTAAGGTCCCCCTCCAAAGATGAGAAATCAATGGACAACTGACATTCTTTTGGAGAAGATAGCAAATATTGAGAAGGAGAGGTTGAGGAAGAGGTCATGTGAGGTGTATAGAGTGCAGAATAATCGTTTTTGAATGCCTGCAAGATTTCAGAATCTTAAAGAAGTAAAACATTACCATCTGTTATAATTGATTCAATTCTAGTTCTCTCTTTTTTGATTTTCAGACATGTGGTTAGGAGATTAACTGTTTTGTTCTGTCTCCTGTAATACTTAGCGCTGGATCTAAGTAAATAGGAGGATGCAGCTCCAGTGGAAGTTTTTAGTAAATTGGAATTTAGTTGTAAATAATTCCTCAAAATATGTTGTGGATTTAGTGGCAAAATAGGTATGTTCCAATTTTTTCTACTACATAGAATTTCAGTTGTTTTTTGAAGATTTAACTTCTGCATTTTGGTTGTATAGGAAATGATAAGTACCTTGCCCAAGCTTTAAATGAATCTCATAAAATATGAGGAGAGACATCAAAGGTATTGTTAAATGGAAATAATTCTTGCAAGAAGGCCTCAAAAGCTTGTGTAAATTGGATATCCATTAAGTGGGAACACCATCGCTTATTGCCTTAAGGAACGTGATATTAATTTTAAATCCATAATAATAGGTGCATGATCCGATATTAGGATTGAACCAACTTTTGAGCTCACAAGATGTGAGGAAATAGATTTAGAAAGAATTATGTTGTTTAATCTGGATTGGGAAGCATGTACGTCAGCTCAATGTGTCCACCAAAGACCGCTGAGTGATTGTGGAGAGGAATTGTCTGTGGATAGCAGAGGTAAACTTAGAATGGCGATCAATAAAAGGATCCAAAGCCAAGTTGTAATAACCATCCAAAATTAAGCAACCATTTGAGATAGACACTACTTTACGTGTAATATCAGGCCAAAAATCTTTGTCTGGCTGTGTAGCAGGATAAATATTAAGCATATAGAAAGGGATTTTATTAATAATCAATTTAAATAAAAGGCATCTCCCTTTCCTATCACATTTCTGAGATACTAAATTAATATCAAGAGATTTCTTACATAAAATAACAACTCCATTCTCCTTACCCGAGACAGTACATAAGAGAACTTGTCCAACCCAAGCCCGAATAAGTTTATTAACTTCAGTTTCCACAAGATGAGTTTATTGTAACAATGCCACATAAATTCACAGTTGAATGAAGTCTGATAAAAACCCTTTGTCTTTTAATAGGAGAACCCAGCCCCCTAACATTCCAAGAAGTCATACATAAAGTTATAAGTTTGTAAATATAGTATTGATGAGCACCATACATTTTCTATAAGAATAATAAATAAAGAACTGTTACTGACCAATGCTAAAAAATCTGCATTGCTTTTACAGAACGGTAGATGAATATATAGAAAAAAATATGGAGAAGAGGGAAAGTAGAACTGTACAAGACTAGAATTAAAGAAACTGAATAGAATTAATATAAATAAAAAAAGATAAGAAAAAACAAAAAAGAAGTAAATCATACATACGAACAGAAAAATAAATGAGGATGGTGGATGCACAGAAAGAGGTCGACAACAACACAGTCCAGGGCAGGCACTTGGCAGCATCAGTTCAAACAACAAAGACATGTGTAGGAGTACGACATGGAGGGCAAATTCTAAGGGAAGCAAAGAAAAACAATGAAATTCTTGAAACAAATGTAAAAGTTAAGATGATAACTCACTGAATAAAGAGTAAAATAATAATAAAGAATATTGTATACGGTACAACACATCCAGAATCACATATGAAAGGTGAGAATTCAAGCTGAAGAAAGTCTTGACAAATCTATTTGATCATCTCCACAATTATCCAAACATTTCTGCAATACAGCTGGATCTTCATAAGTAGTAGTCTTATTTGTATTTGTCACTTTGAATAAACATGTATGAAACAGTCCAAAGCGAGCATTTAGAGATTTCAAAATGGGCCGCTGTCAGGGTTGTACTAGAACTAGTTTAACCACACAGGAACAGAATGACGCTAAATCCCAATGCCCTTCTCAGAACCCCCCCTGCTAGGTCTTGTATTATTCCATCGCAGGTAAGTACTGAGGGGGGAAAGGGGTTGGGACAGAGAAGAGGCAGCTCCAAAACTCAACTGGTTCTGCTTGGTCCTTCTTCTTCTTCTTGTTCAAGCTAAAAACATTACATAAGTCAGATATGATTGGTTACTTTAACTTACGTGTATCTTTTATATAGGATAACTTATCTCACCAGAGGGTAGTTTTGGGCTTGCCGCTCTTCTTACTTCTCTTAAGTGTTATGTACGTTTACACAGAGAAGCCTTCTTTCTAATCACTTTTTTTTTCCCTCAACTCTGCTCTGTCTTAACGTAAGAAGAAACAAGGTAAGTCAACATTAATTCAGTTATGATGTAAATGTGATTTCTTTCTCTCTTTTTTCTCCCTAATTAATACTCACTAGGCAAGTGAAAGAGGAGTTTAATAAATGGTGTCTGAATCGTAGCTGCTTCTTAATAGCAGACTTTAACTACCAGGTATGCTCCAGCCTTTATTGAATTTCCTTTATGAATAAGGGATAAGGTGTTTATGGAGTCCCAGCCAAATGAAGAAGGTGCTGACTGACTGTCAATGCCTCTGAAAAGTATTGGCCACTTGTTTAACGACGTCAAGCTGAAGAGACGTCTGTTTAATTACTTATTATAGCCGCACTTTCATTTAGGAGAAAACAAACAATAACAATCTCACGTTCGCTTTCTTTCCGCGCTACAACTAACGCGACTCTGAGAGATTGCCGTGTAAGTATGCTGCCTGTGGAATTTTCTGCTTTAATTTTATTTATGTGAAGCGAACGAAAACTGTCTCACATTCGCTCTCTTTCCGCGCTACAACTAACGTGACTCTGCAAGATAGCCGCGTGTTATGCTGCCGGAGAAGTTTTCTGCTTCGGTGTTTATCGCGCGCACAAAAAGAAACGTGCGCGCGTCTTGGCAATTCGAATTCTTTCAGGACAATGCGGCACGGAAGAACTGTGCCCGCGTTTGTCCTTTCTAGGAAATTACAATTAATCACCAACAGTAGAATTTTATCAGACGCGGCGAGAGGTAAGATCTCACCCGCGTTTTTCCCTCATTCAGGCTTGTACTTAGAACGTAAGAGGTCAAGAATTTGACTGAATATTTATGTTTGACTCTATCTTTCTGACCACCAATATCCTTATTATTGTTTTGGGGAAAAAACCTTAAACCTATTATAATTTACTGATTTTACTCATAGGCTCTTGGGTGAAAAATGAAGTAGATAATAAACTAACCTTAGTTTTACAACGCTTGGGTCCCGCCGAGACTAAACCCGATAATTCCACCACTACCCTTACTAACTTTCACGACGCAAGGGAAACAGGTCCAGCTCCAGAAGAATCTTCAGTGAAGTGCGCAGTAGAATGTTGGAGCACACCTCACCCAACTGTCATTCGCTGAAAGACTAGACTGCTAAACAGTGGTATGCTGTTGCAGTGTCAGGATGGAGTTTCTACGGTGCCAACTAGAGCTCCAACTAAAGGGATTAGCTGCTCTTTGAGTATGTAATGGAGAATAGTAGCTACGGAGGAAGTAAGAGGAGGAAATCTCCCGTGATTCCTGACAGCCGCATTGCCTGAAATAATTTCTGATGATTCGCTGTGGATTTTGCCAGATCCTGAGAAAAATGTAAGTTGGAACCAGACAAAGTAACTTGACCTTTAACCGTAGTCATTCTGATGACTTTCAGTAGGCCTGTATATTCTAGGAAATAAATTATATCTCGTTTGAGTTTCTGTGAGGAAGCATGAGTACTATGACATAGTCGGTGAGCACTCTGTATATTGAGGGAGGGAGATGGAGGTTAGGCCTGGGCAAAAATTTCGTTCCGTTCGCGGAAATTGCGATAATTTGACATTTTTGCGTTCCGCGGAGAGCGCGAAAATGTCAAAAATTCCGGTTTCCGCAGCTTGGCGATAATTTGTTTCTTGCTCGCGCTGTAAAATGATACATTCTCGCGCGCGCGCGATCGCCTTACCTGAATCCCTGCGTTCGCCGACAAGTTTTCTTGATCCGGTCGCGTTCTCCATGAGATGTTGTATTGTTTTTAGCCATTTGCGCTGTCTCGCGACAGTTCGCGCCCGCAGTGACGTCATGCGTCGCGCGATCACGTCTTTCTTCTCGCGATCATGCACCGCGAGAACAACTCAAAACAAGATGGCCGCGCCCGCAAGCAACCACATGGGTAAGTTGGCGACCCGCAACCATGCAGAAAATCTCGCGAACATGCCGGAAAAAAACTTCCGCATCTTCGCGATATTTCTGCTTGTTTGCGATAATTTTAAACATTCTCGCGATAATTTGCGAAGGTTAATTCCGCAAATTCCGCCCACCCCTAATGGAGGTATATCCAGAATTTTGGGAAGAAAGGATTGAAAAAACAGAATAGGATCTAAGCCTTCCACATTCTTTGACAACCCAAAAATATGTAGGTTGTTTCTGTGATTACGATTTTCGAGATCTTCAGCATGCTTTTTAAGTTGAGTGACTTTAGCATGGAGTTACTTGAACTCTCAGGTAACATCTTGCCGTTTCCCAACTCTACATTCCTCCTTAGTGACTCTGTTATCCATCTGTGACCATTTGTCATAAAAACCTTGAAGAGAATGGTTTGTTTCCTCCATTAATGGTTTAAGTGCTCTTATTTCATCAAGTAGAAGCTCCATGGGGACTGGCATTGGAGATTTGCCTGGGGTGGAAAGGTCTTTTTTAACCCTCTTATAGGTTGAAGTGAGAGTTGAAGTGATACCTTTTGCCTAAGATTTAGTGCCAGTCAAGAGATAGGCAGAGCAGTGTTGTGCTGTTTTGGTATTGAATGCCCCAAGGGCCCCATCCTATTATAATGTGGGATACAGGGAAGCACTTGCAAAGACGTAAAAATATTGTACCTTAATCATGAACTCTTTGTCTGTCCAATATACCAAAAACAGTAAGCACAGGTCAAGTACAGGAAATAGCGATAGCAATATGTACAAAGTATTACACATAGTAAATAAAGGCAGAAATACTGATATAAAATCTTCTTATAGGGAATATGATTATTGAAAAAGCACAAGATATATGTTGCTCTCCACACAGCTATAGACTTTTTGTCGCAAGGATAAATAAACAGGTTATTAAATATATCCTTCACTATGCTTCCTGACACAAATAAAGATGTACTAGGCAAATAAAATGCTCTGGATTTTGAAGAATGTCGAGAATAAACATTTCTGCAATATATATAATGTGAGTGGCCTGTAAATTCCTCAGTGGAAGAGGATTCAAAATGGTGGCTGTGGCAAATGTTCATTGTGCAAAGGGCCATTGAAGTGAAAGAAAACACCCTTAGATAGCAGTAAATGTCCTCAAGCTGCATGTGGAATGGTCTGCAGTGATTCCTCCCTTTGTTATGGAAATCTGCGAGGCATAACTTGCGTTAGGCCATGCTGCCCTTCTCAGCTGCCATGGAGCTCCTTCAGTGTGCGATCATCTTCAGCCAGTGCCAAGTCACGCACCCCTTAAGCTGTGGAGCAATGTTAGAAGTTCTTCCTATCTGTGTTCGATCTTATTTATCATGAGGATGTGGTAATCTTAGCTTGCATTTATCTTTCCTTTCTTGAAAGAAGAGAGGCGTGGGAATACCTTGTGAATTAATGACAGTTGGAATGGGCGATGCAGGATGGAATTCCATGGATGGCCACATTCCACAGTTGTGTTGACGCTAGCGGTGGGCGGAACTTGTATAGATTTCCTTGGGAATTTTGCAAGCGGGCAGAATCAGCATGTAGCACTTATTTTTAGTGCCGGGAGCTTATTCCAATCTGCAATATCTATGGGAATGGCACCATGTGGTGCTCCAGTCGGTGCAGCTTCTTGACTGCCGCTCAAGTAGATTTTCTACTCGAGCTGCAGCTTTCTCACCGTAAACGCCCATGTTGAGAAAGTCTCACCAGATGTCATCTTATTGCCCGAAAATCTCACTAGACGACACCAATTCTCACTCGCCAACTTACCTTTGGTGAACCACTTGCTAGAAAAACACTCCACCATGCGGCAGTTGGTGTAGTTTTTCCGGAACTCCAAGTTACAAGCGTAACCCAGAGTAGGCAAAACTCTGCAAACTCCATTGGAGGAACAAAAGTTATCACTCACTTCTAGCTGAAGCCTTGGGAATTCCATGGTATCTTGGAGTGTATGATATGGAATGGTATTCTTGGGGCAGTCATATTCCACAATTGTAAGATGCCACATGGGCCTTTGGTAAAACCGGACTGCTTTTACACTCATGCAGATAAAGGCCTTTTCTGAGCCTCTAGAAGACAACTCCGTATCCTGACACTACAGGACCACCACCACTCGTGCACAAGTACACAGCCAAGCACGGATGAACAGCTTCCTGCAATGACGTTAGAGTCCCATTTTTAATTGAATACAAAAATACTTTTCTTCTCCTGCAGTGAACTACGACCCTAACAACATGACTTTAAAAAGAACCACGGAATACACAGCCTACAACACTACATAGACATTTTTTCTCCAAACAGCTGCGATAATTTTATCGCCTAATTAGCAAGGTCACGCTTACGCGTGAAACCTTGCTTTAGCGCACGAAATCTTAACACCCATCTTTGCATCTCTAGTGAGATGCAAAGTGGGCGTTCCTGACTTAACATGACAGGAGAAATGTCGCTAAGCGACATTTCTCCTATCATCAAGCCCAACGCTATGAAGCATAGTGGCAAGGAAAGTAGCGATAACCCCTGTTATCGCTACTTTCCTTACGCCTGCTGCAGGACTGACTTAGCCATGATATCCTGTGGAAGGCGGATATCATGGCTACATTTGTGAGTCCCTATCAACAAGCTAACGCAACATTTCGTGAGATTATCGCTGGGTTTCCAGCGATAATCTCACGTTAGGCAGTTAGCGCTAGGATTTTTATCGCTTTTGAGATAAGCGTTGCTAATAGCACGCTATCTCAGCGATAAAAATCCACGCTAGCCGGCGATAATTATCCTCACGCTAGGAGCGCTGAGCGATAATTATCGCCGGTTGTTGCTGATATGCCCCTTAGCTTCTTGACTGCTAGGGTGTTTGCCAAACTGGTGCTAAGCATTTTTTTTTATTTGTGGCGTAACTTGCGCTAAAACTTTCATAACTTTTTTCCACAAATGGTATCCACAATAAATTTGGCTTCTTTTTGTGTAGTATCCTGAGAAAACTAAAGATGGCCAAGATTTGTAGATTTTGCTAGATGGAACTGAGAAAATGCTATGCTGCTAAAACGGCCCTGTAACAAAAAAACGGCCCCCAGGGGCCCAAAACCGGCCCCCACCCGTGCAGCGCACCGGGGGATTGCCTGGTGCCCGCTACGGCCAGACCGGCCCTGCTTTCCTCTCCCACCCACTGTTTCTCTGTGTTTCTCACTCCGCATTGAAGCTTTCACTTATGATCTAGAGTCTGAGTCACTGAAGATCGCGCTGAGCAGTCACAAAGTTAGAATGTTAGAAATTTGACTTTACTCTCTAGCTCCCTTTCACCCAAACTTTTCTTTTTAGCATTAATAATGTTTCACTCGCTCAGAGCTTGTTGCTCCATTTCTATAAACAGGGCTGTAAGTCTTGTTCTTTTGTCTGGTCACAAATGTGGCAGCTGTGTCTCTGTTCCCAGTGGTAATTACCCTTTCTTAGTCCTCTAGGCAGTGCTGCAAGAGTCTCTCCATTCCCAGAGGTAATTCCTCATTCATATTCCTTTAGCCAGTGCTGCTAGCTGTTCTTTGGTCCTGTTAGTAATTCCTCTATTCTAAGTCATCCAGCCGGTGCAGCAGTTCTGTCTCTGTTCCAAGTGGTACTTCCTCATTCTTAGTCCTCTAGCCAGTGCAAGTTAGCTGCTTCTCTGGTACCAGTGGTAATTTCTCACTCTTAATCCTCTAGACTGTGCTTCAGATGCTTCTCTGATACCAGTGTAATTCCTCATTCTAAGTCATTTAGACAGTGCTGCAGCTGCTTCTCTGGTCCCAGTGGCTATTCCTCATTCATAGTCCTCTGGGTAGTGCTACTAGCTGCTTCTCTGATCCTTTTGGTAATTTGTCATTCTTCTACCTCTAGGCAGTGCTGATAGGACAACTCTAGTCCCATCAATAAATCCTCATTCTAAGTCCTCTAGACAGTGGTGCAGCTGTGTCCCTGGTCACACTGGTAATTTCCTATTCTAAGACCTCTAGACAGTGCTGCAGGTGTGTTTCTGATGCTATTGGTAACACCTCATTCTTAGTGCTGTAGCTGCTTTTCTGGTCCCAATGCTAATTCCTCATTCTTAGTTCTCTGGGCAGTGCTAATAGCTGCTTCTCTGGTCCTGTCAGTAATTATTCATTATACTATCTTAAGGCAGTGCTTCTAGCTGCAACTCTGGTCCCGAAAGTAATTCCTCGTTCTAAGCCCTCTAGGCAGTACTGCAGCTGTGTCTCTGGTCACAGTGGTAATTCCTCATTCTTAGTCCTCTAGGCAGTGCTGCTAGCTGCTTGTCTTATCCCGCCGGTAATTCCTCGTAAGAGACTGTTGCTAGCTGCTTCTCTGGTCCCGTCTGTAATGTCTCATTCTAACTCCTCTAGGCAGTGCTGCCGCTGTGACTGTTCCTAGTGGTAATTCCTCATTCTAAGTCCTCTAGGCAGTGCTACAGCTGTTTCTCTGGTCTCATCAGTGATTCCTCATTCTAAGTCCTCTAGGCAGTGCTACAGCTGCTTCTCTAGTCTCATCTGTAATTCCTCACTCTTAGTCGTCTAGGCAGTGTTACTAGCTGCTTCTCTGGTGCCATCTTTACCTCCTCCATTCTAGGTCCTCTAGGCCTTGCTGCAGCTGTGTCTCTGTTCGTACGTCCACTAAACTCCGAACAAAAACACATACATCAAAGACATTGCCATTTAAAATGCCAATAGCTCTAACTTTGAATAATGCGAGACCTATTGCATTGAAAATGCTGGTTCCTAATAGCAAAAGGTCTGGTAGCAGCCCCTCCCTGTTAGCTTTACAGTCCAGACCATAGAAGGCCTTTATCTATACACTACAAATGAAAGCAAGGCTAGCAGCCTGCCTTAATGACAGGGCTGTGATCAGTCTCCTCCACTAATTATCCTTCCAGAACTGCAGCCATGTCTGTGCACTGCAGCCTCCTCCCCCTCACTGACCTTGCAGGATTTCAGCCGTGGACGAGGCACTGAACGAGGCTAGAATTAGTGTCATAATCACAGCAGCTAATCAGGAAGAAAATGGCTGTCTGAGTTTCCTAATTTACTTTTCACTTTCTCCCTCGAGTGACAGCGTTAGTTCATCACACAGGTTCAATCCTGACACGTTATTCTCCCTTCACGGATTAAAGCTCTGAGCTGAGCAACAATTGTCAAATATCCTCTCCAGTGGCTGCTCTCAGGAATGAAGGTGCTCCCAGGTGCTCGGTGATGAAGACAGAGATATTGATCCTCCGAGGGAGCAGTCTGGGCAGCAGCCCCAGCGCTGACAACAATGTCATCAGGAAATCAAAGCACTGAGGAAAGAGAGCGCGGCAGGAAATCAAAGCACTGGAGAAGAGGAGTGCGCCAGGAAATCAAAACCCTGAGGAAGGGGAGCGTGCCAGGAAATCAAAGCCCTGAGGAAGGGGAGCGCGCCAGGAAATCAAAGCACTGGAGAAGAGGAGTGCGCCAGGTAATCAAAGCCCTGAAGAAGGGGAGCGTGCCAGGAAATCAAAACCCTGAGGAAGAGGAGTGCACCAGGAAATCAAAGCCCTAGAGAAGAGGAGTGCGCCAGGAAATCAATACCCTGAGGAAGGGGAGCGTGCCAGGTAATCAAAGCCCTGAAGAAGGGGAGCGTGCCAGGAAATCAAAACCCTGAGGAAGGGGAGCGTGCCAGGAAATCAAAACCCTGAGGAAGGGGAGTGTGCCAGGAAATCAAAGCATTGGAGAAGAGGAGTGCGCCAGGAAATCAAAACCCTGAGGAAGGGGAGCGTGCCAGGTATTCAAAGCCCTGAAGAAGGGGAGCGTGCTAGGAAATCAAAACCCTGAGGAAGAGGAGTGCGCCAGGAAATCAAAGCACTGGAGAAGAGGAGTGCGCCAGGAAATCAATACCCTGAGGAAGGGGAGCGTGCCAGGTAATCAAAGCCCTGAAGAAGGGGAGCGTGCCAGGAAATCAAAACCCTGAGGAAGGGGAGCGTGCCAGGAAATCAAAGCCCTGAAGAAGAAAGTGTGCCAGGAAATCAAAGCCCTGAGGAAGGGGAGCGTGCCAGGAAATCAAAGCATTGGAGAAGAGGAGTGCACCAGGAAATCAAAACCCTGAGGAAGGGGAGCGTGCCAGGAAATCAAAACCCTGAGGAAGAAAAGCGTGCCAGGAAATCAAAACCCTGAGGAAGAAAGTGTGCCAGGAAATCAAAACCCTGAGGAAGAAAGTGTGCCAGGAAATCAAACACCTGAGGAAGGGGAGCGTGCCAGGAAATCAAAGCACTGGAGAAGAGGAGTGCGCCAGGAAATCAAAACCCTGAGGAAGGGGAGCGTGCCAGGAAATCAAAACCCTGAGGAAGGGGAGTGTGCCAGGAAATCAAAGAACTGGAGAAGAGGATTGCGCCAGGAAATCAATACTCTGAGGAAGGGGAGCGTGCCAGGAAATCAAAACCCAGAGGAAAGAGAGCATGCTAGGAAATCAAAGCACTGGAGAAGAGGAGAGCGCCAGGAAATCAAAACCCTGAGGAAGGGGAGCACGCCAGGAAATCAAAACTCTGAGGAAGGGGAGCGTGCCAGGAAATCAAAGCCCTGAGGAAGGAGAGTGTGCCAGGAAATCAAAGCACTGGAGAAGAGGAGTGCGCCAGGAAATCAAAACCCTGAGGAAGGGGAGCGTGCCAGGAAATCAAAGCACCGGAGAAGAGGAGTGCGCCAGGAAATCAAAACCCTGAGGAAGAAAGTGTGCCAGGAAATCAAAGCCCTGAGGAAGGGGAGCGTGCCAGGAAATCAAAGCACTGGAGAAGAGGAGTGCGCCAGGAAATCAAAGCCCTGAGGAAAGAGAGCACGCCAGGAAATCAAAACTCTGAGGAAGGGGAGTGTGCCAGGAAATCAAAACTCTGAGGAAGGGGAGCGTGCCAGGAAATCAAAGCCCTGAGGAAGGAGAGTGTGCCAGGAAATCAAAGCACTGGAGAAGAGGAGTGCGCCAGGAAATCAAAACCCTGAGGAAGGGGAGCGTGCCAGGAAATCAAAGCACCGGAGAAGAGGAGTGCGCCAGGAAATCAAAACCCTGAGGAAGAAAGTGTGCCAGGAAATCAAAGCCCTGAGGAAGGGGAGCGTGCCAGGAAATCAAAGCCCTGAGGAAGGGGAGCGTGCCAGGAAATCAAAGCACTGGAGAAGAGGAGTGCGCCAGGAAATCAAAACCCTGAGGAAGGGGAGCGTGCCAGGAAATCAAAGCACCGGAGAAAAGGAGTGCGCCAGGAAATCAAAACCCTGAGGAAGGGGAGCGTGCCAGGAAATCAAAGCCCTGAGGAAGGGGAGCGCGCCAGGAAATCAAACCCTGAGGAAGGGGAGCGCGCCAGGAAATCAAAGCACTGGAGAAGAGGAGTGCGCCAGGAAATCAAAACCCTGAGGAAGGGGAGCGTGCCAGGTAATCAAAGCCCTGAAGAAGGGGAGCGTGCCAGGAAATCAAAACCCTGAGGAAGAGGAGTGCGCCAGGAAATCAAAGCACTGGAGAAGAGGAGTGCGCCAGGAAATCAATACCCTGAGGAAGGGGAGCGTGCCAGGTAATCAAAGCCCTGAAGAAGGGGAGCGTGCCAGGAAATCAAAACCCTGAGGAAGGGGAGCGTGCCAGGAAATCAAAGCCCTGAGGAAGGGGAGCGTGCCAGGAAATCAAAGCATTGGAGAAGAGGAATGCGCCAGGAAATCAAAACCCTGAGGAAGGGGAGCATGCCAGGAAATCAAAGCCCTGAGGAAGGGGAGCGCGCCAGGAAATCAAAGCATTGGAGAAGAGGAGTGCACCAGGAAATCAAAACCCTGAGGAAGGGGAGCGTGCCAGGAAATCAAAACCCTGAGGAAGGAAAGCGTGCCAGGAAATCAAAACCCTGAGGAAGAAAGTGTGCCAGGAAATCAAAACCCTGAGGAAGAAAGTGTGCCAGGAAATCAAACACCTGAGGAAGGGGAGCGTGCCTGGAAATCAAAGCCCTGAGGAAGGAGAGTGTACCAGGAAATCAAAGCACTGGAGAAGAGGAGTGCGCCAGGAAATCAAAACCCTGAGAAAGGAAAGCACGCCAGGACCCTGAGGAAGGAAAGCGTGCCAGGAAATCAAAACCCTGAGGAAGAAAGTGTGCCAGGAAATCAAACACCTGAGGAAGGGGAGCGTACCAGGAAATCAAAGCCCTGAGGAAGGAGAGTGTGCCAGGAAATCAAAGCACTGGAGAAGGAGGAGCGTGCCAGGAAATCAAAGCCCTGAGGAAGAAAGTGTGCCAGGAAATCAAAGCCCACGCCAGGAAATCAAAACCCTGAGGAAGAGGAGTGCGCCAGGAAATCAAAACCCTGAGAAAGGAAAGAACGCCAGGAAATCAAAACCCTAAGGAAGGGGAGCGTACCAGGAAATCAAAGCCCTGAGGAAGGAGAGTGTGCCAGGAAATCAAAGCCCTGAGGAAGGAGGAGCGTGCCAGGAAATCAAAGCCCTGAGGAAGAAAGTGTGCCAGGAAATCAAAGCCCACGCCAGGAAATCAAAACCCTGAGGAAGAGGAGTGTGCCAGGAAATCAAAACCCTGAGGAAGGAGAGCGTGCCAGGAAATCAAAGCACTGGAGAAGAGGAGTGCGCCAGGAAATCAAAACCCTGAGAAAGGAAAGCAAGCTAGGAAATCAAAACCCTGAGGAAGGGGAGCGTGCCAGGAAATCAAAACCCTGAGTAAGGGGAGCGTGCCAGAGCATGCCAGGAAATCAAAACCCTAAGGAAGGAGAGCGTGCCAGGAAATCAAAGCACTGAGGAAAGAGAGCGCACCAGAAAATCAAAGCACTGGAGAAGAGGAGTGCGCCAGGAAATCAAAACCCTGAGAAAGGGGAGCGTGCCAGGAAATCAAAGCCCTGAGGAAGGAGAGTGTGCCAGAAAATCAAAGCCCTGAGGAAGGAGAGTGTACCAGGAAATAAAAGCCCGAAGAAGGAGAGTGTGCCAGGAAATCAAAACCCTGAGGAAGGAAGCGCATCAGAAAATCAAAGCACTGGAGAAGAGGATGCGCCAGGAAATCAAAATCATGAGGAAGGGGAGCGTGCCAGAAAATCAAAGCCCTAAGGAAGGAGAGTGTGCCAGGAAATCAAACACCTGAGGAAAGAGAGCGCACAAGAAATTCAAACCCCTGAGGAATGAGAGCACTCCAGTTGCAGGCGAACCAGTGTTATCTGTGTAACACCTACATCTTAATTACACTGAGAGTCAATCTATCAGGGACATTCTTTTACGTTTAAGTAACAGCACATTATATTTCTGCAAGTTTCCTCCTTCTCTCACTGCTTTAAAACAAATATTATATTGTTTCCTCCTTAAAAATACAATGTGTAGCATCTTCCCCAGCTCAGGAGCATACAAGTGAACACGCCATACACAGAGCACTGAAATAGACATCTGTTTTTCTGCAACATACGATTACACTCTGTACGCATTGCGTCATAACTTTCATAATCACACGTTAACACCTCCCAGCAGACTACGTAATTCCAGTTTAGAGTTCGCCCAGAACTGTAAAGGCCCTAGCGCACATAATATCAAAGACACTACATCTCCGCCTTTGTTAAATGAAAAGTACAGACAACATTAGCATCATATTTCCGCAATGAGTCGCCGAGGCGCTCACACTGGTTTGCCAGATCGAGTGTTATGAGGTAGCTGAGATGCACCTTAATTAGGCACCAATGACTTAGGAACTCCAATTGGATAGTGGAACGTCGCACAGCCGTGTGTGAATGATGTTGCGTTTATTTGGGGGTGCCTGGTAAATGCCCTCCTGAGCCAGGAGGTGAAAATGACAAATGTGAATGCGTTATCTCCCGTGGGAGTAACGTCCTTTACTCAGCACTCCGGTGTTGTCAAAATTCGAATAAGGTGATCCAAGGGGTGATAGATTATTTCACAGTAATTTCTTTAATTCGTAATTTTACTTCCAATTCATACTATTTCTCACATAGTATTGCGTGTTTCTTCTCAACAATTTCAATATTTCAGCCCTATGCATTTCGGGCGAACCCTTCTTCAGGGGACTTACATTCTGAAAACAGAAAACATTTTGTTCGAGTGACAGGATACAACATCCAATATTATACATTGTTCAAAGAATTACCTTCTAGTCAGCATATTGATAGTTTGTGAAAGTCGGAGTTGGCCGTGAGCGGAAGAGTGCCGGATTATCGGGGTGTCAGGTTCATGCACTGGAAGGATAGATGTTAGACACTTAGTTGGTGTAAAAGGTCGTTACAATGTGTCTAAAAGTTTGACGGCAGGGGCGTGGCATAAAGATTCAGAGCGATAGTTCGAAATGTGCACAAGTGAAAAATCGTGAAGAAAAGACCGTGATAAAATGTAAACCAAATTGTAATTAATTTTTTCTAACCTTTCCAAATGTGAGCGTCAAAGTTCTAACAAACAGTCGTGGAAACCCACGACATGGTAATTCGTACACGAAGTTTGTCTGCAATGAAATGTACAGAGTGCTTTTCAGTAAACAATGGTTACGAAATAGGATGCTAGATACTAGGTTTACCGTGAAAGACGGCAGTCTGAATGCGCTCTTACCGCGTCGTGAATTCAGATGAGTTGCAGTGTCGACCCGTTCGTTTGTGTTTGGGAAAGTTGCTTCCTTTGGTTAAGAATCAGAAGACTCATGCATCACGTGATGATGAAAAATGCATCACGTGATGATGAAAAGTGAAAAAAGACTCCGATTTCGTAATTACAATAATACGGGTTTGATGACAAATAAAGTCGAGGCTGTGCTAAGTACATTGTGGCTATGAAAGTGCTCACCAGATCAAAAATGGATCGAAAATGGAACAAAAGTAAAACCAATGATTTGAAAGACAAACGGTCACATATGTCAGCGGAGTGTTGTCGTGACACTTATGTTTAATAAAGTTTGAGAGTGAAATTCAAAAAGATTCTTGCGCTGGAAGATGTAGTGTACATCTGCCGCACGGAATCCGAAGGGAAAAATATAAAAAGGAATAAAAAGGTGTAAACAAGGGGGATCATCGACCGTATATCAATGTGCCATCCGAGTGCAACATGCGAAAGAATTACTTCACAATAGAAAACGTGAATTGAAAGGATGATGTAACATAATATGGCGGTGTGATATTGTGAGCTGAAAACCGGTGCAGTGGTGTTTAAAAAGGTGTCATGAAAAGGAAAATGACGTAAGATGAAAGTAATAGGACGGTAACAATAAAGTTGTGAATACATTTCAAACCATTTAAGTCTATATAATGAACATCACAGGTTTATAAACTTAGATAGCTTGCTGTTTAGCGATTTTACAAAAAGCAATGTAGTTCGAAACGTTCATCTAATCCTTTCGGCTGAAGTGTATTCAAGTGGGTAATCCAAAAGATTTCTCTTCTTAATAGATGTTGAGAATTGTCTCTTCCCGGTAAAATCGGTACTTGTTCCAATATACAAAAGCGTAATTGGCTGGGGTTATGGTGGTGATCGTTGAAATGTAAAGCGACCGTAGATTTAATATTCTTAAGTCTGATGTTACTTTTATGTTCGATGATTCGAATTTTTAGTTTCCTCTGAGTTTTTCCCACATAGGGAAGACCACACGGGCATTTCAACATGTATACCACGTTACTGCTGTCGCATGTACCTGATACTCATAGTTTGATTCTCGTGCCTTTTGATGGATGCAATATTTCACTACCCTTAATTATGGCATTACAGTTGCTGCAGTTATGACAAGGTATAGTTCCTCTGTGCTTGACATTGGTGGCATCTTCTTTTGGTTTGAGCATTTCCTTTATGTTACGAGTACGTTTGTACGCGAATCTTGGGATGTTATGAAAAATTCCTTTGAACTCTTCTTCCTGCGCAAGTAGTGGCCAGTGTTTTAAAATGGTTCTCTTGATATTGAAACTTCTGGTAGAATATTTAGAAATAAATACTGGTCTTTGTGTATCATTTTTCTGTTGTACTGTCAGTAGCTGAGTTTTTTCGAATTTCCGGACTCTTTCCTGTGCTTCATTCAAGGTGGTTTCTGGATATCCTCTCTGTCTAAATTTTTGGATAGTGACAGTTTTAGATTGATTGTAATAGTCCGAGTTGGACGAGATTCTCTTTAAGCGCAATAGTTGTGAAAATGGTAAGTGATGTTTCAATGAAGGCTGATGAAAACTTGTAAAATGTAAAAAGTTGTTCCTGTCGGTTGGTTTGATAAACACTTTGGTATCAAGATTGCCTTCGTTGTTAATAACCAAAACATCTAAGAAAGGTATTTCTCTTTTGTTAATGTTGTACGTGAAACCAATTCTGTCATCTATTAGATTCAGTTCTTCGATGGCTGTTACCAATGCAATTTTTGTGCCATTCCATAGTAAAAAAATATCGTCAATGTATCTTCCATACATGATGATGTGACTGTTCCAGTTTGGGTTGCTCAAAATATAGTCTTCTTCGAATTTGTACATGAAGAGGTTGGCATATGCCGGTGCGGCACAATTTCCCATGGATGTTCCTGATGTTTGGATGAAATATTGATCTCCCCATTTGAAATAGCTGTGATACAGCGTAAAGTGTAACAATTTAATTAGAAATACTTTGAACATTTCCTCTTGATCACTTGTGATTAAATAGTGTTCTACTGCTTGTAAACCCAAGTCGTGGGGTATAGACGTATACAGGGATTTAACGTCGATAGTACATAGTATCATGTCTGCCGCGAATGATTGTCTGTGAGATTCCAGTAGGTTAAGGAAATGGGTAGTATCTCTGATGTAGGTGCTCATATTTTGGACAAATGGTTGAAGATGTTTGTCTAGGAACTTTCCAACTGGTTCGTGGATGGAATTGATAGTAGAAACGATAGGACGAAACGGTGGTGAATTGGCATTTTTATGGACTTTAGGAATCATGTAAATGTAAGGAATGGCAGGGTTGACTTTAATCAAATATTCTTTTTCTTTGGTGCCAATAATTCCTTGGGTAATGGCTGTATCTATTATTTGATTCAGAATGATCTTAAAGTCATTGGTAGGATCCCTGTCGTGTCTTGTGTAGATATTGGTGTCATTAACATGTTCGTTGACGTTTATGTTATAAAAATCTGTATCCATGATGACACTCAACGAATTTATTCTTTAATTGATGACCCTGAAAGCATTACAACATCAACAGGATCCACACAATCCAACATTAAACAATTGATGTACATGTCCAAACGAATTTTGAACCAACGCTTGCACGCCAGCACATTGATAAAATACCATAAAGCCCAAAGAATACCACGTGGCCTACGGATATCCCTTAAGTCAACACTATGCAAAAATAACGCACGTTTCACAGAAAAATGGTTTGCTATCTTACATAAATGTTCTTTACACCTAATACTACTAATAATCGAGGAATTGGCAAAACTTATCGAAGAATTGAACAAGGAAGCTAATGTCCTAAAAGAAGAACTAAGTAAATCTTTAAATGCGGATGAATGGGATAACGTTCTCAAAGACATTAACAATCAACTAGAAACTTATTCCAAAGAAATCAATGATCGTAAGATCAGGAAATTCAAACGCGATACTACAGACTATCGACTAGGAGAGGTTTACACATGGGCAGACATATACGCAAGACGCAGACAACAAAGATCTAATACTGTAAGATCCTCGGAAGAAACTTCGTCCTCAGAAGATTCTCATCACAGAAAGCAGCCTCCACCTTCAAGTACTCAAAGACCTGATAGAACACCTGCTTCTGCACCTCGAGAACAGGACCTTCCAACAACTAGTGAAACTTCTTTTTAGAAAGAGGAACCGCCCAACAAGAAGAACCAGGAGGAGCAAGTCTAAAAAGAAAACTTATGACGGACACTATAGCCAAGACCACAAGAAGCCAGAAACCCTAGTTATGAACATATCCAAACAATCAATCTCTGATTTTCAATTACAAACACTCCAGAAGGGAACCTCATACGTCCCCACCTATCATTCAAATCTATTAGAGGCACAAGTTTGTATATACAAATTTCTACGTACACTGAGGTTAAGACATTTTTTCAGCAACGTGTTAGAACCCACAACGGATCAACCCCAGAACAAACTATTGGGTCTAAGAAATCCTAGCAAATTCATTCCACCTACCAGTCACAAAGTACTCGACGTCTTCGAAAAAATTGTTCAAAATATTTTCAAACAACCTCGATCAAAAAATTCTAACCTCAATCAAAAAGAAAGACAAGCCCTAGACCAATTGTCTAAAAATAAAGAAATAACCATCCGACAAGCTGATAAGGGAGGTGCTCTTGTCATCAGGGATCCTACCAATGACTGTTGACATGATGTTAATTGATGCCCCACTGTCTATAATGAAGGTTATGGGGTGACCTTTCACCTTTACTGTAAATCTTAGGACTGTGTCCAAATGAATTTTGTCGCTTTGTTTGATGATTCTTCTTTGACATTTATTTGATCTTCTTTCCAAGCAGCTAATCCTACATGTGAATGTCGTTCTTTAGTCGATATCATCAACGCACATCAGTCTTCTTCGCAAGCTCCTGATAAAGATCCTTTAAATGATGAACTTGATGATCGACTGTGCTTGGTTTCTACTTGTCGTTTTCTACTTTGACCTTGTGAGCGTGACGAGAATGCCTCTAGAACCTCCTAGCATCCATATTCTCTTCTCACTGTGACACATTTGATTTCTCTCTTGATTTGTAGACTGTTATGAAGTGGGTTTTTTTCCCGCAGTCTTTGGACATTTATCCTCATGGTTAAATAAAAACCAACATCAGAAGCATAACTTTTTCTTCATTGGAGACGTCAACTTGTGCGTATCTATTTTGTGCTTATGCTTGCTTTTCATGATCAATGCTGATTCTTTACCTGCTCTTCCTGCTTCTATATCAGCAGCTGGCCGATCTGTTCACTCTTCTGCCCTTGCAGCCATTATCATTTTTTTTAAACTAGTGTCTCTCTCAACATGCGTCTCCTGAAGAATAAGAAAGACTCTGAGGTGCATGGATTCTTCATCATTAAAGTTCCAAAGCTTACAGTGTTTGATAAGTAGATCAAGTCCCTCAAAAAACTCATTCATCAGTTCACCTGCCTGTTGTCGTGCTTAGTTGAAGATGTACTCACCTATCATACTCGATATTCGGCATCAGATTGAATTTGGCTTCCGACGCTTCTTTTATCTTTTGGTACGATATTGCATTCGTTTCTGTAATTTTCTCTAGCACTTCTTCCACTCATCGAATGTTTAGATCCGCGCAGTTGACCTGGCACCGATGTTCTGTTTCATTGGTGTGTCAAAGTGTGGTGGTGGCTTCAGGAATGTTGCCGCATCTTACTTTGCGCTCCCTTCTGTCGACGTTGAGAGCGAGTGTAGCCAATGCTACAAGCAACTAATCCTTGTATTAATTTCCAATTGTGCTCGCTTCAGGCCAGGGCCTTTTTAGCTGAAATCCCAAACCTTTAAATCCTCCTCCGCTGATCACTCTTAAACAGGTCATCGATCTAGATATTTCCCAGTGGCGTAGAAAGGAGATCATGCGTCCTTAAGAAAGCATGGAAAATGGCCCCTGCTCCCCCGGCTCTGCATTATAAGTAAGGCTCCCTGTTTTCTGTTTTTTAAGATTTTTACAGATAAATACAGACAGCAAAAACAGTTGTTTTCTATTCTGTATTTATTTTTAAATGTGGATAAAAACGGACATTGGGTTGCTTTTTGAGTGATTATAAATATTGTCTGCCATGCCTGCCAGGCCAATAGCTGTGTAGATTGACAGGTAAGTGCGTTAAAAAAGAAAGGGCTTTTAGTAAAGAGGCTTAAACAGCAGTAGATATGCACAAGGCTGATACTGAAATGTGCATACTTTCATACAAGTGCATTGCTTCATCTTATGTGGGTGTTCATATCACTGAAACCTGGCAGGCATTCAAGCCTGACTGCATATTTATCAGTTAAATAAATGCATAAATATACTAATTTCAGCTTCGTTTGTTCACAAAACCCCAAAATAAATAGGAATAAATACAGATGGAAATGTCATAAAAATAAATACCATAAAACCAATAGCCTTAATTATATGGCAGTCCTAGTTGCAGTACAGAGACTCCTTCTCAACCCTGAGCTCTGGTGGCGCTGCACCTGTGGCTTTAAATATAGCTTTGCACCTGTTTATGCCTCTGGGTTCCTCATTCTACTTGTCTTTCCTCTCTCGCTCTCTCTCCGATCTCATCCCTCTCTTCTCTCATCTCTCTCATCCCTTCCTCTCTTTCACTCTCGCTTCCCCTATCCACTTCCATTCCGTGTCTCTTTGTGCACTATCTCACTCATCCTTTTATACTTCCACACACTCCAAATGTTCCTGCTCTTCCCCTTGCTCCCCTTCACCCTACCCTATTCTTATCTCCATTTCTCTCTCTTCCACTTGTTCCTTGCCTCCTTTTTTTGTCTATGTCCTACCCTTCTCTTCCCCAAACTCTCTTTCTTTTCTTCCTCTCTTGCCCCCTTCCTTTCCTTATCTTTCACATCTATTTCTTGTATTCACTCCTATCTCTCTCATCGCTTTCACCCTTTAGCTCCCGACATCCTTATTTCTGCACAGATGCATCTGAATCACAAAGGTAACTTACGTTTTTGTATAATTTACACTACTGAGCAAGTTTACCATTTTTTCGCTTATTCACAAAATCAAGTGTAGTTTAGTACTAAAAAAAGTATGAATTCTAGTAAGTTTAGCAGCACAGATGGCGAACCACTGGTACCGCATCACCCTCCCATAGAAAATGACGGATGTAGGGAATTACAATAAACCCCTATATGAACTAATGTTAACTCCTTCAGTGCCCATGACGAGATGGTCTCGTCATGGAGCGCGGTTGCGCTGTGCCCATGACGAGACTATCTCGTCATGAACCGTCAAGGGGTTAAATTAAATGTAAACAGTTAGAAATATAAGTAAGTGTAAGATAATGTTAAATGCATATGTGCAAAAATTTGATATTTCTTGTTTAATTGTAAAACAGCTTAATACCCTTTTTTATTTTTACAATTATTGTAACACTATTTTTGATTACATATAAATACATTAATTTTCATTAATTATGTGAAGTACTATTAACAATTTTTCATTCAGAGTAAAATATATACATATATATTTTAGGTGGACATAGATTTATTAATTTCAGCTTTAGAAAAATAAGTTTAAATTAGTACATTTACATTTATTGAAGTTATCATTCAAAATTAAGTTAATAGTGTAGCATTTTTCTGTTTTGTTCTACATTTAAATTAAGTGTATAATTACTATTAGAATTAACATTATTATTTAACATAAAAATATGTTTAATATTTATTTTTGAGGTAAATAAAACTTTTTCATTTTTCTTGTACTTTACCATTCAGAGAGCTCCGCCCCGATTATGGAGACTCCCTTAGGTAAAGTATATGGAAAATGTAAAACAATTATTTATCTCAAAAATAAATATTACAAATGTTTCTATTTTACAAATTTACGTAACTTCATTTTACTTATATATAGTCAATGTAGAACAAAACAGAAAAAAACTTCAACACTATAAATTTCATTATGAAATAAATCTTTATTTAATGGAGATACATTGAATTTAAAATAACCTAAATAAAAAAGAAACACATTAGATTCAAAATAAATGACCCCTGAATATTTTTTTGTTTGTTATGCATTAATACTTATTAAAGCGATGTATAAAATCAATTAACATTCATTTTGATATATTTTTTTATATTTGTTATATTTTAACAGAATTTACTCACCAGGGCCCTAGAGCCCCAACGACCGCTCGACCACAGCAACACCGGGGGCAAACAGCATTGCTGGGGTGGGACTCGGTCCCCCAGCAGGCTCCTCACGCAGTGCGGCGCAGGAGGTGACGTCACCCTCCCAGCACCCTCTAAAGCGCTCCAGCACTCCCACAGCGCGGGATACTCACCAGGGCCCTAGAGCCCCAACGACCGCTCGACCACAACAACACCGGGGGTAAACAGCATCGCAGGCTCCTCACGCAGTGCGGCGCAGGAGGTGATGTCACCCTCCTGGCGCCCTCTAGAGCGCTCCAGCACTCCCGCAGCGCGAGATACTCACCATGGCCCTAGAGCCCCAACGACCGCTCGAGCACAGCAACACCGGGGGCAAACAGCATCGCTGAGGTGGGACTCGGTCCTCCAACAGGCTCCTCACGCAGCGCAGAGCAGGTGACGTCACCCTCCCGGCACCCTCTAAAGCGCTCCAACACTCCCACAGCGTGGGACGTGTGCGGGCGTGCCCGGGCCATGGGCAGGTTTGTCTGTGCCCATCAGAGCCTGAAGGAGACTGGGCTGGGCCATGCCCTTAACATCGTCACCTCCATCAGATATAATGAGTAAGCGCAAACATCTATGTTGTCAGGATCAGGGGAGTGCAAGAGTAAAGGTGCCCAGGAATTCTGCCTCCATCATACCTTACCTGACCTCTGCGGTGGGGGTCCCTGAACAAAGAAATTCATAACGCTGAGTTTGAGCTGGGTTTAAGCCCTGACATGCCTGGGAGTGCAAATGCAAATGTATCAAATAGCCCACCTAAAAATCCTGTTCCCATTGAGCTGAGAGTACGGACACTTGAGCAGGGAACAGGGGGGAACGCCCTTTACCCTGTGATAGACCGGCAAGGGGAGCCACCGGTGTGGCGAATGATGAGGCCCTTAGAGGGGCTGGATCCAGGCAGAAGGCCCCAGCATCCAATCTAGGGAAGAAGAAGGGGGAAAAAAGGCCAAGCAAACTTGGACATTTACCAGCGGATGTGGCCCATAATCAGGCTGTCGATGTGGACTCACGCGTTGAGTCAGCAGTGCAGAAAGTGATGGCGGACATTTTCAGTTCACGGTTGGAGCCCATACTCTCAAACATTGCTAAAGTCATTCTTATGCTGTTTACCACCGTAGAGGGGATTAAGGCTAAACTGGAATGCCTTGAGACCCAGCTAGGGGGCAAAAAAAAGGCATGTGATATTTCCAATTGCAACTCCATCTCTTGGGCACAAACACAGCCCTTGGGTGATAGCAGGGTGGAGGGAAATCTAAATCAAAATCTATCAAAGAATAAGTCTGAACCTAACTCTGTAACCAATTTAGGTGCACCCATAGGGAGTCAGGCAGGGGTAATAACTAGTTGCAACATTGAGCCACCTAGAGGTCTTTTGCCAAAGGATAAGGTTTTGGCTCAGAGCAGGCGCCAAGGGTTGAATGGGCCTATAAGCGGGATTATAAGCAGTAGACTCGATCTCCCCCCAGAAGCCACTCCCCTAGTTGCCATACTTACAGGGGGTCCCCCACTGAGAGAGCATAGCCTGGAATCCACTATGGAGTGGCTACGTAAAACTAAACATTGGTGTGATCAACATTCCAATAGTAGGTTCAATGTCTCCTCACACATTATAATGGCTAGACGAGGGGGGTGGGTCGGCCCCAAACCTAAGCAGATTGATGGTGACTGCATTGCCGTTAATTTTGACAGTGCAGATATCGGGGGGCAGTTATTTAGGGCTTGTCCCAAGGATGGTCAGGGGGGCATTAGGGCGCTACCACTGGGTTTCTTCTACCCACCCTCCAAGGGGGTACAGTCACAGGGTGTAACTTCCCAGGAGCTTCGGCCCCATTTGGATAGCCGAAATCGCCCCACTCTCTGTTCAAACACTAGGTAGGAGACGTGCCCTGCTACATCTCATCAAGTGACCCGAAGGTGCCAATTGGGTTCCCAGAGAGGACTGCAGAAGAAAATAGTCTATTTTGCCAAAACAGATTCCTCCCCTTGTCCTTTTTAGATGAAAACGATTGACTGGTACCGTCTGACTGTCATCAGAGTAACAACTGTGGGTACATTGAAGGGCGAGGTCTAGATGAGATTAACATTCCTAACAGACATATTATTAGTTGGGATATTGCAGGCCTGAGAAGCAGAAAAGCGGATCCCAGGTGGCTAAATTTGCTAAAAGATGTAGGGGCATATTAGCAAGGGCAGTATCGCCGCTTTAGCAGCACTTTTTGCCGCTAAAGCGGCGATATTATTATCTCCCTATTAGCAAGCTGTCGCTAACAGCTGTTAGCGACAGCTTCATGTCGAAAGCGACAGTTTTGGGTGCCGCTTTGCATGTCAGCGCAATTTATCGCTAATGACATGCAAAGTAGGCGATCCCAACCAAAAGTCTACAAAAAAGGCCGCTAACAGACCTAACCCCTATTAGCAATGAGGCCCCGGGCCCGGTTAGTGATGACAAAAGTCACGCTAACCGCATTCATCGCTGGAATTTTTACACCTGCTCAGAACACTTCTTACCTATCTACACAATGGGAGGTGGATTGTGGGGCTGAATCCACCAGGGCATATCAGCGAACATTCCCCTATCACTGGCCTATTTGCGCTGGATTCCATGTGATGAACAGGTATTTCACAGCTATCGCTGGATTAATTATCGCATTGAAGATACGTGTTGCTAATAACGCGCTATCTCGGCAATAAAATCCAGCGATAAAAAAATGTGCGCTAAGCACGCTTTGCGATATTTACCGCAAAGCGTTGCTAATATGCCCTATAGTTGGGTTACAGGAGACTTGGGATATGGACAACAACTTTTGGGCGGATGGGTACAAATCCTATATTGTTTCTGTGCAACCATCCCCGTCAGGGTAGAGGCTGTGGTTTAAAGGGGAAATCGGGAAAGTTAGGGGATGAAACCTGTCTGAAAACATCTGATGAGGGACGGAGGCTAAAATGGGCCAAAGTACTCCCGGACCTCTTTTTCCAGGACCTCTGTGAGAAGGTTGGGGACATGTTTGTAACTTGTCTTGATAACTCCAAACAGGGGCCGGGGGTTCTTTTAGCCTTCAAAGGCATTTGTGCGCAGATAGCGTCAGACCTCACCTTACCAACAAGATTTAGGCATACTAAAGGAGAGAAATGGTTTGACAGTAACTGCTCTGCAGCACACCAAAAATTGATAGCAGAATTGAAAAGGGCCCGACGAGACCGAGAATATATAGCCAGAAAACGAAAGGAGTACAAGCTTGTCCTATCCATACGGAAAATGAAAATTAAAGATGAAGCCTGGAGTGCTCTACTATCAGTAGAGGTTATAAAAGATAGCTCTAGCTTCTGGGCCGTTTTTAAAAAAACTTTTTTTACCTGTAAAGGGAATGCCCCCTTCGAATGTAATATCACAGAAGCCCAATGGCTCTCTCATTTTGAAGTTATATATGAGACCACTGATAGCCTGGAAGCACCAACTAGTTGTGAACTTATGAGGGCCTCCCCTACAATAGTTCTTAATGAAGGTGAAGTGGAATTGGCAATTGTGCAAATGACTAGTAAAAAGGCCCCCGGCTCTCATGGCGTGCCGGTGGATTTATATAAACAAAATATATCCTTCTGGGCAAAAGTCTTGACAAATGTTTTTAATGTATCAAGTTGTCAGGGTTTCCCGTCATCATGGGCATCTTCTACCATTATTCCGGTTTTTAAAAAGGGTCAGAGAGGGGACCCACGCTGCTATAGGCCGATTTCACTAATAGACTCCGTTGTTAAAGTTTTAGGGAGACTGATCTTATCTCAGCTAATGGATTGGCTGGAAGAAAATGAGGTTTTAACTAATTTTCAATATGGTTTTAGAAGCGGTAGAGGTACTCTGGATCAGTGTCTAAATCTATACTTATTGGCTGATAAATACACTATAGCTAAAGCGGGGACGCTACAGCTGGCATTTATGGATCTTTCGTTGGCTTTCGACTTGGTAAATAGATCCAAGCTGTGGCATATCCTGCTAGACATGGGCATCGATCCAAGTTTAGTCCACTTCCTGGCTGACCGACACAGGAATCTCACTGCAAGGGTGAGGGTCAACCAAGACGGAAAATGCACAAGGCACTTTATATCTGGTAGAGTCGTTCACCTAGGTTATATTTTCGCACCACTACTTTTTACCTTATATATTAATAATTTAGGCAAGTTCTTAGAATCGGCTAGTCTGGACATACCGCGGTTAGGGGACAGGCCCATTCCTGTGCTCCTATACGCGGACAATGCTGTCCTATTAGCCCACACAGTTGTAGGGCTCCAGAGGCTTTTAGACTCCTTTGGGGCCTACATGAAATCTCTGGATCTAGTGATTAACATAGCTAAATCACACATAATGACCATTGGCCGTAAACATAAAAACTCAAAAACATTCTACTGCGAAGGTGCAGAACTAACCAGAGTGACCTCCTTTACTTATCTAGGCGTACCTTTTGATGAGAGGGGTTCCTGGGCACCACAACAGAAAGTAAAAGTATTTGCGATGGCAAGGTGAACGGCCGCTGTGAATGGATCTGCACAGTGACTGGGGGCCAAACCAATACATACCATCCTCAATATTTACAAGTGCAAATGTATAGCCATTGCACTATATGGCTCGGCCAATTGGGGTTACAAGTCAATGAAGGGATACAGATAGTTTAAAATAAAGTTTTACGTACCCTCTTGTCTGTCCCCCAATCCACTCTTACTTTTGTAATTCGCCAGGAGTTAGGTGTTGGATATGTGGCAGACTGGTTGAGGCTGGCCCCGGTGCTTTGTTGGCTTACATCTTGGCTCAATCCTCAATTAACTCTGAGTCACGAGATTATTAGGGATTGTGTCGCCCTGGACCGAGTTAATATTATTCCATGGCTAAACTATGCTAAGAACACTGTAACCAAGCTTGGACGTCCAGAGTGATTTGATTTCCCTGATGGAAAAAAGAAAAGATGACCTGGCATGGGTAAAAATAAATGTTATGAATCCGAAGTCGGTAGAGCGGGATGAGATCGAGTTAATGAAACCGACAGTTAAAGCCCATTTCTTGTTAAAAGCCTCTCCCGAGATTGAACCCTACTTGAGGATTGTCACAAAGCCCTTCCACCGCCTGCTTTTAACCAGATTTCGTTTTAACTTAATTCATCTATTCCTTGTCCTTGTACCTGTGACAATTTCTCGACTCAGGATACAATGCATTTTACTATGCTCTGTGACCATTACAGTGCTATCCGTAGGAGGTTCTTAGTTCCAATTTTAAAGGGGAAAGGTTTTATACAGGTCAGACCCGCTTTACTGTACCTACAGTTGCTTAATGACCCATGGGAGATTTTTAGCATCGCAAGCTTCTTTGTCGCAGCTGTAAGACTTAGGAAATCACGGCACCCTATGTTATCTTTAGCGTATCCGCAAAGTCCACGTTATTACTCTTTTAAAAACATGCCTTTTTTTTACAAAATTATTTTTACCGCAATAATGCATTGTTTTAATTGTTTTAACGACAGCCAAGATTTTTATGTAACCTCATTAATTCTGACTTATATCCTCGCTTACTTTCTCATGTAGCCCTTATTTTTGATGATTAGGTTATGATATTTTGTTGTGTATTGCATGTGATCTATGTATTGTATTGTGATTTAAGTATGGTACTTTTATGGTTTTTACTAACCGAATAAAGTGGTTTTGAAATTGAAAATACTTTTACATAAATGTTTACATTCAAAACAGGTTATTAATTTTTTTATAAAAATATATTACATATCTATTATTTTCATATACATTTTTACACTTTAAATCATATTTATATTTATTTTTAGCTATTTTAAATAATGTCATTTAATTTGACATTATTTCCTTTGGGCTGAATTCACTATATATTTATTACTTTCTATGGGAGAATGCTAAAGTACAACTAGTTGGCCATGTGTGGTGCTAGCAATACCATTATTTGTACTTTTAGTATTAACTTACATTCAGTTGTTGTGAATAAACAAAATGTAGTAAAATTACTCCAAAGTGTGGGTGTAAGTTGTGCAGCAGGCCCCTTTTCTTTATCCTTTATCTCTGTTTGCTTATCATCTTTCTTCAAGGAAAATCCTGGTCTTAAGGTGGCGAAATGAGGAGAAACGCTTCATTTCTCCTCGTTTTTGCTTTTTCCATGTGTGCAGCCTTCTGCAGCACACATGGAAAAAGTAAAAGGCCAAGGTTTGTTTATGTACAGGAAGGTGTCCCTTCCTGTAAATAAACAAACATTTTTTTTAAATGCCATTTTGTAAATTACATGTGTGCTGTAATAGCTGTAATAGCAGGTGAATCAGTGATGCCTGAAGATGAAGCAGTAATAGCAGGTTAATCATCGCTGCCTGAAAATGAAGCGGTAATAGCAGGTTAATCAACGCTGACTAAAAATGAAGCGATATTAGCAGGTTAATCAACGCTGACTAAAAATGAAGCGGTATTAGCAGGTGAATCATCACTGACTGAAAATGAAACGGTAAAAGCATGTGAATCATCGCTTTCTAAAAATGAAGCGGTAATAGCAGGTAAATTATCACTGACTGAAAATGAAATGGTAAAAGGATGTGAATCATCGCTTTCTAAAAATGAAGTGGTAATAGCAGGTGAATCATCACTGACTGAAAATGAAACGGTAATAGCATGTGAATCATTGCTTTCTAAAAATGAAGCGGTAATAGCAGGTGAATCATCGCTGCCTGAAATTGAGGCGGTAATAGCAGGTGAATCATCGCTGCCTGAAAATGAAGTGTTAATAGCAGTTGAATCATTGCTGTCTGGAAATGAAACAGCAATAGCGGGTGAATCAGCAATGACTGGAAATGAAGCGAAGAAAGCAGGTGAATCAGTAATCCCTGAAAATTAGGTGGTAACAGCAGATGAATTAGCACTGCCTTAAAATGAAGGCGTAAAAGCAGGTGAATCTGTATTGCAGGGCTAATAGCAGTGTTGTGTAGTTCCTACAAATCTATATAGAATATGCATGTTTAGACAACATAAACTAAGAGATCGGTGTCAAGACTGAATTCCAGACACCCCAAAGGATATGTTAGTCTGTAGACCTGCCAGCTCACAGTGCCACTATAAGCCCCCCAACCTTACCAAGGAGTGAATGGTTTCTGGCAACCATCCAACATGACAACCCTTTATCCGACATGGATTGTGGAAACAGTCAGTACTTTTCGCTCAGTCACTAGTGCTCACTTTGCCTCAGAGAGATACTCAGAGTAAACGGTGTGGACGTTTTCAATAAGTATTTATTAAACCTAGTAGCACGTCTACGTCTGGAGGTGCAACCGATGAAAGCGTTGGACATATGTCCAACACATGTACATATCCACAGAACAGGCAGCGGAGCACAGGCAAGACGCAGTCAACCCAGACTGATCTGAACGATAAGAACCAATGCTCACTCAGCTCCAGAAGCCGAGGTGTGCCCAGATGGAGTACCATGCGTTCGGAGCAACGTCACACCAAGAGTGCTTTTTCCATCCCTTTGGAGGATGGGACGTCCTTTGCGTAGCAGGAAAATTAAAACCAGGATACCCACTACAAGCCCTCCAATAACGCTTCCTAGCACGGAGTGTATGAATGATGGAATAACTCTGAAGACCCTCTGAAAGGTGCTCAATAGTCCAGAACCTATGCTTAAATAGGTGTACTAACCCACTCATATCAGGCATGTTAAAGATACGATGTACTATTTCCCTGAAATGGAGCAGAAAGTTAGTTCGGACTAGTGCCTGTATCTCAGCTGAAGAACTTGCATCCTGGAGATCAAAAGTCTCTGGAACTGAGGTTAAAGCCACATCTTTCTGTAAAAGCATGGCTTTCAGTTTGCTCAGAGAATCAAACCGTATAAGGGAAAAATTCAATGAAGGCCATAGCAGCACCTCCCTGACTGTGTGAGTTGGTGGAAACAATACTTGCATACAACAAGTAAACCTGGAACTTACTGTGACCAGATATGCGATGCCTGGCAGCATCCCACAACAACCTTGATCATTCAACATCAAATAACTCCCATTCGAGATTAATTTGAACACCGGATGATTCAGGGCAGCTGGGGATACTTTCTAGTGACAAGATAGGTTTGCAACCGAAGCATTACAAGCTCCGTGAAGCATAATATCCTGAAAAGTTAGAGAACCACTTAAAGAACTCTCACAGTCTGAACCGCTGAGAAAAACTTTAGTTTCCCCATTCCTGCATCTAACACTGTACGGTAACTCCCAAGATTAATGAAGGTAGCCCTCTCCCATGGCCTCATATCTACCTACCTGGTGATACAGAAGACAGTATTGAAATTGAAATGTCGTGACTGGCAGTGTAATATGGCCATGGATTAACCATTCTGTGGAAGGCGACTCAGCAACGGTAAAAGGTAATTGGTCCAATTTTCATTGTGCAGCATTGTATATTTTGCATCACTTTATGCCATAGTTGTCTGTCTTTCGGTCAGATTGTATGCTGAAAAGAGAGACGTACTATTGATATACCCAGAGCACGTGCCCAGAGCGCAATGATTGTAGTGTCCAGCTTAATAATAGAATGGACCGAAATTGCGACTGTACATGTTGAAGAATAGACAAATCCTGTTCTATTATATCTATTGCAGAAGAGACAATGTTGTCCAGTGAATAAATCCTGGATGTAAGTGTGGTCATACTATTGTCAACCACTGCCAAAGTCTTTTCTAGGTTAACTCAATCTCACGCAATCTCTCCGTAGCTTCCTGTTGAGAGATTGTCCATACTTCATTATAAATAGCATTTAAGAAGTGCTTCTGACGTGGTTTCTGGGGACCTAACAAAAAATCCCTAAGATACATGTCATCTGAGAGTAAGGACAAGTGTTGTTCCACCTCGGACAGAGATGAGGTCTCAGCCACTCTAGGCATAACTTTGCAACACTGTAAGATGTCACCACCCTGTGTGTTCTGATTGTACATAGCGTTGACCTGGCTTATGGATACTAAACCCGTCGGTGGTATCCCTGAATCTTGACTGACACCTATTTGTAAAGAACAAATAATAAACTGGTGGTCACAGAGGAAAAATAGAGAATCTAAAGTGAGGGAACAGGAACTGAAATGAAAATCTCCAAGAGTGAGTTAGTTGGACCTGAATCTACCAACAGAGGTGAATGTATAGAAAACAGGAGCAAAGACCAGTCATTTGGATTTCCATCAACTGCCAAGAGAGGCCAGTGTCATCACTTGGTCATCCTTAGGTCTCGTAACTACTCCTCTAAACCTAGAGGCAAGCGTAGTAGCCGAGAGTGGAAAAAAGGCAAACAAGAACCAGCCAGAAAGAGAAATCGACCAAGGTCGGTCATGTATATCTCTAGTGATGGAGAAATGCAGTGCAGGTGAAAGTTAAAACGGGAGTTGGGAGGGAGAAAAATTTGTTTAATGCATATCTCTCTGCCACTCGGATTAAAAAGCGTGTAGCAGCAACTTTGAACAAATAGGTTGCTTTTATAGAAGGGTCAACTAGTTTCAGCCTTACGGGATTAGGTTTCCGGCTTTCTTCAGGACCAGATAGTAATAGCTACTGCACAAACAATGAAAAACAGGGAAAAGTGTGACATATTGTCTCACAATACAACCTGATAAAGTTGGTTCTCTGGACAAGTAGGGTGTATTTCACTCCTGTTGGAGAAAATAAAAATAAGAATATACACAACACACTAGATGTATACACTAAATTCAGTTCAGTTACTCCTCACTATAACATTCATCATTTCTCTATATATAAGTACCAAATAATATTTTATGTGGAGTGCATGAAACTCACCTTACTTGTGTGAGTATCAAACCTCACCTCACCCGGTAACAAACTCAGGTAAAGGAGACCCCGCCCTGAAAGTGTTAATCAGACATAGCACGTCAGTCATAAAGTACGAAGAACGACAAGGTATATAAGCATTGCTGACATCTTGTATTGATTAAAAACCGCGGTCGTTGCCAGAGTCTCAGTCAAAAGTTTAATTATAAGGTGACCCATAAGATGTTCACAAGGGCACCTAATGTTGTAGGATAGGCAGCAGGACAGGTAAAACTGAGTAGCTCATGTTAGTTCACTTGTCAGTGTTCTACCATCAAGGAATATGCTTGTCTAGGATATACCCCGCTGATAAAAGGGGCACGACATTGTGGGCAAGTCACAGGGAAATGACAGTGTGTATCTCATACTGAGCCTCAAGTGGAAGGTGCGCTAGCACAAATCCACGCAAATTGTTGTTCTGAGAGTAATGTATAGATGTTATATGCAGACAAACACTTGAAAAATTTCAGCTGATCTCTTGTAAAGTTACGTTTTGTTAGCATGTTAGACCAAGCGCTTTCATTACCGTAGATGCCACGGCCCTTCCTGGACTAGTGGGAGGTGCCGTGGAAGCGAACGGCTCGCGTTTGAGGCGCACCATTTCAAGAGTATGGTAAAGGCGTATGAGAGGCCAGAAAATAAAAGAGCCAGCTCATTATTTCCAGAGTGAGATGGTGCGTTAAAGGTATAAAAACTGCTATAGGTTTGCACAATATACCTCAAAACAGTGTAAAGTTACGTTATTCCAAAATATGAACCTGTGGTCATACTAGCAATCGTGCTACACCAGCTCAATGCGCTCGCTACTAAATAGCTAAGCTTCATTTCACGAGTTCATAAAAGAACCATCAAAAGATAAGCCAGATCAAACGCCTACCTCTCCGTCGGTGCCTCGGTCCCTCCTGGGTTGGTGGGAGGTGCCGAGGAGACGACCGGCTAGGGTTTTAAGCGTCAGTACGTGGCAATTAGACGCGTACTACGCATCTCGTATGTGCCAGATGGTGACGCGATTGAACTACAGAATTGTGTCATCAGAGCTGGAAGTTGTAGTTCTAGAAATGGTCCCGTGCTCTAATCGACCATTAACGTGCCAAGTATGGACAGATTGAAATATGGACTACAAAGATGCGTCACCTGCGCAGGAAGTGGTAGTTCTAAAGTAGTCTCGTATTTGTGTCAATAGGCCAAACCAACCATCCCATCCAATCGGGGTCTGAGGAATTGTACGAACCATCACGTAAAATGTCATTCAGTCTATCCCCACTATGTTGTGTGTAATTTTGCCACCCCTCAAAGTGTGTAGTGAGGAAATCTGAGGTGTGTTCAAGTCCTTTATCTTAGCTAACATCAAGACAGGAAGTTTATTGCACTGTGTTGTTTAGGAAGATAATTTGATGTGATATGACGTATGCTCTACATAAGGCCTCAGTTCCCTGAACTTGCCATTCCTTAGTCCCCCAGACATTTTTTGTGTCTATGCTGTCCCTCCAAAAGTCGAAGCCTTGTAAAGACAGCTGTGAAATAAAGGTAGCAGAGTTTATCTGTTTTGTATTGGTTAGCATATTTTCCAGCGTAGGTGCAACCTTATAATAATAAGAGGTGGCGTCTGAAGTGTTAAACCAAGGAAAATGAGCAAACTTCTGTGCAAACATTTGTGAACTTCCTTTCAGTGGTGTTGGGCAATGTTCATATTGATGGTAAGAGAAAACATTACGTGGGATACTTGCTTTGTGCAAGAAATGATGGCCATAGTGCTGGTAACAATACATGGTGTGAAAATCAGATGTATCATCATACAATTCATTACTGGAGAATGCAACAGATTGTTCTAAATCAGACAGCAGAGTATTTACAGTTTCAAAGTCCCAATCTTCAGAGTAGGTACTGGAGGTGATGATATAATTCAAAGACATTTTAAACAAATGTGGTATTTTTAAAAGTTCAGTGGGACCAAGCACATCATATTGTTAGACCTGGAACCTTGGTGTGAGTCTCCCTTCCACTTTTTTGTCGCTGTGCCTCATGTGTTTTGCTGGTGTTAGCTGCTCAGAGCACTGTGCCACTGCCAACCAGTGCCACAGTGCAAGTGCTCCCTATTTAAAATGTATATGTTGGTTGGATTCCATGATTGGCTTATTTGGTTTACTGTCAGACCCCAGTAAAGTGCACCAGGAGTGCCCAGGGCTTGTAAATACAAATGTTGCTGGTGGGCTTGCAGCACTGGTTGTGCCACCCACAGAAGCGGCCTGGTAAAATGTATCTAAGGTCTGCCATTGCAGAGCCTGCGTGCAGTCTGGTACTGTCATGCTGACTGGGTAAGTGCACACACTTGCCAGTCCCTAAACCTTCCCTTAACTTCATATCAGACACCCCTATGGTAGGCCCAAGGGCAGGGTGCATTATAAGCATAAGGTAGGACAAGCCCTGATGTGTGTGGCATGTCCTAATAGTGAATTACAGCCATTTTCGTTTTTCACTATTGTAAGGCTACCTGTTCTCCATAGGCTAGAATGGGCTGTTAGAATTGTTACATTCTATGATCCTAACAGACCCAGGGAACATGGTAGAAATTCGAGTTTAGTATGCCTGAACTCAGAATAATAAAATACATATTTTGGAAAAGTTTATTTTAATATTCTGTGTTTGCAAATACCACTTTTAGAAAGTTGGTATTTGCTTGCTTGACCATTGCTTGACCATTTCAGCCAGCCTCTGCTATGATGTGTATCTGCCTGTCTGGTTGTGTGAGTGACAGGGCTGGGGAAACCCAGAGGGGCAGGGCTAGGTAGCCTGGTGGTGAATAGGAAGATTGGCAGTCAGATGGGTTGGAGGAGTGCACCTGGGCTCTGAATAGGGTTCTGCTCTGCTACCACAATGCTGGCTCCACCTCCTGCAGAGCGGCTGATGTCTCTGCCCTGCACCCTGAATAGAAAGGCAAAGTCCTGTCAACAGAGTGCTCAAGAACTGGTTTGGACTGGGCAAAGGCCCCTCAACCCCAGAGAAACAAAGGAATTAGGGGTATAAGTATTGGGACCCTGCTCCCAAGAAATTAGATCCTGCTGAAACAAGAAGAACCTCTGCCAGAGGAGAAGGAACTGGGAAAGCTGTAGGAGGAGTACTGTCCCTGTCCTGCAGTGGTTGCCTTGCTGCTGAAGGAGAGGAGAAAGACTACTAAAGACTTTGCTTCAACTTGTGCTTTAAAAAGATCTCCAAGGGCTTGAACTGAGCTTGCCCCCTGAACGAAGTCCCAGGACCAGTGGACTTCACCCCCAGCTCCCCAGAGTCTTTTGGAAGTGCCTGCTGCTGTTGTTGGGCCTTCTGAGGGACTGCGTGTCGCAAGGAGCTGGAAGCGCGACGCAAGGAAGAGAAGCGTGCCGCCGTCGGAGCCGTTGTCGTCGCATCTTGCAGAGAGTGTCGCCGCTGCAGCATCGCATCGAGCGGAAGCGTCTTGCATCATTCCGGAAGTGTCTCGCAGCGCCGAAGAAGTGTGTCGCCATCGCAGCCATCGTAGCTGTCGCATTGCACCGCATCGAGAGAAGAGTCTCGCATCGAGGAGGAAGCGTGTCGCCATCGCAGCCATCGTAGTTGTCGCATTGCACCGCATCCAGAAAAGCGCCTCGCATCCACGGAGAAGCGTGCCGCCGTCTGAGTTGCTGTCGTCGCATCTCACAGAAGGGGTGTCGCCGCTGCAGCATCGCATCGAGCGTAAGCGTCTCGCAATGTCGGAGAAGAGTGCCACTGCCAAGGCCGCTGTCGTCGCATCTCGTCAAGGGTGACGCGGCTGTAGCTGACGCATCGAGTCGAGCCTTCTCGCAACATCGGAGAAGCGCAACGCATCTGGAAGATCCCGTCTTTATTTCTTTTGCACCAAGAACTTCAACGCATCTGCATTGCTGCAACACTTTCGTTGCCCTGCGTGTCGCATCTAAGGTACATTGACTTACAGTGTCGCATTTAAGAACTTAAGAGAAACTAAGCAATCTTCTACCAACTAAGCAACCGTATTGTGTATTTTTAATCGTTTAATGGTCTTGTGATAATCCTAGATAAAGAATCTTTATTTTTAATATAAATACCTGTGTGGTGTCCATTTGTAGTGTTGTCACTTGGTTACTGTATGTGTTCACAAATGCTTAACCTATAACGCTCTGAGATAAGCCTTGTCTGCTCGCGCCAAGCTACCTAGAGGGTGAGCAGGGGTTATTTTAGGAGCGTAACCCCTTACCCTGACTAGAGGAAAGGTTCCCTGCTTGTCACAGGTACCTACCTGTGCCAACCAGAGAACCCGGATTCTAACATTGGTGGTCAGCGGTGAGGATTCTGGACTTGCATTTGTACAGTGATTGGTGAACACTACTTAGTGAGTGCAGACCTTAAACGCAACCAATACTTGTTGATAGATTTCTTTTTGGGACTTTCTATTTTTGAGTATTGCCAAACTTAACCATGGTGGAGAAAGCAGCATCCGTAGTCTCTGTGAATACTGAATAGGAATGGGAAGAAGAGAAAATAGACAGTTACACTGCCAAGCAGCTAAAGTCCTTCTGCAGGAGATTCAAGGTTTCTACAACTGGATGTAAAAGCAAGGCAGAGTTCTACAAGGCGCTGAGGGCCTGGGTAGAAGCAACGAATGCCATTGATGATGATAATGCAGAGGAACAGTTAACTGGGCCAGGAGGTCTAGGTGGAAGGAGAACCCCTTCCCCTGCTGGTATCAGTGTTTCTAACCACAGTCTATCTCCAGAGGAGCTGGCAGATAGAAAAGAGTGCAGGATGCATGAATTGGAGCTGGCCAAGCTCAAGTTAAGGGGGCAGTTAGAATTGGAAACGCAGAGTAGAAAGTTAGCCCTGGAAGAAAAGAAGCTACAATATGAACATGAGAAGGTTTTGAGGGAGATGGAGCTGAAAGCCCAGAGTCTTATAAAGGCTCCCTCTGGTGGCAGCACACCGTCAGTGCAGGCGGAGTCAAGGGTGTACATACCCAAGGATGTAGTAAAGGAATGTAAAAAAAATTATGACTTAGGGCAGTGGTTTAAGGCCTATGAGGTAGCCATGTCTTCCCACCGGGTCCCTGAGAAAGATTGGGGAACGGGGTTGTGGGGACGGTTCCTTAGTGAGGGGCGGGATACACTGCTGGATTTGCCTTCAGATGATTATAATTCCTATCCCCATATGAAGGCTGCTTTGATGTCTAGGTATGGGTTGACCCCGGAGTTGTATAGGCAAAGGTTCAGGGGTTGCACCAAGATTCCAAACAGTACATATGTTGAATATGTGACTTTTTTTTGCAGAGCACTGGATGGTTGGGTAAAGGGTAGAAAAGTTAATGATTTTCAAGGGCTTCTTGATTTAATGGCATGGGAGCACTTGTCTAGTAATTGTTTTCCTGAGCTACACCAGCACCTGATTGATAGTAGGCTGACTAGCCCTAGGAAGCTTGCTGGGGAGGCGGACCGCTGGGTCAGTACCAGGGTCCACAAGGGTCAAGTGGGAGATTCCGCCAAAGGTGGGCAGGGTCCCCAGCAGAAGAGGGGGGGGACAAGGGTAAACAGAGGGAGTTCCAGAAGAGGCCCCAAAGTAATCCCCAAGGGAACCAAGGGAAAGGTTCTCAGCCTCCCCCACCACAGAAACCAACAAGGGGCCCCGACAGGTACACCTGTTCAGAAGGGGCACATCAGATGCTACAAGTGTGGTAACATGGGGCATTTTGCCTCTGATGTGAAATGTCCATTGTTTGATAAACCAGCACCCAGTGGTGCTCCATCCCGGCAGGTGACTCGTGTAGCCCTGGGGGAGGAGATGGGTGTCCAAGGTGGGTGGGGTCCTACAGAAATGTCCCTGGTCTCATTAGGAGACCGTGAAGAGGTCCCCCAAACCCAGCTGCCTGAGAACACTAAAAAATACAGGCAATGGGTGACCATAAAAGGCCATAGGGTTGAAGCTCTCAGAGACACAGGAGCCAGTGTGACAGCTGTCAAGCGCCACCTGATGTCTCAGGAGCAGGTTGTCCCAGGAGCATTCTACCCGATTGTTGCCACCGACAACAACGAGAGTCACTGCCCAGTGGCTCAGGTTCCCTTTCAGTGGGGGGGGGTCTCTGGTACTCTTCAGGTAGCTGTGAGGCCCGCCATGCCTGTAGACTGTCTGTTAGGGAACGACTTGGAGAGCTCAAGGGTGACGCCGCTGTAGCTGACGCATCGAGTCGAGCCTTCTCGCAACATCGGAGAAGTGTAACGCATCTGGAAGATCCCGTCTTTATTTCTTTTGCACCAAGAACTTCAACGCATCTGCATCGCTGCATCACTTTCGTTGCCCTGCGTGTCGCATCTAAGGTACATTGACTTAAAGTGTTGCATTTAAGAACTTAAGAGAAACTAAGCAATCTTCTACCAACTAAGCAACCGTATTGTGTATTTTCAATCGTTTAATGGTCTTGTGATAATCCTAGATAAAGAATCCTTATTTTTAATATAAATACCTGTGTGGTGTCCATTTGTAGGGTTGTCACTTGGTTACTGTATGGGTTCACAAATGCTTAACCTATAACGCTCTGAGATAAGCCTTGTCTGCTCGCGCCAAGCTACCTAGAGGGTGAGCAGGGGTTATTTTAGGAGTGTAACCCCTTACCCTGACTAGAGGAAAGGTTCCCTGCTTGTCACAAGTACCTACCTGTGCCAACCAGAGAACCCGGATTCTAACACATATGAAACGCTATCCTAAACTATTGCTTCAGAAATGGGAACTGTTGTAATGTTCAAAAATGAAGAGTATGCAGTTCCTCAGGGTAGAGAGAGAGAGTGTATGTGTGAAGGAGACCGTGTATAAGAGTTCCGACAAAAGGAACTCTTCTCCTCTTATACACGGTCTCCTTCACACATACACTCTCTCTCTCTACCCTGAGGAGCTGCATACTCTTCATTTTTGGATAATTGCAAGGGCATGTATGCTGGACCTCTCTTAAAAGCCCATCAGTCCCCGTAATCGATGATATAGTTTATGCATGGGCTGCCCCCCGTGGGACATCGAACAGGTTACCACACAGTGTTACTCACACTGACTGGACCATACTTGTAAAACCCCCTTAAAACTTAATGGTGGTCTGGTTTACCTACCTAACATGGAGGATAACCAAGGACTCAGCTTCAATGATGAAGCTGTAGCCGATATTTTAAGGAAAACACCCTCCCTCCTCGGGGCAGGGGGGTCTGCGGCCTCAGGGTCGCAATCAGAAGACTGGACTTCACTTACAGCATTAAAGAGAGAATGGGTCAAAATCACGCTCCAAGGGGCGCTGATGACGGAATACCTACGAACCAATATTGCTCCTAGTAAACTCATAATTAACGTTTTTCTCAGGCTATTCTTGGAACATCACACCTTCAAAAAAGAATGGTGCCTGGTTTCTCGGAAATGTACCCGAGACCTTCTGGTTCTCATTATTAACACTGCCCAACGGCTAGCAGATGCCTTATTAGCAAGAATACAGGCAGCAGAGGGTGCACTTAAATCCACCATTCAGAAAACCACTTTCAAGGCAAAAATAGCCGAAATAAACAGTGAGATTACTGACAGCAGAAAATATCTACTCAAACAAAAAATAGCTAAATTACAGAAGGATATTCAGAAGTTCGATAAGGAGAAGATATACCCTTACTTGAAAACAGATTACCAGGCAACAAAGAATAGCTATTCCTCTGATGACAGCTCTGATAACCCAAGGAGGGGATCCTCCAATAGTGCCTCGAGCACAGGCAGCTGGGGGAGCAATAAGCAGAAGAGGCATTACCAACTCTCTTACCCCCACTACAACAATACACCAGCCTACACAGGTCCACCACAACCACCCTTTTGGCAGTTCCCCATGTACACTCATGGACAACCCCAGTTCTATCCCTCTGGCAACCCACCTTTTTTAGACAGAGGTTGGGGCAGAGGAAGAGGGCAAAAAAGAGAGGCCCCAAAGGTAGTACAGTGGCAGGATCAGGAACAATACCCGTCGGAACCCAGGGGCAGGAACAGAGGGAAAAGGAACTAACAGTCAATTTGTCTCATAGACCATTGAGTGTTCTGGAACAGGCAGTACTTGAAAAAGGACAGGGATATGTCCCTGTCAGACAAATTTAGAGACAACTGCGAAATCCATGAATTCCTCAGAAAATTAAGCTTAAAATCATTTTTTCAAGACCAACCATCCATTGAGTCTACAGATACTGGCCTACGTAATCCCTCTACATTTATACCTACTAACAGCATGGTCCCTCCAGAAGTGCTAACATTTGAGAAGGCCGCTCTCCGTGAACTGGCCACGATTCCCACGAAGCACGCCTTTCACAATAAGTCTAATGCAGAATTGTCGGCTGCTAGATCTCTAGCCAATGACAACAGAATCATTATGAAACAGGCAGACAAGGGGGGTGCCACTGTGATACAGACTACCACTGATTATGACCGTGAGTGTAGACGACAATTTGATAACACCACTTACTACACTCCCATCTCGATTGATCCAACATCGAGACTCACCACCAAGATTGCAACCATTACTTTTGAGGCAGAGAGTAATGGGTGGATCAACAAGAAAGAAGCCGACTTTCTTATTACCAAGGACCCGAGGACTCCCTATTTTTACACATTACCTAAAATTCATAAGGGCACCACCACAGTCCCAGGACGATCTATTGTTTCTGGAATAGGGTCTCTTTTGGAACCCTTGTCCAGGTTTGTTGACTAATTCTTGCAAACTTTGGTCAAAAATACCCCATCCTATATCCGTGATACGACGGATATCCTACAGATTATAGAGGAGATACATGACACAAGTGACATTGACCAACTGGTCACGTTGGATGTGGAAGCACTATACACTAATATCCCCCAACGTGCCACACTAACGGCAATTGAGAATGTCCTCATGAGAGAGGAATGGACTTCTCCGACCCCAATCTCCTTTATTATGGAATGTGCCACTTTGGCACTAACGGAGAATTACTTTGAATACAATAAACAATTGTTTCACCAATCCCAGAGCACTTCAATGGGGAGCACCTTCGCCCCTAGTGTGGCCTGTATTTACATGGCCACCCTCAAGGGAAGAAGTCATTAGACATCCTAACAACTTCTATATCAACAATCTGACCTTGTGGAGGCGATTCATAGATGACATACTGATCTTTTGGAAGGGGAACCGCCAGACTTGTCTGGCCTTTTGCGAGTGGATAAACACACAGAACCAATATTTGAAATTCACTCACACAATTTCGAAATCCCACGTACCATTTTTAGATCTCAGTGTGGTACTCGACGATACAGGACTAAGCACTACACTATACAAGAAACTAACAGACAGGAACAGCTTGCTATTATACAGCAGCCACCACCCCAGGGCCCTCAAGGACAATCTGCCCTTTGGGCAGTTCCTCCGTATCAGGAGGAATTGCAGTTCTAGTAGTGACTATTTGACTGAAGCTCACCACCTTAGTTCTAACCTTAGACTGAGAGGTTACCCTGAACGACAGGTCAGAAACTCACTCAAGAGGGCACGTAACAACCCATGTGAGGCCCTACTACTGCCTAGCAACAGGGAACAAACAGAAACCCTGACTTGTGTCACATCTTTCACTCCTAATTCCACACGCATAAAAGGCATAATAAAGAAACATTGGGGAATCTTAACCACTGGTGATCTCACTATTCCCCCCCCACGTTTTGCCTTTCAGCGAACACAAAACCTGAAGGATATCCTCATCAACACTAGACCTAGGAACATCTACCACAAGGAGCAAAGAACATTATGGGATCTCCCTCCAGTGATAGGCCACTACCCATGTGGTTCATGTGCAGTGTGCCAACAAACTGCAGTGACCAAAGAAGTGAGCTTTTCAGACACCTTCACTTGGAGGATCCTGAGACACACTAATTGTAACACAACACATTGTATCTACCTAATCACCTGCCCATGTGATAAGAGATACGTGGGGATGACCCTTAGACCAGTCATGACACGCATAACAGAACATAAAAGTAATGTAAGATGCCAAAGGGTCACCACTAAACTTTACACTCACTGCAAGGAGAACAATCGCAAACCGGACTCCTTAAGATGGCTAGTGCTTGAGACTCATCCCAGGATTGCGCAAAAAGCATTGTTCAAGATAGAACAGAGATGGGTACATTGTCTGAGGGCAGATCAGGAAGGCCTGAATTACCAAATCCCATGGGTTGCACTCATTGACAGATAGTCCACAACTCATGGGCACACCTTTTTTTGCTATACATCTACACACGGATGTTTCTTTCCTTTCTTGCTGAGCTAGTTGCAAGTGCTCCTGCGCCTCACTGTTCAGTAGGACTTTAGACTACCTACATTTTGAAACTAAGGAGGAATACTTTGATTTGCCACACTAGACATCACAGTGGCACATTTCAGCTCTAGTCAGGGCATTCCGCACAGAACATATCATAACACTATGAACACTACAAGATGGCCGCCGTTTACCAATGGACCGCCAATACGTCATAAATCGACCTCATATTTTGGTTATCCGCACTAGATAACATCTTGTATACCCTGATCGTTACGCCTGTTTCCGTGATTCATGGAACACCGTAACTGATTACCGGCTCTAGACCGGATCACTGTTGTAATAGCTACATTACATAATGGCCGCCGTCTTCGACGGACCATCGACGTGCTTTTGATTCACCCATCACGCATTGACGTGTACCACACCACCCGGAAATTGGCCCAGCCCCGCCCACACCGGCCAGTATTTGAGCATGGGTCCCCAGCGTTGCTGTCCTCCCCGGTTCGAGCGGCACTTGGGTAGGTTAACGGCCCACCCCGGTATTACCTAACACGTGAGTATGACAACAATGAATGCGTGTCTCTTTCTTCATGCAGTGGATGCTTACGGTGGTAAATGTGAGTACCCGTGACACCTTGATGCTTTGGTTGATTACCGACTGACTCTGTGACTATGCCCATGAGCGGTAGAATAAGCGTAGCTGGTCGTACACTCTAGCGACGGCTGCGTGACATGACATTTTATTGGCAACAGGTTGTATAAGCTGGGGGCGAGTCGCACCATCCGCACGCCACACTTGACCCTCTACGGATGACGGGGTCTTCCAGGTGCTCGACTATGTATCTGTGACACAAAACACCCCTCCCACACGTGAGTGCTGATGTCTCTCAGATGCACAAGTTGAGTGCCGGCTAACTTCCGGACATCACCATGAGTTTTGGAATAATTGTGGTTGTTTATGGGCGCTTAATAATGGCTTTACAACACCAGTTTGATGACACGATGTTCAGGCTGTATGGGATGTGCACCACCTATGCACCTCTTTTTGACCCTCATTAGCAGAGGGGGTCCTCTCGGTGCTTAATTATGTATCTGTGGCACAACTCACTTGCTACCCCTGAGCACATGGCATGACAGAATTGAGGGCGGCATCCCTTTACCTGCCTTTGACCACGTGTTGGGCTTGCCACCCCGTTTTTGATCTTCTTTACATTATTTATTTCTTCATCATTAGGACACCAGAATCTTGGTGTCCCGGTAGCGCAGCGAACACGGACAGAAGAAGGGGTTTACACTTTAATAGGTGAGTGCCCCGTGTGTACCTCTGTGGTTTTAATATTAGTCCTTTAACTGCAGTTACAACCATACATCCAGTCTTCTGTTTTTAATTGGGTTCTTGTTTTTAATTTCACTTTCACGTATAGTCAGTCCTAAACTTTATTCTCTGATTACATGTCACTAATGCTGCATGGAGACTTACACTTGGTCCCTCCGATGCAGTTAGCATGTTTTAAATACACACCTTTGTAGGAAGAGAGATTTTGTTTGTTAGAAATGTGCGGGAGAGTACCATGTTCTCAACGCTGACCCGTCTCTTGGTTGCCTTATTCTTCTCTTAGGTTACATTGACACATGAAGAGATCGTTTCCCATAGTAGTATACGTGGTAGGTAACAAGTGCACCCACCACATTGTTTAGATAGTTGACATTTCAATAGGTCCTGAAGAATTGCCAAGGATCACTAGAACCGCGAGGCATGAAACATGTTGACCACCATAGATGAGCATAGCTAAGCTGAACCCTCACATCAGCAAGCTGCCACTCTGTTTTTGTTTTTAACCAAATGGCTAGCCATCCCCAATAAAGTCTTATTTTGGACTATCCAACTTGTTTTAATCGCTCACACTCACTTACATCTACACCACTAGACCCCTCACACGCACTGCACCATACGGCCAGGAACAAAAGATCTCCGCTAAAGAGCCCCTTTATGGGTGCCCGTCGGGTATTGCAGCGCCGACCCGATGAGGAGCAGGTCCATATGATGAAGCATGACACCTAGCTTGCTTGGTGTGTGAGGACCCTAGTTCTGACAAGAGGAACTCCTCTCCTCTTATACACGGTCTCCTTCACACATACACCCTCTCTCGCTACCCAGAGGAACTGCATACTCTTCATTTTCGGATAATTGCAAAGGCACGTATGCTGGACCTCTCTTAAAAGCTCATCAGTCCCCTTAATTGATAATAAAACAGTTGTAATGTTCACAAATGACAGGTCTCTTTGTTCACAATGAGATGATGTATGTGGTTTCAGGACCAAATTCACATGTTGTATTGCGGAGCGTTCCGGGAGATAGTATCCATTAAGGAGCAAGAAAAAGACAATCACTACACCTATCCAGAGGACTAAGAAAAGGAGACCTATTGCAATCCACAGCTGCAGCCAAAGAAGAAACAAAGTAAGTGTTTTCAGCCAAAGGTAGAAATCGTGTATTTTTTCTTGGCCGGAAACAGAAGCTGGCGGTGACTCAGGTTCACTCGGATCCAGAGAAAAGGTGTCAAAATCGATGAAGTAGCCAGATTAGGTTTGATCTATCTTTGGTAGCTCAGCAGGTTTTGTAGAACTGGCTGAAGACTCGTTATATGAGCTATTCACATAGATGTTGCTATAGGGCCGAACTGAGATTTGTGTATCATTTGTGGGAGTACTTGAGCGGAAAACCTTTTGGCAAGGCTGAGCTGTTACGCGTACTGTTGACAGCTACCATTATCTGTCCGTCTTTCCTTGTGATAGAACAAGTGATTGCAGCAACGGCAGCAGTTCTCACTGTCACCTTGACGGCTTCATCAGCCAATGAATTCCCTTCAATGTGCATGCCAACACGCTGATGATTAAACGTATGAATCACGTGAGCCTGTGGCAGACCTTTCTTCAGCTCTGCCACTTGTGCCCAAAGCAACTTGTACTTTATGTTGTGCAACCTTTGGAGTCTCTAAACCCATTCTGGCCCCAATAGTGAAGGTATTCATTGTAAGACTGGACACAGTAAAATGGATTGCACACAGTGAGTGTGGGGAATTCCTGATCAGTATTTTTTAGTACCAGTATCCGGGCTTTTAGTTCTGCCAGTTGTGCTGTGCAATCACCTAGAGACTGCGTCTGCGTGTTGCTAGGACGGAATTTACCATCCCGCATACGTCCCTTTACAATCGCACATGGATCGCTGTATTGCTGTTTACTTCCTACAGCCGGCTGGGCAGATCCATCAGTGTAAATGATGCATTCATACTGATCTAGAGGCATTATTTTATTCGGGAGAGGATATTCTTGTTCGTACTGCAGGAATGCTTGTGTTTTTAATGTTGAGTCAAATTTGTAGTCTACATCTGTTGCAGTGAGAGTTAGCCCATTATATCCATCGTGGGTGCAGTGCTTTTGCGTTTAGAACGCTTGCTTTTGTAACAGCCTCTGAGGTCGGTACTGGAGTCATGAATATTATTTGTTTCGCCTGAGCTAGTGCTCGTTCTCTCACTACAGTAGTCTGTACTGCTGTCAGTATATTTTCAGTTGATGCAAAACGCATTTCAGCGTTTGTGTACAAATGTGACTTGTATTCAATCAGTTTTGCCTTGTTTGACCCACGACTACACGGATCACCAAATTCGTAGTGTTTACATGTGTGTATCTAAGTGTTTTGAGACTATCATATCAGCTTGTAAGGAAAAAAGGATTTCTGTGTGTTTCTGTGTCCAATGTCGAACTGAAAAATCTGGTCTAATTAAGTTGTCGAAGAGTTTAACTTTTTCTGCGTAATCCAAAATGTAAGTTCTGCCAAAACAGTCGTTGGAGGTTGAAGCAGCGCACACTTTTCTAAAAATTAGCTGCTAAGCTTTTCCCTTCACTTGAGAGCTCATATCCTAAAAATAAGACATTGAGGTGAGCAATTTTTGATTTTTTAAAGGTAAATTTGTAGCCCGCACAGGTGAATCCCCGAATGTTGCTGTTCGCCCTGTTCAAATGATCCAATAGTTCATTGTCCATCAGATAAATATCATCTACGTATGACAAAGCCTCCTCATGAATAAATGTAAGTAACTCTGTTACTCTCACTGAAAAAAACCCGGGCTATTCTTATACCCTTAGAGCAATCTTCAGAATTTACGCTGAGAGCCTAGGGACGAAAATGCTCCCAAGTATCTGCTCTCAGGCGCTATATTTTGGCAAAAGTATCCATTTGAGAGATCTAGTGCTGTTTTGTATTTCTTCCGCACAATGTTATTCATTAATGCGGCACTATGTGCATTTTGTACTGCAAATGTCTTCATGCATGTGTTTAAATGTCTGTAGTCTAAAACTAGGCGGTATGAATTGTCGGGTTTCATTACGGGAAACAAAGGATTATTCATGGAAGAGGCGCAGTTTTCAATTACATCTTGATATTCAAGCTGATCTAATATCTCCCTGACTTGTTTTTTCGTGTCATGTTTTATTGGGTAGTGCCTCTGTGGTGTAGGAGTAGTTTTAACTGGGATTCATGGTAATGTGACTCAGGATTCCACCCTACTTGACTGCTTTATAATGCAGGTGCTAGCGCTACCGCCCACTCCTGCGCTCACGTGTATTTTAGTGATTCTGGAACGAGGTCGAGAAGGCTGGTAATATTACAGCTTCCCCTTTCGGGCAATCCATGATAAACTCAGGTGGACAATCTTTTTCAGCTAAAAGCATATTGTATCCCAAAGTCAGGTTCTCCCAAAAGAGACCTTTCACTTTCCTTGGTATGTCCCCCTACATTTGGAGTGTTTTTTCATGTAACTGATGTTGGACACTCACCCTTGTATTAGGTGTTTCTACTGCGATATGTTCAATCAACAGTGATGTCACCAGAAATTCCATCAGGTTCTTGCGAGCTATAGTTACTTCCGCTGAGCTGTCTAGTATCATCAGAGCCCATTCCCCATTCAGAAGTTGAGTAATTAGTAGCCTGGGCATTTCTTATTTTAAGGCCAGCTACCTTCTTTATAAATTGAGGTTTACTCTTGGGTTTATCTTCTTCTTTGATAATGTAGTCTGAAGTGCGATGTGTGTCTCTTGGCTTGACTCGCTCTTCTGATGTGCGTTCTGACCATCCTTCCCTATCGGAGTTTTTGGATGAACCCTGAAAGAAACGAGAGGAACGTGTATCATTATCCTGATACCTGTCAGATTTCTTAATATTGTCACGGTTTCTAAGGTTATATTTCCTGTTAGAGGGCTCCTGTTGAGGAGACCCACCCCTGATTGGGATGTATTCTGCTTGTTTTTTGATTGTTTTTTATCCCATTTATTTTTAGAAGGATCGGGTGCTTGCTTTGAGTTGTCCTTTTCAGGATTACCCATCAATTGTGGTTTCATAGGTCTAGCTCCCAAATGATCTCTTTCCAGTGAAGCATAGGTCTCTTCGATAATTTTAGGTAACTCCCGCTCCTGATGTGCAGGAGTGAATTCCCTCAGGCGCTGGCATATAGCCACCGCTGCTCCCTCCCCTTTCATGTTTGCTAACATAATTGTAGATAGCTGGGAAAAAATTCCTATCAATTTTAACCCTAGGTCCAGGGCAGGTTCTGCCCCATACTCGTTCTGTATTTGTTTCAATGCTTCTGGTATGACTGCTATTGAGGGGGTACCATGAGTCCTGTGAAGACTGTAACCCAAGTGTTACAATTCTCTATCGGGGGAGTTATCCCCAATAGCAAGCAGATTGTCAGTATTCTTTGTTTTTCTTGCGGGCCAGTGTGTGGAAAAACTGCCTCAAGCTGCGCTATTTTCTGTGCTATCCAGAATGGCATTTGCTCACACTTAGTGGGCATTCTTCCCATAATCACGTTTAGCGTTAGTGGGGTGATTTTTAGATGTGGTCCCTTGTAGTTGACCTGTTTGAGTAACCCTTGTAGGATGAAGTGTCAGTGTTCGCATTACTAACTGTGTAAGATTTCTGTAAAGTTTTATTATTTCTTTCTGAAGTGGGCGTAAGTCTGCTGCTAGTAATTTGTCAATCTCTCTATGTGTGTGTAAGCAGCTAGAACCGCCCAAGTCACTCCTTCTCTGCTGAGTGGACCGAGTCTCACTTTATCTGGGGTACGAGGGAGGGCGCCTTTAAACCAGTTTATATGCTCCTAGTACATTAACCCCTTCGCTGCTAGGCCTTTTCCCCTCCTGTGCTAAGCCTTTTTTGGGCTATTTGAGGTAGTGCGCGCTTAGGCCCCTGTAACTTTTTGACCACATTAGGTATCCACGCCAAATTTGCGTCCTTTTCTTCCAACATCTTGGGGATTCTAAAGGTACCCAGGGTTTGTGGATTCTCCTAGAGGGTTCCCAGAAATTAGTCAAAATACAGCAATTTTTTTTTTTTTTGTGAAAAATGTGAAAAACGGGCTGCAAATGAAAGCTTCTGGGTTTTTCTCTGCAAATGGTATCAAAAAAGGGTTTGTGGGGCTGAAATCACAATTTCTCCAGCTTTTAGGGAATGACAGAATTTTGTTAGAAAACCAACATTTTTTACACAGTTTTGGCATTTTTCTGGGACATACCCTATTTTTGCTATTTTTTGTGCTTTCAACCTCCTTCCAGTTAACGGTAGAAATGGGTACAAAAACAATAATGGATCCTAGAAAGCTATACATTTTTGAAAAGTAGACAAAATTCTGAATTCAGCAAGGGGTCATTTGTGTAGATCCATCAAGGTTTCTTTATAGAAATTTACAGGCAAATATAGGAAAAATTAAAAATTTGTTGAAAAAAGCAGCCTTTTGAGTCAACGTTTTTACCTGTAACTTCTTCGAATTATGACATCTCTTTGAAAGCAATGTACCGTTACATCCGGTAGACCTTCCTGGTTGTGGGGACATATAGGACTTGTAGGTTCACCAAGAGCCCAACGAACCCAGAGTAGAAAAATGAGCAGCATTTTGTAATGTTTTTTTTTTTTGGTCCGGGTATATAGCAATTATTGTGGGAAAATGTATACATGGAAAAATCGGTATGAAAGTCACCTATGTATTTCTGAAATGGGAACAAATTACAGAGTTCAGAAACAGTGCATATTTGCACATTTTCGAAATTGGGAATACTCATATTTGCATGACAATTATTGGTCATTTTTCAAAATGACTTTTTTTTTACACAATGTCTTTCATTTGGAAGGGAGAAATGCATCAAAAATCAATAGGTAATAACAGTTGCTTTACAAATTTGAACTACCCTAAGTCTCCCGATAAAAATGGTACCTCACTTGTGTGGGTAGGCATAGTGCCCACGACAGGAAGTGGCTCAAAACCTAAGGTGAACACACCACATTTTCACACTGAAAATTTACACTTTTTTTGCAAAGAGTCTAGCTGTAGTTTTTGAACCCTAGCCCTGCCGGCACCTAGGGAAACCTAGCAAACCTATACATTTTTGAAAACTAGACACCCAGGGGAATCCAGGATGGGGTGACTTGACTGCCTCCCACCATGGTCTGTTACCCAGAATCCCTTGCAAACGTAAAAAATTGACAAAAAAAACACATTTTCCCCACATTTCTGTGATGGAAAGTTCTGGAATCTGCGTGGATCCACAAATTTCCACCCACCCCGCGTTCCCCAAAGTCCTACGAGAAAAATGGTACCTCACTTGTGCGGGTCGGCCTAGTGCCTGCGACAGGAAACGGCGCAAAACGCAACGTGGTTTTGCAGTGAAAAATGACCCTTTTTTGGCAAAGTGACTAGCTGTAGATTTTGAACACTAGCCCTGCAAGCACCTAGGGAAAACTAGCAAACCTATACATTTTTGAAAACTAGACACCCAGGGGAATCCAGGATGGGGTGACTTGACTGCCTCCCACCATGGTCTGTTACCCAGAATCCCTTTCAAACATAACAAATTGACAAAAAAAACACATTTTCCCCACATTTCTGTGATGGAAAGTTCTGGAATCTGCGCGGATCCACAAATTTCCACCCACCCCGCGTTCCCCAAAGTCCTACGAGAAAAATGGTACCTCACTTGTGCGGGTCGGCATAGTGCCCGCGACAGGAAACGGTGCAAAACGCAACGTGGTTTTGCAGTGCAAAATGACCCTTTTTTTGGCAAAGTGACTAGCTGTAGATTTTGAACCCTAGCCCTGCTGGCACCTAGGGAAACCTAGCAAACCTATACATTTTTGAAAACTAGACACCCAGGGAAATCCAGGATGGGGTGGCTTGACTGCCTCCCACCATGGTCTGTTACCCAGAATCCCTTGCAAACGTAAAAAATTGACAAAAAAAACACATTTTCCCCACATTTCTGTGATGGAAAGTTCTGGAATCTGCGTGGATCCACAAATTTCCACCCACCCCGCGTTCCCCAAAGTCCTACAAGAAAAATGGTACCTCACTTGTGCGGTTCGGCCTAGTGCCCGCGACAGGAAACGGCGCAAAACGCAACGTGGTTTTGCAGTGAAAAATGACCCTTTTTTTGGCAAAGTGACTAGCTGTAGATTTTGAACCCTAGCCCTGCAAGCACCTAGGGAAAACTAGGAAACCTATACATTTTTGAAAACTAGACACCCAGGGGAATCCAGGATGGGGTGACTTGACTGCCTCCCACCATGGTCTGTTACCCAGAATCCCTTGCAAACGTAAAAAATTGATAAAAAAAACACATTTTCCCCACATTTCTGTGATGGAAAGTTCTGGAATCTGCGTGGATCCACAAATTTCCACCCACCCCGCGTTCCCCAAAGTCCTATGAGAAAAATGGTACCTCACTTGTGCGGGTCGGCATAGTGCCCGCGACAGGAAATGGTGCAAAACGCAACGTGGTTTTGCAGTGCAAAATGACCCTTTTTTTGGCAAAGTGACTAGCTGTAGATTTTGAACCCTAGCCCTGCCGGCACCTAGGGAAACCTAGCAAACCTATACATTTTTGAAAACTAGACACCCAGGGGAATCCAGGATGGGGTGGCTTGACTGCCTCCCACCATGGTCTGTTACCCAGAATCCCTTGCAAACGTAAAAAATTGACAAAAAAAACACATTTTCCCCACATTTCTGTGATGGAAAGTTCTGGAATCTGCGTGGATCCACAAATTTCCACCCACCCCGCGTTCCCCAAAGTCCTACGAGAAAAATGGTACCTCACTTGTGCGGGTCGGCCTAGTGCCCGCGACAGGAAACGGCGCAAAACGCAACGTGGTTTTGCAGTGAAAAATGACCCTTTTTTTGGCAAAGTGACTAGCTGTAGATTTTGAACCCTAGCCCTGCAAGCACCTAGGGAAAACTAGCAAACCTATACATTTTTGAAAACTAGACACCCAGGGGAATCCAGGATGGGGTGACTTGACTGCCTCCCACCATGGTCTGTTACCCAGAATCCCTTGCAAACGTAAAAAATTGACAAAAAAAACACATTTTCCCCACATTTCTGTGATGGAAAGTTCTGGAATCTGCGTGGATCCACAAATTTCCACCCACCCCGCGTTCCCCAAAGTCCTACGAGAAAAATGGTACCTCACTTGTGCGGGTCGGCATAGTGCCCGCGACAGGAAACGGTGCAAAACGCAACGTGGTTTTGCAGTGCAAAATGACCCTTTTTTTGGCAAAGTGACTAGCTGTAGATTTTGAACCCTAGCTCTGCCGGCACCTAGGGAAACCTAGCAAACCTATACATTTTTGAAAACTAGACACCCAGGGGAATCCAGGATGGGGTGGCTTGACTGCCTCCCACCATGGTCTGTTACCCAGAATCCCTTGCAAACGTAAAAAATTGACAAAAAAAACACATTTTCCCCACATTTCTGTGATGGAAAGTTCTGGAATCTGCGTGGATCCACAAATTTCCACCCACCCCGCGTTCCCCAAAGTCCTACGAGAAAAATGGTACCTCACTTATGCGGGTCGGCCTAGTGCCCGCGACAGTAAACGGCGCAAAACGCAACGTGGTTTTGCAGTGAAAAATGACCCTTTTTTTGGCAAAGTGACTAGCTGTAGATTTTGTACCCTAGCCCTGCCGGCACCTAGGGAAACCTAGCAAACCTATACATTTTTGAAAACTAGACACCCAGGGGAATCCAGGATGGGGTGACTTGACTGCCTCCCACCATGGTCTGTTACCCAGAATCCCTTGCAAACGTAAAAAATTGACAAAAAAAACACATTTTCCCCACATTTCTGTGATGGAAAGTTCTGGAATCTGCGTGGATCCACAAATTTCCACCCACCCCGCGTTCCCCAAAGTCCTACGAGAAAAATGGTACCTCACTTGTGCGGGTCGGCCTAGTGCCCGCGACAGGAAACGGCGCAAAACGCAACGTGGTTTTGCAGTGAAAAATGACCCTTTTTTTGGCAAAGTGACTAGCTGTAGATTTTGTACCCTAGCCCTGCCGGCACCTAGGGAAACCTAGCAAACCTATACATTTTTGAAAACTAGACACCCAGGGGAATCCAGGATGGGGTGACTTGACTGCCTCCCACCATGGTCTGTTACCCAGAATCCCTTGCAAACGTAAAACATTGACAAAAAAAACACATTTTCCCCACATTTCTGTGATGGAAAGTTCTGGAATCTGCGTGGATCCACAAATTTCCACCCACCCCGCGTTCCCCAAAGTCCTACGAGAAAAATGGTACCTCACTTGTGCGGGTCGGCCTAGTGCCCGCGACAGGAAACGGCGCAAAACGCAACGTGGTTTTGCAGTGAAAAATGACCTTTTTTTGGCAAAGTGACTAGCTGTAGATTTTGTACCCTAGCCCTGCCGGCACCTAGGGAAACCTAGCAAACCTATACATTTTTGAAAACTAGACACCCAGGGGAATCCAGGATGGGGTGACTTGACTGCCTCCCACCATGGTCTGTTACCCAGAATCCCTTGCAAACGTAAAAAATTGACAAAAAAAACACATTTTCCCCACATTTCTGTGATGGAAAGTTCTGGAATCTGCGTGGATCCACAAATTTCCACCCACCCCGCGTTCCCCAAAGTCCTACGAGAAAAATGGTACCTCACTTGTGCGGGTCGGCCTAGTGCTCGCGACAGGAAACGGCGCAAAACGCAACGTGGTTTTGCAGTGAAAATTGACCCTTTTTTTGGCAAAGTGACTAGCTGTAGATTTTGTACCCTAGCCCTGCAGGCACCTAGGGAAACCTAGCAAACCTATACATTTTTCAAAACTAGACGCCCAGGGGAATCCAGGATGGGGTGGCTTGACTGCCTCCCACCATGGTCTGTTACCCAGAATCCCTTGCAAACGTAAAAATATTGACTAAAAAAACACATTTTCCCCACATTTCTGTGATGGAAAGTTCTGGAATCTGCGTGGATCCACAAATTTCCACCCACCCCGCGTTCCCCAAAGTCCTACGAGAAAAATGGTACCTCACTTGTGCGGGTTGGCCTAGTGCCCGCGACAGGAAACGGCGCAAAACGCAACGTGGTTTTGCAGTGAAAAATGACCCTTTTTTTGGCAAAGTGACTAGCTGTAGATTTTGTACCCTAGCCCTGCCGGCACCTAGGGAAACCTAGCAAACCCACGCATTTCTGAAAACTAGACACCCGGCGGCTTCCAGGGAGGTATGGCTTGCGTGGATCCCCCAACGTTTCCTTACCCAGAATCCCCTGCAAACCTCAATGTTTGCTCAAAAAATCACTTGTTTCACATATTCTGGGGTGGGAAAGTAGTGGCATCACCGGGCTCACACAAATTTACCACCACCCAGCGTTCCCCCAGGTCTCCCGGTAAAAATGGTGCCTCACTTGTGTGGGAGGCCCAAGTACCCGTGGCAGGCAAGGGCCCCAAACGTAGTGAGGCGACATCAAAATGGCCTTTCGCCAAACCACCTGGTTTTGCAAGGGGGGTCACTTTGGTTTTTGGCCCGGTGCGCGGCGGCCATCTAGGGAAACCTACCAAACCCAGGCATTTTTGAAAACTAGACACCCGGCGGCTTCCAGGGAGGTATGGCTTGCGTGGATCCCCCAACGTTTCCTTACCCAGAATCCCCTGCAAACCTCATTTCTTGCTCAAAAAATCACTTTTTTCACACATTTTGGGGTGGGAAAGTAGTGGCATCACCGGGCTCACACAAATTTACCACCACCCAGCGTTCCCCCAGGTCTCCCGGTAAAAATGGTGCCTCACTTGTGTGGGAGGCCCAAGTACCCGCGGCAGGCAAGGGCCCCAAACGTATGAGGCGACATCAAAATGGCCTATCGCCAAACCACCTGGTTTTGCAAGGGGGGTCACTTTGGTTTTTGGCCCGGTGCGCGGCGGCCATCTAGGGAAACCTACCAAACCCAGGCATTTCTGAAAACTAGACACCCGGCGGCTTCCAGGGAGGTATGGCTTGCGTGGATCCCCCAACGTTTCCTTACCCAGAATCCCCTGCAAACCTCATTTTTTGCTCAAAAAATCACTTTTTTCACACATTTTGGGGTGGGAAAGTAGTGGCATCACTGGGCTCACACAAATTTACCACCACCCAGCGTTCCCCCAGGTCTCCCGGTAAAAATGGTGCCTCACTTGTGTGGGAGGCCCAAGTACCCGCGGCAGGCAAGGGCCCCAAACGTGGGGGATTCTGGGTAAGGAAACGTTGGGGGATCCACGCAAGCCATACCTCCCTGGAAGCCGCCGGGTGTCTAGTTTTCAAAAATGCGTGGGTTTGAAAGGTTTCCCTAGATGGCCGCCGAGCCCTGGGCAAAAAACCAAAGTAACCCCCCTTGCAAAACCAGATTAACTATTGTTACTACAGCGTGAGAATTTAGGAATAATACTGCAAAGAAAATGTGGCAGACAGTTTGAGGTTTACAGGACAATGGGGATAAAAAATATTTTTCAAATCACTAGAGAGACATCACCATGAACTCCCAAGGGTTTTTGACAATATCTACAGTTGGTGGGTTATTCTTACATGGAAAGTGTACCTTGGCAGAGAAACTAAAGACAAAGATTCCTGCACAACCATCTATTCCTCAAACACACACACATACTGGTTGGATTTGGCACGAGGGCGAGTCATGGTTCAGTGTATTAAATTTTATTAACAAGAGATTTCACAAAAATGAAATGCACTGTCAATAATTAAATTCACAAAAAACCAAACCAATGACTTGCAGCTCGTGAGCTGTAAAGCCACGTCAAGGCACCAACCACTTTACAGGCCATTCACACACCTTTCATACGTGATACAAACAAGACCATTCGCACCACCAGGTACAAAAGCAACACAGTACAAAAATCACCAAAAAGGGACAAGGTACACCCTTCTTCAGAAAGACAAATATTACTACACAGCCATCTAACCCGCAAGCACACACACATACTGGTTGGATTTGGCACGAGGGTGAGTGATGGTTCAGTAGATAAAATTGTATTACCAAGTGATTTCACAAAACATGAAATGCACTGGTAATAATTGAAAGGGCAAGAAACTGAACCATTGACTCACAGCTCGTGAGCTGTAAAGCCACGACAAGGCACCAACCTCTTTACAGGCCATTCATACACCTTTCATACGTGTGAGACATACAAAACCATTCACACCGCCAGCCGCGGGCCCATCACATAACAAAACTCACACCAGCACACAGCGCCATTCAAGGGCCCATCACTTTCACACGCCCACAATCCAGACACAGCAACTACACAGGCTGAAGGATTGCGTGGAGTGGCACTCAGCTAGCAGTGTGTGTAGTGACCAGCAGAAAGTCACTACTCACACACAGCCAGCCAAGCACCAGTCGACACACACCGCTAGCCAAACGCCAGTCCACGCACACCGCTAGCCAAGCGCCAGTCCAGGCACACCGCCATCCAATCGCCAGTCCAGGCACACCGCCAGCCAAGCTCCAGTCCACACACACCACCAGACAAGCTCCAGTCCACGGACACCACCAGCCAAGCTCCAGTCGACGGACACCACCAGCCAAACACCAGTCCGCACACACCACCAGTCCACACACACCGCCAGCCAAGTACCAGTCCACGCACACCGCCAGCCAAGCACCATTCCACGCACACCGCCAGCCAAGCACCATTCCACGCACACCGCCAGCCAAGCACCATTCCACGCACACCACCAGCCACGCACCAGTCCACGCACACCGCCAGTCCATGCACACCGCCAGTCCACGCACACCGTCAGCCAAGCACCATTCCACGCACACCACCAACCAAGTGCCAGTCCACACACACCAACAGCCAAGCGCAAGCCTACACACACCGCCATCACATTTTGGATTTTTTTAGAAAAAAATAAAAACACAAACAAATTGCAAATAGATACAAATCTTCTAACAGAAAATCAGCAACTAAATACATTGCACTAACACCAACCTTGAAACAGAATCATATTTTCCAAAGAATACAGACCAGCCAGTTCACTTTACCACTCATGAATGTTCCCAAAAGTTTTTTCGCGTGTGGTACGCTCTGAAACAAGCAGGGAGACACAGTGCAGGATGAGAGGGACAATCGGGGCAGTACATACGACTCTCCTTCCGCAAACCTCTTCGCCAACAGACTCTACATCTCCTACTGGGAAAATCTTTTGCGGGTGTGGGAGGAATGTGATCTGGAAAGTGGCGTTCTTTCAATCTAGCAACATCCTCCACCAGTCCAACTCTAGGAACACTTGCCTGTTCCACTACAACAAGGCTGCCTATTACAGACTCCTGAAACTTAGCAAAAGTCATCTTTGACTCAGGGCAAGAATCCTGGAACACAACAAAAGCATTAAACATTGCCAAGTGGAAAAGATGGATAGCCAACTTCTTGTACCAAATGTAAGCCTTACGAAGAGCAGCGTAAGGTTCCAACCTCTGATCTACTCTGTCAACACCACCCATGTGCCTATTATAGTCTAAAACGCACACAGGTTTGCGCACTTCAGCGACCTGACCCCAAACAGTCACAGGTGCAGTGCTTTCATCATGGATGGAAGTCAGCATGTAGACATCTCTCCTGTCTGTAAACTTCACAGCAAGAAGCTCCTGGCAACGCAACGCACTGCACTGTCCCCGCACAAGCTTTTGACAAACAAGTTCTTTTGGAAAACCTTTACGGTTACAGCGGATTGTGCCACAAGCAAAAGTGTCCACTTTGGCCAATTCCCTGAACAACCGCACACCAGTGTAGAAGTTATCTACACATAAATGGTGGCCTTGGTAAAAAATCCTCTACCAAGTTCCCAAACAATTTTCTCAGTCACTCCAAAAGTGGACGGACAACCAGGGAGGTTAAACCTAGATTCCTTACCGGTGTACACCCTGAAATTAGAGACATATCCAGTCCTACTGTCACACAGCATATACAGCTTTATTCCATAGCGTGCCCTCTTACTAGGAATGTATTGCCTAAAAACCAAGCGGCCCTTGAACAACAACAAAGACTCATCCACTGCAATTTCTCTACCAGGGGCATAAATCTCAGAAAATCTATCAACAAAGTGATCAAGGACAGGCCTAATCTTAAAAAGACGGTCACAATCAGGGTGATCTCGTGGCAACGCTAAACCATTATCAACAAAGTGCATCATCCGAAGCAGAAGCAAATACCTGTCACGAGTCATGACTGCCAGAAAAATAGACGTTGCCATCAAGGGACTGCTAGACCAATATGAAGCCAATGATGGCTTCCTTAGCAAGCCCATCAAAAAAGTTAAACCCAAGAACTTCTTCATCTCTTCAACATTTGTGGGAGTCCACCGGGTAGCTCTAGAGTGTGGCTTAGGATTGGCACTGTTGTCCCTCAAAAACTGTTCGGCATACAAATTAGTCTGCTCAACAATCTCTGCCAAAAACACATCGTCCATAAACAATTGAAAAAAATTTACAGGCAAAAAGTTCTCAGTATTCACTCTAGACCCTGGAACACCAGTAAACTCTGGAAATTCCGGCTGCACCATGCCAGGGGCAACCCAGAGGTCATCACTTTCAACGGGAAGACTTGCAGCCCCAGCCTGCAGCCCAGATGTCTCTTGCCGCACTACACCAACGGAAAGGCTTGCAGCCCCAGCCTGCAGCCCAGATGCCTCTTGCCGCACTACACCAACGGGAAGCCTTGCAGCCCCAGCCTGCAGCCCAGATGTCTCTTGCCGCACTACACCAACGGAAAGGCTTGCAGCCCCAGCCTGCAGCCCAGATGCCTCTTGCCGCACTACACCAACGGGAAGCCTTGCAGTCCCAGCCTGCAGCCCAGATGTCTCTTGCCGCACTACACCAACGGGAAGCCTTGCAGCCGCAGGCTGCAGCCCAGATGCCTCTTGCCGCACTATCGGCACATCAGTCTCCTCCTCTAACACAGGCACTTCATCCGCACTAAGAGTATCTTCATCATCCGATGACCCCATACGGAGAGAAAACTCACTGCCAGAATCGTCCCCTGCCTCCTCTCCCTCAGAAGCAAAGTCAGTCTCTGACCCAATATCAGAGGAAGACTCAAACAGCAAACCAACAACCTGCTGAGCAGTCATCCTGCGGCTAGCCATTATACTTACTAAGATAGAAGACTGCACAAACAAGTCAACAACAACCAACAATGTGCAAACCAAGTAAGTAAAGAAATGTGTACCTTTTATCACAAAGATCAATGTACTCAAAAACTATACAATCCAATTACAAGAGACAGCTGCACTCACCAGAAACAAACTCTGCAGTGACACAGCAAAGACCAACGATATCAAACTAGAAAGAAGAAAAAAAAACAAATTACTCACAAGACAACAAAATACACATCGAGCACCAATGCAAAAAGTTTTTGACACTCAAAAACCAAACATACTGCTATTATTACACCATTTGCAAAAAAAACAGGCAGAGAAATTAAACACATTTGCATTGTACAAAAAAACGGTCTCTTACCAAACTACACAAACAGCAGAAACACCAGTACCAAAACGTCAAAGTGAACAGAAGAAAAGCCTTCACCTAGAACAAAAAAGTAAACAAAAAAAACATTACAATTGGAAATCACAAAAAATATAACAATAAACATTATAACATGCCATGTCACTACCCAAATGGTCAATCGGTTTGTGTGCCAGGTGGGGCAGAAAACAGCAGGAAAAAAAAGGCTACTCAGTCCCGGGGTGGGTGAGCCAAATACATATAACAAATTGCACCCTGGAAGCGAGGGGTCACTTCTATTTCTAATTGAACTAATTCCCTGGTGTCTAGTGGGCTTTTCTGCCCCCAATGGGAGCAGAAACGGCAAAAAAATAAAACCGATCTGCCCCCAGAGGGGGCAGAAAAGTCTTCAAAAAATTTAGGGGCCCAAGGAAGCGACCCTTGCCCAAGGGGTCGCTTCCTACAATAATTTTTATATCCCTGGTGTCTAGTGGGCTTTTCTGCCCCCCCCCCTAGGAGCAGAAACGGACAGAAAGACGACCAATCTGCCCCCAGGGGGGGCAGAAAAGTATTCTAAATAATTAGGCCGCAAAGGAAGCGACCCTTGCCCAAGGGGTCGCTTCCTACATAAAGAAAAAGACATCCCTGGTGTCTAGTGGGCTTTTCTGCCCCCCCCTGGGGGCAGAAACGGGCAGAAAGACGACCGATCTGCCCCCAGGGGGGGCAGAAAAGTCTTCTAATTATTTTACCACCCTAGGAAGTGACCCTTGCCCAAGGGGTCACTTCCTACATAACATAAAAGACATCCCTGGTGTCTAGTGGGCTTTTCTGCCCCCCCTGGGGGCAGAAACGGGCAGAAAGAAGACCGATCTGCCCCCAGGGGGGGCAGAAAAGTCTTCAAATTATTGGGCCCCCCAAGGAAGCGACCCTTGCCTAAGGGGTCGCTTCCTACATAGCATAAACGACATCCCTGGTGTCTAGTGCTTTTCTGCCCCCCCTGGGGGCAGAAACGCGCAGAAAGCGGACCGATCTGCCCCCAGGGGGGGCAGAAAAGACTTCGACAAATTTTTCCCCCAAGGAAGCGACCCTTGCCTAAGGGGTCGCTTCCCAAATTCGAAAAAACAAATCCCTGGTGTCTAGTGGGGCATCCCTACTCCACGATCGCGACGCTGTGCGCGATCGTGGAGCAGGAATGCCCTGTATTGAGACATCGGGGGAGAGGAAATACTCTTTCCTCTCCCCCGATGCCTCAATACTACAAATTTCACCGCCGCGGCCCCCACCGGACAAGAAAACCTACCTCTACCCCCTTGGACGCGCTGGAAGAAATGGATTCCAGCGCGTCCAACGCTTCCTGATGACGCCGGCGCGCGCTGTGCGCGCTGATGCCATCAGAAAGCGTGGGGGGGCTCGGGGGGGCTCGGGGGTGGCAGCGGAAGCTCTTCCGCTGCCACCCCCGTAAAGGGGGGCAAGATCGCTGCACAAGGGGGGGAGCGCCAGCGCTTCCCCCGGGGGCTGTCCTCATGACGGAACGGTTCCGTCATGAGCACAGCCCAACCGATGCTCATGACGGAACCGTTCCGTCATGAGCATCGAAGGGGTTAAAGGGACTTCTATGTCCTCGTATGGGGAGTATTCATCTGGTATTTCATCCGGAGTCTAAGAAGGAAATGTATGTGTGCTTGCATCTGCAGGTGGGAATTTGACCCAAGAACAGAACACCTCTGTTCTGTATGCCACATGTGCATCAATCACGAAGGAAAGAGTCCCACATAATGCTGGGACTCCAAAATCTGCTAATTTTAAAGTAAGTGCATTTCTGGAATTTTCTGAAATGTTTATAGCAACTTACTGCTCTCCTTCCTCTGCTGCATTTGCATTCACTGCATCATCGTGGACAGAAATTTTTCATGGGAGTTTTTAGTTCTGGAAAGAGATAAGGTTTGCACAATGTGGAACTATAATCCTTCAATCTTGAATAAACCTACAATCAATACATAGGATAGGCCTACTTAGCTATGGCAGATTTTGCCCATCCCCACTCCAGACGTCTCTCGGTAAATGGGATTAGGGGTCTCTGAGAAAGCATGACTGAACTACTTAGATTTGACTGTTAAATAAGAACCAAACCAACTTTGGGGTCGCCATGTGTAGTTACTACAAATCTATATAGGATCTGCACGTTTAGACAACATAAACTAAGGGATTGGTATCCAGACTGATTTCCAGACACCCCCAAAGGATATGTTAGTCTGTAGACCAGATAGCTCACAGTGCCACTATAAGCTCCTCAACCTTACCAAGGAGTGATAGTTTCTGGCAACTATCGAACATGACAACCTTGACCCCTCAGGGATCCTGGAAACAGTGCACTACTTTTAGCTCAGTCACTCATGCTCACTTTGTCTCAGAGAGATACACAGAAAAAAGGATGGGGAGGTTTTCAATAAGAATTTATTGAACCAGCCTCATTCTAGTATAAAACACAGGTGCTGCATCAACCATGAGACAGAAACAGATATGTACGATTACAAGCACCAACAGAGTAAATAAAAAGTAGAATTCTACCATGGTGCTAAAACAGTTAATATATGCAAGCATATTGATACATGGCAGTAATCAAGCGTACTCCTAAGATGCTAACCCTAGCTACATGTACCTACGTGTACCTAGCATGTATGTAGGTGTAGAACCAAGAATCCCCCTAGGATAGAGCCAACACCATTACCTGATATGAGAGAACGAAGGACCCCTTCTTGGTCTCAAGTTGGACAACCCGCGAGGGATGTCAGACCACTGCTTGCTAGAGTGCCTGCATGTAGGGACTTCAGCGCCTTGTGTCAGCATGGAAGCTTCTACTCTGGTTTGTCAAGCAAAGATGTGGTACTTATAGACCCAAAAGTTACCCTCAGGGGTTCTACATAGATGTGTCATGGTACTGTGGGCCTGTCAGCCAAGGATGATGATAACAGTGACTTTTGTACAAAGTTTTTATGCAGAAGATGGTAATACTGCTGTGATACTAAGAATCCTCATGCACTATAAATAAGGCTAGTTTTCTAAGAAAACCACACAACATTTATTCGCCACCTAACTAGGTAAAATGTCAGGACCAGAGCTGTTATGTGGAGAAGGTAGGACAAATGAAGGTAAAAGGTCATGCAACTACCTAGGCCTATATTGGGGGTACATTGGGGCTCATAACAGCAGGTGAATCATCTTTGCTTGAAACTAAAAGGGTAATAGCAGGTGAATCAGTGCTGACTGAAAATGAAGCGGTAATAGCAGGTGAATTATTGCTGCTTGAAAATGTAGCGGTAATAGCTGGTGAATCATCGCTGCTTGGAAATGAAGCAGTAATAGCAGGTGAATCTGTGTTGCCTTGACCTCATACCATACACAGGAGGTACAAACAGCAGAGGATAACGTTTTCTTACAAACCAGGAGGCACTGGGTGGATTTTATTACCTAACGGAGATCGTTATCCCACTGCTTGTGACCCATTAATACTACTGTCCCAGAAAGTATCATCTGGTTGGTGACTCTCTACTGGATCTACCTGACCATGCCCACTACCTCAAGGCAAGATCCCACACTTTTGAAAAATAGAAAAACCATGGCACTGGTAAAAGAGACGAGTACTTTTTATCGCTTGATATCTAACTTACTCTTCCTGGCAAAAGTGTTAGAAAGATGTACAGTAAAATACCTCAAGCTATTCATTTTTTGACAAAGCCCTTCATGACAATTATCAATCAAGTACAAGAAGGTGAAGATACCCTTTGCATCATAAATGAAGCTGACTCCTGCCTTCTTACGAGCCTTGACTTACCAACTTCCTTTGACCTGTTGAGCCACTTCAAACTACTGAAAATCCTCAAGGAAAGGATAGGTATTAGGACTGTCTCAACTCTTACAGCACAGGGTGAAGTTCTCTAGTTATAGAATATGCCAAAATGCTGGACATGGCACTAAACAGGAATTTAAATCTCAAATTATTATTAAAGGGATTTAGCAGAAGTTGAGACTTCTGTGAGGCATAAACCACTCATTCCATTTATAAACATCAAATTAGCCATTCAGTATCTAGTGTTATGGAGTTCATTTCATGGAACTCTCTCCCCAAAGGCTCTTCTAAGCTCCACTTACCCCGGCTCAAGTGGCCAAGAACAAGAAGAGATGTGATCATAATACACCTCTTTTGCTCACACTTTAACTGCTTCAAATAGAAGCTAAAGGCTGTTTCAATCTAATGTGCAAAGTTCATAAAACTCTCAACGCTAGGATTCTGAGTTATGCACCTAATGCATGAAATCTAAAAACGACTCACAATTTGCAACAAATAATGATTTGCAAAATACAATTTGTTATTATTTATGTGCAAAGACCTAATTGACTGCGAAAATGAACAATCATGATTCACATTCATTAATTACCAAAATACAATTTCCTGTTCAATAATAGCAGCAATTTGTGAGCATTGCGCTGGCCAGACGCTGATGACATAAGTGAACCAGGAAGCGAGCCAGGTGTGGTGTAAGAAAAGTGAGGAGAGAAGCAGAGGCCATAGGTCATCTGCATCCACTTTGAAATTTGCAAGCCAGGGGTCACATGAAGGTGATTAAAGAAAGAGGAAAGGAACATTCAGTGATACTGAATTAGAATTATTGGTGGAGGAATGGGTGGCTAAGAAGGAGAAACCTTTTGGTCATTTCCTCTTTCAGTATGCCTGAAGCCACGAAAATAATGATCTGAGCCAGAACACATGCCGTCACTAGTGCAGTGAGTGTCCCCAAAAGGACCAACAAAGAGGTACGAAAAAGGCGGTATGACCTGTGTTCAACGACAAAGGAAAGATGATCTGCCACAAACATACACGCAGTGGTCCCAGGCTCAACCCCACTCAACACCTGCGGAGGAAATATTGGTGCTACATTTCAAATGGAGGCGATCAGTGGTTCGAGGGCCATCAACATTTCAGTCTGAGTGGCCATCACTACAGCTAAAGCAGTGATTATTTGTAATCGGTGTTTGGCATTTAGAAGCATATATAGTAAAGCATGCATTAAAATGGACACACTTGTGCATACGCACATTACAAAAATGAATTCATAATTTATATTTCTAGCCCAATTTCATTTTTTTCATCACTAAACACAAAATAATGCATCATGAGACTTGCAGTTCTGTTATTGCTACAAATCTATTTAATAAAAAGGAACATAATATGTGAGGTTTCTTAATCATTACTTATACATCTAGGACCTCTTAAACGTTCTCATCAATCCCTCACCTTTCATGAATGCTAACATGTTTCGCATTTGCCTTATGAGTACTATTACTTATAATAGTGCGATAGGCCCTTGCAGTGGATAAAATCACATTTCATAATTCATCTTTGTCCACACAGAACCACCTATGCAACGTGTGACTGTGTGACTGATGACACACCTCAGGAGAGGCCAAGTTCAAGTCTTTAGCCTCACACAGGTGGAGATACAAGGGCACAGTCTGAAAACCATACCAAGATGGCTGCGGCGGTAGAGGAAGCTGACCAAAAGGCATAGCTAACGCCTGCTGCGGCATCTTCATCAGTGTCCCCAGCCCCAGCTGCCAGAGTGACTCTGATTAGGCCACGCTTGGCCCTTCTCCAAGCAGGACGCCCTGCACGGCTAAGTGCTCGGGAAGCAAGTGGCTTCTCAAGAGAAAGGACAGGCCCTGCAGCATTGACAGCATTTCAGGCAGCTGGAGAATGCAGCGCTTAGAGGGCTGAAAAATCAGCATACAGCTCTTGCTGAATCAACCCACTGGACGCGTGACTTACAAACAACTGTACATAACAGATTTGGACCCGTGTCCCGCAGAATCAATAGCATTCCTGATGCTGTTGAATCTCCATGCAGAGGAAGAGCAGACGAATGGGGAACGCAGAGGACAGCACAAAGCCGCACAGACACTCGTCTTCGGGCTTTGAGGCGCTCTGTAGCTGCAAAAACATCGATCATGTGTGGACGCTCCATCAATACACAGACTGTGTTGACGTCAAAGTGTGGACATAACACGACTACTGGTCAGGTTACCATTCTCTTGGAACAGCTGAAAAGCACTAATGCTGCACCCAGGGCTGCCCTATCACCGCCTCATAGCGCTGCCTGGCACTGTGGAGGCTTCAGTGTGCTGGTGTCGCACAAGAAGGTAGTACTGGTGCACGCAGCAGGAGCAGGGAAGGTCGTGTAAGGAAGGCGCCCGTGGTCAGGTCTACCCGTGTTAGATGATGTAGTACAACATTTATGTGTAGTACTTATAAGTTTTAAAAAAATGAAAAAAACGTTGGATTTTTTTACCTTAATTTAAATTCAGTACTTTTAGTTAGTAAATAATTGGAAAGGTACCTGTGAGTAAACAGGAACAGTTCTTGTGAATCACAAAAAAGATATTTATTTGTTATTCTTTATCCTAATGTTGAGAACTCAAAACTCATTGGGGCAGATTTATGATAACTGGCGCATCCCTGCATATCAGCAGGGATCCGCCAGTTATTATGCGCCACAGCTGCGCCACCATGGATGCGCCGCATTTATAATGCGGCTCACCATGGAGCAAAAACGGCACAGATGCGTGACGCATCTGTGCCGTAAAAGTGGCGCATTGCTGGAGTTGCGTCGCAAGCGCGACGCAGCTCCAGCAAGGCTCGGGGGTGCCCTATCTGTACAATGCTGCGTCAATCCTTACGCCTGCTTCAAGCAGGTGCAGGGTTTTGACGCAGCATGGGCCTAAAAGTGACTGAGTGAAATCTTGTAGATTTCACTCAGCCACTTTTAGGAGGCGTTCCTGCGCCGGAACGCCCCCCCCTGCACAGGAACGCCTACATGTGTCGCAGGGCTTTACAACGTGACGCATCTCCCAGATGCGTCACGTTGTAAATACCCCGCACCATGGCGCAAGATTTGCGCCGCTGCTGGCGTCACAAAAGTGACGCAACGGCGGCGCAAAAGTGGCGCAAGTGCAACATAAATCTGCCCCATTGTTTGTGGTTTGAGCCCTGCCCCCTCACTGTCCCTTGTTTCCGGATGCAATCCCCTGAGCATAGCAATGTCAGGGAATATCGCCAAATGTCAAAGATTCCTTCAAGTACAACTCTTGTCTCTTTCAGTGCTTGTTTGCTGCGATGTTCCCCCTAAGTCTGTGGATTAAGGTGTGGGGTGAGAAAGAATCCCTCGGCCAATCGCATGCTCACAGTCACGCGTAACATGCAAACATAGGACTGAAAGTACTGAATAGTTGAATGAATGATATAGCGCCTTGCATTGTGACACTCACCAAGCACTCCATCTCCTGTGTCTTCCCTTGACAGACGATTGTTAAGTTCCCAGTGGCAGACATGAAGAGTCACATGTCCTGCCTGGACCAGGCCTCTATGTCTGTAATAATGCGCTCAACATTGCACCCCACATCGCTGTTGGGGGAAGGCCGCCTTTCTTCATTCCTGTAATCACACTCCGTAGCCGAGGGGAGCCAGATATACCTATATGTGTCCTTCTACACAGCCTATGGCATTACGGAAAATGTGCAATTTGATAAAAGTTCAGTTTTGTAATTCTCCTGGGATATGTGGAAAACGAATATGTACATTAACCCAGTCACCATTGCAATAAGGCAATGTCTAAACCCCCTTGAAAGAGCTATTTTGTGATGTCCATTCGGCCACAGCTATAGTGCCTCGAAAGCTCCCTGATGCAACAAGATGTAGGAGCACAATTCTTGAGCAGGTTCAGGGATGGTTTCGTTGTGTTTAGTCTACATCGCTGGCTTGTAACGAATTAATTACATCGAGTACGACAACCTTGCTGAGCCTGTATGTGGTATAAGCCTCCTCTGCCTGACCAAACCCGGTGAATCTCTGCCTGGTTAACTGACAACATCGATGTCATAAATATCGATGTAAAAAATATCGATGAAAAAATATAGACTACAAAAATAATAACTCTATACTTAAACAGTTAAATACAAAAATATTGACAAAAAAATCGATGTAAAAAATATAGATGTATAAAATATCGATTTTTATATAAATATAAAATAAAATAATTTATATTAAATATAATAAATATTAAAATTCCTTTTAACAAAATAAAATAAAATTTAACAAAATATAACAAATACAATTAATAAAAAAAGATAAACACACAAACATAATTATTTATACATATACATATATATATTTACTTTAAAACAATTAATAAACTATTATTTTTAATTTATGTTAAAAGTTTAAAATTATATACAAAATTAACATATGCGTCAATAATTAAAAATGTAAAAAAACCAAAATGCTATGATAAATTAAAACATTAAACTATTAAAAATGTTTAAAGTTACATTTCACAATACAGTCAGTGCAACAGTAGGGACAGTGTTGAATAGCAGAGGGGTAGAAATGACTATTCCCACTCCAGTGAGTGCAACAGTAGGGAACGGGCTAGATAGAGGAGGGGCAAAAATTACTACTCCCACTCCAGTGAGTGCAACAGTGAGGAACAAGTTAGATAGCGGGCGTGTAAAATTTACAATTCACACTCCAACAGTTAAAAAAATGTATATATAATAAAAATAAAAAATATATAAATTACTAAATAAATATTTCAAACATTAAAAATCAAATATATTAAATATACAAAAAGAAAACATATTATAATATTAATTACATATAAAAATACCTTCAAATATTATATAAAATATAACACTAAATAAAAAAAAATTACATTCTTTTAAACTACAAAATATTTACACACAAAAACATTAACTAATACATAAATGTATTTATTTTACTTCCTACCCTATACCACCAGACCAAAACAACACACTTCTACATTTAAAAAAATGTACTTCAATAGTTAACATAATTAATGATCAATTAAAAAATATTATTAATAAAAAAACGAATAAACATTAACTAGACACACTTTAACACTATAATGCCCCAACACACACCTAAATCAAACTGTAAAATAATAAAACACAATTAAAACTTATTTTTACATTAAAAACTATTACTTTTAACAACTAAGGGGGCCGATTCTGATCCGTTAAAAATTTCCCCCGTACGAATCGTATCCGGTTTTTTAACCGTACGAATCGTACAAGTCCCGTACAAACTGGCAAGTACGATTCGTATGTGAAAAAATCCATACGAATCGCATTGGGACGGAAAAAGTGTCCAACACGTCCCCGGACAGTTTTACCTACGAATCGGGAAACTGAAGTCTGAGCGCGCAAGTACGATCCGTCCCGTCCGTCCGAATGCACAACCGTATGTAAAAGACACCGTACGGTGCGAACTCCCATAGCAACTATGGAGACGTCCAAATAATTGCCCGCATACGCGCCGAACACCCCCCAGCACACGCCCCCACGTACGCGCCGTACCCCAGCACCCCCCATGTCTGCGCCGTACCCCCACCCCACTCCGTAGGTACGGAGCGTACCACCACCCCAGTAGCTACGGAGCGTACCACCACCCCGTAGGTACGGAGCATACCCCCACCCCGTAGGTACAGAGCATACCCCCACCCCGTAGGTACCAAGCGTACCCCCACCCCGTAGGTATGAGGCGTACCCCCACCCCCCCATGTACGGTGCGTTACGCGCTGGGGGGTCCACAGCGTACCTACGGGGGTGGTGCTACGCTCCGTACCTAGGGGGGGTATGCTCTGTCCATAGGGGGGGCTGGGGGTACGGCGTGTACATACGGGGGGGTGGGTGTACGGCGCGTACATACGGGGGCTGGGGGTACTGCGCGTACATACGGGGGTGGGGGTATGTGCTGGGGGACGGTGCTTACATACAGAGGCTGGGGGTACGCACCGTCCATACGGGGTGGGGGCACACACCGTACCCCCAGCACCCCGTATGTACGGGCCGTACCCCCAGCCCCCCCATGTACGCGTCGTACCCTCGGTTCATGTATGTGCGGCATGTACCCCCAGGCCCCCACACCCTGCTCGTGCCTGTACGCACCCTACCCGAGGCCCCTACACCAGCACCCTCACCCAGCCGTGCGCATGTACGAGTCGTACCAAGCCATAGCAAATGTGAGCACTGTACAACAACATGGCCAATGTACGCACCGCACAGACGTGAAAAACACACGTACTGAACCAGGACACTGCAAAACACCACAAGGAGAGTCAATTAGAATTGACACCACAAAACACGTCCAACAAGCCAAAATATATCCAATACACTGACCTGCAACAGCCAAACAGGTAAACAGAGGCCCAAAACACAACCACCCCTTATAACACACCCACCCAAAGTTCAAACACAGCCACACCCACAAATGGACCAATAAAAAGGGCCCACATACACAAACCATGAGCCTTTGCAACAGACCCACTGCTGCCAGACCCCACAGACAACCCACAGCACCAGACTTGAACCTTTACTACACCTTACACTTTCACACCTTCACACAACCACCTTCACAAACACCCCCTCATCACATTCACACACACACACCTTCACAACCCCACACACACACCCACAACCATCCACACCCACACCCCACACCATGCCCACAGACAGGAATCCAAAGTTCACAACAGCGGAGCTGGAGATCCTTGTCAACGAAATCATCAGAGTCGAGCCACAGCTCTTTGGAACATTGGTCAGACAGACCAGCGTATCAGAAAAATCAGCCATGTGGCAGAGGATCATCGAGAGGGTGAATGCTGTTGCGCCCATCAGAAGGACCAGGCATGAATGCCAAGCCAGGTGGTACGATCTGCGGAGGACGGTCCGCCGCAAAATGACCAACGAATACAACCAGGGGAACATCACTGGAGGTGGGCCGCCCCGCAGACCGGTACACTACCATCCCTGGGAGGAGAAGGTGAAGCGCACGCTGCCACCGGTGGGAGTACACGGAGTAGAAGGACTCGCCGAGCCTGGTGAGTACACAAACAAATCACCCCACATGGGGGGAACCGCATCCACAACCCAACTCCCGATAATGCACGCAAATACCCCAAATCCATCACCGGACGCAACCACATTCCAACAACTCGCACATGCCACTATCGGCTCCATGCCCCATGCACCAAGCAAGGCCATGCCAAGTCACAGGCCACACAAAACACCAACACAAAACAGGATGTCCGTGATGCCGGGAGGGGGGGCCTCCAAAATCACATTGTGCAACTCAGAAGCAGACACCAATGCCCTCAGCCCATATGGCCTAGGGCAGAGCTATACAAACAGTGTGTCCCGACACTGTACTGTGTCGCCTGCAAATGGCAGCCGCGTCACAGGATGACATGGGTATGAAGGCCCAATTCGCACATAACAGCAGCTAATGAAGAGGCAGCACTGTGAAAGAGTGTCAGCACACACCGCCGCTGCAGCGCAGACTCAGAGACACTCTTCCCAATGGGGTCCGGGAGATTCTAAACAAAGCCACATGAACAAGCCAATGGCCTTTGAAAGACCTGCAAAGTGTGTGTGCCCAGGAAGCTGTGCTGAGGTGACAGAGGGTGACAGACAGACGGAGGGAGAGGGAGGGAGACAGAGGGAGACAGAGGGTGACAGACAGATGGAGGGAGAGGGAAAGAGAGGGAGGGAGACAGAGGGCGACAGAGGGTGACAGAGGGTGACAGACAGACGGAGGGAGAGAGAGAGAGAGGGAGGGAGAGGGAGAGAGAGGGAGGGAGACAGAGGGAGACAGAGGGAGACAGACAGAGGGAGGGAGAGGGAGAGAGAGGGAGGGAGACAGAGGGCGACAGAGGGCGACAGAGGGTGACAGACAGACGGAGGGAGAGGGAGAGAGAGGGAGGGAGACAGAGGGCGACAGAGGGAGACAGACAGAGGGAGGGAGAGGGAGAGAGAGGGAGGGAGACAGAGGGCGACAGAGGGCGACAGAGGGTGACAGACAGACGGAGGGAGAGGGAGAGAGAGGGAGGGAGACAGAGGGCGACAGAGGGAGACAGACAGAGGGAGGGGGAGGGAGAGAGAGGAAGGGAGACAGCGGGCGAGAGAGGGCGACAGAGGGTGACAGACAGACGGAGGGAGAGGGAGAGAGAGGGAGGGAGACAGAGGGTGACAGAGGGAGACAGACAGACGGAGGGAGAGGGAGAGAGAGGGAGGGAGACAGAGGGTGACAGAGGGAGACAGACAGAGGGAGGGAGAGGGAGAGAGAGGGAGGGCGACAGAGGGCGACAGAGGGCGACAGAGGGCGACAAAGGGTGACAGACAGACGGAGGGAGAGGGAGAGAGAGGGAGGGAGAGGGAGAGAGAGGGAGGGAGGGAGACAGAGGGCGACAGAGGGAGACAGACAGAGGGAGGGAGAGGGAGAGAGAGGGAGGGAGACAGAGGGCGACAGAGGGCGACAGAGGGTGACAGACAGACGGAGGGAGAGGGAGAGAGAGGGAGGGAGACAGAGGGTGACAGAGGGAGACAGACAGAGGGAGGGAGAGGGAGAGAGAGGGAGGGAGACAGAGGGTGACAGAGGGCGACAGAGGGTGACATACAGACGGAGGGAGAGGGAGAGAGAGGGAGGGAGACAGAGGGTGACAGAGGGAGACAGACAGAGGGAGGGAGAGGGAGAGAGAGGGAGGGAGACAGAGGGTGACAGAGGGAGACAGACAGAGGGAGGGAGAGGGAGAGAGAGGGAGGGAGACAGAGGGCGACAGAAGGCGACAGAGGGTGACAGAGGGTGACAGACAGACGGAGGGAGAGGGAGAGAGAGGGAGGGAGAGGGAGAGAGAGGGAGGGAGACAGAGGGCGACAGAGGGAGACAGACAGAGGGAGGGGGAGGGAGAGAGAGGGAGGGAGACAGAGGGCGACAGAGGGCGACAGAGGGTGACAGACAGACGGAGGGAGAGGGAGAGAGAGGAAGGGAGACAGAGGGAGACAGAGGGAGACAGACAGAGGGAGGGAGGAGGGTGACAGAGGGAGGGAGAGAGAGAGACAGAGGGAGACAAAATCACCCTTGGGTGGTGTGGGCATGTCCACTCATCAGCAGGTGGACTGTGTGCATGTTGACAAGGTCTGGCAGTGCGTGAAACACCCCTCATTCGTTTGGAAAGCACTGGCCCATGTGTCAAACTGTGTACGAGTCGATCCTCGCTGCAGGCACAAACCTAACCTCACACCCAGTATACCCACTCACTGTGTTTGTTAGAACCCAGTCACAAATGCATAAGTTTCCTACCTGCTTTCTCCAATAGACATGACAAAGCAACATTTGGCCGCGTACAGTGCAACACGTAAGTCGGTTCTGCAGCGCTCGCTACGCACGCTTGCTACACTGCTCACTGCGTTCAAAACTGATGCAACAACATAGAGTGTGTCACACATAGGAAAAGTGTTGACAGCCGTGGCCAAGGGACATACCCATGCACCATGCACAATGCACAGGGACTTGCCAAGTACAGACAAGGTAGCTGACACTTGGCCCTGCAGTAGACAGCACAAGGCAAACCTGTGACCACTGTACACTCAAACACCAACTCCACATGCCACCTACCTACCACAGGAACTCACATTCACGGTCATGCCAGCAGGCACCATGAGGGGATAAACACATCACCTGGTAGATCCAATGACAAGTCACACCACACCCAACAGCATGCCCGGTCACACCCCCCCCTTACACAAGCACACACCCCCGGGGCAGCCAACACAAATTGGCACTCCCACAATGGATATGTGACACAACAAGACCAATCCATAGCCAAATAGGCATCCCAACACTCATAAGACAGGCCAAATAACCAGGAGTACATATCAATTTGACCCCCGCAACATACCCCTCCACAAGTGCACTGTGAGAGGAATGCTAGACATATCCAACTACCCAGAGCAACTGTGCCAACTTGAATATGTATGAAACATGGATGACGCATGTAACACCATTAACATTGTCTCTCTGTCACACACAGGGCAACGTCGTCGATCTCCCCCCAACACTGGGGGGGAAGACACACAGGACCCGGCTCGGCGTGACGATGATCCCACCGGCAGCGACGACTCTCACCACACCGTGGATGACCCCGACCAACCTGGCCCCTCTGGTGCCTAAGCACCTGCAGCACCGCGTCAGGTATAACTGTGCCAACCACCACCCCCATTCCTGCCACATCCCAGGATACACACAGGAGCCCTGCTCGCACACAGTGCAGCCAGTATGACCAGGAGGGACAAGGGACCCCGGGCACCCAGGAGGAGGCAGGCAACCCTGCAAATGCCATCCCTCAGGGATCCCGGAGACCCGACGTGCCCACAAGGGCAGGCCAGGCTCAAGTAGGCAGGGGTGGTGGGAGTGGAGGACGGCGGAGGCGCGAACCTGACCAGCCAGCTGAGGAACCGGTTATGTCACACGTCCGCAACATCTTGGACACATGCCGGTGTGACACCAGAGGCATTCACCAGGTCATGTCAAGACTCTCCAAGATGCAGGGGACCCTCGATGAGATTAAGAACCCGCAGGACGAGCATCATACCAGTCATCAACAACACCAAGGACGGATGGAGGCAAGACTGGCTGAGCTCCTGGCGGTGCACAGGGACGTGGGCCAATCACTCCGTCAGATCGCCCAAAGCCTGGCAAACCCTCCCTGTGCCACCATGCATAGACCAGCACCAGACACAGGGAGGAAGGAGGAGGAGGAGGATTCATCTGACGGAGCGTCCCCAGCATCGTCAAGGCCTGCATCTGAGGGTCCCCGGAGGAAGGTGGGTCGTCCACGCAAAACACCGTGAGAGTCAGCGGACCATCACCATCTCCCAGGTCACCTGGCCTTTCACCTGGCCCTCTGGCGCAACAGCAGCACCTCATCCAATGACATTCTCTACCACATGGACTTGCTGGTCACTGTCTGACCAATGTTGACAAAGACTGTGGCATGGACTCTGATGACTTCCAATGGCAAGGATACCATCTCCCCCTGTGAACTTTGGATTCTATTCCCCCGGTACAGCACCTAATTGCATCCCCCCAAACACGTACCCCACCACCAATAAAAATATTAGAAATCACGAGATGATGCCGTCATTTAGCATTATTCCATTACATGTGTGTGTTGGCAAGTCAAACCATGCCTGAGTTTTGAAGTAACTCCAACCATGCATACCCTGGGGTCTGGGTCTGGCACAGGACACACATGGGTCACAATGTATCATCCAATACAGACATGGAGCGCCATACTCACCCGTGAAGGGCCCAACCAGCTGAGGGGGTGCCTGCACAACTGTGCGGACAGACCTATTTCGAAGAGCAACAGTCATGCGCAGAGGTCAGGGATCATGTGGAGTGTCCTAGGGTGGGAGTCCCAGGTATGTGTAGCCAGGTGGGAGAACTATGTCCTGCAAGCAGGAGTCAGGTGGATGTGGAGAATGGTGGCCAGGCCAAGGTTGGATGCATGGAGATGGGACAATGGGGTCTTGGATGACAGTGCCACATGGTTGTGTTGGGGGCGTGGTCGTGGGCTGCATCCTGAGTGTGGCCGTGGATTGTGAAGGTCATCCTGCAGATGACAGTGATCCATTGCCGCTATCCCTGTTGGACGGTGATGTGGCTGGGTTGCCGGATGTTGAAGCAGAGCTGTGCAGATGCACCCTGGATGTGGACAAGTGTCGTGGGAGTGCAGGGTAGGATTGGACATGGATGTCGAAGTTGATCTGGGGGATGGTCTGTCTTGCCTTGAGGTGGATCGAACAGTGGACCTTGTGCATAATGCAGAGTGTGCTGAGGCCTGAGGTACAGATGCTGGTGATCAGCATAGCACATGTGAGCAAGCATTCCATGATGCACACCAGCTCGTGTGCGTGGACACTGTGTGCCTGTGCAGGGCCCTTGCGGGTGGGACACAAGCAGTTGACCCAGCTGTAAGGGGACAATCCGCAGAGGAACACCTCAGTTGTGTACAAGTCCAGCATCAGGTGGCCAACGTGCAGCCATCTGCCAATGGCTACCATGCATTCTTCAATATGGGAACTGGCAAGGACTGCGTCTTTGGGGAGGGTGAGGAGCACCTGCCTGTCAATGGGACACCAGATGATGATGAGATGCAGTGCGCATGTCATGGTGTAGAGGAGTATCCTGGACATATTGTAGACTGACATGCTGAGACATGATACCTGTGCCATGTGTCCCACAACTACACCATACTACATGCAGAGGCCTGGAGTACCACTCACATGGCCATGTTGGGGTACAGAGCTGGTGGCGAGTAGGAGAGACATGACCTTGTTGGTGTGACAGGGCCTGGAAGGCGTGCCAGCGCTGTGTAGGCAGTTGGAGTTGCACACTCATTATGCAAAGGTGTTGTGTGGGCGATGAGTGCATGCCTGAGTGCATGCAACAGATGTATTGGATGGACATTGCTTGGTACGTGGTCTCAACATCATGGTGTAGCGTGATGTGGCATATGCAAGGACATGAGGTACGTGCAATGTGCACGTAGCATGTGCAGACGGTCCAGCCTTTGCCACCACAACTGTGTCACACACAAGCAGATTACACCAAAATGAATGGCTGGAGGGAGGAAGGGGGGTGCGTCTTAGAGGCGTGTGTGTGAGGGCAAATATAGAAACTCTGTGTGCCCTTGCTGCAGGGCCTGCAGCAGCATGCGCCATGTCCTGGAAACCATGCCACAAGTTGCACACTAACCCAAGCATGTCAGAAAGGACTACTGCAAAAGGTGTATGAGAAGGGAGGAGTGTCTGGTTCAACATGGCACACACACAGACAATGGATGCACATGCAGCAAAGTGGCCGTTGTGGGGACTGAGATGGCAAAATACCTACACAGACATGTACATCATGCACAATACATATCATAATCCCTGACAGACAGCTTGCATCTTGCTACTCTACACATAGACTCATATGCACAATCTGTGATAACTATGCCAGACATGCCGCATGCACAGTGGCAAGAGACCTGCATTGACAGAGATGAGGCACCTTTGAGGCTGAGGGACACCTTTATTAGTCATGTTTGCCGGAAGGCAAATGCATCTATATTAACAGATGCACAGGTCATGTGGATGAACATGTGGAACCTACACTGGCACCCCCCTTTGCACCACAGATGCAGGAAACCCATAGAACTGGCACACAAGTGACAGGTTTGAGGCAAACACCCCGTGCTGCTCACGGAGAGGCTGCAATTCACCATTGAACCACTAATGGGGATGTCCCACACTATGTCAACCCGGTGCATCCCGTATGTTTCCGAGGGCAGTGTTAGACACATTGATGCCTTCATCACAATCCACAATCACATTACAGATGACTGTCACCAAGTGTGACTATCAATTCAGGTGAATCCAGCTCCATGTCATGTGACCCATGGTGATTCTACATGTATGCTAAGTAACCAAACATGAACAGGAGCAGTGCACACACATTCCAAACACATAGCACACCCAAAAAGCCGTGGTGCATCCCTTACCCTAAGGTGATTTTTCGACATGTCCGTGCATGTTACGCTGATTCAGCACACGTTGCTGTATTCATGAGGAATACCAGGAGCACAACAATGCCACCGGCAGACAGCATGCGCAAATACCTGGGGATGAGAGACACACAAGAAGTGAGCCAAAAGAAGCACATCCGCATGCATGGGCATGTACTCGACGCGTATAAGGTTGTCAACATGCTAGGTGAAAATAGTGTCTTAGGTAAGACATACTGTTATTACACCATCACTCGAGTGACACATCCAAACACACCTCTGACTCACTTGCCAGACATGCAGATGGACCCACACATTGCAACACATGCCACACAAGGCTCAATGCGTGCACACTCAGACACACCAACTCACCACTAAGCAAAGAAGTTGCGTATGAGCCGACTCCGGATGTCCTCTTCCTCCTCCTCCTCAACATCACTTGCCTCGTCACCAAGCCCCTCGTCCTCCACGGGTGGATGTTCCTGCTCATCCGGATCCAGGATGAGTGGCACAGCTTTCTCCACTGCCATGTTGTGCAGCACCCAGCACACGAGGAAGATTTTGCAGACCTTCACCGGTGCATATGGGAGTGCGCCGCCGGTCTTGTGGAGGCACCGGAATCGGCTCTTCAGGAGGCCAAAGGTCCTCTCTATCACTCGCCTGGTCTGCCCATGGGCGCTGTTGTACCGGTGATCGGCAGCCGTTCTGGGGTTGCGGAGAGGTGTGATCAGCCATGGCATGTTGGGATAGCCAGAGTCCCCTACATGGAAACATCATGGACAGAAGTGGGTCAGGAGAAGCAGTAAGACAGAAAGATGACGCTAAATACAGGAGTAACAGAGTATACCCACCAACAAGACATGCTCGTTCGTTGCGCAGCTGCAGCATCATTTCAGGCACCCTGCTATGCCTCATGATGTAGGCATCGTGTGCTGATCCTGGAAAACGAGCACAGACATGGGAAATCACCATGTTAGCAAGACACACCACAAGGGCATTAATGGAGTGGTAATGTTTCCTGTTCCTATAGGCTACCTCCTGTGCCTGTGGTGGTACCAAAGCCACATGTGTCCCATCAATAGACCCAATGACATGGGGCATCCCTCCCAGGGCATAGAAGTCACCCTTGACACCTGTCAACTGCTCAGGAGTTGGGAAATGTATAAACTCATCCAGGTGAACCAACATGGCCTCTAAAAAATCATGCAGGACACGGCTGAACATGGTCTGGGACATGCCACCAACATGAGCAATGGTATGTTGGAACGTACCCGTGGCAAAGAAATGTAGGGCTGCCATCACCTTCATCTTGGGTGTCAGTGCAGTAGGATACCTGTGTAACGGTTGGAGGTGTGATGCCAGCCTTGCTGTCAAGTTCAGAATCAACCGTTGGGTGAAGCGGTAGCGGCGTATACAGTCACGTTCCCTCAGGGCAGCCAAGTCTGGGATTGGTCGGGGGAGAGGCGGAGCCCTGCAGTAATTTGGAAGGGACAACGAAGAGTGAGTACTGTACAACAACACTGTCAATGTACTGAGCACATGTTGAACAGCCAATACACATATGCTACATGCAGAGTCACGTCTGAGGAATATATCCTGGACACGTATGCCAGGCAGGTGACACTCCTACCAAGAGCCATCTACAAACGTGGATTCACAAGCTCAACATGACATGGCATGAGACTAGCTGTGGGCCAGTGTAAGTGAACAGGCAGACGCATATGTGCAGGAGAAGGATGTTTATCATACAGACAGGTTGGGGAACACTAGAGGCACAGGTCACATGTCCCTGAAAAAAGGACAGACCACACACCTTGCCATGAAGGGGTGCATGTCCAAACTGATCACACATACATTGATACTACGCAGATATGTCCTTGTCTCGCAAGTCCATGTCCGATGCATACATACACACGTTACGTCTGATTCCACATGTGTTCTGGTGTGCATAATAGTGTGCCATGCTCATCCACACACATGCACATGTTGGATGCAGCAACTGCAGATGCATTTGACGGAACACCAACAGCAAGCTTATGGGAACACATGACACACACATGACATACTCACATCGTGCAACGCTGGTAGTCACATGTCAGGTGTCATTATCCGTGTACTTGGCATCAGGGGACAGTTGCGGGTGTTGGCGACTGTGCCATGCCAGTGACGCAGTGCTCAACAAGTCTGTACTACATGCACAAATGTCAATGGTGTGAAGGGGATGTGTGGCACATAGTGTACCATCACACATGACATGTGTACACAGCTCATCACACATCTACTGGGTTCAAACATGAGGAGATTTGTGCCACATCACAGCCTGACACACCTAGGCCCGATACATGTAGGACTGCAGTGACAATGACTTGATGTCCAGCCTTGGCCTAGTATGACAGCTCAATTCCTTTCTGTGTGCCGCCTGTCACCAGTGTAAGGTGTGAAACTCACCGTAAACACGCTCTGAGGGCGTGTGTAGGGTCCTTATCACTATGGTAGTGCAGCCGTAGGCGTACGCCATAGGGATACGGTCCGTACACGCGTGTGTAGGGTCCGTACCACTATGGTTGTGCCGCCGTAGGCGTACGCCATAGGGATACGGTCTGTACATGCGTGTGTAGGGTCCGTACCACTATGGTTGTGTCGCCGTAGGCATACGCCATAGGGATACGGTCCGTACACGCATGTGTAGGGTCCGTACCACTATGGTTGTGTCACCGTAGGTGTACGCCATAGTGATACGGTACGTACACGCGTGTGTAGGGTCCGTACCACTATGGTTGTGTCGCCGTAGGCGTACGCCATAGGGATACGGTCTGTACACGCGTGTGTAGGGTCCGTACCATTATGGTTGTGTCGCCGTAGGCGTACGCCATAGGGATACGGTCCGTACACGTGTGTGTAGGGTCCGTACCACTATGGTTGTGTCGCCATAGGCGTACGCCATAGGGATACAGTCCGTACACTCGTGTGTAGGGTCCGTACCACTATGGTTGTGTCGCCGTAGGCGTACGCCATAGTGATAAGGTCCGTACACGCGTGTGTAGGGTCCGTACCACTATGGTTGTGTCGCCGTAGGCGTACGCCATAGTGATACGGTCCGTACACGCGTGTACGTGTTTCTATTAGGAGTCTTGGGACATTAAAAAAGGTTTTCCACAGAATTTGCGTAAAATGTGCACACATCTTCACATGAACGTTTCACGTTAATGAAATAAAAATACATGTAATTTTTAAAATGCACGAGGCCGGTTTCTTTATGAACATTACTCACAATCACATAAAAAACAGGCAATTACCTGGCAGACTAGAGGGTCAAACAGTAATGCATCTAGATAGTTTCTCCTCGGACCTCTCTGCATGACACAAATTAGACGATGAAACACAATTGTATAACACAACATTGTGGGAGAGTCACAGATCTCACCCCAGGACTTAGTAAAATGTACCCAACTTTAAGACGCTCTTCCAGTGCTGATGACGTGGGCGGGCAGCTGACGTAGATGTACAGAGCGCTGAGGTTGTTACATGTGCTTTGCACCCTGTGATTTTGGGGGCGCACAGAGAGAATCGCTAGCTTTGCAGACTCACTCAGTGCTCCAGGCCCTTGATGTAGCGCTTAAAAGTTTGAAAATTGTAGGGGTGCATTATACTCACTGTTAGTCGGCACCCGCATATAATCAAATGTGTACTCAGGTATTTTGTGTGCAATGTATTACGAATCGTATAACCCATATCGATTTTAATAGAAGTGCTAGCTATGTACAAGCCCATTGTAAACGTATTAGAGAAATGTATAGAGTTTTAGCTTATGTGAAATGTAATGTGGTGTTAGAAATGTGTACCCTAGACTTCGTGTCTGTAGTTTGTTAGCTTGACCACACATGAAAGAAAGACGTAAATGTCAATACTGTGATTGAAACCTGCTTGTGTAACCGAAGTAGTGGCCAGAATTCGCATATATCGTTGAGGCGAAAGGCCTGGTATTTTCTTATGTTAGCCAAGGGCAATAGGCCAAAAAGGATTTATTCCAGTAGAGGTTTTAGGCTGTAGTAAATTGCAACTTAAAAGATGTGAAGAATGTCTGCTTTGCATGATCTCACCCCAGGTGCAAGGACAGTTGCTCGTTAGTAGAGAAGCTCTTTGTTCACAATTTGACTTATGTAGTAAAAGCCAGACATGGGAGTGTATTGGAATGTGCCAATCGTAACTCCTAGTGCGGATGGCGTCTGGGACTCAAGGCCAAGCGATGGACGATGGAACTGGACAGCGCTCTGTGGAAATTTACTGAAAGACGACCCCGCAGAAGAGGAGGCGCAAAGGGCGTGTTCTGGGATTTGGGGTTCTGTATTAGGGACAGCGCCCCGAGGGTGGAAGCAGATCAGAGCAGCCCTGAGCAGAGGAAGGCTAGGCGAAGAGATAGAGGGGGCAATTTAGACCAGCTCTCTAAGTGAAGTCTTCTTATGAAGTTTCACTCTGACACCTTTTATTCGATGAGGGTCTCAAGGGATTGCTAAGTAGGGATGTCATCTAGTGCAGAGTAGGGACAGAGATGGTATGGTTCAGTGTCCCTAGTATCGACATTTGCTTGGTGGTGTTCTACCTCATGCTTTTAGAGATTGTACTTTTAGTTATTTTTAGCCGTATGCGGATTCTCCGTAGAGTAGCTTTTGTGTTAGTGCCTATGTACCTGTTGTGCCTCGTATTGAGGACTTTGTATCTGCAAATCTTTATGTTGATAATAAAAACCAGAGAGCCAAGAGATTAAGTCTCGAGTCCTTGATTATGGCAAATTGCGGACAGTAATTTTGATAATTGTGTTTTTCCCTCCACGCTATTGGGCAAGTAAAAAGGTCCATCTGACCCGAGTGGGTTCCAGTAGATAATTGCAAGATACCCAAATGGGCCGGAGCAGTTGGTAGCAGAGGATGGTTTCTTACTGATAGCGAGGGAAGATTAGATAAGGATAAGTGACCCTTGAGGCCCGAGAGACGATAAGTGATGCTGAATCATCAGATGGCGAGCAGCAGACGGCAGCAGATGAGCATCGACGGCGAGTAGCGGTGCGGCAGAAAGCAGCAGTTCCAGGAGTGAGTATGAACATAATGAGATGTTGTAGATTGCGGTGTTGATTTGTTGTGTGATGTCTTGCGGAGTTGTTGTGTATGTCGTGTGATTGTGAGATCAGGCTGTGAGCGCGCGCAGCCCGGGAATTGTGGTGTAGAAGACACCTGAGATAGATTTTGTTGACCACCCAAAGGAGATCGTGAGGTACCATCGATCACCTGGACCGAGATAGGGGGAGCGAATGCGTGTGTGTATGGCAACTTAACGCTGGTCGTGGGTTGTGGTGTGCAGATCGGAGTGTTAGTAACCTATCAGAGGCGAGTTGTCTGGCCGGACGGGGGCAGACGGGCGCCAATTGAGGTCAACAAAGGTCGAGAGACTGTGGACGAACAGTCAGAGGCTGTGGACGGACAGCCAGAGAAGTAACTTAATCGGTTATTTCAGTGTATGAATGGGACGTGAGTAAGCGTGAAACAAGTTTGGAGAAGGGAACTGCTGCGAACGAAGGAAGGTGACGTCAGAGGGTGTCGCGCTGTGATAGGCCGGTTGGTGTGAGTCGCGCTGTTATTGGAGGATTCGAGAACAAGAAGTAAATAGAGCGCGAGATCGAATTTGCTCATTATGAAGTGCCTTAGGGCTCTGCGAGAGTTGTGTAGAGGCGATAAGCATGTGGTTGTTCGAGGGGGAGAAGAAGCCCCTCCTGAGGATACCCCGGCACATTACATGGCACAGAATGTGGGGTTACATACTATAGTTTGGATCGAGAATTGGCACAAGGTTACACAAGGTGAAGGGGAATTAGCTTTCCCGAGGTACGGCTCATTTAGATTAGCGGTGCTGTACCAACTGAAGACGGTGATGGGGTCCTTAAAACCCTTGCCAAGACCAGCACAGTTTGAAGCATTACATGCGTGGATTAGAGCAGCGCATGATAAGGAAAAGGGAAGAAGTCAGGAGAGAATGAGGAAGTCGATTAGGGCATTTCAGGATGCCAAGTGGGACGCAGCGGAGAAAAGATGGAGAGTGCAGACAATTGAGGAAGCGAAACTGTATCCCGCGCTAATGGAGGAGACTGGGATAAGGCAGGGGAAACCACAGAGAGAGGAAGATAGTGATTCTGATGATGGGGTATTGCAAAGATTGCTAGACGAGAGACCACCCCCTTATAATCCAGATGAAGAGGATGATAGGTGGGGTGAGAGGGGAGACTCTAGGAGGGTAACAATACAGCCTGAGACCCGAGTGGAAGGGTTGGTTTCGTTCGAAACAGCGAGTTCACAGGGCCAGTCGGAGACCAGTGGAAAGATTGGAAGAGAGATGAGGTTACCGGATGCCTTAAGGGTACCGGTCACCATTGGACCGATTGTGTCAATATACAGTCCGGAATCAGAGGAAAGAGAGAGGTCAGAAAGAGTGGCAGAAAGAACGAGGAGAGAAAGCGGGGAAAGTGAGTTGGAAGGGGCAACGGCCCGACCTCCAAGCCCTGTACAATGGAGTACACCATTAGCAGCGGTGTCAGACTCATCTAGGGGCGAAGAGGACGAGAGACCGGTGAGGCCGAGGACTCTGATGGAGTCAAGATCAGATTCAGGGTCATGGGTACCGCCAAAGAAGCAAATGAGCTGGAATATGGGCCGAGCGGGGACAACCCCAGTTGCCTTTACGAGCCATTCTGCTCCCATAGAACTACCAGAAGAAAGGAGAGAGCAGGAGCCGGAATGCGAGTATGATGAGGGACGTGGAGCAAGTTGTCAGGTGTTGAAAGGGGCCTTGAAGGCAGGAATGATAGATGTAGTAAGACTTAAAGCAGAAGCGGATGAAATAATATATGGGAATCTACCTCTTGAGAGGATAGTGACATATACTCCAGATGAGTTGCTTTTTGTAGCAAAAGATGTGACTCATAAAGCACGAGCGGCACATGAGAAACTGGCGGGTTTGGCTAGAGAATATGGGGTGGATCTATCCAAGACTAGAGCATTGCAAGGGAGCCATAGGATGCATTGTACCGAGCGGGAATTGGAAGAGAAAAGAGTGGTTGGTCTGAGGTCACATACTAGGGAACTGATTGTAGCTATGAGAATATGGCTGATGCTTGACAAATGGCAAGAGAAATGGGCTAGGAAAAAGAATTCTAGAGGAGCGAAAGGAGGGAGCTCTGAAGGAGATTTGCAGGAGGTAAAGATCCTTCCTTTGAGAGAGGTGGCGAATGGAGGATATGTGCATGTACCATGGAGCAGGGGGGATTTGGCATCATTTACGAATGATTTTCCCAGGCTCAGGGAGAAGCCTGCAGAGTGGTACAAGCAAGTTGAGCGTTTCGTTAAGATTTCGAAGGTGTTGTGGATAGATCTGAACACCTTATTCGATATCGTGGTTCCGGGAGATCTGTGGAACGCATGTAAAATCGCTGTTGATTGGCCGGACTATGAGCCTGATAGGAACATAGTTACAAATGGTCCGTCGCCCGTGGTAATGAGGCTGTACGATAAGGTAATTACCTGGTTGAAATCGAAGGTTTCACCCCAAGACATCGATTGGGTGAAGATAGACAGGACAGTGCAGGAGCCAAAGGAGACAGTACATGAATTTTATGAGAGACTTTTGAAGGCTTTTAAGCAGTACAGTGGTTTAGATGAGCTGGAAACGAAGGACATGGGACAGTTTGTGTCTAAGTTCGTGCTGGGTTTGAAGCCCGAGGTCAGTCTTATGATACAGCAGCATTTGATCTGTTGGCAGAATAAGCCTGTAGATGAGATCTTGCGGTACGCCAGGTACTGCACGGATGAGATTGAGTCCAAACACAAGAAGATGAAGGATAACCTATTGCTCATTCAGATGCAAGCTGCTCAGGGACCGCCGAATGGGGGCCAAGTGGTGCGGAGACAGGGAAATTATCAGACAGGGAATCAGAACGCGCAGGGTCAGGGAAGGCCGAGGCCCGTTGACCCTAGGACAGGCATAGATGTAGCGATCTTGAAGAAGACGACTGCTTGTCACCAGTGTCACCAGGTGGGACATTGGAGGCGCGAGTGTCCCTTGAACCCCTATAATCAGCCGTAGATGGAGGGAGGAATGGGTCAGGTCCCTGGGGCGGAACAGGTACAGACGGTGACTGTACCGAGAATGATGCAAGGGGGGACCGGCGTCTCGCAGGTGCAGGTTCCCCAGCCACCCAGGATGCAGAACATACAGCAGGGAGCTCGGACTTATTTGCAAATGCCCATGTTCGAAGTGGGAGAGGAGAGGGATGCAGATTTGCTGGCGCAGCTAAGTTTAGGTCAGGATGATGATTGCATACTTAGGGCTATTCTAGAGGTAGATCAGAGAGGACCCTTTGTGGAAGCAGAACTCGATGGACACCCTACTACCTTTTTGGTAGATACGGGGGCTACCAGGTCAACTATAAGGTCAGCGGTAATTCCGGGGGTAGCCCTTTCGGGGGAATGCATACAAGTGGTTGGAGTGGCGAACAAGAGGTTAGTGAGCCCCTTGACAGAACCGATTCCAGTCAGGATAGGAAACTTTAGGGATCGACATCAGTTCGTGGTGTGCGACTCTAGTCCTGTTTGTTTGTTGGGAAGAGATTTATTGTGTAAACTAAATTGCACAATTTACTGTACCCCGAAGGGAGTAGAGGTACAGACAAGAGATGATGACGCGACCTTTAAGGTTGCAAATCAGCGGGTGTGTGTGGAAATGTACCCGGCTTTGACAGTGGAGGAGCTTCCACCGGATTTGAGGGAATCTGTATCGACCGATGTGTGGGATCTAAGCGGAGAGGAGATCGGTTTAGTCAGGGGGGTGGAACCAGTGAAAATACAGGTTAAGCCAAACGCGGAATTCCCGAGAACACCTCAGTATAAACTGTCGCCTGAAACAATTGCAGGGATTAAACCTGTGATTGAGTCTATGATTAGGCAGGGAATACTGGTGGAGATCATGGGTAGTCCATGTAATTCACCCATTATGGGACTGCAGAAACCAAGTGGGAAGTTCAGGATAGTGCAAGACCTGCGGAAAATAAACGACATAGTTGTTCCATGTTGTCCAGTGGTACCGAATCCATCTGTGATACTGTTCCAGATCCCATGTGAAGCTGGATGGTTCACAGTGATTGACTTGTGTCAGGCATTCTTTTCGATTCCCCTACATGAAGAGAGTAGATTTCTTTTTGCATTTAGGCTAGAAAATCGTATATTAACGTGGTGTCGTATCCCACAGGGGTATACGGAGAGCCCATCGATTTTCAATCAGCTCTTAAAGAAGAATCTTGAAGGTCTTGTGTTGCCGAAAAACTCTGTTTTGGTGCAATACATTGACGACCTGCTTGTTGCGTCAGAGACAGAAGACGCTTGCAGGGTCGATACCATTGCATTGTTGAACTTCCTGGGAGAGAACGGTCACAAGGTGTCTCCAAACAAGCTGCAGTACTGTTTACCTGAGGTACAGTATTTGGGGCACAGAATTGAGAAGGGTAAAAGGAAAGTGTCTCCAGATCGCATTGATGCGATTCTGAGAATGCCAGTTCCCTCGACACAGAGGGAAGTTAGAATGTTTTTGGGAATGGTGGGCTATTGCCGCCAGTGGATCCCAAACTTTTCCTTTGAAGCGAAGCCTTTACAGCGGCTGACGCGAAAGGATGTAAGTGATCCGGTACCATGGGACGACGACTGTTTGAAATCATTTCTGAGGCTGAGAGAAGCCTTATGTAGCGCTCCTGCGTTGGGAATGCCGGATTACAACAAGGCATTTGCATTATTCTGCTGCGAAAGAGAAGGTTGCGCATTAGCAGTGTTAACCCAGAGTCATGGAGGCGTCCGTAGACCAGTTGCTTATTTCTCAGCTACTTTAGATCCAGTAGCTTCTGCGTTGCCCGGATGTCTCAGATCCGTTGCGGCAACAGGTGTCAGCATCGAGAGATGTGAGAGCATTGTGATGGGTCATCCTCTTACTGTACATGTGCCACACTCTGTTGAATTGTTGATGACTAGGACTAAAACACAGCACCTCACGAATAATAGGCTGACTCGTTATGAGCAAGTTATCCTTGCAGCCGATAACGTGACATTGAAGAGGTGTGCTGTTTTAAATCCTGCTACATTGTTACCTATTCCAATTATAGATGATGATGAAGATTGTGAGGACCATGATTGTCTCGATGTGACTGAACTATGCACCAAACCGAGACCCGACATTGTCGATGAACCGCTCTCAGTGTCAGACGAGATTTTCTTTGTAGACGGTTCATGTTTAAGAGACAGTGTCGGTCGACTGAGAGCAGCGTTTGCTGTATGCACCATCACGGGTGTGGTTGAAGCCGCTTGTTTAGAAGGAGTACACTCCGCACAGGTGGCTGAACTCATTGCTTTGACTCGTGCCTGTTTGGCAGCCGACAAGATCCGTGTAACTATTTACACGGACAGCCAGTATGGGTTTGGTGTGGTTCATGACTTCGGACAGCTATGGTCCCAGAGAGGGTTTATGACGTCTTCAGGTTCTCCTATAAGAAATGGTGATCATGTGCGGAAACTGTTAAAAGCATTGCAAGGTCCTGATGAAATTGCTGTTGTTAAATGTGCTGCACACACAAAGGGGAACGATTTCGTTTCGTTGGGAAATAACTACGCGAAATGAAGTAGCCCGGTTTTGTGCAGAACAGGGATGCAACTTCACTGAGACCCACGTTGAGGAAACTGGGGAGGAGGTGGTGTACGGTCAGATGTTGGCAATGGCCGACTCATGGGAGGAACTGAAACAGCTTCAGGAAGGGGTCTCGGAACAGGAACGTGACAGCTGGATACGAGCGGGATGTGAGAAGGGAGATGCGGATATATGGGTTTCGAATGATGGACGAGCAGTATTGCCGGAAAGTTTGTTGAATCCCATGGCGAGGTTGATACATGGTGCTGTACATCTTGGTAGGGATGCCATGATGAGAGTGTTTCGTCAGACTTGGTACAACCCGAAGTTTCGTGCAGTGGCTGAAACTGTGTGCCAGAGGTGTGTCACCTGTCAACAGATGAATGTAGGGAAAAGAACTGCTGTGACGTTGAGCCACATAGGGAGGTCAGGGGGACCTTTCAATAGGATGCAGCTGGATTTTGTCGAAATGCCGAAGTGTAACGGGTTGAGGTACATATTAGTGATAGTATGTGTCTTTTCCAGGTGGGTGGAGGCGTACCCTACACGCAGATGTGACACACTCACAGTAGCGAAACTATTATTGAGAGAACTCATTCCAAGGTACGGGTTCCCGACGTCCTTTGAATCGGACAGAGGAACTCATTTCCACAGCGAAGTTATGAAGTTGCTTTGTGCTGCCTTGAATATAGATCAGAAGTTACACTGTAGCTATAGACCAGAAGCTTCAGGGATAGTGGAACAGGTGAATGGAACTCTGAAGGCTCGGATGGCGAAAGTGTGTTCGTCTACGTCTCTGAAATGGCCTGATGCATTACCTTTGGTCCTTATGAGCCTCCGAAGTGTGCCTGATAGAAGGACTGGGTTGTCACCCCATGAAATCCTCATGGGAAGAGCGATGCGTTTGCCTGCAATACCTGCTACTGCTCTGATAAATATCACTGATGATATGATCCTGGACTATTGTAAAGGCCTTGCTGACGTGGTCCGTTCTGTGTCTCAGCAGGTGCAGACAGCAACGGTTCCAGCTGCGAGTGACCGGTGCCACGACTTGGACCCAGGCGATTGGGTCCTAGTCCGAAAGCACGTGAGGAAGAGTTGTTTGGATGCTAGGTGGCGCGGCCCTTTCCAAGTGATCCTTGTCACGAACACAGCTGTCAAGTGTGGAGGTTTACCGAACTGGGTGCATGCTTCTCATACCCGTAGAGTTCCAGCACCCTTGGAAGATACAGCCCCTCTCGAGAACCAAGATCCCAGTGAGCCGACAGAGCCTCCTGAGAGGGCCAGTCAAGCTGTAAGGGTTGCTGAAGCGGCTGATGGTGCACTGAATCGAGTTGGGGAAGAACGTGAAAAGAGTACTGACCCAGAAACCGGCGAAAGAGCAAGAGGTGCAGTGGGTAGTACAGAATCAAGTTCGGGCGAAGAAGAGGAAGTCAGTGCACAGGGTATCGGGGAGAAGACCGGAGGTGCCACCGAAGCAGAAAGGGTTTGGCCCGCAAGACAGAACCGGGTAAACCTGAGGTTGGCTCCGGACACAGACCTTGCACCAGTTTCTGAAGAGCCAGAAGAAGAATCAGGTGACGAGGAGAATCCTCAAGGTGGTGTGAGAAGGTCCAAGAGAACTCGAGTGCCAAGTCGGAAGTACGCTTCACCCGAGTGGGCATATCAAGTGACTGATGCCAGGGTTACCGAGCACGGGAAGGTTGAGGTCGATGACATTGGTCAACAGTGTCCCGCTCCAGAGGGTGGAAGTGTTGCTGAAAGTTCCGGGATTGGAGATCGAAGGAATTTTGACGATTCATATTCCGAGTCCGCCATTCCTGAGTGTCATTCGAGGTATGATCTTGGACAATTTGGAGTTCCCGACGTTCACGACTGTGCCAGATCCACAAGAACTGATCATTCTTAAGCTCGAAATATTGCAGGGAGTCTTGGAGCTGTTGGGACCAGCGCTTATGTTAGATTGATTTGAGAAGGTTGCGAGCAGAAAAGAAGATAACCTAGATCCGAGCGGAAGAAGAACAAAATTAGGGATTTTTCCGTTATAGAACGAAGAAAAGTTAGGGAGGTTTGCCTAAGTTCCCGACAGAGACACTGATGAGAAAGAGACTTACCCTTTCAGAGACTGTATTGGACACTGAGTACATTCCGAAGATGGCAGATCCTGCAAACCCACATCGTAGGGCTAAATTGATAATAGGCACATTGGTAGGAGTTGTGATAATCACCATATTTGCGGTAGTGATAAGTTCATACATGGTGGCTCACAGGCAAGAGGGGAAGGTTCAGGGAGCACCCACACCTATTACCCCAGGGCAGAGTGGTGTCAGTATCAGGGAACAGGAAACATCGAAGATGAGGGATGATCGCAGACTCCACATGGATTTGTCCAAGGGTGATTTCAAGCTTAATGCGTATGCAAGGTTGCTGTATGAGTATGTTGATGCGATGGATGTGAAGGATTGCTATGTGTGTATGCAGTTGCCTGCTTCAGTGGATGAGGGTATCAAGTATCATCATCTCCCATTGACTTATGGGATTTCTTGTAGTTTATTACTCAGTTTATTTTATGACAGGAGACAGTTCGAGTATTTCTTTTCAAATTTTGACACGGTACTTCCTGAAGTTCCAGCAATCAAGCATTTGAACAAATATGATTCTAGCAAGAAAGAGGACAGACTCCTGAAGTATTTTAGACCGACTATGAAGTTGGATACGGCGCATGCTCACAGGAATAACCTAACATGTGCGTTATCTGAGATAGAGAAGAAATTCATAGACCAGGTAGAGGACAGATACAGACGGTTGACCCAGACACGACACACCGGAGATAGCCCAGTAGATTGGACAGACGAGGAGAGAGCTCACAGATCCAAGGGAAGTTATGGACCAATAGCGTTAGATGAGGTACAGAGAGGGAATTTGTGTATTGGGCGGCCCCAATCCGATACGGATAAGGTCGCAGTCGGACATAGCACTTGTTCTCAGACCTTCACAGTGGAAACTTCTGCTAAGAATTTTATGGTAGGTCCAGTAGAAGTAATTCCGACAGTATATTATGTATGTGGGAAAAATGCTTATGTCAGGCTACCTGCGAATTGGTATGGCATATGCTATTTGGCCATTATATTCCCGAAGATCTATCACACCGAGGACCTGGAGTTGTTAGAGACGAAGCGACAGTCCAGGAAACGTAGGGCTACGAACGCTGGTGCAGTGATTGGGGACATATACGGAGCAATGATACCTAGTATGGGTGTGGTGTTGAATGATGTGAAGATTAGGAGGTTGGCGACTGTGGTTGATGAGTTGTCTATGAACACGGCGAGATCTTTGTTGTTGGTGGCTGGAGAGATGTTGTCGATACGGAATATGGTTATGCAGAATCGCCTTGCTTTAGACGTATTATTAGCAAAAGAAGGCGGAGTCTGCAAATTATTGAAGGTTCAGGAATGCTGCACATATATTCCAGACAACACGAAGGAGATAGGGAAGTACATAGATAACATCACGACTATTCACAAGGAGATTATGGATTTGACGGAGGAGAATGTGTGGGAGAAGATTGGATTAGGATTCGGAAGAGTGGGAACTTGGTTTGCGAATTTGGGAAGAGGATTTCTGGGATCAGTGTTGAAGCCAATTATCATTGCTGTGGTTTGCGTGATTTGTTTGTGGGGATGCGTGAAGGCATGGAAGTGGTATCAAGGAGGTAAGGTTGAAAGGGCTCTTAAGGCAAACGAGAAAAGGATGGCGAAGCTCCAGGAGCAGCAATATGAGAGTCTTAAGAAACTGGAGGGAGTTCGACATGGCCAAGTTATGACTAGCGCGGTCTAAATCAGTTCTAAAGAAGAGAAATGTAAGGGTGTGATGACGGATGTCATCAAAGGGGGGAACTGATGTAGCGCTTAAAAGTTTGAAAATTGTAGGGGTGCATTATACTCACTGTTAGTCGGCACCCGCATATAATCAAATGTGTACTCAGGTATTTTGTGTGCAATGTATTACGAATCGTATAACCCATATCGATTTTAATAGAAGTGCTAGCTATGTACAAGCCCATTGTAAACGTATTAGAGAAATGTATAGAGTTTTAGCTTATGTGAAATGTAATGTGGTGTTAGAAATGTGTACCCTAGACTTCGTGTCTGTAGTTTGTTAGCTTGACCACACATGAAAGAAAGACGTAAATGTCAATACTGTGATTGAAACCTGCTTGTGTAACCGAAGTAGTGGCCAGAATTCGCATATATCGTTGAGGCGAAAGGCCTGGTATTTTCTTATGTTAGCCAAGGGCAATAGGCCAAAAAGGATTTATTCCAGTAGAGGTTTTAGGCTGTAGTAAATTGCAACTTAAAAGATGTGAAGAATGTCTGCTTTGCATGATCTCACCCCAGGTGCAAGGACAGTTGCTCGTTAGTAGAGAAGCTCTTTGTTCACAATTTGACTTATGTAGTAAAAGCCAGACATGGGAGTGTATTGGAATGTGCCAATCGTAACTCCTAGTGCGGATGGCGTCTGGGACTCAAGGCCAAGCGATGGACGATGGAACTGGACAGCGCTCTGTGGAAATTTACTGAAAGACGACCCCGCAGAAGAGGAGGCGCAAAGGGCGTGTTCTGGGATTTGGGGTTCTGTATTAGGGACAGCGCCCCGAGGGTGGAAGCAGATCAGAGCAGCCCTGAGCAGAGGAAGGCTAGGCGAAGAGATAGAGGGGGCAATTTAGACCAGCTCTCTAAGTGAAGTCTTCTTATGAAGTTTCACTCTGACACCTTTTATTCGATGAGGGTCTCAAGGGATTGCTAAGTAGGGATGTCATCTAGTGCAGAGTAGGGACAGAGATGGTATGGTTCAGTGTCCCTAGTATCGACATTTGCTTGGTGGTGTTCTACCTCATGCTTTTAGAGATTGTACTTTTAGTTATTTTTAGCCGTATGCGGATTCTCCGTAGAGTAGCTTTTGTGTTAGTGCCTATGTACCTGTTGTGCCTCGTATTGAGGACTTTGTATCTGCAAATCTTTATGTTGATAATAAAAACCAGAGAGCCAAGAGATTAAGTCTCGAGTCCTTGATTATGGCAAATTGCGGACAGTAATTTTGATAATTGTGTTTTTCCCTCCACGCTATTGGGCAAGTAAAAAGGTCCATCTGACCCGAGTGGGTTCCAGTAGATAATTGCAAGATACCCAAATGGGCCGGAGCACCCTTGTTTCCGGAACAAACTGACGCAGATGTTCGACCACCGACTGCAGGCGGTTGCAAGGTCAGAGTTCAAGCGTTACAAGTCCTGTTACTTAGAGAAACTTCCCTTTGAGTGCCTTCACATTAGCACAGCACCCTCATGAAACGGGCTATAGCGGGATGGATTCTCACCGGGCCACATTACCAAAAGCAATTTATAACCATAACCTAGAAAAAGAGCGGCCCCCGCAAAGCTTTTACCCTCCACCCTCGTCACCACAAACCCAACAGGACCAGGAACCAGCAGCCGCTCGGAGTAAAGTGTGCCACGTGCATTATGCAAAGCAGACGAGGGCGCGCGGTGACCTCCAGGGAAGCGGGCAGATAGCTGCCTTATTTGCATAATGTATGCGCTACTCTTTGTTTCCACTTGTGGCGGGTGCTCTCGCGCCTGCTGGTTGGGTTGTTGTTTCCTGCAATAAAAGTGCTTTTAGCACGAGACATCGGCTACTCTGCTTCATCCTTTTCAGGTTCTCACTGGCATCTTTTACCAGGCCAGACCCTCGTGCTTCCAGAAATAGCCCTTCGATTGTTTGCTTTGGAGCGGACAATAAATGACTTTTTACTGGTAATATGTGAAGCCCTTGTACCTTGGATAGTTCCTTTACCCAGCTTTCCCCCACATGCCGAAGGTGGTAGCCCCTACACTTTAGAGAAGTTCTGGAACTCACCTCCTGGCTAGGAAGCCTGGCTGGGGTAGCCGTGCCCTCAATGACGGTGGCCACTCGCCAGTGCTCAGAGGATTTGTCCGAAAAGAGTCATCTTGGCATTACTGCAGCTCACCAGGGAGCCAGTGCCCCCCGTTTCTCTTCTGCAGGTCAGGTGTTGTGTTCTGGATCTCACCACACCTGTCACTTTACATTCATGTTCTTTGCAGACACTACTTTTCGGGCTGCAATTGTTTGAAATGACTCCTCGTACTCACCATCGTGTGTGGAGAGCCTTTTCCACAAAAGTACAATTATTGTAAGTTGAAGCTGGTGAAGGGTTTATTGTTGTTAAACATGATTACAAGTGGCGCAGCCCAAGTTTGCTTATCATTTATTTGTATTTTATTTATTTGTTGAGTTTTATACAGCGCGAACATGACCCATGGGTATCAGAGCGCTTCACGGTTACATGTCGTAAACCGTTTAGAGTGCAACAGGTATAGCAGTAGTATTATACATATGGTTCCGATGCGTACCTTTTGTATCTGTGACAACAATATCACGTGTAGGATCCATTAATTGTAGTAATGACCAGCCTGAAGTGCCTTTGTAGCTAACTGGTGAGTTGATCCTTACATACGTTATTGTCCTGTTAAGGTAGACATCTATATCAGATCTGATTGGAGCGTCTCTTCGATCACCGGTGAGGGCTGTATTGGGGTCTCTGTGATCTTTCTTGAGTGGGGCGCATCCATCTCTGACAGGACTACGCAGCGCCTAGCAACGGGCCACGATGCTTCCCTCTTGAAGGTTGACGTGTTTGGAATTTTTCTAATGTTTGGGGGGAGCGAGTTCCAGATTCTGGGGGCAGCTCCGGAGAATGCTCTGTCATACATGACAAATGCGTCACATTTCGTAACAGATGCGTGACCTGAACGTGCGCTTAGCACATGATTGTTGTGATTTCTAACGACATTGAAATGATTGTTGCACTTCACATCGTTACTCCTAAAGTGCAACCATTGTAGGGTCAGAGAATCCACTTCTATAGTCTGCCTTAACTGCATCCAATGAGATATTAATAAACCATCCTTACTTAGTAGACATATACTCACTATTAAACCAGATTCACTTTACATTAGGCGCGCCGTCATACATTAAATAACATGCGTTGGTTAGATGATCGAGTAGAAACCATCCATATATATGCAGAGTGCGATTATTTTAGAACGGACAAAACATGTATGTAAGTCGTGTGCTAATGTTTCATAGATTGCCATGCATAGTACCCCTGATGATGCGTGCAGAGGGGGGTTGCTCCTAGGATCCTGATGGAAGTGACTCTTCCTCACACTGCCTGAGTCTAGCTTGCTTCCCTTTGGACTTTGAGAGGTTCAGACCTGTATGATTCCCTTTAGTTCCTTCTTATGTGCAGCTTATGCCACCGCTTATTATTGGACCCAAAGAAGACTCTTGACCGAGCTTCTGAAATTCTGAAACCTTCCTAGGTAACTTCTCTTGCCTTGTTTTATATTTTCTTTATGGAATTTCCCTGATTTTTTGGATTCTTTAGGTGCTAAAGAACCACCCGCTTAGCTTGAACTCTAATGTAGGAAATCTAGATTAACTAATGTATGGACGAGAGAACTTGAGACTTTTCTCTGAGCATCAAGTTCTTGAGTTACTCTCTTGTACTGCTGTGACTGAACTGCTTTTTGCCTACTTTTAGTCTGTCTCAATTTCTACCAGAGGTTCAGCTTCCATGTTGTTATTCCGAACCTTTATTGCATGGTGCTAAGATTGCTAACTTGTAATAAACCTTCTTAACTACAGTTACCGATTCCTGGTCCTTACTGTGTAGCCAAATGAGATAGACTGTTATTTGGTATTGATGGATAAAATGCTAACTCTCCTCACCTCTCAGTGCGGATAAGACATGTCCATGGGAGGAAGGTAACAGAGTAGGCCCAATACGCTGCATCACAAGTGCACTCGATTGCAAGAAGCGAAGTTTTCAGAACTCACAACCTTATGAAAGAGCATTGTTAATGTGACCTGTGTTTGTAAATATGCCGCATTTCTGCTGTCTCCACTCTACGCGAAGCAGATACTTGCCTTGTGGTGTTGGGCTGCGTGACATGTAAGTGAATCTCCTCCATAAGATCTAAAACAAGGTGAAGAAGCCAGTGGAGGGGAGATCCCGCCGCTCACCTTGATGCTGTCCCACACACGTCACACAAGCAAATCTTATCATCACTATGCAATTCACAGATGTAATTCTGTGCAGTAATAAGCCAGACTGCACTGGTCTAGTAAAACTGCTCTGGATAGAGAGGAGCCATTATTGAAGTCAGCCATCATCATCCGGGTCCCCACGATGCTTCAGTGGTACCCGCACCCTGGTCCTATCTAGCCAGACAGATATCTTAGCAAAGACCATAAGCCTTAGATGAGGCCGAGCATCACTTCAGAAGTGATTGCTGATGGCTGAGGAGCCTATGATGGAGCGGCCTGGTTTTCACTGAGCCCCTCCATTCATACGTTAAGGCATCAGCTTTATTGTTAGGCTCTTTGATGGTACCGGTGGCCTCCTCCTTCCCTAAACCTTAGAGCTCGAAGATCTTATAACCGGTAAATCCCTAAGCACCCACTTAGAGACAGTTGTGCTGTTTTTAATTCCCATGTGTTAGTACAGTGTATCATGTTTGGTCTGGATATATTGTCCTAGGGGCCCAGTGACTTATTGAGACCAGTAAAAGTGCCATCCAGTATCGGTGTGTCATTAGCGTGCTACTAAACGTATAGGCGATGGTGTTTAACTTTGAGGGCCACTTATCTACTGTCCTGTAATTGAAGGTGTATGTTAGGGTTTGTTTAGGGTCCCTCCCTATTGCTTTAAAAGGCTTCCAGGTAGGGACAGAATTTGACCCCATTTGACGGAACCCTGCTATCTTTATATGCACCAAGTATTTTTTTGTGGATGCATTGATCTGCCATATTTGATCACAATACCTGCCTGTAAATACCCTCAAAGGCTGCTTAGTAATCCTAATATATACTCCGTGGCACACCTTAACGCTGTGTCCAGTTGCGAGCCAAGCCTACTCTAGCGCTCCCTGTCTGTTCTATCCAGAGGCTCTCTCTTACATTTCTCTACCCAGCTGTATCTTTCTCAGTCCCATTAGGAAAGTGTCAAAAGGAACTTGCAATGCCCTCATGTCCATACGTCTAATCACTTCAGACCCCACCTTTCGATAGCTACTCATTTGGTCTTCCCTACCGTCTATTGTGAGTTTCATTATGTGAAATATCTTTCTATTTTTAAGGTGGCCTTTCTTGGAGTTCTGCGGAGCTCTCATCTCTCTGTTTAGGCAGAGTTTCTTTGCCCTGGGGGAGGGGCAAGGATCTGAGAAGAGCTTCTATCACTTGACCCCAGCATTCATTAATACTCTCTTTGGTGCACCATTGGTACTGTTGTCAAACATGGACATAATTTGGCTTTTTGATTTTCATTGAGCTGTTTCAATTTTGAAATGGTAAATGCACAGGAAGGTCAATCAATCAATCAATCACTCCGAGGGGCGTCCAGGCACTGCAATGCAGGTGTCAGTTGAAGGGCCAGGTCTTGAGTCTCTTCCTGAAATGTTTCAACTAGGGCAAAGTACTGAAGTGGCAGGGGAGGGAGTTTCAGACTTTGTCTGCTGGGTGGGTGAAGGATCGTCATCCAGAGTGGTTGCTGCAGATACGTGGTGTCTGAACTAGGGCGAGGTGTGCGGAGCAGAGATTTCTGGTGCGTTGGAAGAAGGCCAAGCGGTGGTTCATGTAGTCTGATCCTTGGTTTGTAGGCGTGGGTCAAGAGTTTGAACTAGCATCTCCTCTGGACGGGAAGCCAGTGTTGGTTTTTTAGTTGCTGGGTGATGTGGGTCATCTTGGGCAAGTTGAGGATCAGTCTAGCTTTCTAGTTATTTGTGTATTGAGTTGTTTCCATGCAGTGATCTGATGGTAGGTGTTGGTGGTAGAAAAGTGGAAGAAGAGTTGGATGGTTGGGGATTGAAGTTTCTGTAGATGGTTGCTCTTTTGTTGTGGAATTGGTTAACAAGGGAGTCGCATGGTTCCTGTGAGGGGGAGGGGTGCATTTCTGTGGCTTCTGGACATGGAAACTCTCTGATGGTAGTGAAGAGTTCCTGGGTTTGTTTGGTGCTAGTTTCAATAAGGTGTTGCAGGACCTCCTTTTTTGTGGATTTGATCTAGCGGTGGTATTTGTTCAGGGTTGATTTGAAGGTGACTCGGTCGGTGTAGTTCTTGCTGGTTCACCATCTTCTCTCCAGTTGTTTGCTTCTATGCTTTGCTGCTCTGATTTCTGGCATGGACCAATTGGCTCATTTGGTGTGTTTGTGAGTTTTGGTTGGTTTGGTGGGGGTTGACTTGGCTGCCAGCACTGGTGATCCAGGCATTGAAGTTCTTCACTGTCTGGTTCAGGTCAGTGTTGATGTCGGTTTGAGCACTGCTGATGGCATCATTCCACTGTTGCTGCATTTCCTTGGTCCAGCAATGGTAGGGGGTGTTGGGTCGGTTGGGGGTGGTGCCCGGTGGTCCACTGAGGGAAACGAGTATGATGTTGTGGTCCAATCAGGTGAGTTCAAATGTGTGGCTGTATTTGATTCTGTTGCTGGACTTGAAGATGGGGTCCAAGGTGTGGCCTGCTCTGTGTGTTGGGGCGGTGATGATGTGCTTGAGGCCGATGTTGTCTAGTCTTTCCAGGAGGTTGGTGGTGTTGTTGGTGTCAGTAGAGTCATCAAGGTGGAAGTTTGCGTCCCCCAGGAAGATGTACTACTGGGTTTCGACGTCGAGAGGGGTGATGAATTTGACAATGGCATCGCTGATGCCAGTTAGTGGTACTGGTGGTCTGTATGCAAGGGTGCCTTTGATGGTGGTGTTGGCATCGTCATGGAACTGGAAATTTATGTGTTCCATGGTTGGTGTGGTGTCCTCATTGGTGCAGGTGATCGATTCTTTGTGTATTATGGTGATAGCTCCACCTTGTCTGTTGATGCAGTCCTGGTGTTTCATCTTGTAGCCACTGGGGATTGCGGTGGCGATGTCTGGGGCTGATATGGGGGTGAGCAGGTCTCTGTGGGGCTCTGTGCTTTTCTGGTGAGAGAATGGTACTTATTTGGTATTTCAAATAGTTGGGACTGACAGAAGAAGCAATCCGTATCAGATACACAAGTCCTCACCCACCGCAGTGGCATGCGTCATCATCGGGCCGCGCTCCTTGCTGGTCATGCACTGCAATGCCCAGTGGGCCCCAATGAGGGGGAACTTTGCTGGAGATCTGTTCCTTACCCAAAACTGCCTAGAGAAGGCAGGCGAGTTATGCCCTGCACCTAGCTTGAAGAAGAGATGAAAGGTAGGGTGGTAGATTAGGTATAAGTGAGATTTAAAATTGGCTATGAGTTATCAATGTCATGTTGTTTATTTAGGCTGAGAACTCATGCGAAAATTAAAAAACAAATACTGAACCTGGAAGGATGCTAATGAATTCCATATTCAAAAGAAGCCAACATGTTTCTTCGAATAATCTGATAGCAAAGAGCCAATAGCAATTCATCAGGACCAGGAATCAATACCCTAATCTACTAATTAGCAGAGCCTACAATACAGCCACCCTTGCACCATGATGCATGGGTGTCTGCGTTGGCGCTAGGCAGCCAAAAGTCTGGCGACGCTAGGAAAGGGCAGGATACACCTCCGTACCCCGCATCCGAAGAGTGACCGCCGGCGGCAGATCATTCTCCCACCTCGCCGCAAGGACATGGAACACCCTCCTCATCCGCCTACAGCAGACCCAAGACCTACTGACCTTCAGAAGACTCCTCAAGACCTGGTTCTTCGAACAGTAGCAGCATTCCCCCCCCCCCCCCCCCCCCTTAGCGCCTTGAGACTCTCACGGGTATGTAGTGCGCTTTACAAATGCTATGATTGATTGATTGATTGATTGATTGATACACTGTATGACGCTAAATATGGGACATTTCTGCCCTTTCCCTTTCACACAGTGTGAAAGATTGACAAATATGCCCCCAAATGATTTGTCATCCACAAAGAGGGACAGAGTCTGTACTGTCGTCTGTGCAAGTAGGGGGCTTGCTTCGGAAGGTCTGTCTGGATGTTGCTGGTCACAGACGGAGGCTGGAGGAATACTTTAGTCTATCCAGAGCCCACGGTAAGAGGCATAGTCCAAAAACACAGCTACATGCCAAGAGCCCTGTCAAAGAGCTGAGCCTTGGGTGGCAAACAGCTATTTTGTTTCACACTAATTGTGTCCTTGCAAATGGCACTACACGTACAACACACATGCAACACAAATAAAACATATTCAGAATACAAAACTCCTATGCATGGGAAATTTGGGCTTAATCAGATTTTACCAGAAAGAGACAGGAGACTGGTCTTTCGCATTTACTGGTTGAAAGGCCAGTCCCTATCCACTGCTGCAGCTGCCATGCCACATAGCCTAGTTTTGGTAGGGGTACCATCCTTGACTAGCAGTTGGGTGTGCATTTTGGCTGTACCCCAAAACCAACTGAGTTACTTACTCTGCTGAGGGAGGAGCTATCCAAAAATGTGGGTCCAGCCTCATAGTGACCCTGAGGGTTCTAGCCACACAAAGGCAACAACAGAAGTCCTCCCGGATCATGGATGCATGGGAATAATGGCCCAGCCACCTGCACAAGGAAGAACGTCTGTCATTCCACCAGTCAAATAGAATCAGCTGACCATACTGCGTCTTCCTATAGATCACTTTTACAAAGATTATCTGGAAATGCTCTCACATACAAAACATCTTTACCCAAGGCATAAGGGTGGAGTTCACATTTAGGGTAGGAGCACACGAGTACAAACCACAAATGTGACTCCTGACTCCACCACTCTGCCATGACCACCATGATCATTCACTGTTACTCCTGCTTGTCAAGAGACAATTTACTGCTAGCTCAGGATGTAAGTCTGACTTATTGATGTCTTGTGCTTTTTGAATGTGAAGCCCCAAATTGTTGAAATCGTCCCAGAGAATGCATTAAAAGCAGGCAAGAAGATGTGGGCAAGTTGCCAGTTATATGTGTGTGAGAAGGTGGCCTGATATATGCTGTCCACTAGTTCTAGTGGACACCTTGTATCAGTCCAAACAACCCCTTATGGTGAATGGTTAAAGACAACCTTTATTGAAAGCTATACTAGTGGTTGCTATGGAGAGCAGCCTTCAGGCTAAGTCTTGAAGGAATGCAATGCAGCTTGTTTTACCAGTCTATAATCTCTTGAATGATCAAATGAAAAGACCACACCAGGTATATATTCAAAATATATGTATTTAAGATAAAACACACCCTCTGGTCACTTTATGAAGTGGAGTTCGAAGTACTTAGTTTGCAAGTCAGCAATTATCAGTAATAGCACAAATACACGTTTGGGCCCTAGGGGCGTACCAAACCATATACCAAAAAAGTGGTATAAGAACCACAACTTGAATAGACACAAGGCCTAGAGCCTGCAGAATCACTGGGACCCCAAGGAACCACCCAAGGTAGTGACACAGGGGACTCACGGGGACTGTATGCAGTGTGTAAACACAACCGCGGGTTCCCTCTTTCTTCTATGGGAAATGTCGCGGTTGGAAATTTAAAGATTAGGGACACTTCTAATCGAGTCAGGACCAAACCCTTTTGGACTTAAGAAGTTCTAGGGCTAGCACCCACGGGAGCACCGGAGTACTCAAGTTACCTCACCCAGGGAAGCGGGGTGCATAGGTGTCTTTTGGTGTCGGGTCGCGTCGTCGATTTCAATGGAAGCCTGCAAAGAACTGCTGCTGCCGTGAAGAGGAGAAGTGTCCGAAGAGATCCAAGCCTGGATCTTGGATGGAAGGAACCTGAAAGCAAAGGGGACAGAGTCTGGGTCACTAGCCAGTGACCAAGGGCAGGATGGACCAATGCCCACAGATGTCGGGTGCTTCAGGTGAGTTGACGGGTATCTTGAATCTTCAACCATGAGGTCCAAGAGGTGTCGATGAAGTCCACGAGCCGGATTCGAGCTGTCCCACAAAGTCTGTCTAGTGCTGCGGTGTCGGCGACCAGAATGGACCCAACAAGCCTTGGCAACGGCAAGTCAGTGGAATTCAGAGAAAGGACTGCGGTGCAGACCAGCAAGGTCTGAGGGCCTCACCCAGCAAAGGTAAGTCAGGGCACATCTGGAGCAACCAGATAAGCCCAATTAGGCAAGGAGTTGCCTTCGTGGGGACCTGCTAGCCAACGGGCTAGTGATCGCGAAGGAGCCTCGAGCGGTTGCACTTGAAGCAGGCCAACGGGTCACTCGTGGAGTGGAGGCCAACAATCTTTGGTGCAGTAGGTGCTCAAGGCTGAAGCATCACCCACGATAGCCACATGCCTCAGCTTTGCTGTGGACACAGGGTAGCCTCGGCGAAGTCTGGAAATCCACCTCTGGTGATGCAAAAACTTCTTTGGTGCCTGCCAAGCAGGGGAGTCACTCCTTGACCCCAAGGGAGATTTCTTCAGTCTTCTAGTCAGGATAGAACGTCGAAGGTCCAGGATATATGATGCAGAGTTTCATCCAGGGTAATCTAAAGTCCTAGGGACTGGATTCCTATACTTATACTAAGTTTAGGGGATGGACTAACTCTAAGGTCCCACCTATGGGAGGACCTGGGGTGGGGGTGGTTACACTCCTCCCCCTTTGTCCAGTTTCATGCCAGAGCAGGGGCTGAGTGCCCCTGCATCCGGTTTGAACTGGGCTATGCACAGGGACACCTTGTGTGCCCCAGGCAGTGTCTCAAAAGCATTCTCTGAATGCACCCACCTTTCCCCAATACATATCTGCCTGTCTGGGGACGTGGTTACACCACCCTGTGACAGGAAAAATATTGTCCAGGCCTCTCCTGCCAGAGTTTCCCTCAGCAACAGGAGACCAGACCCGTGTCTGTGGCAGTGGCATCCATTTTGTGATGCCAGGGCTTTGGAAAGTTTTAACCGGGTAGACCAGTGTGAACATGTCTCTTCCTCTAGAAGGGTGGAATGCTACCCCCGCTGCCAGAACTGGCGGGGGGGGGGGTAGTATTCTAAAGCGTTTGACACCAAACACGACATGTTTTGATGCAGCCATTCCAAAGTTAGCATTTACCGCGAGGTTATAATGAACTTAAGAGTATATGGTATGGCTGTATCACAGAAGATCCATAAGGAAGGATTTCCAAAAGCTGCAGAGGGGCTCAGCTCATGCTTGGGCACCCTCTCACACAAGACCAAGCACTCTGCCTTCAGGATTGTCAAGGCCTGCCATAGGAGTGGCTTATAGGTTTATATGTGTCTGTATATATATATATATGTGGATATAGGTAGCCTATACCACAGTAAGGGGTGCAAGCACTCCCTTACCCAGGCTGCAGTAGCAGACCTGTGGTGCCATTTTGGAGTGCTTCCCAGGGGTGGCATAATATATGCTGCAGCCCCTGGTAGGCCTCTGAGGTACCTATGCCCTAGCTACATAGTATACCATATACTAGGGGCTTATAAGGCACTCCAGAATCCAATTAGATATGTACCTAATGTACATGCAAACCATTTTACAGAGAAAGCAGATAGACTGGGGCCGTGAATAGCAGGATCCCAGTCCTACTAAGTCATAAACCAGCAAAACACCAGGCAAAAAGTGGGGGCATCCATATAGTCAGATTCCACCTTCCTACAATGTGGATAATCGGTGTTCGCATCAGAGACCTTATAAAGCACGGGCAAGGTTTCTATTGCCCCACCTTTCAAGGGTCCCTGAAAAGTGATCCGGCAAATCAGTGGTTATTCTGAGATAACTAAAACATGTAAATTAAAATAATCGTACTTTTTTACGTTTAAGTGAGCCAGCTGCCATGTGTACTGAGAGTGCTGTGGTTAGACTGGCATGGGCACTCAGGGACACATTTACTATTCTTTTGCACAAAGCAGCAAGGGAGCTTGCTGCGCTGCATTACATGAAGGGGAGAGAGCGGAAGTGCACCATATCTGCTAATCAGCTCTCTCCCAGAGTGGGTGTATTTCAGGCAGCCTATGGCCTATAGCCAATGCAGGCACCATGGCGCAATGGCACAAGCGGGCCTGCGTTATGGGGAGGATTGTTTTTGTGCAGGAAGGGTCAACTCCCAGCACATGAACTATCTATAGAGACATATTCCTTCTTCTATGTGTGCTGCAGAATGGAAAGAGGCTCTACCGAGGAAGTTCTCCTTGTTTTGTTTCTCTCTGGTAGGTGCACCATTTTGGTGCAAACCCAAATTTACTGACTTTAGTAAATTTTGTTTAGCATCAAAAGTCATGAGTGGATGCACAGGAACGCCCATGCACCACCCATGAAACGCCTACCCGATCAAAGTAACACAAGGTAGCAATATAAGCTGTGTTATGTTAATAGTTTTTAATTTACTAAGTGATGCAAAGCCAGGCAAATTGTGCTTTGTGTGGCTTAGTAGATCCAGAAATACATTTTGCCTTGCGTCTCGTCTAAAAAGTGGAACAACCTACTAAAAAAGTAATGCAAAAACCCAAAAGTATTGCAAACAAAAGCTGCACATTTTCTGTTGTTCATGGTAAACTTTTATCACACATGGTGCATAATTCTGGAAGTGGCATAACGTCATAATTTTAGGATTTTTACATAAGAAGCATAGCACAAAATTACCCAAATTATGCAAATTATGCAGTAGAAGTTTAAATTTCACCAGGTCTTGTGTGAAATCTTAATTTCTCCTTGCTATTGCCAGCCACATGACTGTAGATATTGCCGATGGGGCAGTCTGGCTCTGCCAGAAAGGCCAGCTACAGGCAAGTGTGCGGCTGGTTGTTGTGGCCAAGAGGACCAGAAGGAAATACTGTCCCGTTGAAGTGAGTCCATCTAGCTGTGCCAGACTGCTAGAAATTAAAGTCCAGTGCCACATACTGCTTAAGATCTATAGGTAAAGCTGACAACCAAAACCATCTTAACTTTTGTTCATTCCAGCTGCCTCAAAGTCAAGACATCAACTCATAGCTTATTATCCTAGTTGCACAGATTGTAAATGCAACACCTTCCCTTCATATAGCAACGCATCTTCCTCACTCTGACTTCGTTTGCTTTAAGCCAAGCTTCTATTTTATTAGACTACAATGGAGTATGTATTTGATTAGAAAGGCTTAAATATTGATTAAAGCCAAAAATGGCTGTTTTTAGTATCTTCTGGCAAAATTTATGGAGTGTTTTTCTCATTTACAGGTTGATTCTATTAAGAAAATGCGCTCACCTTACGGTTATGAGGTCTAGCTTTAGAATTTTCCTAAAAAACTCAACCCTCTTAGCTGCGTAAGACTCAGACTTTAAAAACTGTACATTTCTGTGGTAAGCTTATACCTCCACTGTGTATCTGGTTGCTAATAAATAATGCCTTCATTCTTCAAAAGTTATCTTCATTGCTAAAGTAATTTTCCAGTAATGGTGAAAATTACTGAGAAAAAAGCCAGTGGATTCATCTGTCCACTAATGTCCTTTATTTGGAATAAACTGCCATATGTGCAAAGTCTTTTTGTGGTCGCAGATGGGACGATCTGCAAATGCAAATAAGCTGTTTCACATGTATAAAACCCTATTTGTGACTTGGCAGCCTGTTACAGAATAACAAATTGGGTTTGCGATTCGATATTAGGAAGGGGTGTGTTTAGGGGGTCTCTACTTAATAGCGTATCACAGTGGTATGTGTGAACATTTTGTGACTGAAATGCGGTCACAAAACATTCGCAATTTACCACCTAATTAAAGTAGGTGGTGACCCATTTGCAAATGAGAAGGGGTCCGCAAGGGACCCCTTCCCCTTTGTGAATCTGTGCAAAAACGTTTTTTAAGAGCAGGCAGTGGTCCCACAAACCACTGCCTAGTCTTAAACAAGCATTTGCAATGCAATAGGTCTCGCATTTACGAGAGTTTGAGCTATAGGCATTGTAAATGACAATGCCTTTTATTTATGTGTTGTTTTTTAAACAGATAAATAAAAGGCATTGTCAATTACAATGCCAATAGGATAGACTCTCGAAAATGCGAGACCTATTGCATTGCAAATGCTTTCGGCGCCAGTGCTATAAAATGTTTTAAAAAGCATTAGGAGAGAGTGTGTCATGCCTGCAACTGCAGACAGGGCAAAGCTATTTGAGAAAATAGTGCTTGGAAGCTGAAATTAAAGCCTTCAGAGTAACAACATATGTAACGGGGGGTGTCGCCATGAGAGGTTACAAAATGAGACAAGGCGGTACTAAGGAGGGACTATTAAGCCTATTGACTAATGAACAGCCACAGTTTTCAGTGAACAAATGACACAAGCCAATGAAAAATATGGGCAGAGAGCGGGCGGGGCTTCAAGTCCCTACCTGAATACATGCCTCGAAGAGCAGCGCATGCGCTGCCCAGGCTCAACCTAAAAATAAAAAAATAAAACGTTCTTTTTAAAAAAAAAAATGCATCCCATGTTCCTTAAAGGAAAGTGGGCTGCATTTAAAAAAAAACATTGCTTTATTTAAAATCCCTGTGATTTTAGCGATTCCCAATGGGTGGCAAAGTGAGACCTACCCCATTAATATTCATAAGGCAGGTCTATTAGCAACTCACTGGAAATCGCAAAATGTGTTAAAGACACATTTGTACATTGCTATTTGGTGTTTACCAAATAGCAATTTGAAAAAATTGCTATTTGGTATTCGTGAGCGATTATCAAATAGCGAACGATTTGTATATGTGCCCCGGAATTTCTCCCAGTGCATGATATGATGCCTTTGTCTCTATAGAGGACTTCAGCTCAAAATTTGGAACATTTCCGATTTCTGAATTTGTAAAGAGCAGGGCTGCCCCAGAGGGCTTCCCGGTGTTAGCATAAAAGGAACCGAGTTAAATCGGCTCGAGTAAAATAGCCATATTTTTAAATGCTTCTAAAAATTCTCCATAGAAGTGCAGAGTCTTAGCCTGGGGTCAGCGTGTCCGTAGTTAATGCCTCAGAAATATGAAGGAGTCTCCTCTTTGTCTTAGCAGTTTGACACGGAGAGTCGCTGCTAAATTCAGATTGCCGGAATGAAGTGGAAACACTCAGGGCCTTTTCACGAGGGAATGACGGAGCGCGACGTTAAGCAAACATTGCTGATTCTACGCTCCGCCATTCTGAAACCGCAGAAATGCGACAAATTCACAGGAATGCGGAGCACCCATGTGTTTCCCCTGGCGCACCCGCCAAATCTGGCTGCCTACCACCCACACAGGCACCCTTGCAGCATAGTGCAACGGAGTCTGCATGAGGGGTAATGATTGTTTATGTGCAGGAAGGTGTCCCTTCCTGCACATAAACAATCCAGAATGGTGAATTGTAACTTCTATGTGTCCTGCATTGTGCAGCACACATACAAGTTGCAAATCGTCATTTTTTAAATGATTTACACTTAGCGTGAAAGGGGTGTTCATGGGTGTTGCGGTGGGCGTTCCGCTGCAACATCCATTCATTTTGACGCTGCCCCCTATTTACAAGGGTGGCATAAATATGGGGAAGCGTCAAAATTAGGACCAGGGAAAACCCGATCGTAAACAGGCGCAAAGGGGAGAAATTATTAATGTCTCCTTATTTTTGCTGTTTCCATGTGTGATGCGTTGTGCAGCACACATAGAAACAGCAAAACGCCATGAATGATTGTTTATGTGCAGGAAGGTGTCCCTTCATTCACAACAACAATCATCCCTGCAACGCAGGCCCCCTTGCACCATGGTGCAAGGGTATGCACCATGGTGCAAGGGTACCTACGTTGGCACATGGCAACCAATTGTGCGCCAGCGCTGGGGAAATCACAGGGATGGGTCATACTGTTGTAAATATGATGCATCCTTGTGCGATTAAAATTATGCAGCTCGGCACAGCAAAATGGCTTGAGGCATCGCAGTGCGTAATATTTTTGTAAATGAGGACCTACAGGCCTGATCAATAGTAGCTCGATTCATTCAGACCCCTGTTTACACACGGATCGATATGGAAAGTTTGGTTTTATTTGATACATTCGATCATTATCCGATAGGTTAAATAGCTCAACTATTGTTAAGTTTCAGCAGGTCAGACCTGCCAATATTTAACAGGGGAAAACCGTACGGTATTTACCGTTTCATGCGTATTTCTGTGCCCTAAACACCAAGTTCTGCATGTTATTCCCCAAAAATTCGTAATATGTGCTATTTATTGCAGCAGATAAATAACGTACCCCGTAGAATCCTTATGTTTCAGCTGTGATAAATAGCCCTATGCCTGTCTACCACTCTGGCACATGATTCGCTCCCACAGAGCTGCAACCTGCATTTCTCCTTAAACCATTTAATTGGAAGGCTGGTTTAAGAGGGCGTACACTGCTCCTAACAAAGTATGAGCAGCAGTCTGGGGGGTCCTGTTGCCTCAGGCCGTGGTTCCACTGCACAGACTGCACCAGTGATAGCCGCGCCCCTGGACAAAGCAGAACCCTCTCAATGTGCCTCACCACTTTCCCTTGTGAGGTAAGTGGGGCGTCTACCTCTCAAAGAATCAGCATCATCCGAGGCGAGGCCTCCCTGTCATGCCCTAAGGCTGGAGCAGGAGGAGGTGCACCACATGCTAAATCCGCTTGGGCTGGCCCGTTATCATTCTGTATGTCTAATGTGCTGGGCTGGCCCATTGTTATTCTGTATGTGACAATGTGCCGGGCTGGCCCATTGTTATTCTGTTCGTGACAATATGCCGGGCTGGCCCATTGTTATTCTGTATGTGACAATGTGCCGGTGGCCCATTGTTATTCTGTCTGTGACAATGTACCTGGCTGGCCCATTGGTATTCTGTATGTCGAATGTGTCGAGCTAGCTCATTGGTATTCTGTATGTCTAATGTGCCGGGCTGGCCCATTGTTATTCTGTACATAAAAATGTGCCGGGCTGGCCCATTGTTATTCTGTATGTGACAATGTGCCGGGCTGGCCCATTGTTATTCTGTTCGTGACAATGTGCCGGGCTGGCCCATTGTTATTCTGTATGTGACAATGTGCCGGGCTGGACCATTGTTATTCTGTTCGTGACAATGTGCCGGGCTGGACCATTGTTATTCTGTTTGTGACAATGTGCAGAGCTGGCCCATTGTTATTCTGTATGTGACAATGTGCCGGGCTGGCCCATTGTTATTCTGTTTGTGACAATGTGCCTGACTGGTCCATTGTTATTCTGTTCGTAACAATGTGCCTGACTGGCCCATTGTTATTCTGTTCGTGACAATGTGCCGGGCTGGCCCATTGTTATTCTGTATGTAACAAAGTGCTGGCCGACAGTCTGTGTTAGGATAGGGAGGGGTTACTGTGACCTCTCTGGTTCAGAGGAGCAGCACAAGCCGCTCGAATAGTAGTAGGAAGCATACAGCCCACACTGCGCCTTGGGCACCGGCACAATGCCCGTCTTCCCCACATGACTCTGCAGACAGTGACGAGGCAGTTTATTTGAAACATGAGAATGGCATATTTAGCATGAAAGAGGAGTTAAGAAGAAGATTTAGAGGTCCATGAAATGAAATGAAGTGTGTTAAAATAAGGTGCAGGAACTGTGATGCTGAGTGGTGTGGGGGAGGGGGTAGTGTGCTTGGGAGCGGGGCCAAGGTGTGTCTAAAAGTAACAACATATTCTGCATCATTGTGTTACCCTTTCACCTTCATGTATGCACAGTGTATGTAAATGCATACATGATCATTAATCATACCTTATTACCTTATTGCCTCAATTATAATGCATATAAAATAAACACATACCTTGACTGTGTAGGACCTGGGGTCTCCAGGCCCTATGGGGCGGTAACGTGACACGAGCGGTCGGGCCACCAAAGGTCTGTGTGTTAAGCAACCATACACCACGCACCTCTCATGGACGGGACACACACACAATAAGTGACGCCACACAAGTTAAATTATGCAAATACTTCAAGTTTATCAAAGTAAAGCCAGATAGATGCAGTTCATGAGATATCAGTGCAATGCGTGCGATGTAATACAATCCATCAAGGTATAAAGGCCAGACACGAGATGTAACGGTAGTTCAGAATCTATACATTCACTTCATCAATATGTCGAGGCACGCTTCACTTATACCAGCGCGGGACTCCCTAGGAGGGTTAACTACCTGTAGGGCCCTGGGGGTGATTATCGCGCTGTGCGCGTTAAGCAAGGTCTATCTTTGAACGGGGCATCTAGCACCGGGCAATACTCGTGAGGGGTGACACTGGATACTTCAACACAGAGCCTGTAGAACAAAGCGCTCCTCGTAATCAATGGCACTTAATACTTTGAAGCAGAGCACCTAAAACAAAGCGCTACTCATAATCAATGACATGTAATACTTTCAAGCAGAGCAGGTAAAATAAAGCGCTACTCGTAATCAATGACATGTAATACTTTCAAGCAGAGCAGGTAAAATAAAGCGCTACTCGTAATCAATGACATGTAATACTTTCAAGCAGAGCAGGTAAAATAAAGCGCTACTCGTAGTCAATGACATGTAATACTTTCAAGCAGAGCAGGTAAAATAAAGCGCTACTCGTAGTCAATTACATGTAATACTTTCAAGCAGAGCAGGTAAAATAAAGCGCTACTCGTAATCAATGACATGCAATACTTTCAAGCGGAGCAGGTAAAATAAAGCGCTACTCGTAATCAATGGCATGTAATACTTTCAAGCAGAGCATGTAAAATAAAGCGCTACTCGTAATCACTGACTCTTGGTACTTTGAAGCGGAGCATATAAATCCAAGCGCTCCTCGTAATCACTGATAGTCAGTACTTTAGGACGGAGCTTCCAGCGGGGAGCGCAACGGGACTTGAGGAGCGAGTCTCCAGGCTCCGGTGCAGTTCGTAGCGCACCGCGCTTCAGTACCGCTCGGGGGGGCACACGGAAAGGATCCCTCGGCGGGGTCTCCGTCGCGAAGGCAGGGGAGGACTCCCACGGAGGGGGGAACCCGGGCTAAGAGTGCGGTGCGGCTCCCAACCAGCAGGGGGCGCACCGGGGACGATCCCAGCCTCCGGGCTTACCTCGATCTCGGCGTCAGCAGGCGTCCGCTCCCACGATGATGGGGGAACTCGGCCCCGGCCTCGCACACCTCCTCACGCAGCTGCGACGGCAGCGACGGGGCCCCGGGCTTCTTCGCAGGCCTCGAGACATGGTAGGGCACTTCTCCTGACCTCCAGGCCGAGGCGTTGAGCGCGCTGGCTTCGTCGTCACAGGGGGGGGGCTCAAATTAAGGATGGGGGTTCTGTGCTCAGCGGAGCACGCTGCAGGGGGTCCCAGACCAGGGCAGGGAGCGCAGGGGTCACAGCGCTAATACCTGGTTGATCCCCGGTGGCTCTTCAATCTGCTTTGCATACGGCTTCAGGGGTCAGTCTGGACACACAGTCTCAGTGCTTGACATATAAGTTTAAGAGTTCAATCTGGACACGCAGTCTCAGTGCTTAGCATATAAGTCTCTGTTCTCAGATGTTAGATAAAGTCTTGTTGGCGCAGATGTATCTGGCGCCCTTAAGGGGTTCTGTTACAGGGGGTTAGGAATGGAGAGGGCGACTAGATTCTTCCTAGTCAGGCTGGCAAAGAGTCTCTGGGTCCTCCTACTACTGGGCAAGATCAGTGGGTTTCACAGGGTCCCTCACTCACTTAAGAGGCAGCAACTAAATCCTGTCACTCTCAGAGGCATAAGTCCCTGGATAGGCCCTACCGCCTACACTCCTGGTGGATTCTTCCAGCTCTGCTTCACCCCAATGGCCAACTCCCCACAAAAGTTTCCCTCCCTCTCTTAAGTAGCCCTAGGTAAGGTGACCTCTGGCCAAGGCGGCAAAAGAAAAACCACACCTCCCTTCTAGAAGGTTCCAGCACATTCCAGAAGCTTCCCCACTCTACCTATGGGACAAAAAGGCGGGCTGGAGTCGCAACATTGTTGTGGGGTTCCAGCCAGCTCCTGGCAGCTAGGGTGCTACTAGAACAGGCCACTCTGCAGTAGCAGGGGCCTGTGGCAGCCATCTTGGGTGAAGGGAGCACCTGCACCTTAACACTACAAAAACGAAAAAATTCAGGGAAAAAGGGCCAAGTCCAACAGACTGCAAAATAAATGCAACCTAATGTAATAGTTGGAAAATGCATTCTATTACATTATGAAAACTCAATTGGTTTATGCGATCACGTAAAGTGTCTATGGGGCATAATATCAAGACAGGCGCTAAAATTATCGCCACTTTAGCAGCAGAAAACTGCCGCTAAAATGGCGATAATGGGCTTGATAATATGCTCTATGGAATTCCAATTGAAGCTCAGGTTAGATGTCCTTCACATCTAACCTGGGCTTCAATTGGAATTACATAGAGCATATTATCAAGCCCATTAGCGCTGTTTTAGCAGCAGTTTTCTGCCGCTAAAGCGGCGATAATTTTAACGCCGTTCCTTGATAATATGACCCTATGTGTTTACCCAGACAATCACAAAATTGAATCCTTTTTTCTCCACTGGGGAACAGTGATGTGTACTTCGAGTGCTAAGAGGTCTCATCCTGCGACTGAATGCACTGTGAGTATGCAACTCATTATTTTAATATTGCAGTACGGACGATATAAGATGGGATGTTGCAAATTGTGCAGAAAGATTTCTCGGGTCACCAGGGTTCCATGGTTGGGATAAATGAAGCATTCCCTTGAGGAGATGGATGCAGTAACATGTGGGCTCACCCGGAAACGTCTAGTCGCATTTCCAAGTCTACGTTCTACGTTGAGCTGTTGTGCCTCAATCTGGGAGTTAGGGACTACAAATGTGCAATTAAGGTATTCAGGGCAGACACAGCTCAATCAATTATCTTTGCTGTCTCCAGATTTCTTACATATATGTGGAGGTACTGACAGAAAAAGACTGCCCTGTTGCTGTCTATCTCTTAGCACCTAAGATTCGTGTTTGTTTAAGTAGCATTTTGGTGTTTTTTATGATTTTTTAAAGCACATGGAGCAGTAGATAATAAGTATAGGAGTTGTTGGATGAAATGTAACTTCGCATTTTAAAATCGTTGTGATGATCCTATAAGCTGCTAGTTGTACTTGTGCGTATTTTAAAAATTTTACATGTTGTGTTTTTAAGCACCTTATTATTGAATGATATTATGTTTATGTTTATGTTTATGAGATTTTTATTGCGCACGAATACCCAAGGGTGTCTCGGCGCATGTGGAACATCCTAGTAACAAAAATATCTGAGGGGGTTACTGGTTAAATAACCAAGTCTTCAAGAGCTTGCGGAACATCATGAGGGTGGGGGCAGTTTTTATAACCAATGGGAGGGAGTTCCACAGCCTGGGAGTTGCTACCAGAAAGCGTCTGTCTCCCCATGTGGAAGTTCTGGTGCGTGGCACCGGGAGCAAGTGCGTAGAGGCTGAACGTAAAGATCTATTAGGAACATAGATTCGGAAAGCGTCCTTCAGGAACTTAGGTCCTGAATCATGGATAGCTTTATAGGCTATACATAGAGCCTTGAACTTGATCCGACTCTTAACTCTAAGCCAGTGCAGATGGTGTAAGGCCACAGATGTGGGATGACGAAATGGAACATTGAGCAGTAATCTGGCTGCCGCATTCTGTACTGATTGTAGCTTAGCCAGTACCTGCTCCTGAGCATTAAGGAAGAGGCCATTGCCATAGTCCATTTTTGAAAAAACAAGGGTGGTAATTAAGGTTTTTCCTGCAGTTGAGGGAAGGTATGGCAGTAACTTCTTGATTTTTTTCAGCATGTGGAAGGAGGATGCCGCCACAGCGTTGACGTGATGCTTAAACGACAGTTTATTATCGAACATAATGCCGAGATTCCTGACCTTGGTCACTGGAGTGGGGGGGGGGACCCATATCAATGGGCCACCAGATCGAAGACCACTCAGGAGAAGGCCTGCCAAAGGTCAGCACCTCGGTCTTGTCCGAGTTCAATTTTAAACTGTTATCCGCCATCCATGAACGGATGGCCATCATCCCTTCTTGGAATTTAGCGGCGACTGCGGGACCGTCTTTTTGAACAGCCAGCACCAGTTGGGTGTCGTCCGCATAGGTAGTTAGCCGCAGCTTGTGAGCTTTTATAACCCTCGCCAGGTCTGCCACATATATATTAAAGAATGTGGGGCTCAGCGAGGATCCCTGAGGGACCCCGCAAGGGAGAGAGAACGTGGGTGAGTAGAAGTTACCCAGTTTCACCGCTTGAGTTCGGTTGGCCAGGAATGAGGCAATGAGATCTTTTGCGCGATGCGTGACCCCCATGGATGCGACACGGTTGACCAAGATGGAGTGGTCGACCGTGTTGAAGGCGGCGGACAGATCAAGGATTACCAGGATTGCGGCCCCCCCTGATCCATGATGGACCTGATCTCATCGGTAGCCTTTATCAAGGCCGTTTCTGTGCCATGATATTTCCTGAACCCGAACTGAGTATCATCTAATAGATTGTGATGGTCGATGAACTCAGATAATTGCAGGTTCATAACTGACTCAAATATTTTGGCAGGGAAAGGTAGGCAGGCAATAGGCCTATAACTAGCTGAGTCAGTGGGATCTAAAGATAGTTTTTTCAAAAGTGGTTTGATTACTGCCTTTTTCCAGATTTCCGGATAGGTACCTGAATGGAAAATGGAGTTACATAGATCCGTTAGAGGAGGTGCTATGACTTCAGTAAGAGTGTTTAATATCGTGGGGGGACATGGGTCAAGCGGAGAGCCGGACTTGATGGAAGTAACCAACCTACTGATATGTTCAGTCGAGACCGGAAGGAAGTTGGTGAACTTGTGCGTGTGAGAAAGGGAATCAGGGGCAGCAAAACTAGTAGGGAGGGAGAAAGATGAGTAGATCGTGGAGACCTTAGTAAAAAAGAAACTGGCCAACGCATTGCACAGAGCTTGAGAGGGTTCCGTCGGAGGACCTGTAGGGGGGTTGAACAGGGTGTCAACTACCTGAAACAACTTTTTAGATGAATTTTGGGCTGATTCAATTTGGGCCAAAAAGAAAATACTTTTGCATTTTACAATGTGTTTTTTGTATAGTGCCAGGGCGTCTTTATAAGTCTGCCTATCGACAGGATTATAGTTCTTTCGCCACCGCCTTTCCAAGTTCCTACAGTGTTGACGCTGTAAGCGAAGATCGTCTGTGAACCATGGAGCAGATGGTGATACCCTGTTCGAGATAAAAGATTTGGCTGGGACCACATGGTTCACCGCATCAGAAATCCATTCCTGGTATCTGCAGGACGTTACGCTGGGATTAGGGGAAGCCTCGTACCGGGAGTCTACTAGAGTCTGGGAGAGAAGTGAGTGGTCCAAATTTTTCCAGGCTCTATAGCTGATGGGAGTACGGGGCATAGGTTTGGAGAGGCTGCAGTTGTTAGCCTGGATGGAAAAGGTTACAGCAGAGTGGTCCGACCATACCACAGGACTCACCGAGGATAGGGAGAGCTTGGGGTTATTGGTGAACAGCCCGTCCAGCGTATGTCCAGCTTGATGTGTGGGGACGTCTACCAATTGAGATAAACCGGCCACATAAAGGTCAGCTATTAGTTGGGAAGTGTCTTTATTCTCAAGGTCCTCTAGGTGAAAATTAAAGTCACCTAAGATGGTAAAGTTCGGATGGCTTAATGAGAGTTCTACAAATTCTTCCAGGGCCAGAATGAAGCGCGCATGGGGGCCAGGGGGACGATATAACAAAATCCCTTTAAAGGCCTGATTGGGGTTTAGTGAAATTGCGAAAAGAAACGCTTCACAGTATGGTCGACTTAGAGGGTCAGTTTTGACTCTTAGGTTAGCTTTATGAATTATGGCTAAGCCACCTCCTCTCCCCGTAGTTCTGTCCTGTCTCACCACACAGAAGCCCTCCGGGGTGGCTGAACAGAAATCCGGGCCCGAGGAGGCATCTCCCCAAGATTCAGTGATGAACAAGATATCAAGCTGCTGAGATGTGATAAATTCCCTTATTTCCCAGCAGTGACTCGGGAGAGAGCGGGCATTAATGAGTGCAACTCGGATATGGCGAATTGTGGTGGAACCTGGGACAGTAGTATGCTTTACAGGGGAGGGACGGGGGGGAGCAAATTTGCAGCCTGGACATGAGGCAGGTATGGATATGAGACAGGTAGCAGGGGGCAAACATAAGCACCTATCACTAGGGATCCCTGAGTTCAGATCCATCAACTGGGAGTGGGAATAATATAACCTAGTGCTCTGGTAAGCCGGGTCTGCACAACCAGGGGGGGTGGCCCTGGGCCCGGAGCTGGCGCGGACGGGCGCAGACGGACTCGCCTTCGGCGAGCCTTCGGCGCGCCCGCGGCGAGCCCGCTGCGCGTACGCATCTCGGCTCCTGATAATGCCAATTCGGCAAAAAACAGATGTCAATCTTTCAACCAATTCCCCCAAAACAATACCAACAATGCCAGTAATTCCCAGGACTTTGTAAAGGAGATGTTTACAGTTATTGGGCCCGATTCACAGAACTAACTTAAGACAAAATCCTAAACTTACTACCATTTTGGTATTCACAGAAGGCACTTTCTCATTTCGGTATTCACAGAAGTTAGGACTCCTAACTTTAGGACTCCTAAATGCCTTCTGTGAATACAGAAAGTCTTAAAGTTAGGATTTTTCTCAGTTTAGGAGTAGTAATGTTAGGACTCCTAACTTTAGGACTCCTAAACTGAGAAAAATCCTAACTTTAAGACTTTCGGTATTCACAGGAGGCATTTAGGAGTCCTAAAGTTAGGAGTCCTACCTTTACTACTCCTAAACTGAAAAAAATCCTAACTTTAAGACTTTCGGTATTCACAGAAGGCATTTAGGAGTCCTAACTTCTGTGAATGCCGAAATGAGTAAGTGTCTTCTGTGAATACCAAAATGGTAGTAAGTTTAGGATTTTGTCTTAAGTTTGTTCTGTGAATCGGGCCCACTGTGTTTGCTTTTATGGCAATTGCCGAAATAAAGTTATTATGACTGACTGATTTACTGGTTCGTAAAAAAAAGTGGTTCCAAATATGTTTTTTTTAAAATGTTTAAAAAAAAAAAATCTTTATTGTAGATGCAAAGGAACAAGCTCACTATCCAGGAACCAAGCCATTGTTTCAACAAGATGAACGCCCCAACAAAAAGATCAAGCAAAGGTTCGCAATAACACCCCAACCCTGCCCTTGGGTATAGCTCCCCAGTAAATAAAATATACATTGTTACCAAACATCCATGTAGACAGCCGTGACCCGTGCAGGTAAGAGTGGTGGTGATGGAGCAAGGATTCAAGAAAACAAAACTTGCTCGGAGCCATCTCTCATTAACAGTACTAATTGATAAAAACAGTATTGAAAACACAATTAACAAATGCACAACATTTACATATGGGGAAAGAGCTTTATGCAGGCTTAATTAATGACGAATAAAAAGCAACGCAACTAAAACCCACTTTAAACTGGAAAATGCTTTTGCGCATGTGCAAACCAGAATGATGTAGCCAACAACGTGACTAACCTGTTTGAGAGCGAAAACTCCCACGCATGTGCAGGAATTACTAACATTAGGTCTTGAGGCACCGCATGCTTGGCATATGCTTGCCTGAATTCAAAGAGAGCTGTCGCTGCTCATGCTTTCGCTTAAAGAATGAGAAGATAACATGGGATAGAGTAGAAGTGGGTGGTGAACACTGAAAATCACATATTTGAGAAATTAACATCTGTTTATGGTTCCTTTATTAATAGTGTACATTTGGGTCTAATGTGGCATACAAGAGAAAAGATGGTGACGAAAATGGAGTCAAGCTGAGCCTGCGCAGTGGAATCATCATGTGATCCGCTGACCGTGTCGCTGACAGACTGCCGAGAGTCAAGGACGATAGCTGTGTGAACCCTCTTCTCGACAGTGAACAGCATACAAGATGTGTCTGATTTGCAACATTAAATATATGGGAAAGGAAATAAGACAGAATAATAAATGAGCTAAAGGGGATGGGTTTGTTAGACAAAAGAGTTTATTAAAAAAGTGAGTATGTCAGCATGAGGTGATGACAACTCCCCTGTCCCTGCCCAATCACAGTCCGTAATCCACTGATATTAACAACTTTTGAGGTTGGAACATGCAGAAATAAAAACTATTACAAGAGTGACTTATAGATGAGAAGAACTTATTGCAAGCAAGGGTCGACATTACTGAGAGAGAGAGAGAGAGAGAGGCGAGAGCTGCTCCTGATAAGAAAGAAGAGAACAGACTGGTAAGATTCACCTCTGAAAGACAACCTGATTAGATTGAAGATTCCGGAAGAATATCGAGGAGGGAGAGTGTAAGAGAGGGATGCCCCCTAGTGAGTCGGGTCTGTAGGAAAGTTTAATAAGTATTGCCCTGTCCTGAACCTGTCCTATAGTCTTTGTCTCCTGATTCTTAAATTAGGAGACCTCCACCAGTCCTTTGGCCAGAGGGCTGGGCTTCCCGTTATCACCTTTGGGTAACTATTATTCTGTCTTAAATGTGAATATCGTTTGCAAATGAACGATTTATTATGCCTTTTGTCTCTTCATCTATCCACTCTTAATACATTGATTTGTTGAATGATTCTGTGAATTGAATATTTTGCTAAATTAATTTTCTCTCCCATGAAAGTTAATGGAGTTTGCACTGTGAATTTGTACTAATGAGCATTCATTTATGACTGAGATTTAGATAAATTTCATTGAATCTTACCCATAGTCTGTGGTTATTTCACTAAGATCTGTAAGTTAGTTAGTTAATTGGTAATATCACCAACAACTACTCAACTAATGGTCCATCAACCAAAAGAAAAGTGAAGATTAGTTAGACATTGAATAAAATTTCTCAGAAATAAACTTGAGTCTACAGTGAGTTAACTAAACATGTTCAAAGTGTATTAGAAAACTTTACACCCAGCGAAACTGCCAGGAAACTTGAATGTGTATATGGGCCCATTTAAGGGGCATATCAACAAGGGCTTTATCTCTGCGTTTTTGGCTTTAAAAGCCAAAAAAGCAGAGATTTTGCCAAACGATGGCGAGTGAAAAATTATTTATTTATTTAATTTTCCCTCATAGACATCTGTCTATATCCCTCCCACCCGGCCCCACCGCTCTTACCAGCATGGGCCGCGGATGTATGTAGTCAATGGCAATAACATAATACATCTCCATAATCAACCATGGACTGTCCCACCCGGGTCCCCTGAGGCAGATTCAGTAGTGGGCTCCCTTAGTTCGGTCAACATGGCTGCCCATGCCTTCAAGTCATCTTCCTGCTTCTCATCCCTACGTACGTGTTTCATTCATATTTGTTCCGCCGTGTCCCCTTCAGCGCTATCTCGAAGCCAATCTAAATATCTATGGGGCTCTGCGCTCAACTACTTTTTGTCTTTCGGCGCTTCACTATCGCCAATCCCAGCAAACCTATTTCCTGCTTAGTTCTTGGAGGGGGCTGGTATCAGACCCAGCAGAACCTGCTGAATCTCTAATTGGAGGTGTCACCTAGTAGCCCTATTCAGATTGCCTAATACCAATTGCCAATAAGTGATTAGGACCACACAAAACCAGACCATGTGCAGAAACTCAGCAAGAATGTCCCAGCCTCTAGGGCAGGTGTCAAGTAGGGTAGATAATATACAAGGTTTTACGGGAGAGGTATTTCTGGTAGATAAAGTAGTATTGAATACATTGGAAAGTAGCGTTAGAGTTAGTCTTTGAGACCCCATCATGTGCACATATCTACTCTTTACCTGTTACAGGCAGGATCACATCCCATTCAGACTGGACGCAGAGAGGCGTCACTGGGAGATCATCACGCAGTGCCCTATAGAGAGGGGAGACCACGCGTCAGGCTCCTGCCATTTCCAACAGTGTAACTAGGGCAGTGCGGTGTAGCAGAAATCTTAGCATATTGCAAATATTGTCTTGCATTGAGGGAAAACAGCTCCATTGCATTGATGCACGTAACGAATAACCCAATAGGGTATAGATCTCTTAGGGTAGCACAGCCCCCATCTACCATGCGATGTATCGATATGGGCTCCGCTATCTTACCAAATGGCTTTAGAATCCATAGTGGCAAGTCTGGGCCATAGGGTGCGTGTCGATTCACTCTTCTAACCATTCCCACCCATATCTCTGCCACTTGGGCATATCAAATAAGGTGTTCCGGGGGAATCCAAGATCCGCACCGGACGCTCCATGTGGGAGCCCCTAAGTAAATATGTATGTTTTGGTAATATGTTGTTAGACTACACCTAGTGCAAAGCTTGTTTACAATCTCCCTTCAGAAGGACACAGCCTGTGCTTCACTTGAGCCAGTGATTTCTGGTGGAGCACACAAGCCCTTTGCACTCGTCTTCGGGCTTCGAGGCGCTCTGTAGAGCGTTTAGCTGCACGAACATGGATCATGTGTAGACGCTCCATCAATACACAGCCTGTGCTTCACTTGAGCAAGTGATTTCTGGTGGAGCACACAAGCATCAGACTTTCACCCAGAATAAGAGAGTGAAAAACACACAATGGGTTTAAGTAGGTGCATAGGAAAGACAGAAAACCTGTGACAAAGGGAGAGAACAAGGATGAAAAGAAGCTACAAGAGAGGGATAAAGCGACATGAAGTGTCTGGTGAGGGATGAAAGAGGCATGAGGTGGACTCAAGACTGCACAGGCTTGGTGTTGGGCACCCCTGGCATTCTGCAGCATCGGCCACGGGCTTCTGGGTAAAACATTAGGCCCCAGCACATATTCTCTTCCAAACACTTAGGGGCATATTAACAAGGGAAGTGGCGGGGTGAGGCGTTAGCCTTCCTGGCTTAACACCTCACTCCGCCGCTTCAGAAATGCAAGGCTGCACCATATTTACAAGAATATGGTGCAGCCCTGCGTTTCCCCCTGTGCTGGCGCTACACTTCGCAGCCTAGCGCCAACGCAGGCACCCTTGCACCATAGTGCCAGGGTGTCTGTGTGCAGGGAAAGATTGTTTATGTGCAGGAAGGTCCCTCTCCCTACACATAAACAATCTTGAAATGCCATTTTGTGACTCCCATGTGTGCTGCTTAATGCAGCACACATAGAAGGTGCAAAACAGCATTTTTTGAAAATGATATCTTATGTGCAGGAAGGGGGACCTTCCTGCACATAAACAATCACTGGCCTTTTGCTGTTTCCATGTGTGCTGCACAATGCAGAACACATGAAAATAGCAAAAGCGATGAGAAATTAACCATTTCTCCGCGTTTCGCCTGTTTAAGATCAGGTTTTCCCTGGAATTAATTTTGGTGCTGCCTCCTATTTATGCTGCTCTTGTAAATAGGGGGCAACATCAAAATCAATGGCTGTTGCTGTTGAACGCCCACCACAACACCCATTGTCCTCCCCTGTCACACTAAGTGTAGCATGAAAGGGTCCTTATTTACAAGGCATTGTTAAGCCATGTTAATTGGCTTAAAGCTGCCTTGTAAATAAGGTGAAGCCATATTGCCACAGGAACGTCGTAAAAAGTGAAGATAGGGGCTAATAAATATGCCCCTTACTCTTTTACAAACTAATTACTGGACTCAACCTAGATCTCAACTGGCAATATCCTTACATTACTTCTTAAAAAGAAATCTTTGTCACCAGAAAGCATCGAACGAGTTCTTTATATAGAGTTTCCTAGGATGTCTTTAGATGTACGGATTAACACAATTTGCGCACATTTACATGTCTTTCAGGCAGCAGGCCCCCTGGGGGAAGGCTTGTTGTTTTTAAGCTGTACCTTGGTTTCACAGTACAAGAGATCCCATCCCTGCCCTTTCAGCGAGAGGCACCTCAGCGTCTGCATTGATGGTTCAATTACTAAAGTAAGGGAACTGTTTTTGTAAATCTAAACAAGATTGGGTAGGTTGTTCCTAATAGAGCCCGCCCACTTCAACCATTACCCCTGACTCAAACAAAAACCTGATGGAGGAGGCTGTAAAATGATGGGGTGACCCATTCCCTTTCTCCGTGAGTAATATAGCACTTTAGTACGTGTGCTATAACCACGCAGTAGGTTACAAAGTGGTCGTTATAACGACCGCGTTGTTACCACGCATTGGTTTACATCCCAAGTCGTTTCTACGACTTGCGCTAGATGGCGTGCTGGACTTAGGAATAGTATAAATTACTATTCCTACTCCAGTTAGCGCAACAGCAGGGAATGCGTTGGATTAAAAATCCAGCACACTCCCTGGTGTTGCACGCCACCTAGCTCAAGTCGTAGAAACGACTTGCGATGTAAAGCCACGCGTGGTAACATGACCGCGTTGTTACCTACCTGCGTCGTAACAGCAGCATTGTAAACGCTGTTTCCCTCCGTGAGATATGTATACTCGATACAGAGCACACCCCAAACAGGTCCTTTACACTCTTGGGGGCAAGGCTCAGGGTGGGCACCAGACAGGGGTGAGCTTAGGATACACAGACCTCCTGCCACTGCTGATGAAAAGGATCTGAACAGTAAAGCTTCTTTGCTTCACATGAATGGAGCTCAGAGATACATAATTAAAATGCAGAAACTGCTGCCTGACAATGAACATCAACAATCCTACTGATGAAGCCCACTGTGGGAGCCATTATCTGTTCAAGTAAACATAATGAGTGTGGGTAAAGCCATTAAGCACTGCACTTCTGGCTTGGGCATTGCAGAAGGACCCTCAAAGCTGTTCACTGCCTGCGCCATCCCTTCATCACTCTTCATAATGAGAAATCCGACTGGAGATTCTGCTCTCAGAGCACCATATATGAGTGCTCTGCTTGTCTTGTTCTGTGTGCTGCAACAGGGTTAACAAGCATTGGCAAAGCCAAAATGTCTCACCTAAGTGGGATCTATTGTCTTTGCCAATGTCTTTTAGCCATGTTGCAGGTCTGTATGTCCCCTGTGCAGCATGACTGAAATTATCAAAAAAAAATCCTCTATGACGCAGGACGACGAAGCTTAGAAAAAAAGTGATATGACGTGGCTTGCATCGGCAGTGTCATAGCATTTTTTTTTTATGGCAGCTGGACGGGCAACAAATTCAACGGGAGGGTGCATGGGTGGGAGGGAAAAAGCAACAAAGACATTAGGAGGGTAATGTGGGAGGGAAGAACCAGCACCAAGAAGGGGGTTGTGGGGAAGAATGCAGCATACATAGAAAGAAGAAAAAACAGGGAGAAATAAAGAGATTTCTCCTCATTGCGCCTGCCATGGAGAGGCGTACAGTTTTGACACATTCCCAGGTTTACAGATCCTTATAAATCTGGGAATGCTTTAAAACCCATGTGTGCTGTGTGGGAACACCCTCCGCAATGCTCATGGATTGCCTCCCTGACGCAGTGTAATGCAATACAGCAACTTGCGCTGCATTGCCTTACACCATATATACGAGAACATGAAAAGCTACGCAAGGTGGCTTTGCTTGGCTTCGTAGGAATGGCTCTGAACTCTATGCCACCAGAGCATAACATAAAGTGATGCACCGGCGGTGCAAGGGCTTGTAAATAAGCCCTCAAGAGTTTTTCTCAGAATTCGTCTTTTGACAAGCATCCGTCAATAACTCTCAGACGCATAGCTTCTCATCATTAAATTCATTGAACTAACTATTTCTGATGAGTGTGTCGAGTCTCGCCACAAATTCATCAATGGTTTCACCAACTTTCTGATGTTCTTAGTTGAAGATGCATCATTTGTAATCAACATTTGGCACCGGATTAAACTTGAAATTCAACACTTCTTTAATCTGACGATATGTGACTTCTTCATCAGTTCACATTATTTTCTTTATGACTTCTTTTGAACCATCACCAGCAAGATGTTTGAGGTACTTGATAATCTTTTTGTTTTCAGTCTCTTCAAGAGCATCAACAAGATCATCAAATGTCTCTATCCAAGCAGTCCATCTATTGCCAAGATTTTGCTTTTTGGCGGTATCAAACGGTGTTGGTGGTTTCAGCTTTGTAGCCATTTCTGGGAGTGGCTGACATTGAGGGTGGAGCTCTCTCCGGCTCCCTCAGCTGTTTATCTTGAGCCTGTTCATGTGAGCCATCGCTAATGCCTTGAGATGTGCTGGCCTCTGGGTCATCCTTGATGACTTTTGGAAAGACGGCCTCTGTCTTTGCCTCCATTCTCTCAGCCTTCCACAGTTCTGCAGATATCTTTGGTCACTTCTGATTGTCACCAGTTTGTTAGCAAAACCTCAGTGCTTTGTCTCAGCTGTGCTGTCTGGTGCTGAGGTCATACCGGCTCACTTTACTCAGGTCCTGAAGAGTAAATAACTGTTTTATTCTTTGGCATCTCTTCGTGCACACCTGGTCTTCACCACTTTATAACTGTAGCGTTATCTTGCAATTTGTGATTATCAACAGCTGCTCTTTGAACATCTGGTTGTATCAGCCTTCAGCGTTAAAGCTCCGAATTACGTATGACTGTATCTAGCGTAGCAGTGTGGTACCTTTATGTACGGCCTGACCAGCATGTTTTCGGTCACTAATATGAAGATTTTTTTGCAATTCTTTTTTTGTTTCCAACTTCTTTACAAGGGCTGAAGTCGTAGTTTGACTCCACATGCATTAAACACCGTTTCTGTACTTTAACTGCAACACACGTGGCACGCACAAACTTTTTTCTTGGACCACGGTAATCTCTCAAGGAGAGCACTGTCGATTTTTGGGTTACTTATCCTCTAACTCGTCTCCAGTTGTAGCGTCCTCCCGGGCCTTCATACCCGCCAATTACTACGCCACACATGGGGCTTAGCATTACATGTCTTTTTAAAAAAATCTTTATTTACCATTTGATACATCATATAGGAAAAGTCATAGGTGGTAATCGTCAAGGCCATCGCAATAGATACAAATGAGATGGATCATAAGGCGTCAATTTAATAATCGGACGGAAAAAAGGCTGCAAAGGAAAACACAAGGAAAATATACAACATTCAGTCCCAAAGGCCATAATTCCACACCAAGAGCGAATACCCCCTCCCCTTCAGAGAGTCCACATGCCCACCCATGCCCAACCATCGCAAATCAAACAACAGAATTTAAAGGGCAGGAGCATTACAGAGGACCACAGAATGAAGAAAGACAATTATATGGAAAGGGCCAGGTAAGTCATCCAATCCCTGTAGGGACAATGCCCCCTTCCAGTTGGGAGTCAGTGGCCTGACGTGCTTTTTCTACATATGATCTGTATGGACCCCATATGTCCTTGGGGCGAGAGGAGCTAGGTAGGGTACGGGAGTATAGTTCACAGTTGACGTTACAATAGGCCAAACTGCTCAGCCAGCCCTGCAACGTGGGGGTTGATCTACGTCCCCAGTTAATAGCAATTTCCCTTTTGGCTAATAGCAGGCAGATAGCTGCAAACCTCCTAGTAGTTTTAGGGAAGTTAACCACTTATCCCACCAATGCCACTTCAGGTATGGGGACCAGTGACAACTCGGTCATAGCACCAAGTGTTTCATGTAGCCCCACTCAGTAGGACTGTAGTTTAGGGCAGGTCCACGTGAGGTGTGCAAAATCAGCGTAGGGGGCATCACATTTTCGGCAGGTTTGGGGTCACTCTGGATGGGTCTAGTCTTTGGGCCCTGGCCGGGATAATATAGATTCTGCGTAAAAACTTAAAATTGTAGTAGCTTATGTCTGCTGTTGAGCGATACGTCTTTGGTTAATGCACAGCACTTAGCCCACTGGTCGTCAGTGATGGGTTCGCCTAAATCCTCCTCCCAGAGTTTACGGATCCTGTCATCATTGACCGGTCTCAGCTCGGAGCATGCCCTATATAGTTTTGAGATGAGGTGAGCTCCATTCTCGTTTTCAATGACAAGCGAGAGAGGAGTGAACAAGTCCGGTTTGATGGGGAAACCAGGCAGAGTGGCACGAAGTGCTGAGCAGATCCAGCCCAGTACAAAGCTGCTCATAAAGGTGGCGTCATGGAAGTGGGCCTCCTCCGTCGCCTAGAAGATGTGGCCATCAGGGTACAAATCACCCAGTTTAGTGATTTCAAATTTGGCCAGCGTGCGCTGCACCAGTTTTTCACCAGTGATTGGAAGCCAGCGGGCGTTGGGGACAGGTCGGGCTGAGGAATAAAGTAAGGGGGCACCTGCGATTCGACGCAGCTTCTCCCAGGCCCAGCTGGTGGTGGAGACAGTCTGAATAGCATTAGGGTCTCTGGGTATGCCTTTAGGCAACACGGTGGATAACTGCTCGGGAAGGGCGAAGTCGGCCTCGGGGCAGGGGAAGGGAATCCCGGCGTCTGGGCGGTACCATGCGAAGGCATAGCTGCATTGGGCCACCAGGTAATATAAATAAAAATCTGGCACCCCGAACCCTCCCCGCTCATACGGAAGAGTGAGCACCTGCCAGCGCACACAGGCTTGTTCCCCCCCCCAGACCAATCGAACAAGGTGTGACCGTAACGTCAGGAAACAACTATTCGTGAAGGGTTCGGGAACATTATTGAAAAGATATAAACATTTAGGGAACACCACCTTCTGCAGCTCTGCCGGCGATGGACAATGGTAGCCATAACCATCTTTCCGCTTTAGCCTCCAGGGCGCTTATTGCCGACCCGTAATGGAGGCAAAGGATCTGGGCGGAATCAAGTGTGCATGCTAAGATACTTGACAGAGCCAGAGCATCGTGCGAGGGGGAAGTCCCAAGATGTCGTACTTGGGGTTATGGGAAAAATAATCAATTCATGCCAGTTGATGCCTAGGCCAGAGTGTTGACCGAATCGGATGATCTCCCTAATGAGTGGCTCCAGGTTCACCTGGGGGTCTCTTACATAAAGGATGGTGTCATCAGGGTAGAGGGAGACCAGAAGAGGGCCAGTGCTGAATTGAAGGCCTCTCTGAAGATGCCGTTCCTGAACGTGATGAATTGGGGGTCCATAGCTAAGATGAACAATGAGGGGGACAGAGGACAGCCCTGCCGGGTGCCACGTGAGGGAGAGAAGGGATGGGAGAGCGTGCCGTTCAGGCGGAGTCACCCTGTGGGACGGCAATATAACAGAGCAGTGGTGGCAATGAATCCCATAGGCATTCCCATACGATGCATGACCGAAATAAAAAAGGGTCATTCTAATGAATTAAAGGCCTTCTCAGTGTCCAATAGGATTGCGGCGGCGGGTACCTCTGGAGAGATTCTATGGAGGACCGAAAAGAGAGTCCTGAGATTCAACGAGGTTGATCGACGGGGGACAAAGCCAGATTGAACCGGCTGGGACAGGCGATTGGCGATTATCTTAGCTAACATCTTGTAATCTAAGTTCAGTAGGGACAGAGGTCTATATGATCCACACAGCGACGGGTCTTTGCCCGGCTTAGGATGGAGTATCACAACCGCCTCACGGAGGGTAGGGGGGAAGTATTTGTTTCTCGAGGGCCTCTGCATATACTTCTATTAGTTGCGGAGCCAAACGATCTTTGTATGCCTTAAAAAACTTCCCCATAAAGCAGTCCAGTCCGGGGGCCGAGGAGCAACAAAGGGTATCGATGGCTTCAAGGACATCTGCCTCAGAGATTGGCTCTGCTAAAAAATCCTGCATGTTCTTGTTCAAGTATACCAATGCGATCTCCGACAGATAAGCTTCCTGAGCCGTGGGGTCTCACCCTACCTTGGAAGTATAAAAGGATGTAAAATAAGTAAGAAATTTGTCACGAATTTCCAAAGTCCAGGAGAGCATCTGGTTAGTGGAGGATCGCAACTCCGTAAAGTAGGCCTTGTTGTAAGGGGGCCGAAGCATCTGAGCCAATACATAGCCTGGACGCTCACCCTCGCCGTATCACCAAGCGGCGTGATATTTGCCTAAGTAAAGAATCTCGCAATCAGCGGCGTCCCTGTATTTGGTGAGGAGGGTCAAACGTTTCCCAGCTGCGTCTGGGATAGGAGTGTGAGCTGTAGCATTGTCCAGTTCAGACAAGTCACGCTGTAAGCGTGCCAGCGTGCTGCGAAGTCCCTTGAGTACCCCGGCATGTTTGGCGATACATACAAGGTCGTCATTGAGGGTGCGGCTGGGGAAGCACCATTGCCGTTCAAGTCCTTCAAGTCTGGGAACCCTAAGGAAAAGCTGTACTGGGGAGTGGTCCGAGTACGTCCTCAGGAGAGTCACAAGGGAGTGGACCCAGCCGGAGACGAGCCAATAATCGAGTCTAGTCTAGGTGTTGTGTTGGCCAGTGTAATGAGTATAGTCAGTGTGGGAAGGGTTACGCTTGCGCCCAATATCTAAGAGAGAGTATTGCTCGCAGATATCGAGCAGAGCATGGCGCGCACACATCTTGACGCCGGGGAGCCGGCAGTGCTATCTAGTGCAGGGTTGAGTAGCAAGTTGAAATCACCCCCCACCAAGAGGAGGGCGGGATCTATCTTTGCAAACTGGGAGTGCAGTGAATGAAAAAATTCGGGGGAGTCAGTGTTCGAAGCGTATATGCTCACCAGAGCAGAGCTGTGACCCATTAGTAAGCCCATGACAATTAGGTATCTACCCTCAGCATCCGGTACCTGTGTGCACCCCAGCTAGAGGCGAGATGGCCCATGTCAGATTTAGGTAAGTGCATTTCCTGAAGGAAGGCAATGTCCACGTTATGTCGAATAAGATAATGGACAACAGGTCACCTTCTGCGGTTGTCGTTAAGACCCCTGACGTTCCAGGACATCAAGGACAGGCCATCGGGACCTTCAATATTACCCCGCTGAGCCATCCGTTAAACATAACCTGAATGACAAATAAATGCTCCAACAGGTCAACGCCAGCCATGACAGTATACCAAACAAAAGAAAACCACAAATGGAAATACAGTAGCAACGTTCCCCCCTCCACCACCCACCCCTACTACCAATAGTGCAAGAAAACCCATGATAACCCCAAGATAGATGAATAAACGTCATCAAAAATAGTCAGAAACATCATAAACAAGTGCAAACGCACAGGGGGAGAGGCATCGGCTCGCCATATCCTCAAAACTATGAAACATGAATCTTAATATGCATAAAAACCAAACCCCAAAAAGTCAACAAAGAAATGAGTTGGATCAAGGACACTTCAGAGGGAACCCACTGCACTCGATACTTATCTACACCCAGTATTGTCAAGGTCCATCAACCCGTCAAGTTCTATGCTGAAGCCGGTGTTAGGCAGCGAAGGCGGGCGCTCCGGCGAGGGTGACTTCCTAGATGGCCCGGTATTAGCATGGGTTCTGAGAAAGTCTTGGGCCTCTGCCGGGCCTTAAAAAATTCTGGGCTTGCCATCAACGTCTACCGTCAGGCGAGCGGGGTATAGCATACTGTACCATAGGCTGGCCTTGCTTAGTGAAGCCTTGACTTGCGTACACTTTCGGCAGGCCGCCTGGACCGTGGCGGTAAAATCTGATAAAGCGATAGGGAAAAGCCCTGCCAGTCCAGCGGGTCACGCTCTTGTGCCAACCTCAATGCGATCTCTCTGTCCTTGAAGTTAAGGAGCCGTGCCATTATGGGGTGAGGCAGGAGACCAGGATTGGGCTGTGGGCCCAGGGTTCTGTGCGCCCGTTCAAATACAAAGGTAGCAGAAAAGGACTCTCGCCCAAATAAGTCCACCAGGAGGCCCTCAAAACGATCAATCCAGGCGGCCGTTATACGTAGACTCAGGCACACCCATGATACGAATGTTGTTAGATCTTCCCCTGGCTTTAAGGTCCTCGTTCTTGATGGCAACAGTCTTCAACAGACCCTCCATCCGCTCCAAATGCTGAGTAGCTTGAGCCAAGCCATCCTCTAAGTCCGATATCCTACCCTAGGCATTGTCTAGCCTCCGCTTGTGCTGTTCCAATCTGGCACCCATTTTGTCAAGACGTTTGTCGAGTGCGTCAAAGCGGGTGTCAAGGGCGCAAAATCCTGCCTTGAGTTCCGCTATAAGTGCCTCATTGCCTGTTTCCTGCTGTTGCTGTGGTGCAGTGGCCTGGTCTCCTCTCTCAGCGATCGTGCCAGTCGCAGATTCAGTGCCACCATCTAGCTTTTCAAAGGGTAATGTCCGCTGCCGCCGGTCCTTCCTGCACATGGCCCAGGGACGCAGCCACCAAATGACGTCCCATACCAATGTTAGATAGATCCTGAGCCAACTGCCACACAATTATCAGTGGAGATCCATGCAGTTCACAGTGCGCACAGCCCAGTTCTCATGGACAGCTGGAAGAGCAGCTACCAAACAAGACACGCAGCACAGGTTATAACAGTCTAAAGCAACTGCCATTCATATATAAAGTCACATTTAAGTATTCCACTCTGTGGGGGCCAGCGTCCGGCCGGAACCAGAACTACACTGGGCGTGTCAGCCGCATCTACCGGACCTCCTCGTACTGTGCACTATGGCTACATCTCTGGGGGGAGCGCAAGGCGAAAGCAATGGGCCGTCCAGATCCCCGCGCAGCACGAGCAATGCAAAGGCAGGGACTGCGACTCGGCGTAGGGTGCACAAGCCAAATCTACAGTTCAAAATATAGGCCACAGGGTAGGGGCAGCCACACAGTGCTGGCGGGTCATCTTCCGATTGCAGAAACAGCTCATGATAATCCGGGGTGTCCCGCAACTGCAGTCACGGCGGGGGAGCCCATCGCCTCATAAGTGCTCACTTCGCCATCAGCAGGCCAGTGGGGAGCGAGCACGCCTGAAAGAAAAGGCTATGTCGCACAATATCCTCCCTTCCAGGCAGGAGCAGGATGAATGCCCCAGACAGTTGAAGTCTGGCCGCAGCCCGGGCAATGGAGCGGCACGGGTCCCCCCGCAGCACGGAGAGCAGGAGTCGTATGGAGCTCTCAACGGAGGTTGTGGGGTTGGCAGGGCCGAGCGGGCGTGCTAGCTCACCTCCACATTGCCCACAGTAGACCGGGGTGTCCCGCAGCAGTGGGCAGGTCCGGATCTCTCACCGCGTCCCCCAGTGATCGTCCAGCTGCAGCCACAGCAGTGATGGCGTCAATGTGCCGCGAGCAGGGCAGACTCCACCCCCTCAGCACGGCCGGGCTGCAATCCGGAATCCAGGCCGCGGCTCAGAGCACAGGCCTCGGAGCACGCTGTGCAGAAGAGCCGGTTCCCAGGCATTGATTCACCGACTGGAGGCATTTATCCGCATTGGACGAGTAGCGGGAGCGGTAACTCGCAAGGATCCCACTACATAGTGATGTGCCAGCAGGGGGAAGGTCACAGGTTCCGGGGATAGTAGCGGAGCTCCGATTCTACATGGCCATCTTAGCATGCAGTCTGGCTACGCCCCCAGCATTACAAGTCTTTATTTGTCAGCATACAACTGCAAACTCAACATTCTAAATCAGTCTTCATTGTAACCCGATCTTACATTTATGTCACACAGTTCTACGGCGTCTATCAATAGCAAAAAGTGTTAATTTCTAACCACAACTACGATAATGTAGCCCACAAATGGTAAGTAAGGGGTTGGATCCAAGCTATATTATGCAAGCTATATCAGCTATAATATATTACATGGCTTGTGCTATATTAATGCTTTTTTATCCAGTTGATCACGTGATTATATCTTACACTTAAGGAAGTGGATATGGTGTTACGATCAAAGCTGCCACTTTGCCACTGAGGAACGAGGTTTGAGTTTTGGCATCAGCTCAACATCCAGTGATTCAAGGCAAATCACTTAATCTCTCCATGCCTAAAACCAAAATGAATGTGTTCTTGTGTAACGTAACTGATGCCCATGTAAAGATGTCCAGAACCTTTGGGTCAAGTCCATGCTATATAAAACTGCAAAATAAAAAATAAAAACGTTTTGCACACTTCTCTCATTGGGCTGTACTTGGGCTGCATTTGGGTGATATTTTTGCCTCATTTAGGCTCTTTGTTCTCTAGTTGACATCTTGGGAGACTTGTTATTTAGGAAGCTCCCTAATTTCTTCATTTACTGCAGGATCCTCAGTGGAAAATGCTTTCAGTTCTCCACTTCAATTCCATCAAGATTGTGTTCATATGTGCCACACCTCTGGCATAAATTCAGAAAGTTAGCACTCTAGTACCTCATTGGAACACTGTGGTAAAGCTGCTGGGAGTTAACTGGCAATCTGCTGCTGGTGTTGAAAGTGCAAGTTTCATTCTGCATGGCAGAATATTTTAATGAAATAGAAGAGGAAGATATTTGAGAACTCACTTAAAATGTGTCCTAATTTATTTTCCACAACACTAACCACACAAAGCATGCTGGATTTCGTAGTTTCTTTGCAGTTACATTTTCCCCTTCAGTGGGTTTCTACATGATTGCAGTGAAATTAAATGTTCATATTTACAGCCCTCCATTAGCATGTAGGCTGTCTCCGCGTGATTTTCAGTGTGCCTTTGAAGATTAAAGATAGATTACAGGTAAGTTTTGGTTAGGAATTAGCATTTAAATGACCTTAGAAATTCACTTAAAAACACAAGTTACTGTATGAGTGAGTGATCGGTTAACTGAGTTCGTATATGAGTGTCTCAATGACTGTGTGGGTGTGTGTAACTGCCTGTATGGATAAGTGAATGGGTGAGTCAGTAGCTCTATGGGTTACTAATAACCCTGGGCGTAGTTCGCGAAGTAGCACTTCGCGAAGCTATGCAAAGTGCAGTTCGCACTACGCGAGCTACGCGTAGCACTTCGCGAACTGCGTAGTACCTTGTTCACACTGTGCCAGATGTCGTTTTCAATGATTGCACAGTGCGGACAAGCAACCGGCACTGTGCAATCATTGAAAATGGCATCTTGCATAGTGCGAGCTGTAGTTTTCTGCTGCTCGAGTAGATTTTTACTCGAGCGGTAGCTTTCTCAACGCAAACTGGTAGTTTCTCATCGCGAGCGGTCGCGAGCATACGCGACCACTCGCAATGAGAAACCTGACCTCCTCGCATTGGGAATCTCGCCGGGAGGTTTATTTTCCATGCTCGCGATCGCCAACTTGATGTTGCTGATCGCGAACAAGGAAAAAGTCTCGCCGGGATGTCATTTTGCTTGCTCGCAGTCGCCAACTTGATGTTGAGGACCGCGAGCAAGCAAAAAATTACCGCAGCACTACGCAACACTACGCTACGCGTGTTCGCACTGTGCTACGTGCAGTTTGCGTAGTGCGAAGTAGCGCGAACTTCGCAAACTACGCAAGCGTAGCGTAGTGCTTTGCCCAGGCTTAGTTACTAAGCGTGTGTGTAATGGGCTGTATGAGTACGTGAGTGTGTGTATGGCTGTGTCGGTGAGTGAATGGATGTGTCAGTGGTAACTGCATATGTGAAGGCAATATAGGTGAGTGTTGGAGTATATGAGTGGGTGAATGTGTGGCTGAATGATTGCAATAGTGGCCTTATGTGTGAGTGTTTGCATGTGTCAGTGACTGTATAGGTGGGTGAGAATGTGTCAGTATCTGTATGAATAAATGAGTGGGTGTGTGTATAGCTGTGTAGGTAAGTAAATGCCGGTGTGATTGACTCTATATGTGAGTGAGTAGGTGTATGAGTAGCTCTATGAGTGACTGACTTTTTGTGAGTGGCTGTAAGGGTTTATGAGTGGATATATCATTGGCTGTATTAGTTAGTGAGTTGGTGTACTTGTGGCTGTATGGGTGTCTGAGTGGATGTATGTGTAGTCCTATGAATCAGTGAGTGGTTATATAAGTATGGGTATGAGTATGTCAATGGTTTTGATAATGCTAGTGTGGAAGTTGGAGTGGATGTATGAAAGGTTATATTGGGGTGTGGATGGGTACATTACAGATTCGGTGGATGATGTCATCAATGATATCATCAGTGATGTCATTTGAGATGTCATCAGTGATGTCATGTCATCAGTGATGTAATATGTGAGGTCATAAGCAGTGCATTGTGGGGTGTGAGATATAGTTAGCTAACTATAACTGCTGAATTTCTCTGGTTTTGTGCGTGGGAAATCTGAGCCTAACTATAATGTCCCTGTAACATTTGTTTTTTTTAGTGAATATTTAAGGTTTTCTAATCCTATTTCCTAACTATAACAGCCCTATAACCTTAGTTTTTTTTAGTGAATTTTTAAGTTTTTTAAAATTCTAATTCCTAACTATAACTTACTTGTAACCTTTGTTTTTTTCAGTGAATTTCCATGTTTTTTAAGTAGTAATGGTATTTGCAGAATGGTGTGAAAAGGGAGCAGGGCCTCTCACCAGCTCTCAAGAATTCCGCTGTGAAGGACTTGCAGAAACTACCAGGAGGGCTTCTTGGTCCCCAAGGTCCTTTAACATCCAAGAGAACTTTATTCTCCAACCAGTAGTGTGCCAAGAGATGCGTTTGCAGAGTAGTGCAGAAAGGGGGCGTGGCCTCCAAAGACCTCTTAGCAAACTGACTGTGTGTAACTTGCTGGAGGCAACAAGAGGGATAGTTGGCCCCCAAATACATTCAATAGCCAAGGGGACGTCATCCCCCAACTAGTACCATGCCAGGAGGTGCATATGCAGAGTGATGGAGAAAGGATGTCCTTCATGATGGCACAGGTAGTGTCTGTATGATTCTATGAGTGCCATTGCCAAGGACAGACTGTGAAACCCGGTTGTTTCTAACAAAGTGTAAAACACATATATAGACATTTTACATAAGGTTTCAGTGTAACTATATAGTAAGATACTAATTTAACTTTCCCCTTTGTATTCATTTGTCGAAATAACTAAATAAAAAATGCATTTTCCTTCTTCACAGCAATCCCGGAGGCTGCAATGACATCAGTAGCCATGAATACACACGACAAAGTCTAAAACAGATATATAGACATATTTTACAAAAAATGTTGTCTAGCTGTTTAGTAACATATCGGTTTAACTTTATTTTAGTAACACATTTATAAAAAAGAACAGTTTCAAAAATTAACTTTCAACATCAAAACTAACAAATAGAACATAACTACCAAACACTCATCAAACTAAGGCTTGTCATCCCAACTGATTTTAAACATCGTGCTGGTATTTAACTTTTATAAACTGTTTTCACAAAAAATAAAGTGGAATGAGAAGAACCAGAGGGAAGACATTCATGTTATATCATCCTAATACGTATCATAGAAAACATCTCCAACTGCCGATCAAGCAGAGTGAAGCTGGAGGACCATCTACATCACGGGCAGCAGCAACAATTCTTGGCCAGAATGTCCCTTTAGAGGTACAGACGACTACAACAGACATGGCTCCAGAGTTTTCCACATAGTGCATGGACTGTAGTGTTGTTATAAGAGCTGGTGAGCAGTATGTTACAGCTATTCGCAATGCTGCCAAAAATCATACGTGGTGATTCTTTACCCCCTTTTATATTTTTTTCACATATCATAAGACGAGTTCATAGTGAGCAGCAAGAAGGCAACGCAAAGCTGAAGGATCCTCGACTTCAATAGCAGCACAACAACACCGAAGCAGTGTCCATTCAAAAGTCCAATCTCAACTTCAAGATTTGGCTCCACAGTTTTCCCCAATGGCATCATACTGCATGGATTGCGGAGTTGTAGTGAGTGCTGGAGAGCAGTCCATAATGGCCTTTCGCAATGCTGCAAAGAATAATAAATGTTGGTTTTTCTTTTATTTTTGGCCCTTCATAGTGTTTTTACATTAGCATGCATTTTATTATCTGACAAAATGTCTATGTGTTGTTCATTTTATTATCTTCTAATTTATTGTAGCACTACTTATATATAATTTGCCGTATAAACAAGTCAAACCGTCCCTCTACAAATAAATACACAGGTAACTTTTGCCAGTTATCATTATTTACTTTTTGACTTTTTAAATATTTCAACAGTCTGTGTTTAAATCTTCTACTAAGTGCATCAACAACATATACAAACATACTCTGGTTTTTTTAATCTCGTCTTTAAAACTATCAGCTGTAATATGTGTTTTGTTCTGCAACTCCTCCTCTTAACAACTCTTAATTTTCCCTAGAATCCTGCTCAGGACCAAATAAACAAAACTGCACATCACCACAACCCTTTTCTAAGTCTACTACTACTATGCAAAAGTGCTCTATTCATTTCTCCTAAACATATAGCAGGAGTTTTCACATAGTACAGCCTCCTAACTAAAGTTCGCATTGTTGAGTGTTATAACTTAATGTGTGTTTTAAACTTTGCCTTGGAAAGATACGTAGGGATTTTCTTAATTTATCAATGGATTGTGGTCTAATACTAGAAACACTACTACAACTCCATTTGTATACAGGACCCTGATTACGCCTTCATTGTACCTCTTCTGCAATACCATCTTCTACATTTCTAGGTACCATCACCTCTTTTGCTATAGGACTACTATTCTTCATTTCAGAACATCGTCCTCTTTAAATCAATAGCATGAACTATTCTGTTATCCTGGAAATAGCTTTCTTCATTAAAGAATGGCTCTGTACAAGAAGTATGTATCCATTCTCCACTAAAAAGTGTACAACATCTATTCACTAAACTTTTCTTCTGATTTTGTCTCCTCATGCACAAAACTATTTTGTCAAGAGTCTTCATTCTATTTCGAGTCAAAATGAAAAGCTTCCTCTTCAAAGCAAAGGCCTTCTCAACTACTCTCTTAACTCGTTCTTTCTGTTTCACTGCATCTCTCCTTCTTCTATACTTTTTTAATTTATCACTAAATTTACAACCAATCTGCAACAAAACATCCTGACTCTGATTTCGTTAACCTGCTTCTGTCTCCTGGTTATGTTGTGTCCATGTTTGTTACAATCATTTCTCTTCTTCCAATGTACACGTTGTCCACTCTTGTTGTTTCTCATAGTCATAATTGTATTTTCTTTATTTTGTAATCTTTGCAAATTTCCACATATATTTTTAAGAAATGACTTTGTCCTCTTACCAGTAGCTCTTTTTTCATTCAGCACTTTCTGCATTTTGCCCCTTTTGTAACTCATTTCTGCAGAGATACTGTAGTTGCTTCTGTTGCTTTTTCGTCTGAGCTTTTGTAGGCATTCTATTTGTGTGTACTTTTGTATATCTTGTTCGGTTAAAAAAAAAAAACAAGTCTATTTTTACCCTATCCAACGTACAAAGGGACACATGCATCAAGCATTTTACCGGTCGCAAACGGGCCGATTCGCAGAATCGGCCAGTTTGCGACAGGTAAAATGCTATTTCTGATGCTTCAAACCAAAAACCCATTTGCAAATTGTGCGATTACATAAATTGCTACTGCTTTTAGGGAATCTCAAATTGAGATTACCTATTTGGAATGCATCGAAGCCTTTCCTGAATGCAAGTTCGCATTTAGGAAAGGCTAATTACCACCATCAACTGCAAGTTGATGGTAATTTGTAAAAACTGTGAAAAAAGCGCAAAGGTGCTTTCAAAGTGTCATGTGGCGCACACATATGTGTGCACCACATAAACACACATGCAAATTTGGGGGTACAGCAGGCTGGCATTTATGGCCCCCTAGGACCCTTCAAATTGCATTCGCAATTTGCGAGTACCTATTTTGTACTCACAAATTGCAAATGGCTTCCCATTCATTTTGATGGGCCTCTAGGCTCATAGGAATGAATGGGAAGGCATTCCTTAATTGCGAATCGCAATTTGGGATTCACAATTAAGGAATGTGTAGGAATCGCAAATATTTTTGCAAAACCTACAAGCATAGGCAATTGCGATTCCTTAAGAGCAATTCCTTATTAATCGCTATTAAGGATTCGCAATTGACTTGCTTGATGCATGTGCCCCAAGGTACTTTAGTACTGACTTACACATAATACAAAAACAATTTTTATAGTATGATCCAGTTTTAAATCTACAGATTTACGTAGCTATATTACTACATGCACTTACTTCAATATATCAAACATAAACCAAAACACAAAACTTTATTTGTAAGTTATCTTCTAACATTTTAGCACCCTGTCCTACAACACAGCTGCATTATATTTCACTTCTAATTTATACATGGTGAAAGACCAGTTTATCCCTTCTGCAGAAAATTTTAAAATGAGCATCAAGCCAAGGGAGCGTATTTACAAGCCCCATACGCCAAAGCGTCCAATTTATTCACCATTGGCATAGTGTGATGCTCCATATTTACAAGGCCATGTAAAGCCACTCTGCGTGGCTTTTAGTGGCCTTGTGAACACGGGCCATTTTCACGCAGCACTTTGCATGAAAGGAGTGTGCCATTGGTGTAGCTGTGAGTGATCCCCATGCAACACTTTTGCATTTTGCCACCTTCCCAGATTTACAACGATTCATACACCTGAGTAAAATCAAAATGTCATGCCTCCCACAGGAAGGTGTGGGAAGGCACAACAAGCATAAATACTTTTATTTCTCCTTGTTTTTCCCTCTTTCAATGAGTCCTGCATTCTGCAGCACACAAAGAAAGAGGAAAACACCACTTGTGATTGTTTTTGTGCAGGAAGTTGTGCCTTTCTGCACAAAAACAATCATCCCCGCAACACAGCACCCTTGCACTATGCTGCCACTGCCTTGCACTATGCTGCATGGGTGTCTCGATTGGAGCATGACAGCCAGTTGTGCGCCACCACAAGGGAGAGCACAGGGATACATCATATTGTTGTAAATATGATGCATCCCTGTGTTTTGAAAGAAATGCAGCACGGCAAAGCCAAATGGCTTGCGTCTCTGCGCCTCTTTACCCAACTGTAGAAGTATATACAATGTCTCAAGCACTGTAAATCCAAAAACCACCATAAGAGCTGTTTGAGTGCCTCTCTACCACTGTGTCCCTGGTGTATTTAGTATCTCAGTACTTTTCTACGTAAATGTATCAGATTAAAATTTTTGGAAATGCAGCATGTAAAATATACACATTAGTCTATATCCAACCATATATCTTACTAATTCTTCCTAGTACTTGCAAAGACAGTGTGACAGGTTGCACATTTAATTCCTCAGATGGTTTTAAAAGACTACATATTCCTCAGTAACACTTGTAAATACATGGGTTTGTGGTTGAATACATCAATACTCCTTGGATAATTGAATGAGTGCATAAGCAGTGCCGAGGTGATTCCCTCAGGATATAAGTAGTGCCTAGATGATTCCCTGACTATGTCATAATTCCATGGGTCATTCCACATCTGCATACTTACTGCCTGCATGATTATACCACTAGTAACTGGGTGTTTGGATGAGTGCATGAGTAGAGCCTGAATGATCAGACTAATGCTTCAATGATTCAATACATGCGTAGATACTGGTGGGATGATTAAATGAGAGCAATTCTAGTGCCTGGAGGATTGCAGGAGTGCATATATAGTATATAGGTGATTTATGCAGTGCATGGATAGTGCATTTGTGATTGTTTAAGCCCATGCATAGCACCTGGCCTATTGGATGAGTGGATAAATAATATTTCAGTGATTGGATGCTGCCCATTTATTTTTGGTTTAGTGAACAGGTAGTGCCTGGATGTTTAGATAACTACATGGGTAGTGCCTGGAGAATTGAATAGGTGCATCAGACGTGTCTGGTTAATTAGATGAGTGCATGACTAGTGTCTAAGTGAAGAGATGATTCCATTGTTAACGCTTGAGAGATTGAATGAAAGTGAGGGGGATATTCTCAAGAACGTGCGATAACCATCGCAAATTTAGCTTAACGCAACTCTTCACATCGCAGTCTATCGCGGGAAAATAACTCTGTGATAACGTGGCGTTCTCAACACAGCAGTACCGTGCGATAGACTCACAACAACGCATCAAATGAACGCACTGAAATGAACGCGACGCCGCAAAAACGCGAAACATAAAAGCGAAAATAATAGCGATGACACCAATCGCGATACAAAAATCAGCAAAAACCAGCCACAGGCCTGCAAATCCCACTGTCATGCGGGGAAATGCACCTTAAAAGTCGGAAAAAAAATAACACAAACAAAAGCCAAACATCAGCGAAGCACAATGGTGGTAGCCGGAGCAAGTGCAGAGGACAACCAGAACCCCACAAGCCCCCCCGAGGACAAGCTTGGGACCTCGGGGTCAGGGAAGGGCAAGGACAAGAAGAGTAGGAAGAAGCGGTTCAGTCTGCAGGAAAACAGGATCCTGATAACTACTGTTCGTCACCTCCACTGTGTCACTGGCAACTAAATTGGAATATGGCAGACCATCGTGGACAAGGTGAATGCAGTCGGAGTGCTGAAGAGGACAATGGAAGAGGTCAAGAGGCGCTGGAATGATGTCAAGCACAAAACCAAGCAGAAACTCTCAAACAACCGGAAGGCAGCAATGCAGACTGGAGGTGGCAGTCCAGCGCCACAGGAGGAGATGGACGAGATGGAGGAAATGGTGTCCACAGTCATCAGTGGGGAGACGGTGGCAGAAGTTGGGGGACCGAACACTGCTCAACATGACCGGACACAACAGCAACAGGGTGAGTAACGACCAGGGACTGGGGGGACCGGTGGAGATGGGCACAATGGCACACACTCACAAATAAGCATAGCACATCTGCGGACAAACCATGCCCCAACCCCCAAATCCTACCAAGAGGCCAATGCAACCAATTATGCAACATTCCAGCACTGCAGAAGCACAGAAGCCAGAGGCACACCTCATGTAAGGGCCAAGGGGCAGCCAAATCAGAGCTGCAGGGGCGACTCCCCCAAAATGCAGCACACACACATTACATGCAGAGCGCATCAAGAATGACAATGTCGTGATACAAACCGCAACACGTCCACAACAGAACAGAGGACACAATTGGTGCCGCATGTGCGTAGAAACTGGCCAATCACATTTGGCATTGCAGGGAACTGTGAGTTTACAATGTACAGGTACAAACACACATCAGTGATGTTGTCGGAATGTCCTCTGTCCTGCATCAAATAGGCAGCTCCCCCCAAACAGTCACAATGTACACTGTCATGCAGTCTGAATGTAAACATACATGTGAACACAATGTTAAACTGCATCTCCCCCTCACATTGCAGGGGGAAATCCAATACCTCCTGCAGAGCAGTCCGAACCTCTCTTCTCTTCACTGATGATGAAGAGGACCACCACACCTTGGACTCCGACGCCCTCCAACAGCTCGTGGAGAGCCTCCGCAGCCCACTTCCAGGAGCAGAGCAGGCCAGCTGCTACGAACAGAACACACCCCCTGCACAGAAGACAGAGAAGGCAGCATCCACCACCACGGCTGCCTCCCAGGACCCCCATGACAAACACATGGCCTTACAATGGTGTGTGTTGGGGTGCCAGGAGAAGCTGGCTGAACAGGTGCAGGTGGGGTTCGACCGCATGGCAGACAAACTAGACGCCATACGTGGGTGTCTAATTCCCATCAGGGACCACTCACAGTCCCTAACGAACACCCACAGTCCGCTCCATGCTCTCCAACGAACCATGGCTGACATCACTAGAATCTTGACTCTGCGACAAGAACGACTGTCTAGTCAGAGTGCCTCCAGCGATCTCGCCCGGGAGTTGGGACTCATGAGGAGGCTCATAGAGAACATGGAGCGGACTCGGGCAGAAAGAGCGGCTGCCACGGCTGCACACCAGAGAGAGGTAGCAGTGTCCCTCAATTCCATAAAGACCCTGGCGCTGATGCATGCTGCTGCTACCACTCCATCCACATCTCCGGCCCCTGATGTGTCAGTGCCACACAGTGCGGCAGACATTCCACCTCCGGCCCCTGAGGTGTCACTGTCACACAGCGCTGGAGACAGAACACCACCATCCACATGTGAGGCACATGAAACAGCACTGGACGAAGATGCAGATGAATCTGCCCTCATGGTCAGAAGGAAGCGGTAGCATTCATCTCCGCCATATGGCCTGTTTCTGCTTGGTTCAGCCCTCAGCATCATCACCTTCCACTGTCCCCCGATGCACTCGGCGACACTCACCTTGGACCTCGACATGGACTGCCATATTCTGTTTGGTCACCAATGACACAGCTATCAGACTGCGGACTGAACTCCTCCTCTACTGATGTACTTGTAATTCCCTGAAGGACTCTGGCTGGCCCTCCACGGGCCAACAATATGAAGTGGCGTTTGCATGGCTCTGTACTGCTCCAGCTGCAACACTCCACTGAATGTGCAATAAACATTCATGTTAACACAGATGTGTCATGTCCATGATCCTACAAGTGTGGAAGTATGGATGAATGTAGGGTCAGTGATTCCCTCTTGCGTCCATGTTGCTCATGTTGTGGGACTTGGGTCACAGGGTGACACATTGCTGATCGCGGTGCGGGTGGCACCGACACGACAACAGGGACATATCCATTAGTCACTTCCTTGTCCAGCCCAGGAAGGAACCACGCCCAGTGCCCCGGGGTCATTGTTCACACCCTTACGCTGGACTGGCATAGCCAGGACAGCCCATTCCGCTTACGCTCACAGGGGGTGACCACAACGCTACATGTCCCAGGTCTTCCCTCTAGGGATCTGCTGCTCACAGGTCTAGTTGTTGGCATGCCACGGCCACTCCCTCATGGCTGGTTTACACTCACACCACACCCATCCAGCACAGGCGTCACAGGACAAGTGACCCTGCCAATAAAAAGGGCCGGGTGCATGTGCTGGATGCCATTTCCACTCTCTAACTGGGTGTCTCTGTGTGGTTCTCATTTATTTATGAGGGCCTCGGGCCCTACCACCTCACATTGACCTGGGCTGGGGGTGACATGATGCCATCCACACCACGGTACTCAATCTTGAAGGGTCCATGACTAGCGGTGCACAGACTTGGTGGCACCGGATACACTGCGGCAGGCACAGGCACACCGGGACGGTGTCTTGCGGTGCAGTGAGATAGGGGCACCTGACCTGCTGAGCAGGTGTGCAGCCTGCGATGATGCACTGTCTTGGCGGGCCGGACTGGTGAGGATTAGTGTGCGCCCTGCTGGACCGCAGTGTAGGCCTGAGCCAGCGGGCAGTGCGGGCCTCCCGCTATGTGGCGTTGCCTCGCGGTTCACAGAGTTAGTGGCACCTAAATGGGCTGAGCGGGTGTGCAGCCTGCGATGATGCCGTGTGCACTGATATGGTCTCTGCCATTGCATAATCAAGTCCCAGAATCAAGTGTGTGACCTGGTGTCCCACGGTGCGGGGCTGCATGATGTGGATGCTGCCATGGTCGCAGGCCCCGGGCTTGGTGCTCCCACTGGAACGTGGTGTGCCCTCTTGGAGACACGACGGTGTTGGAAGGTGAGCAGTGAGGCCTGGTTGAGCAGGGGTGGGCAATTCAGCGCTGGGTGGCGAGAGGGGCTGGGGTGTGCTAGCCTGTGTGTGCAGGGGCGGGCAAGCGATGATGGCGTGTGTAACTGTATGGACTCTGCCATTCATGTCTTTGTGAACTGTTTCAGATAAGGGACCTGGGGGACTGCAGTGTATACCGGCACGTGGCTGGAGACACACCGGTGGCTGCAGGTGAGCAGGAGGCCTGGGTCCCCAGTGTCGGCACTCTCTCTCTGTCTCTTTCTCTCTTTCTCTCTCCCTCTCTTTTTCTCCCCCTCTCTCTCTCTTTCTCTCCCTCTCTCTCTCTCTTTCTATCTCCCTCTCTCTCCCTCTCTTTCTCTCTCCCACTCTTTCTATCTCCCTCTCTTTCCGCTCTTTCTATCTCCCTCTCTTTCTCTCTCTTTCTCTCTCCCCCTCTCCCCCTCTCTCTTTCGCTCTCTCTCTCTGTACTTTGATGAGCGCATGACACACCTTCTTATCTGTATTTCAGTCTTGCAGGTTGTGACAGAATGCCCAGAGAAGACCCGCCGTGCCTCTTCAGAATTGTTGTTTATTGTTTAATCAGTAATAAACCTTTCATTTGGATTATATGATATGAATGTATGATTTCCCTTTGTCTGGCCACACCTGTATTTTAGGTGTTGTGATTGTGCGACTTCAAATGATTTGTTTGGTTCATGGTTTCGTGGAGTTGATGTGCATTCTTTTTGTTCAAGGGGGAGGTGGGTGGTGGGGTCCTGGGGGTGGTGGCGGTGGGTGTTGTTGCCCTATTGGGGCTCCGGGCTGCATGTTCATTTGCTCGGGGGCATCTGTTCTTCATGTTTGGCTATGGGCTGTGCTCCCTTTGCTGCTGCCGGTTGTCGTCCGACTTTGCACCAGGTCAGAGCACCTTATCACATGTTTGGTTATCTTGTCGCCGATCTGGCTGGTCGTTGAGAATGTTGTGGAGTGGTGTTGTCGCGGCTTTTTGCACGGAAACTCCTACTCTGCATCTTAGCGTAAGTTGCAGGGGTCATCTGTGGTGATGTTTTTTTGCGACTGCTATCGCAGGTAAACTGGTGATATGGCTGTTAGCACCAGCTTGTGACTGGGTCGATAAATTTATAGCAACTTTGGCTGCGCTAAAGTGCCAATAGTGATTGTATTAGTGCAAGACTATTGCCTTAGTCAATCACTCAATCAGGGGAATTGTAAGTGTGCTACTCACCTGTGAGGGTCTCAAGGCACTGAGGAGGGGGGTCCGCAGAACTGTTTAGCTGAAAAGCCAGGTCTTGAGGGTCTTCCTGCAGGTGTTCAGGGAGGGGGCACGTCTGATGTCTGCCAGTAGCACGCTCCAGCTCTTGAGAGAAGGATCTTCTGCCTGCTCTTGCTCTGTGGATGCGCTGGGTTTCGGCCAGTGCGAGGTTGGAAGATCGGAGGTTTTGGATACGTGGAAGTTGATTATGTCGTTGAGGTATTTGGGTCCGTTGTTGTGTAGGCATTTGTAGGCGTGAGTGAGGATTTTGAAGGTGACTCTTTTCTCCACAGGGAGCCAGTGGAGTCTACGTAGGTGTTGGCTGATGTGTGCGTGGCGGGGATGCCGAGGACGAGTCTGGCGGTGGTGTTCTGTATTGTCTGGAGTTTGCGGAGTAAGGACTTGTTTATGCCGGTGTAGAGTGCGATTCCATAGTCCAGTCCGCTGGTGATGAGTGTGTGGTTGACTGTCTTCCTTGACTCAGGGGGAATCCATTTGAAGGTCTTGCGGAGGATGCTGAGGGTGTGGAAGCAGCTGGAGGTGACAGCGTTGACCTGTTGGTTCATGGTGAGTGATGAGCCGAGTACGATGCCGAGGTTTTTGGTGTGGTCTGAGGGGGTAGGTGGGCTTCCGAGTGCACCAGGTGCTGTCCCATCCTGAAGGGGTGGTTCCGAGGACAGGGACTTCTGTCTTCACGGCGTTGAGCTTCAGGCAGCTGATGGTCATCCAAATTGCGACGCCTTGCATTCCTTTTTGGAAGTTGAGTTTGGCGGTGGTGCCGTCTTTGCTGAGGGAGAAGATGAGCTGTGTGTCAGTGGCATAGGATACGATGTTGAGGCCGTGTTTTCGGACAATGGCTGTGAGGGGGGCCATGTAGATATTGAAGAGGGTCCAGCTCAGTGATGACCCCTGTGGGACTCCGCAGGTGATTTTCATGGGATCGGAGAGGAAGGGTGATAGTCTGATCCTTTGGCTTCTTCTGGTGAGGAATCATCGGATCCAGTCCAGGGCTGTTCCTTGTATGCGGGCGTCGTGTAGTCCGGCGATTAGTGTGCAGTGGAAGGCGGTGTCGAAGGCCGCTGATAGGTCGAGTAGGATGAAGGCTGCAGAGTGGCCTTGGTCCAGGAAGGTATGGATGTCATCTGTGGCGGCGAGTAGGGTGGTCTTGGTGTTGTGGTTGCTTCAGAAACCGGATTGGGACGGGTCGAGAACGGCGTTCACTTCGTTGAATTTAACCAGTTCCCTGTTGACTATTTTCTCTACAACTTTGGCTGTGAAGGGGAGGAGCGAGATGGGCCGGTAGTTCTAGAGGTCGGTGGGGTCAGCTGTGGGCTTCTTAAGCAGGGGCCTGATTACAGCACACTTACAGTCATCTGGGAAGGTGCCTGTTTCGAAGGTGGTGTTGATGGTGCATTGTAGTTCGGGTGTGATGACGGCTGTGGCTCTGTGGTAGATGTGAGGAGGGCAGGGCTTGGTGGGGGCTCCCGAATAAATGCCTTTCATGGTCGAAGCAGTGTCTTCGGTCATGATCGGTGTCCAGTTGGAGATGGTAAGGTTGGCTGGTGTCTCTGGAGGGCGGGGGGCCGGCTGTGGCGTCTGGTGGATGGTTGACAAAGTTGTTGTAAAGGTTTTTGATCTTAAGTTGGAAGTAGGTTCCAAACTTGTTGCAGAGGTCCTGGGACAGGGTGATAACTGTGGATTCGCTGCGTGGGTTGGTGAATTCCTGAATGACACTAAAGAGTTCCTTGGAGTTGGTGGAGTTGGCAAGGATTTTGTTGTGGATGAAGTTCCTCTTGGTGGTTCTGATTTGCTTGTGGTAGTCCGTCATGGCGTCCTTGTAGGTGGAGTAGTTCTTGGTTGTCTTGGCATTTCTCCAGTCCTTCTCCAGCATCTGCAGGTGAGCCTGGCTTCTTGGAGGTCGGTGGTGAACCAGGTGGCTTTCCTGGGGCATTGTTTGTCGTGGTTGCGTAGCGGGGTGAGTTAGTCTGCACAGTTGGAGTTGGAGATCCAGGTGTAAAGTCCTCTGGCTGCGATGTTTGCGTCGGTTGCCCAGGTGTGGTTGTTTCGGGTGAGGGTGGAGTTAAGTTGCTCATCGGTAACCTTGCTCCAGATCCTTCATGGTGGGCTTGGGGCAGGTTTGGGTGCCTTGGGTTTGTCGACAGTGAAGTGTACGCAGTGGTGGTTGGTCCACGGCGGTTGCGATGTGTGGCTGAAGTCCATCTGTTTCCTGCAGCAAAGATGGGGTCAAGGGTGTGTCCTGCTCTGTGGGTCGGTGTGGTGACGAGTTGTTTAAGTCCAATGTTGGCGAGGTTGTCACAAAGGATGGTGGAGTTGGGGTCGCTGGGGTTGTTGAGGTGGAAGTTCAGCTCTCCAATGAGTATGGAGTTCATTCATGCGATGGCGTGGGGCATGATGAAGCTGGTGATGGTGGTGGCGAAGGGTGTCCAGGGGCCGGGGAGTCTGTAGACGAGGGTTCCTCTGAGTGTGGCTTTGGGGCTGGTCTGGATCTAGAAGTGCAGGTTGTTGGTGGAGGGGAAGGTTTTGCTGGAGGTGGTGATACGGAGGGTGCGCTTTTGGGCGATGGAGAGGCTTGTCCCGGGTGGTTGGGAGGTCCTTCTGCTGGATTTTGTATCCGTCCGGGATGGAAGTGTTGATGTCGGGGGCGGAGAAGGCGTTGGTCTAGGTCTCCGTGAAGAAGGCGATGTCAGGCAAGAGAGAGTCGAGTAGGTTACAGATTTCAATGGCGTTTTTATGTACGGCGCGCACGTTGAGGAGGATGTTGTCGGTGCTGGCATCGGTGGTGTTGGAGGCCTGGGTGGTGTTGAAGGTCTAGCGGCAGTGGAGGCAGGAGAATTGGCTGTGGGTCGTGTTCGGCGAGGCCTGTTGGCAGTGTCTGAGACTTCCAGGGATGAGTGCGAGTAGGGTGGAGGTGTTGTAGCGATGGAAGGTCAGAGATCCAGGGTTCCTGGTGCTGGCCGCAGTTGGGTTGCGGACGGGCGCAGATGGGCTTGCCTTAGGCACGCCTTTGGTGCACCAGCAAAGCGCCCCACGCAGCGGTCACCATTAAGAAGGGGAGGGGAGGGCGATCAGCTGGGAGGCAAGAAGCGTGTGTGGACATGGGGCAGGGCCGCAGGGACAGCAGCGGCGGGAAGGGAAGCGGGGAAACGGACACAATATGTAGGTAACAAGGAGCTGCAACAATAACTATGACAGAAGAACAAGACTAACTGTAGACAATGAGACAGAAAAACCAATAAACAGTACCAGTACCCACTCGGAGGTGGAGCCGGTAGAGGAGACAGGAAACGGGTGGAGGCAGGAACGGGCACACAGCGGAATTGAACCCCTCCCAGGAGGCAGCAGGCGGTGCAGGAGGAGCAGAGCAGAGCTGCTGGGGAGAGAGTAAGCCTGAAACCAAGGTCCGAGGTCTTACTCATAATTAGTAATTAAATGACTGGATAGGCACTGGATGGGTGATATGTTTACTACAATGCTACTCTCTATGTAATTAGATAAGTGCATGAGTATTGCCTGAGTATTGCCTGAGTGTTTCATAAGTACACATGTGTGCCTCAGTATTTCAATGACTGCATGGGTTGTAAGTGGGTGTTTATGTGGCTGCATAGGTTCTGTGCATATGTTTTAATGATTGCATAGTTACAGGCTAGTTAAGTGCGTAATTCAAAAGTTAGTACCTAGGTGGTTAGATGAATGTATGGGTAGTGCCTGCATAGTTGAATGACTACATAATTTGTGCCTGCCTGATTGCAAGAATACATGTTTAGGGTCTGGGTAATTGAATATATCCATGGATAGTGAATCACTGATTTGATGACTGCCTGGGTAGTGGCAGGGTGATTGCATGAGTGCCTGAATACTGCCTGACTGACTGTGTAAGTACCTTCATTGCTGATAGATACATAACAGTTGTCACTATATCTCTGACTCATTGGTTATCTCCTTCTGTCAGTATCAAACTACTTGTTTTACTGTATATATGCATTCTTCTGAGCTCTGTATGAATGTAATCTAGGTATTACACTTAATAAATAATTGCACTTTAGAAACATACATTGCTTTGTTATTGAGCGTGCACATGGATCAGTAAGTTTCTAAAACGGAAAACAACATTTTGAAATTTTTCAAAGCATAAAAACTTTTGTGAATGGCATACCTACATCACTTCTCAAATACTTCTTCTGCTTCTAAAACATATTTTCAGTATATTTAAAACAAAGGTTACACTCGAAATGAAGCCAGCACAAGAACTCTCGAGGGATTCTGCACTATTAATATATTCGATTTCTTAATAGATGTACACCTTCAAGCCATCTTTCCAAAAATATATACCTCTCTGCATCCTTGAGTAAACTCAAAAGTCTCACTGTATATATAGCTATGTGCAATCCCATAGCCATATCTGACCATCTAAGCATATGCAAAGCGGTCATATAAGTTGAAAACCACATTGAAAAACACTTCACAATACATACCTAACAAGTATTACTTCTTTCTAATTCATATACAGGCGGACAATATGTTCTCATCTTTTATTTCTCACTACACTATTCCTGTTTAATAATGTTTCTAAAAGTACTACAACTACAAGGGCTGGAAATTCTAATCAAAGGTTACCTTTGCAAAACTGATGTCACTTTTCCCTCACACTGTCTTGGTGTACTCTAATATATGCCAAACACAGAAATGGAAGTGGTCAAATCAATTCCGCCCACAGATTGACAAAGCCAGGAAACATGTTAATAAAACTGTTTCTGCATTCCTCAGAGACCATCACATGGACTATATCTATACCAGCAATCTGCATTTTGACATGCATGGGATTTATACAAATGATGGAGTGCACTTTACAAATGAAAGCAACAGGGTGTTTCTAAGTAACCTGAAAATCTGCATCCTGTATTTTGTACAGCAACCACATACACACAACCAACGCAACAGCTCTTATCAGAGCCACCCTAGTACCCGAAACACTGTGATTTGATTTTGTTTCTAAAAGGTATTTTTTTCTTTAGTTTTTGGGGATCTTCACGATGACGTCGCGATCCCCTTTGACACGTCGCAAAAACGGAAAACAAAAGCAGACATTCAAAGACCACCTACACACTCAAAAATAATGTGTTAGAAAAAACATTCTGAACATTACTATAAACATATTACCATACTAAGGGCATATGTGTGTGCCACGTGGCACTTAGGAAATGCAATTTTATGCATTTTTCTAAGAAATTGCAAATTACCGTCAACTTGAAGTTGATGGTAATTTGCAAATCCAAATTGCAAAAACACAATTTGTGAATACATGATGCATCGCAATTTGCGATTCCCTTACTGCATTGGCAATTAAGGAAATTGCAAAAAATTGCGATTTCCTTAATTGAGAATGCCTTTGGGCTTGATGCATCGGAAATAACATTTTACCGGTCGCAAACCTTATCTTGTATTTTACAAATATAGGGGTACATGCATCAAGCATTTTACCGGTCGCAAACGGGACAATTCGCAAACATCAAACTATGCCGCATAATTGTATTGCTTCGTGTATTTATGTCTTATTCACTGTAAAATATTGCTGACAATATGCTATTCGGTGTAAAAATGTACTGTGAACATATTTGAATATAAGGACAAATTATGGACTTGCATCTCACATAATTAAGCGGTAAAAGAAGAGATGGAAGAAGAAATGAGAACAGATGGAAAGAACAAAAATTATTTTTAACAAAAGTTGGGGACAACAACAAGGTATAGAGGAGAGTGAGAAAGGATGAGGGGAGATTGAAAGTAGAGAGAGAAAGAGATGGAAGAAATTGAGAGAACACAGAGAGAAATAGAAGACATAACGAAGTTGTGCTGAGGGGGTGAGAAAAGGGAGAAAATGTCCGAAGAGAAATAAAGAAGAAATGGGTAACACAGAGGAAAAAAGGAGAGTGTGAAATATAGAAGGGAGAGGAAAAAGTGGGAGACAGAGAAGGGAAGGAGGTAAGGCAAGGGGGTGAGATGATACAAACATAAATTAAAAGCATTGTTAAATAAAGGGGCAATAATGAGTACACTGGTGATAACATGACATAGGAGGAGATGTAATGGAGAAGCAAAGGCAAGACATAAAGATGCAAAGGGAAAAGCATACAGCTGGAGGGATATTACATGGAAGTTGGGGAGGTGGAAGGTATTTAGTGGACTCCAAGGAAAGTGCTGACCTTAACAATATCTAAAGCAATCGTAATCAACAAATGCGACTTGACTGTTGGTGTAGCGTTACTACCCACTACAATGCCTGCAGGTGACTTACCTCAAACAATCCAACCAGAACTGCCGTGCCAGGTACTCCATGATCCCGAACACAAGCAACCCAAGACTGGCCTGCCCTGATTAGGGCTCGTCAGTAGGGTGTAGCTCAGCCCCAGCGGTGCAGTGTGCATGCAACCTACATTGGGGTATACCCTTGCCACTTAGGGCCGTACATCAAACACACAAAGGGGGGCATTGTAGGCAAAAGAATGATGGGTTGGAATGCTACCCAAGCGATGGCCAGTGCTTAGACTTTTTGCAAGCATTCTCCCATCACATGTGTGATTGATGCGGGTGACTTACCCCACTACCAGACTTGTGCCCGAAAAGATTCTAGGGCACGTGTCCCATAAAGTGAGCACTGGGTGACCTACGTTAAGACAGTCTCTGCCACTGGTTTGGGCTGACTGGTGCCTTAAATCATTGAAGAACTGATGCAGCACTATTTTGCCACCTTAGACTGGGAAGTGTTTGCTTCACCAGGCACTTTAAAGACATGCTACTTTTGGCCAGAAGTGTAAAAGTATTTGCTAAAATGTCCTAAATAAGCAACAGAACATGACACAATAACATACACAAAGCAAACTAAAACTACAATTGAAAAATAAAAGGGTACAACAGAATAAAAGTCAACACAGTATGCAACACACTGACCACAATTAAAACAACATTACATTGCAATAATGCTGCACAATAAAACAATACAAAGCAAACATGCGGAAATATTCTGATCACAAATCATCACCTTTGGAAACCTGATATATAATGTGGTGGCAAAACTGATTTGCACCAAGCGCTGCCTTTACCTACCACCAAGAACATGCAATAGCGCCAGGCAAACATGTTTTGTGATTTACCTCTTGTTGCATTGTGTATTTTTGTAAAGCGTAGTAGCACCCTCAAGGCTATCCTACTCTTGGGGTCTGATTATGAGTAACTCATTATATTCCAACCTGAGCAGAAACTCCTGTTTACACACAGGTCAAAATTGCAAGTTATAAGGTATTTAACACATTCAATAATTATCGGATGTATTACATACCTCAACCTTCATTAAATTTTGACAGATCAAACCTGCTGAAATTTAACAGGGGAATTGGAAACTGGAACTACATTCAAATCACAAACGCTCGCTGGGGCAGCGGAACATACACCTCAAACTCCCAGGCAGACCCACAGAAGGAACTCTCTGGGAGCTCTCATTTTAGGAAGGGAACATTCCAAATGACGCTGACATTTAACCGGTGCAAATGACAGTATTCGGGCAATGGGGCATATTTATGCACCCCTCGCGCCACTGTAGCATCACTTTTTGTGGGACAACAGTGGCGCAAACCACCAAATCACATTTATTAGGCACGCTAAGCCACAACGCATGGCTTGGAATGGCCTCATAGATATGGAGTAAGTCGAGCCAGCGCACATCGCAAGGGAGGGATTCCATTGGTATTGTGGTTGGTGTTTATACGCAATGCCCATGGTTTGAATCATTCCCAGATTTACAAGGACTTGCAAACCTTGGAAAGCGTTAAAATCGTACTCCTCCCGAGGTGAGGTGTAGCATGGAGAAATATGTTTATTTCTCTTCATTTCTTCCTCTTTCTATGTGTGCTGAAATCTGCAGCGCGCATAGAAAGAGGAAAACACTGCATTGGATTATTTTTGTGCAGGAAGATCCCCCTTCCTGCACAAAAACAATGCTGCCGACAACACTGTGCAATGGTGCCAGAATTGGCGCTTGGCTACCAAAACGGCGCCAGCACAGTGGGAAAGGGCAGGAATGCACCGTATTGGATAAAAACGGCCTCCAATCCCATAAATATGCCCCAAAGACTGTGAGCATTTGAGCAAAAAGCCACTTACGAAAAACACACAAAGAAGTCAGCTACCTTATCTGATGAAATAGTCCATCGTTTGCATTTGTAAAATATTGACAAGACCACCACGGGCCTTAAAGAAACCACACCTCATGGTGCTCTAATACACTGCCTAGATACTGCAGTTTTGCTCTCTTGTGATAGAGTCTTACCTGGAGAGCAAGGCCAGCGATAAGGTTGTCACGTTAAGACACTGCCTAATGGTGCTCACAGATGGCTAGGTCCAGGTGGAGTATTAATTGCGCCAGAGAAATTAATTAGAGCAATTTGGGTAATTCCACTCACTCTTTCAATCAATCAATCAATCAGTCATTTGTAAAGTGCGCTACATACCCACGAGGGTCTCAAGGCACTGGGGAGGGGGTTGGGGGGGGCTGCTACTGATCGAACAGCCAGGTCTTGAGTGTTCTCCTGAAGGTCAGCAGGTCTTGGGTCTGTCGTAGGCTCAGTGGGAGGGTGTTCCATGTTTTGGCGGTGAGGTGGGAGAAGGATCTCCCGCCGGTGGTAGTTCTTCGGATGCGCAGGACGGTGGCTAGTGAGAGGTCGGCGGAGCGTAGCTGGCGGTTGGGGATGTAGAAGGAGAGACGTCCGTTGAGGTAGGCAGGGCCGGTCTTGTGGAGTGCCTTGTGTGCGTGGATGAGGAGCTTGAAGGATATCCTCTTGTTGACGGGGAGCCAGTGCAGGTTTCTCAGGTGGGGGGTGATGTGGCTGTGGCATGGTACGTCAAGGATCAGTCGTGCCGAGGAGTTTTGGATGTGTTGCAGTCGTTTGATGAGCTTGGTCGGGGCTACCGCATAGAGGGCGTTTCCGTAGTCGAGTCTGCTGCTGACGAGGGCCTGGGTGACTGTCTTTCTTGTATCTGTTGGGATCCATTTGTAGATCTTGCGGAGCATGCAGAGGGTGTTGAAGCAGGGAAAGGAGACGGTGTTGACTTGCTTGGCCATTGAGAGCGTTGAGTCTAGGATGATTCCCAGGTTGCGTGCATGGTCTGTGGGTGTCGGGCTGTCCACAGTGCTGTCGGCCACCAGGAGTCGTCCCAGGCTGAAGGGTTGGGGCCGAGGATGAGGACCTCCGTCTTGTCTGAGTTCAACTTCAGGTGGCTGATCTTCATCAAGTCGGCGACGGCCTTCATTCTTTCGTGGAGGTTGGCTTTGGCGGTGATGGGGTCCTTGGTGAGGGAGAGGATCAGTTGAGTGTCATCAGCGTAGGAGATTATGTTGAGGTCGTGCTGTCGGGCGACGTGTGCAAGCAGAGTCATGTAGATGTTGAACAGTGTCGGGCTGAGGGAGGATCCCTAGGGTACGCCGCAGATGATCTCGGAGGCTTCGGATCGGAATGGGGGGAGGCGGACGCTCTGGGTTCTGCCTGAGAGGAAGGATGTGGTCCATTCCAGAGCCTTGTCTCGGATCCCTGTGGCGTGGAGGCGTGCGTGTAGTGTGTGGTGGCAGACGGTGTCGAAGGCGGCGGAGAGGTCTAGGAGGATGAGTGCTGCGGTCTCACCGTTGTCCAGCAGGGTCCTGATGTCGTCGGTGGCAGCGATGAGGGTGGTCTCGGTGCTGTGGTTGCTGCGGAACCCTGACTGGGAAGGGTCCAGGATTCTGTTTAATTCGAGGTATTGGGTTAGCTGTCTGTTGACGATCTTCTCGATGACCTTGGCCGGGAACGGGAGCAGAGAGATGGGCCGGAAGTTCTTGAGGTCTCTTGGGTCTGCCTTGGGTTTTTTGAGTAGAGCGTTAATCTCGGCGTGTTTCCAGCTCTCTGGGAAGGTTGTGGTCTTGAGGGAGAGGTTGATGACGTTGCGCAGGTGGGGTGCGATGGAGCTGCTTGCTTTGTTGAAGACGTGGTGCGGGAATGGGTCTGACGGAGAGCCGGAGTGTATTGTGCTCATGGTCTTGATGGTGTCATCGATGCTCATGCTGGCCCAGGATAACAGGGGGTTGTGGTCGATGATGTGAGGAGAGTGTGTTGTGTTGCTGTCTGTTGGGGCTGTCTGGGTGTTGAAGCTGTCGTGGATGTCTGCTATCTTGCGGTGGAATACAGTGGCGAGGGAGTCGCACAGGGCTTGCGACGGCGGGATGTCGTTGGTGTTGGAGCTGGGGCTGGAGAGTTCCTTCACGATGTTGAAGAGCTCCTTGCTGTCGTGTGCATTGTTATTGAGGCGGTCTTTGAAGGAGGTCCTCTTGGCAGCCTTGATGAGGTGGTGGTGGTTGCGGATGGCGTCCTTGTGTGCTGCGTGGCTGTCCGGGGTCTGTTCACTGTGCCGTTTCTTCTCTAGCTTCCGGCAAGCTTGCTTGGAGGCTAGGAGTTCTGGGGTGAACCAGCTGGCCCTCTTGCTGGTATCTCTGTAGGGGGGTTTCTTCAGCGGGGCAAGGGTGTTGGCGCAGTCCTCGATCCAGCGTCTGACGCTGTGAGCAGCGTCGTTGGTGTTGGAGGGTACGGTGGGTGGGCTGAGAGCGAGGTTTGCATGAAGTTGATCTTCGGTGATTTTGCTCCAGCAGCGGCGGGGGATCTGTTGGGTGCGGTGGAGTGTGGTGGGGTTCTGGAAGGTGAAGTGGATGCAGCGGTGGTCGTTCCAGAGGAGTTCGGTGGTGTGGTTGAAGGAGACGTGCAGGCTTGAGGAGAAGACGGGGTTGAGCGTGTGGCCGGCGGAGTGGGTGGGCGTAGTGACGAGTTTCGTCAGTCCAAGGTTGGCGAGGAATTACTGGTAATAATGATTTACTCCTGCTCTTGTAATTAAGAGTACTTTGAGGGGAAATAATTCTACTGTGAGAGCACATTTAGCGAGCAGCCGTTCTCACTCACCAATTGTGTTCTGCTGCATTTAGCACTATTAGCGCAAAATGCATCCTCGCATCCATTTGTACGCAAGGGTGCATTGTGTACTAAGAAAATAGCACTAAATGGCAGGAGTAAATTGGGGGAGATCCTTTCCGATGAGTACATTCTGCGAGAGCGCACGACTGCTCACTATTCATGTTCTGTTGCATTTACTGCAATTTCTTGCACCCATTTTGGATGTGAGGGGGCATTTTCATGTTAATAAGTAGAGCTAATTGCAGAATTACTCTTCTTGCATATTTATGAGTAATCTCAAGGAGTTTTTAGGTAATTTCATGTGTCTTTGCTACACGGAATGAGGGAAATTACGCCCCCACTCCCCACAGATCACAAGAAAAGAAAAGTTGTCATGAATGTGGAGCTCTCCAGCAGGCAGAATGCTGTTTGTCCAGAAAGTTGAAGTAGCCTTTGCAAATTATGTGCACAGTTTTCAAAAGTGGCTTTTTGATGAAAAAGCTGTGACATACCTCTTCTAATGCGCTACGACACCTCGTCTCTGATCAGAAATGTGAATAAAATATATACACGCAGGTTGGATCACTGCAAGTATGCCAGACATGTCAAACGAGATGGGAGAAGGGTATGTTAAAAAAAAATGTGCTCTTTGACGCGTCTTCATATTTTGTGAAAGCAAAATCATGGCGGGAGCTCTGAGGGCAGGAGATCTGGGTACAAAAAAATTCAGACAAAATGAATTTCATGATCATCGTTTATTTTCTGACATTAGCATATTTGACGTGTTATACACTGCAGCAATGTTCAGTTTACTCTTTGACTAACACAATTTAAAAAAGCATGGAGCATATTATCAAGGATGGCGTTAAAATTATCGCCGGTTTAGTGGCAGTAAACTGCAGCTAAAGCGGTGATAATGGGCTTGATAATATGCCCTGGAGAATTCCAATAGAAGCCCATGTTCTGGTGTCAACATGGGCTTCTATGGGAATTCACAAGGGCATATTATCGAGCCCATTATTGCCGCTTTAGCGGCAGTTTTCTGCCGCTAAACTGGCGATCATTTTTAACGCCATCCTTGATAATATGCCCCCATGTTTGTGAAACGATATTGGTTTTCAGAGAGACCGGAAAACTTTGGGGGTTGTGCCAAAAAGTGAGCACAAGCAGCTGCTACAGGTGTGTGCTCACTCACTGGTGCCTTGTGAGGTTACAGAGATGGGCAGCGGTCACTTCGACAGTGGTAAATGATGGACTGTTACCGGAACGTTAAAGATATATGCTGCATTTGGCAAGAAATGTGGCAGCATTTGTTGACACATCTAAAATGAACAACTAAATAGTACTAAATTTAAGCAGGTGTGTGCCGGTGCTCATCACCGGCAACTTAACTCTAAACAGTGGCACTGATTTATGACAGTCTACCACATGGTGGCGCTGTCTGTTAACGTTTTCAGTACACTTTAAAGGGCCATAAAAGCAGCAACTCCACTCATACATAGTTTGGTGACATTGTATTGTGTGAAGGTGTTTGGAAGTGCTGGCAGGAACAGTAGGACTAATATCAACCATGGTGGCCTCCTGAGAAAATTCCTTGGGCCCTGGCATTTTTTACAAATTAAGGGGCATATCGGCAACAACCGGTGATAATTATCGCCAAGCGCACTTAGCGCTAGGATAATTATCGCCGGCTAGCGTGGATTTTTATCGCTGAGATAGCGTGCTATTAGCAATTCTTTTCTCAAAAACGATAAAAATCCTCACGCTAACTGTCTGGAAACAGAGCGATAATCTCACGCAATGTGGCGTTAGCTTGATGATAGGGACTCTCAAACTTAGCCATGATATCCACCTTCCATAGGATATCATGGCTAAGTCAGTCCTGAAGCAGGCGTAAGGAAAGTAGCGATAACAGGGGTTATCGCTACTTTTCTTGCCGCTATGCTTCATAGCGTGGGGCTTGATGATAGGAGAAATTGCGCTTAGCGACATTTCTCCTGTCATGTCAGGTCAGGAATGCCCACTTTGCATCTCATTAGAGATACAAAGCTGGGCGTTAGGAATTCCTACGCTAACGCAAGTTTTCACGCGTCAGCGTGAGCTTGCTAATTAGGCGATAAAATTATCGCCGCTTTTCGGCCGAAAATGGCCGCAAAAGCGGTGATAATTCTATTGCCTCGCCTTGTTGATATGCCCCCTAGTACTGCAGCTAAACAAAATAACATTCACAGTGCAACATACCATCACAATTAAAACATATACGTGACGCATAACAAGACAGTCAAAATAGAATGCTACACAAAGACTGCAGCACAACAAATCCAAATCGCATTACAATAATGCAGCACAAAAAACAGCAACACAAAAAAACAACGGAACACATCTCCACCACAACACTACATGGCAAATGTGCAGGTTCTTTTTACACATTGCCACCTTTGGAACTTTGTTTCCATAAAAACTCAGAAAAAGGTGTTTAGAGCAAACACTACCTCAATAGCACAAGTCAAAAATGTTTTGTGATCAGGCCTCAGTTCTTCTAGCCACACTCTTGTGCCCTATGGAAGCGCTAGGGTCATGCAAAGTTTCAATGCTTGCCGGAGAGTGCACTTTTCATACTGCCATTTCCTCTTCCTGAATTTCTGGCCTGCAGGACTTTCCGAGCCACCCAACAGTTTGAAGGATAGTGTTCTTGTAGTGGGGCTGTTTGAAGAATAGTGTTCTTGTGGTGGTCTGTATAAAGACTAGTGTTCTTGTAGTGGGTCTGTTTAAAGAATAGTATTCTTTTTGTGGGGCTGTGTAAAGAATAGTGTTCTTGTGCTGAGGCTGTTTAAAGAGTTGTGCTCTTGTGGTGGGGCTGTTTAAAGAATAGTGTTCTTTTTGTGGGGATGTTTAAAGAATAGTGCTCTTGTTTGTGGGGCTGTTTAAAGAATAGTGCTCTTGTTTGTGGGGCTGTTTAAAGAATAGTGTTCTTGTCGTGGAGCTCTATGAAGAATAGTGTTCTTGTCGTGGGGCTGTTTGAAGAATAGTGTTCTTGTCATGGGGCTGTTTAAAGACTAGTGTTCTTGTAGTGGGTCTGTTTAAAGAATAGTATTCTTTTTGTGGGACTGTGTAAAGAATAGTGTTCTTGTGCTGGGTTTGTTTAAAGAATAGTGTTCTTGTGGTTCGGCTGTTCAAACAATAGTGTTCTTGTAGCAGTACTATTTAAAGAATAGTGTTCTTGTTTGGGCTGTTTAAAGAATAGTGTCCTTGTGGTGGGGCTGTTCAAAGAATAGTGTTCTTGTGGTGGGCTGTTTAAAGAACAGGGTTCTTGTTGTGGGGCTGTTTAAAGAATAGCGTTCTTGTGGTGGGACTATTTAAAGAATAGTGTTCGTGTAGTGGGGATGTTTAAAGAATAGTGTTCTTTTTGTGGGGATGTTTAAAGAATAGTGCTCTTGTTTGTGGGGCTGTTTAAAGAATAGTGTTAATTACCGGGACTTAATTTGATACAGAAACATAATAAAAATAGCTCAGTAAATAAGAGGCAAAATCCGTGGTATTAGAGGTTCGGAATGGGCTTTATTCCAATGGACGATTCGAATCGTTGACTCCAAGTTCCATCACCACGGAGGTTCAGGAAGTGAAGTACATACTTTATTGATAAGTAATCACTTTTATACAATAGGCATTACAGTGAAGCAAATGCAGGAGGCGTAACAATTGATAGTGAAGATAAAACAAACATACATACGTAGCAAAAGTGGGCGTAACTGGGTGTAACTAAAGAACGTCATCAGGTGTGATGTCATAATAGGGTGGTTCCATGAAAGAATTTCGCAATGTCAGCAGAAATACTTGGCAGAAATGCGCGCGCAGCAGCATGACGTGTGATTGACGTGCAACTAGGGGGTGAAGGGGACTTGACATTTAGCTCTACATGTGGCGACAGAAGTCTGGAGGGTCAAGTCAACCTAATCCCAAATCATATCTAACATCCTATGTTTAAAGAACTATGTTATCCAAAAGAGAGGTCTCTTAGAGTAGAATCTTATTCTATACTGACTATACTGACTGTTAGTGCGTGTACAAGCGTCTAAGTGTCTACACTAGATGCGAGGGCAGAAGTCTTCCATAATAATAGGGCTATGAATTACTTGCATAAAGACAGAGAAGCCGGGCCTTTGCTCGGTAGCTGGAAGAATGTTTACTTAAACTACTAGACAGGAATGCATTGGGCAGGGAGCGGAGCAGATAATTTCGAAGGTGAAATACAGTTTTTGGCAGGCAACAGGCTGATGTCAGGCATCGTGAGCCGCGCAGGGAATGAGACAAAGTTCATGGTCACAGATGCAGGCTCAGACTGGAGCTTTCAGAGGCAGAAGGCAAGAAAAGCTTGATGACAGAATCAGGGCCTACTTGCCTGGACTGTAAAATGGCATAAGTGAACCATATAAAGCCGGTGGCCTTTCATACTTAGGAATGGAATATCCGGCCTATTCATGGCGGATCTGAAAGAGGACATGTTGACGGTGGACGCACATGTGTTTGCGTCTTCATAACTGGAACTGGAGGGAACATACATGTACTTGTGATTCATACATGAAACCGTTGGGGTCCAAGATAGGGGACATAACTGATCAGAAAAATCCATATTTCCACATTCCCTCCTTGTCCCCTACTTGCCCGTTAAGAGATATCAATCTTCATCAATCCGTTGATCTGTTCATATAGCATCATTTGTTCTTCTTTTTTCTTCTGGGATGAATGAAATCTTGGTGGTGGAATACACGATGTGGCACACAGACCACAGATCGCTGGTCCACATTGTAGACATAGACAGCAACTGAATAGTATGAGAAGGCCAATACCTAGGAAGGATAGGACCTTCCATCCAAAGGTAGATAATACACTCCAAAACCAACCGGACCAAGTCCAGGTGCCTGTATTCTGGTGTATCTGGCTTACAATCTTATGAAGGCGAGTTATGGCTTTATATACAGATGGCGAATTTTCTGGTATGAAAATGCAACAACTTGATCCGATGACCCTACAAGCTCCGCCCCTATCGGCCAGGATGACGTCAAGGACAAGACGATTTTGAAGCACAACAATCCGCATAGCAGACTGCTCTTCTGTTAAATTGCCTAAGGCGGAAATAGTTTCGTTCACTACTGCTTCAAGGGTTCTAGTTAATCTACGTATCAGCTTACTATTAGTAACGGTACCTATATAGGGAAAGAGACCTTTATTGAAATCTGTGTATTTTTCCCATGCTGTTTCAGTGTAATCGACTATTGGGAGATCTCTCCTTTCTCTATTGTGTACTAAATGAGTATTTCTGTGATAATCAGGAGGAGCTAGGAAAACAGGTGGCAAAAGGAATCCGATGTAGCAGGTACCATCCCAATCTAGAGGCAAACGTACATATGCCGTCTGACCACATATGAAATAGGAATGGCGGGAAGCTCTAAATGTAGACTTGCCTTGATCACTAACTTCTATTACAGTGGTGCATCTACTATGGCCCATATGTATGGAACCATTCTTTCTTACACATAATTCACCTTTTACTGGAAATATTGACATAGCGGGCAAAATTGGAGTAGCTTCGGATTCGACATTTAGGATCATAAGATTAAGCGTAAAATTACCTAATCCATACACTTCATTTTCTAGATCAGTTCCTGTTCTTTTGGGAAGTCCCTCCTTGTTAGGGTAGCAGACTTTAAGTAAAACTAAGTTCAAATTTCCCCATACCCAGTTGTCTTGATAAACTGCAGAATTCGAATCTAGGGAATTAATTAAACTAAACCATGCTCCACAGGAGCCGTTGTGTGTGAACGGGTATGGAAAGAGAGGTAGAATTCCTTTATAATTCTGATAGGGAGGGAGTCGGCCACATATCCAACAATTTGTAGCATTGCTAACCTGATGGGAATGATGTAACATACTAATAAACGTGTTATTGCGCAGCGCAAATCTATAAGACAACTCATGCGGAGGTAATTCACTAAAAGAATGTTCAGCAGTAACATTATAAACATGTCTAGAAATAGGATAATATATGTGCAACAATATACTTGCAGTAATTATTAAAAGACTTAAGAAAAACAAAATTAATAACGTCACTGTGCAATAACTACGCAGTGATTTACAGTACGCATGTCGTTTCAACATTTTTCGGGTCTTTTCTCTATTCAGGTCTAAGGGATACATGTCAGAGACAAATTCAACCGCTTCACCTTGGAGAGGACTTAAACAATCAAATTGCCTGACTGGTTAGACCTAAGTTTTAGTTTGTATTGTTCGTGATTACTCAGTTCACCCAAAGGAAGTTTTGAGTCAATGGGTGAAGACACACGAGGTGTGGTATTTACATCCGATGGTAGTCCATGAAATTTCTTGATATGACTTGAATGTACCCAGCCTTTTCTGCCTTCGATCTTCACGGCTGTCCTTGTGGTAAGCAAGACCAATTGCGGCGACTTCCACCTAGGATCCAGCTGAGTCTTCCGTTCAAAGTTCCTCACTAAAACCAGATCCCCCGGAACTACGTCATGGGGTTTCACCTCAGTGTTGTCAGGAAAGGCTGCAGCTACCTGTGAACGACAAGATTGTAGTGCAGACATCAAGGAAGCCAAGTAATCTGTCAGCATATTACAGTCAATATCAGTTATTTTGCGTGGTATAGGCGTCCCCCACATATTTGGTGGTCTGCCAAAGATCACCTCATACGGGGATAGCCCTGTTCGAGAGTGTGCTACCATTCTCATGTAAAAGAGTGCAACTGGTAACGCTACTACCCAGTCGACACCTTTCTCTCTGCATATTTTGGACAATCTAATTTTCAGGGTCTGATTATGTCTTTCCACGAGACCTGCTGCCTCGGGGTGTCGGACACAGTGGAATTTCCACTGATAGCCTAACAAAAGTGAAACGTGTTTCATTAGTTCGGATGAAAACGGCTGGCCGTTATCTGAGTAGACAACACGTGGTAAACCGTATCGTGGGAAGAATTCTCGAACCAACTGTTTGGCAGTAGTCGGGGCAGTGTAATCTGAAACCGGGTATGCCTCTGTCCAACGGGAAAGGGCACAGACAACTACGAGAACATATTTGAATCCTCGACATCGTTCCATCTGGATATAATCCATCTGGAGGACTTCAAAAGGGTGATCAGGAGGCTGAAATCCACCCTGTTCTACGGGAATGCTTTTTCCTGGGTTAAACTGACAACAGATCATACAGGTACGAACTTTTTGTTTGGCTGCTGCTCGTAAATGTTTGTTGAACCAAATGTGTTGAATGCTGTCTAGCATAGCTTTTTCTCCTAGATGCGCTGGACTATGTACAGTGTTAATAATGACTTGGACCATTGAATCAGGAAGGAACCACACAGATTTTTCCTTCGTCATCCATCCTTGATCCGTTTGGATCCCTCCTAATTCAGTCCATTTCCTTATTTCGTCTGGTGTAGCATGTGTCTGTATGTCAATTACGTCAAGAGTGGGATCTTTAACCGTCATACAATGTGTTGGCGTCGGGACTATTGTCTTTGTCATGTCGGATGTTTGAGTTTGAGCAGTCTGTTTAGCTGTTCTGTCAGCCAGATCATTGCCTTGAGAAATGATATCAGTAACTTTCGTATGAGCTTTACATTTCATAATTGATATTGCAGTGGGTAGATGTATTGCATCTAATAAGGCATGAATGAGGGGTCCGTGCTGAATGTGGGCACCGTGAGAAGTTAAATAACCTCTCTCTCGCCACAGCACGCCGAAGTCATGTACAACTCCGAATGCATAACGTGAATCAGTGTATATGTTGACTTTTTTATTTGTGGCTTGAATACAGGCTTGTGTCAGAGCGATGAGCTCTGCGGCTTGAGCTGACAAGGTATTTATGCAATTTGTTTCAATGATTTCAGTGTCTGTTGTGACTGCGTAAGCGGCCACTAACTCTCCTGTACTTGTTCTCATACATGAACCATCTACATACAACGTCAGGTCTGGGTCTGACAATGGGACATCTGTCAAGTCTTGTCTGGGTTTCGTCGTGATTGTAATAACTTCAATACAATCATGAGCTAGTGGGTCTGTTCCGATTACAGGTAAAAGTGTGGCAGGATTCAATGTGTTACAACGTCTGATTTCTATATGTGGCTGAAACAATGTTAATTCGTACCCTGTAAGTCGCGCTATAGTCAAATGTTGTGTTTGCGTTCGATTCACAAGAACCTCTACTGCATGTGGTACTTGAACTGTCAATGGATGTCCTAACACTATAGCATCGCTTTGTCTGATTGCTAAAGCTGTTGCTGCCACTGATTTTAGGCATGCAGGCAAAGCCTGAGCTACGGGATCTAATGTACTAGAAAAATAAGCACATGGTTTGTGTGATCCTGCTTGTTCCTGTGTGAGTACTGACAAGGCAGTACCTTCGCGCTCTGTAACAAAGAGTGTAAACTGTTTATTGTAACATGGTGTTGCTAAAACAGGTGCTTGGCATAAGGCTTTCTTTAGGCTTTCAAAAGCTTGTGCATGTTCCTGAGTCCAAGGGAGAACAGTCGATGTGGCTGCCTCCTGTGTTGTCAATTGAATGAGTGGTTTTGCTAGAAATGCATACTGAGGGATCCACTGCCTACAATATGAAGTGAGGCCTATGAAAGCTCGCACCTCCTTTTGTGTCTTGGGTATTGGCATATTAGCAATTAGCTGGATGCGATCTGGTGTAAGCTGCCTTCCCTCCTTGGACAGCGAGTGTCCAAGATAAACAACTCGCTGGACACAGAATTGCAGCTTAGAAGGGGACACCTTGTGCCCCTTTTCGGCTAGAAATTGTAAAACTGTCAGTGATGCTTTCTCACATTCAGGTTCGCTTCTAGCGGTGATCAGCAGATCATCGACATATTGAAGCAGGGCAGTGTTGACTGACATGTGGATACTGTCGAGTTCTCTTTTCAGTGCTTGACTATAGATGCTGGGGCTTTCTGTAAATCCTTGAGGTGCGCGTGTGAATTTAAAGCTACGTCCATCTAAACTAAATCCGAACAAGTATTGGCTTTCCGGATCTATTGGGACGCTGAAGAAGGCATTCTTGAGATCAATTACAGTAAAGAATGTTGCTTCGGAATCAATAGCTGTCAGTAATGACGAGATATCTGGGACCACAGGGAATTGTGGCACAATGCATTTGTTCAATTCGCGCAGATCAATAACCAATCGATATACTGGCGGGGCCTTTGGATCTGTTCGTTTAAGAATCGGAATTATCGGGGAATTACATACATTGGAGTCTGTTTCCACAACCACTCCTTGGGCAATGAGCTCGTCAATGATTTGCAGTAAAGCCACTACAGCATCTGGTGGTAACTTGTATTGTCGCATTCGTGGTAGTACCACTCCTGCCTTTAGTGTAACTCGATATGGTGTAATATTCATGCAACCAACATCAGTAGGGCCCTGTGCCCATAAATGTGTAGGTAAAGTCTGCAGTCGGGGATCCATGTCTCGAGACACATAGTGACCTTTGAAATCACGTAAAAACAATCTTACTCCTTCCGGAGAACAACATATTATAGCTCCTAGAGCTTTCAGTGTTTTTATACCTAACAAGTTTTCTGGACATGATTTAGTAAGTAATAAATCTGTAGTTCGGGTCAAGGGTCCTATCGTAAGTGGAAGAGGCTGTGATACTTCATTAACAATAGGTTTTCCTGAAAAACCAAGGGAAATATTCTGTGAGCCTGAGAGGGGTGCCCCTGGAACTTCACTACGTTTTATTGTTGTTCGACTTGCCCCTGTATCAAGTAAAAATTTTCTATCTTGGCCTAATAATTCACTATGTACATAAGGTCCTTCTTGGTCTACAGGGACCTCGATAAGGGGTAAGTCAACTTCCCTCTCTAGGCTGGTTCATGCGTATCGTTGATAATCAGGATAGTCGTACTGTGCGGTCTGGTACAGCTGTCGTGTCGTGGTTTGTGTGGCAGCAACAGGCAGCGCTGGTGCAGCTGGCACAAACTGTATAGACTGTTGTGGAGCTGGCATGGACTGTGCATGCTGCGGGGCTCCTTGTTCATTCTGATCCTGTCTAGGTGGCCGTGGTCTTTCCTGTGTTTTACCTGTGGCAATATTACGCTTCAGGACTGGGCAATCGTGTATGTAATGTCCTGGCTGTTTACAATAGTTGCATGTCCCTTTTACAGGTCCTGCTGAATCACCGGACTGTGTCGTACCCTTTTAATGACCTTCAGCTGGAACTGTCTGGGAGACTAGCATTTTCATTTTTGTGTCTTTCATGCGTCTTTGTTCATGTTCTTGTTCTTCTCTAATTCTATTGTGATGATACTGTAACATTTGTAACATTTGTGATGGGGTGTTACCTTGCCAGGTACTCTCGAATTTTAATACTCTATTCTTCACTTGGGGCAAGGAATTTTCAACTAATTTTGTCACAAACAGATGTGGGTATGATTCGCTACTTGCTTTTATGCCACTATTTATACCAAAACATTTTTCAAATCGGGCATAGAAATCACTAGTGTCTTCATCTTGCTTTTGTTTACAGGCTGAGATTGCACCCCAGTCTTCCTTTTTCGTAGTTAATAAACGTGGCAGTACCTGTACTAGTAAACCTGGTAGTGCTTTAATTTTATCCCCAAGCCCTGCTCCTGCAGTTCGGGCCTTTTCTTCTGCTTCTAATGCTGTCCAGTCTATCTTTTGGTCTCCCACCTCCCACTCTTTTTCCTTGAGTTTTTCATAAATGCCAGCAGGCATTAATACCTTTAATATTGTCATAATGTCGGGATAGGTATACTCTCCCATGAGTAACATGTCTTTAATTTCTCGGTGGAAACCCGCTGGGTCTTTGTCATGACTGGGTACCACTTTCTTCATTTCTAACAATTCTATTTTCGATATGGGCGTATATACAAATACACGTTTAAACTCATTGTCCTCGCCTTTTATTGGGTGTACTTCTCGTAAGGGATTCTGTCTGTCCATGTAATACGTCGTTCTTTCCTTGATGGGCAGTGAGACATGTTCTGGGCATACAAAAAGAATGTACTGCTTTCTTGATTCTAGTATTTCTCTAATTAACTTAGTACCTGAACCTCTCCATCTATTCGTGAGTAATTCAGTCAATATATCAGGTAAGGGACCAGGATCTGAATGTTGGCTTTTATATGGTATAAGGAGTTGTTGAATCATATAAATCCCAGCTAAACGCTGTTCATCTGGGGTGAGGTTCAAAAATGTGTGTGCTACTGTATCATCACCATATTTTCCGGGACTGTCAACCCAATGAACGGCTGACCTGGCTAATTCTTGTTCATCCATAGAATCGAGTAAATGATAACCCCTTCGTTCTCGGAGTAATTTGTCAGCGGCTTGGAACGAATGCTCGGGGGGCCTTATATTTATTATAGGTGTTTGGAAATTCCTGTTATTATCTGGACATATCGGACGTATCGGGTCAGAAAAACATCTAGTACTATTACAAGATCTTCCTCTACCTACATAGGCTATGGTTTCTGACTGTCCTGTGGGCAGTCCTGATCCTTCCTCCTCCTCGCTTTGTTCGAACTGGTCTACCGCTAATCTCTCTTCGTGTAGGCGTTCTATTTCTTTACGGATCTTTCGGCACATGGCTATTATACATTTTTGCCTATCATGTCTCCCTTCTGATATATTCTGGCTCCATCTGGTAAGAGTTTCCATTGTTTCCGGATCTACCCCTGGTCGGTCTTGATTTCTGATCACACAATTTATGAGGAAACGTAACAGTTCCCCCTGTATCTCCACTTTCTGGTATTCCATGGCTCTGTTAATACATTCAGAATCTCGCCCTGTTTGGACAAAATGGTATATATTATCTAGATGCACAGTCATTCCTGGTATCTTCCCTAAATACACCGCGGCTCGTCTGATACGTAATGATGCCATGATCATTTCGTCCTCTTTGCCGGGCACAGGGTCATATCTACAATCTATAAGAAGTTCCTTAAGCGTGCGGGAATTTATGAGTTTGGGGGTACGTGGATGTGCTGATTCTTGAAAGGTAAGTTTATTTATTCTGGGTGGCGTAGAAAAAATGTTGGTAGCACCTCCGGTAGCCCCATCTGGGGTATCGGGCGTGAAAGGATTCGTTGAACGCGATACAGCAACTATAGGTGTGGACACAGCTATAGAAGTAGCTGTAGGAACAGATGTGGAAACAGATGTGCTTGCCGGAACTTGTGTCAGGATTTGTTGCTGTAGAGATACAGATACAGGATCTTGGCGTTGAACCTCCCCGGCAGACGGTCTATGTGGGGCGGGGTTAGCATACTCGGGAGCTGCGTCATCTAAATATGAGGAAAGAAAAACATCTTCTGCTGTTCTAGGATGCCCCTTAGGATGCATTTTTATTGGGAACAATGGGGGTGGCAAGTCTTTTGGTATCTCCGGAGTAGCCTTAGGTAATCCCTCGGCCAGGAGGGGATACATACCATTCATAAGGGCATTTCTTTGTCTGTCTACTTGTTCTGATTTCACTCGTGTACCTTCTTCAATTAATAGATTTTCTCGGACTTTATTAGAATTCTCCTTATTTTTCTCCTCCTGTCGGAGTGCTTTTTCTGTACGTCTATGAGATTCTTTACGCCATAACTCAACGGCGTCTTTCTGTGACTGTCTGGCTTTCCTTTTCCATAACTCTTCCTCTACTTTCATGATGCACTCTGCATCCCAGGTCCCAGCTGCGGGCCACCTCTGACTTTCTGGTAATTCCTTGGTGTAGTCTACCCATAAATCAAGAAATAACATAGCGTCTAAGCCGTGTTTATGATACATGAAGTACCCTGGAGTGTCCCTAGGAGGAATAGGAACAGCTTCTTCGAGTACCCCTTTTCTAGTTGTGATCTGTCTTAATTTCGAAAAGAGCGGCATATTGAGAACTGATCTGATACTTGATCTTGAACAAACTTAATACAATAAACACAATAATGAACAGTCATTCACACCACAATATGTAGAACGTATTTAAAACATTTAACATTTAACGAACAACAATGATGATGACGATCTAAGGAAACTTAATCACTAAACATAATACTCGGCATTAACTGAATTATTCTGAATTTATATACTTGATATACTAGATATACTGCTAAACAGTACAGATACACTGCTAAAACAGTGCAGACCGGATTTGTGTACCCAAACCCGTCTTGACCGGCACAACCTATGTGCACGTCAGAACGCCTCCCCAGTAATGGTACTCACCGGGTAGCTCGGAACGGAAGGCCTCGGAACGGAACTGAACTGGACCGGACTGGACTCGACTCGAAAACTTCGGACACTTCGGAACATCGGAAACCTCGGAACTTCGGAACTTCGGAACTTGGTGGGCCTCTGTATACCTCGGATCTTGCTCTCTCAGCTAGGCTCTGGTCGGGATACTTCGCACTTCTCACCGCCTCGTCTGGGTGTTGATCGCAGCCTCAGTCGCCCCCGCTTGACCGGAGGGAGATACAGGAAATCCTGCTGGTACGCGTTGTTGTCCGTCCAGCTGTGGCAGGAGACCGGGCCTGCAACGCACCGCCGGCGCGTGAGATGAGAAAGTGTCCCTATTCGGGCGCCATTCACGTGGTAAATAATTTAATTACCGGGACTTAATTTGATACAGAAACATAATAAAAATAGCTCAGTAAATAAGAGGCAAAATCCGTGGTATTAGAGGTTCGGAATGGGCTTTATTCCAATGGACGATTCGAATCGTTGACTCCAAGTTCCATCACCACGGAGGTTCAGGAAGTGAAGTACATACTTTATTGATAAGTAATCACTTTTATACAATAGGCATTACAGTGAAGCAAATGCAGGAGGCGTAACAATTGATAGTGAAGATAAAACAAACATACATACGTAGCAAAAGTGGGCGTAACTGGGTGTAACTAAAGAACGTCATCAGGTGTGATGTCATAATAGGGTGGTTCCATGAAAGAATTTCGCAATGTCAGCAGAAATACTTGGCAGAAATGCGCGCGCAGCAGCATGACGTGTGATTGACGTGCAACTAGGGGGTGAAGGGGACTTGACATTTAGCTCTACATGTGGCGACAGAAGTCTGGAGGGTCAAGTCAACCTAATCCCAAATCATATCTAACATCCTATGTTTAAAGAACTATGTTATCCAAAAGAGAGGTCTCTTAGAGTAGAATCTTATTCTATACTGACTATACTGACTGTTAGTGCGTGTACAAGCGTCTAAGTGTCTACACTAGATGCGAGGGCAGAAGTCTTCCATAATAATAGGGCTATGAATTACTTGCATAAAGACAGAGAAGCCGGGCCTTTGCTCGGTAGCTGGAAGAATGTTTACTTAAACTACTAGACAGGAATGCATTGGGCAGGGAGCGGAGCAGATAATTTCGAAGGTGAAATACAGTTTTTGGCAGGCAACAGGCTGATGTCAGGCATCGTGAGCCGCGCAGGGAATGAGACAAAGTTCATGGTCACAGATGCAGGCTCAGACTGGAGCTTTCAGAGGCAGAAGGCAAGAAAAGCTTGATGACAGAATCAGGGCCTACTTGCCTGGACTGTAAAATGGCATAAGTGAACCATATAAAGCCGGTGGCCTTTCATACTTAGGAATGGAATATCCGGCCTATTCATGGCGGATCTGAAAGAGGACATGTTGACGGTGGACGCACATGTGTTTGCGTCTTCATAACTGGAACTGGAGGGAACATACATGTACTTGTGATTCATACATGAAACCGTTGGGGTCCAAGATAGGGGACATAACTGATCAGAAAAATCCATATTTCCACAGGATGTTTAAAGAATAGTGCTTTTGTTTGTGGGGCTGTTTAAAGAATATTGTTCTTGTCGTAGGGCTGTTTCAAGAATAGTGTTTTTGTCGTGGGGCTGTTTGAAGAATAGTGTTCTTGTGGTGGGCTGTTTATAGACTAGTGTTCTTGTAGTGGGTCTGTTTAAAGAACAGTATTCTTTTTGTGGGGCTGTGTAAAGAATAGTGTTCTTCTGCTGGGGCTGTTTAAAGAGTAGTGCTCTTGTGGTGGGGCTGTTTAAAGAATAGTGTTCTTTTTGTGGGGATGTTTAAAGAATAGTGCTCTTGTTTGTGGGGCTGTTTAAAGAATAGTGTTCTTTTTGTGGGGATATTTAAAGAATAGTGCTCTTGTTTGTGGGGCTGTTTAAAGAATAGTGTTCTTGTTGTGGGGCTGTTTGAAGAATAGTGTTCTTGTCGTGTGGCTGTTTGAAGAATAGTGTTCTTGTGGTGGGCTGTTTAAAGAATAGTGTTCTTGTAGTGGGTCTGTTTAAAGAATAGTATTCTTTTTGTGGGGCTGTGTAAAGAATAGTGTTCTTGTGGTGGACTGTTTAAAGAATAGTGTCCTTGTGGTGGGGCTGTTCAAAGAATAGTGTTCTTGTGGTGGGCTGTTTAAAGAATAGTGTTCTTTCTGTGGGGCTGTTAAAAGAATAGTGTTATGTTGGTGGGGATGTTTGAAGAATAGTGTTCTTGTTGTTGATCTGTTTAAAGAATAGTGTTCTTGCTGTGGGGCTGTTTAAATAATAGGGTTCGTGTGGGTGGGCTGTGTACAGAATAGTGCTCTTTGGTAGGGTTGCTCAAAGAAATGTGCTCTTGTGGTGTTTTTTTTTTAGAAGAATAATGTTGTTATGGTGGGCTGTTTATAGAATAGTGTTCTTGTGGTGGGCTGTTTAAAGAATAGTGTTCTTGTGGTGGGCTGTTTATAGAAGAGTGTTCTTGTGGTAGGGCTGTTTAAAGAATAGTGTTCTTGTGGTGGGGCTTACCTCACACTTTGAAGTCTAGTGCTCTGGGGTGGGGTTTACCACACAGGTTAAAAACCAATGCTCAGGTGGCAGGTTTAACCCTTCAGTTTGAAGAATTGTGCTCCAGTGGCAGGGCTTACCCAACACTGTGAAGCCTACTGCTCGAGTGGCGGTGATCACCCTGAGTCAGAAAACTAGTCCTCCGGTGTCAGTGCTCACCCTGAGTCACAAGACTAGTGCTTGGGTGATGTTGTCAAGCCTGCAGTTTGAGGACCAGGGTTTATGTGGCAGGGCTTACCCCACACTTTAAAAACTAGTGCCCAGGTGGCGGGGCTTACCCCATACCTTGAAGACTACTAAATGGGTGGAGGGCTTACCCCACACTTTGAAGCTGGGTGTATCTCACACCTTGAAGCATAGTACTTATATTTTTGGGCTTACCCTGCAGCTTGAAAGCTGGTGCTCAAGTGGTGGTGCTTACACCGCATCTTCAATATTAGGGCTTAAGTGGTGTTGCTTACCCAACATTTTGAGAACTACTGCTCAGTGGTGAGACATGTCTACTAGTGCAAAGACTACTGCTTGTAATTGTTTATTATCAGAGAACAGAAAAAGATGGTTTTAAAGGTAGCTCCGGGCAAATCGCTTAGGGCCATATTTATTATTATTACACACAACGCAATGAGACACCTTGCTGCGCTGCGCTGATTGAAAGGGAGAGGGCAGGAATGTGCCATACCTATCAAGAGATGGTGTATTCTGGTCCTCTGCCTGTGCTGGAACACAAACTGCTGCCTAGCGCCAGTGCAGGCCCCGTTTCACCACGGTGCAAGAGTCCCTGTGCTGCAGACAGGATTGTTTCTGAGCAGGAAGGGACTCATTCCTGCACTAAAACTGTCCCATGAGGCTTTTTCCTCTTTCTACGTGTGCTGCAGAATGCAACAAATACACAGCGGGAAACAACGAGGCGAAATAAAGATATTTCTCTCCACTACACCTCCCCTGGCAAGGTGCAGCTTTCTAATGCATTCCCAGGTTTACCAGTCTCGGTAAATCTGGGCATGTGCCATAATGCATGGGTGGATGTGTTGGAACACTCACGCTCCACCCATGAAACACCTCCCTGGGGTAGAGTAACGCACGCTACTCCCGATTTACCAAGCCACAAACGGCCATGCAAAGTGACCATGCTTGACTTGGTAAATATCATTCTAGGTTTTGTGTCATCCTTGCGCTACTGTTCATGGTCCAAGGGAGACGCAAAACTTTGCAAAATATGCCTCTGAGCCTCCTCTTGCCAAAAAAACTATGAACTTGACCTTGTGTAATGTCGCTGGTGCTTATGCAAAGCCCTCCAATACATTCGGGTCCAGTTCGCTTTACGGAAAACTGCAAAACAATGTTTTAAAAAATGTGTCAGCCCTTAACAGAGCACTCCAAGAATGGCACCACAGTGCTAGTGCTTTGCATAAAAGTTCTATAATAGCTGAATGAATGAATCAGTGAGTAGACACTGCGCTGTTAGAAAATTCTCTCGCTTCTCCACTGCCTTGTTCATTTATCTCTCCACGAAGCCCCCCCCTCGCCACCCATGACTGGTGCCTGTTGTTTCCCTCACACTGGGACCTCGACGCTGCCTCTTGCATCAGAAGGTGCCCAGACAATAGCCTGGTGCTGTGGTCTGCCCAGCCGAGATATTCCTGGACCTTGAGCGAAGATGCAGCTTTTGAAAGATGAAATATTAGAACTTCAAAAGGATTGAAAAATCAATTAAAAAGGACAATGATCCAATTAATTCCATTTCTGTGAAAAATAGATCTAAAAGATATCAGGGTGAGAACTTTCTTTCTCAAATCCACCTGGAAGCTTATTAAATGCAGGCAGAAGAGGCTCTGGGGCGAGAAGAGAAGTGTGACCTTGTTAGTGTGGACTTGTGTGGCTGTGGGAAGGGCGGAAGCCGATGTTCTCACCTATATTATGAGAGAAAGCAACAAGGAGGCTTGAATCAGTGATGTCAAAGCTTTACTTTTCACTGGTGTGAACCTTGAGATAGAAAGGCTGATCCTGGTGGTGTTAGTATCGCACTAAGGACCTGATTAGAGTTCGGCGGACAGGTTACTCCATCACAAACATGCCGGATATCCCATCAGCCGTATTACAAGTGCATTATATCCAATTAGGCCTTCAGTAAGTACCCGTTTGTAGGGTGCACTATTTACCGGTGCAGTGCTAACTCCCATGAAGACCTGCGCAGGCTGGAACGGGGGTTAACGCAGTCATACAATACTTTGGCTCCACTCTGAACTGCAAAACTCAAACTCTTGTGGGATATATCCCGCACAAACTTTGTCAGATATTGCTTGGCAAAATGTGCGTGGGAGAAAAACCGCACGCTGTGAAATTGACCTCGGATTGTGATCCTGATCCGGGTGTAAACTCATGTTTGTGTCTGAGTCGGGATTACTGCAGCATGACGAATGGGGGGGCTTAGAGTCCACAAACCAGTATGAGAGAACACCATCGGCACATGGGGCGATAACCGGTCCTAGGAAGCTTATTTCCGGTCCAGGGAAGGCATGGCTTGGCAGTTCGGGCTGGACTGTTCTCATGAGGCACAGGGTCAGACTGATTTGCATATGGCCATGTCTGAACTGGGGTGGTGTAGTGGGCAAAAGAACGATGGATTTAACCCAGATCAGTTGACTGGGGGTGAGTGCTTGCAATGTTCAACACACCGTCCATCATTTCCTTTGGTTTTGCGATATCTGCTTTTACCAGGCAATAATGACCAGGCAGAGATGCATTACGAAAATGGATTCTCTGTTTGCCCAGGGGAAGCAGGAAACAGGTAGAGAAATACATTTTCCCACCAACCGACTGTTTTCACCTCAAAATCCACCACCCAAAAGTAATTTCTTAATTCAGCAGAGAAAGTAACCCATGGAAAGGCTCCTCTGTGGCCACATCCATGAGAGCTGATGTAGCCTGAAGGTCTCTTCAAGACTAGCCGGAGACAAGATGGAAGGACAATGTCTACTGCAAGCACATCTCAGACTCACACCAGCAGAATTTGGTCTCGGACTTCAGATGCTGATCTGACACCGTAAGGACTATTATCATACTACGTATGGAATGACCACCTGAAAATGCCAGTGAGTGGCGGATCCTGCAGAGGGTAAGATTTTCCAGTCAGTAGGAACTAACACCATCCTCAACTGTTGATTGTGCACCCATCTCTTTATTGCCCATTCTGAGATCAGAATGTGGGTGCAAGACACCCGAGTTTTTGTGGGTCGATGGAATTTCTGTCTTGGCAACATAGCCCCATTCCATTTGATAGCTGCAACCCTGTATCTTACCCTCAATACCGCATGTGATACTCTTCGCTATAAGGACAAAGATAGCCATATTGGGAAAAGAGACAACAATCATAATCCTATGTATGGCTCTCATAGAAAGAGTCTATTGTTTATGTGTGTTTTAAATGTCATACCTCACATCTATGACACAGCAACAGTTAATAACAGAACTGGTTACCACAGGGCTCTCCAAGACCCTGTCACCGCAGCTCTGCTTTTATGCTGTGCATGAAAGCAGAAAGTACAGCTGCAGGAGAGGGAAGAAAGGCAGTGAAGGGGGTCAGGGTTGGTTGCAGGTAAGGTTTTATTTTAAACTTTGGGACAGGGAGGATAGGCTGTGTGATATAAAGCTCCTCTGCCCCTGCGCAGCCGCTGAAAGCAGGGAAGCTGATTTTAAGGGCATTGCTCTCATTGTCTATCTGATGTCACTCACATCTTTTGGTGAAAAACATCCCCTAATTCACTGTTTCCCATCTATAATTCTATATATTTGTATAGCATTTCAACCCAGTAGAGTCAAGGACTGAGCACTGTTCAATGACAGATGATTAAAAAAAAGCAGTAAAAATGAATTACTCATCACAGGGTTTTTTACAGACAATCAATAGCTCAGAAAACATCCCATCAAATTCTCAGGGATCACTAGCAAATTTTATAACACAAGCTCAAAAGCCCACACCAAGGAACATAAGACTTAGAACAAGAGCACAATTTAGACTAAGAATAAGAAAATTAGGGTTCATAAAATTAAGCCATAAAGATAGCAACCCAGGTTTGAACCCAAAGTAGCATTAGCATAACAAGAAGGCTGGTGATTAGAGAATTAATGAACATAAGAAAAATTATATGGAAAAACATAAGTATCAACAAAAGAATATGTTCAAGAATAATATTCTAATTAGGATTGAGATTGATATTAAGAATACAATTAAGAAGAAAGGAGACCTACTATGCAAATCAGATCTCAGAATCCCACAGAAGCAGACTGCCGCATCCTTACAAAGACATCTAAAAACAAAGGAAGTCTGTCTGACGGTACCTCAAGCCACTTCTCAGCTTCCCTCTTTCATGTTCTGCCTCTAATGGTCTCATTATTTTTCCATTAAGAGTGTCTCGCACTCACACCCGTTGTTCTTTGACCCACAATTACAGATATTGTATGGTTGTGAAGGAACTCTGGCCTTATATTACACATTATTTAGAGCCACCCTACTAATAAACAAACCTTCACTCATTTATTACCGCAGACCAAAGGTCCCAGGGGAAAACATGTAACAATTACTTTACACAGGTTTAAGAAAGTGTTTTATTATTTGGGGTGAATGGCTACTCCCTTCAAGGAATGAAAACAACCCATGCCACGTTGAACCCTCCAAGTCAGCGAATGAACCAGAGCTCAACTCTTTGGTAGCCATCGCAGATCGGGGACAGGTTTATCATTCATTCACTCAATGATTCCTACCCCACTTAAGGGATCGCCAACTTACCTTCTGGGTCTACCCCCAACTAAGGGATAGATGGGCATGCTATATACACTCTCCTCCTGGTAAAAACTCCCCCTTGGGCTAAATGATGCACCCCTTTGGACTGACCACCTGTAGGGATTTCCTGGGGCATAGAGAGTCCTCTTTCTTGTGCCCTGAGAGGTGGCAGTCCTAACACAGGGGCAGGTGAAAGGACGTCTTGTGTTTCCGCTCATCTAAACTCATCTCCTTTTGGGTCTTGAAGAGATCGGGGAATTCTTCTGTTCAAAACTCGTTTAGGGTCCTGTTTGGAACTTTGCTTTATTATCCTGCCTTTCCTTCTTTCTTTGTAGGGGAACCACCCTTCCCGGGGTCTCTCCTGGGTACCTTTGTTCACACTCCGGAGCTGATCCAGAGGCTAGCTTCCTTTACAAGCTCTCTGGGCACAGTGAGATCGGAGTCTATCAGGTGCTGGTGCAAATCTGAAGAACAGTTACTTAAAATGTGAACAGCCCATCACAATCCTTCACTTTGTTGCCCTTCACCCAACCACGCAGCACCATGCTCGAAAGTTCCACAAAACCCACTCATGACCGCTTCTGGCTATTTCTGAACATCTGTTGATACCTTTTAGGGGGTCAAGTAAAACTTACTGGTGATGGCTTCCTTCATGGGTGCATGGCTCATATGGGCAGCTACATCTAGGGCTAATACGGCAGCCCCCCCAGCAATGGGCATGTGCTCCACAGACTGGCCCCCAGTCCTCCGCTGGGCCTCTATGCATACATAGGGCTATACCATATGCTGTAGATCACTCATCTATGTCATCACCCACCGCATAACTAAGTACCAGGTCTTTAGGGAATTGCACTCTTTTACCTCTCCTAGGCACTTTTTTGTCACTGCTGCCATCCTCACTAAACTCAGAGGCCTCCAAGACTGATTCAATTCTGAGCTGGCTCCTCTCATGGACCAAGATGGCCTTCTTCTCCTCTAAGGCCTAGGTCAGCTTCTTCCCCTCCAGTGTAAGAGTGGCTTCTGCCTTTTTTCCTCGGCAGCAGCTGCCTTCCGATCTTCAGCTGCTCCCTTTATCTCTGGAAGGGTAGAAAAATGCAAATTCAAGACCCTCTTCCCCCTCACTTTCCTCCAGCTCTGATTGGGAGAAACTATGATTGGACACACTGTGCCCTGGACAAGACTGTACATGCTGTCTATTGGGGGAAACACTCCCCTGCAACTGTGTCCTCCATGCCATCCTCATTTCCCTCCTCATCCTCACCTGCATTCTACTCTGAGGTGGACTGTAGGTAAAGGACTTCCTCCCCGGCCCTGAGGGTAGTGTGATAACCCTCCTTGGGCTGCTTGTTGAGCGTCAGTCATGTTTGTTTGCACATGCTCCTCGGTTCTGTCACACTACGGGTGTCCATGTTAGGCAGATCCACCTCCGTGTTCATGAAACACAAGGTACAAAAATTAAGCACAAGAATGAATTTAGGAAACAGATAAAAAATTAACCTATTAAAAATCAAAAGGCAATTAAAAATCTAAAAAGTACATCTTTGTTGTCAACTTAAAAAGGAGTTTTAATTTCAACTTAAATCACTTCATACTACTGAGAAACACAAGTTCTGGATCCCACCGCTTCACAGCAATGTACCCTTATCCGGATGAACACCCAAAGTCATTACATTAACCTGACCCCAATCTCTGGTAGCATTGGCACGGAGCAGACAAGTTAAACTTGGGCAATGTGTAAATATGTATGCAATACAAAACAGTAATAAAGTCAAAATGCAAAGCAGCTCAACTCCAATTAGTCAAATCTAATAAACAAAAATGCATAAAATGTCAAGAAAAATCAAAAAGGGGAACTAAAGATGTGCATTTGTTATGTTTTAAGTAGCGCAAAGCATCGACTATAATCCATGATCCCTGTAGATGGGGACCTAGACACAATTTTAGGCTGACCGCAATGGAGCACGGGTAGAATACACTGACCAGGTTCAATCTGGTGAAAGATGTTACCTTCTGATTTAGCCTTTCAAGTTCTAATCCACCACAAGATTACACTTTGAAGCTCCCCAGAACCTCAAGGGAGGTACATAGAGACTCACAGGATGTCAAGCAGAGTCCAACAGCAAGGTCCAGTCCTGGTCCAGTTGTCACTGGTCATCTGGATACTTCCAGCGAAAGGCCTATGTACCGTTTTGTATCCCTGTAGCCTCAACAGGAGGCCAGCCTCATGGACCTCTGATTCCACTTCTTTGTCCTGGGAACAATAGGGAGCAGGTCCAGTCTACTAGGCTCTTCTAAGGTCGCAGACAGCAGGTCCTATCCTCTTCTGATCTTCTGTATGCCCAAAAGTGTTCTGTAGTGGGTGCCTGGAGGTGCCACATTTATGCCTGGCACTATTTAGTGAATGGGAATGGCTACACTATTCCACTGTATACCACATCACTGTACGCTATTCCATTGAATGCCTTATACTCTATGCCACTCCACTCTATGCTATTCCACTGTATGCCGCTCTACTGTATGCTACTCCAGTATACATTGTTTACCGTACACTATTTAATTATAAACCACTACCCTTTATGCCACTCCATTATATCCTATTCCACTCTATCCCATTTCACTGTACGCCACTCAAATCTACGCCACCCCAGTGTATACCACTCAACTCTATGCTACTCCACTCCATGCTACTCCACTCTATGCCACTCTACTCCACTGTACAACACTGCAGTGCCTGCTAATCCACTGTAAGCCACTCCACTCTACATTACTTCACTTTATGCTATACCACTGCATGCCACTCCAGTGCATACCTCTACACTGTATGCTACTCCACTGTACGCCACTCCAATCTATGCTATTCCATTGTGTGTCACTCCACTGTATGCTCTTCCACTGTATGGCACTGCACACTAGTCCACTGTACCCCACTCCATTGTATGCTTTTCAACTCTACCCCACTCCACTGTACGCCACTAGTCTAAGACACTCCACTACAGGCCACTCCATTGTACGCTACTCCACTCTATGCTATTCCACTTTGCGTTACTTCACTGTATGCCATTCCACTCTATGCTGTTCCACTATATACTATTCACCAATATGCCACTCCATTCTATGCTATTCCACTATATGCAACTTAACTATACTGCACTCCACTCTATGCCACTCCACTCCACTCTACACTATTTCACTGTATATCACTCCACTGTACGGCACTCCACTATATTCTATTCCAGTATACGTCACGCCACTCTACACTCCACCGTACACCACAACACTCTACGCCATGACACTGTATGCAACAATACTCTATGATACAACACTTTATGACATATTACTGCACTCTACACCACTCCAGTCTATGTAACTTGAGTCTACTCCATTCCTGTGAACCTCTTCTCCACTGTATGAAACTCTACGTTCCTCCACATTACCAAACTCTACTCTACTGTAATCTACTCTCCTTCACAACACTGTACATCAGTCTATGTCCCTATACAACACTGCAGTTCTTGTTATGTCACCCAGGGAGACTGTACTACACTGTAGGACATTCTATGCAACTCTCTCCACACTATTCCACCAGAGTTGACTCCACTCTGTTCTGTAACATGCTAGTCCCTTCTACTGGACTCTACTCCACTACTCCACTCTACGCCACTGCACTCAACGGTACTGTATGCCACTCAACTCTACAACACTTTATGCCACTCCACTGTACCACACTGTACCACATTCTACTCTACTTTACCACTCTCCACTCTACAACACTGTACTACACTCTATGCCACTCCACTGTACCACAGTTTCCCACACTCTGCAACACAGCATACAACTCCACTGTAAGACACGCCACTCCAATCCAAAACACTTTACTCCACTTTTTGCTATGCTAGTACACTTTACTCCATTCCACCGCACAGTACTATACGAGACACCACTCCACTATATATGATACTTTAGTTCACTCTATACTATACCACTTGACTCCACTGTCCGACAGTTTACCTCACTCTACGCCTCTGCATGACGCTCCAGTGTATGCCACTTCACTCTACAATGCTCTATTCTACTCAATAAAGGTGCACTATAGAACGCTTTACTACACAATATGCCACTGTAGGACACTGTACTACACTGTATGTCCCTACTAGCCACCATTTAACACTCTATTCCACTCTATGTCACTGTACAATGCTCTGCTTAACTCTAATTAGGCCTGGGCGTAGTTCGTGAAGTAGCACTTCGCGAAGCTACGCAAAGTGAAGTTCGCACTACGCGAGCTACGCGTAGCACTTCGCGAACTGCGTAGTACCTTGTTCGCACTGTGCCAGATGTCGTTTTCAATGATTGCACAGTGCGGACAAGCAACCGGCACTGTGCAATCATTGAAAATGGCATCTTGCGCAGTGCGAGCTGTAGTTTTCTGCTGCTCGAGTAGATTTTTACTCGAGCTTCAGCTTTCTCAACGCAAACTGGTAGTTTCTCATCGCGAGCGGTCGCGAGCATACGCGACCACTCGCAATGAGAAACCTGACATCCTCGCGTTGGGAATCTCGCCGGGAGGTTTATTTTCCATGCTCGCGATCGCCAACTTGCAGTTGCTGATCGCGAACAAGGAAAAAGTCTCGCCGGGATGTCATTTTGCTTGCTCGCGGTCGCCAACTTGACGTTGAGGACCGCGAGCAAGCAAACAATTACCGCAGCACTACGCAACACTATGCTACGCGTGTTCGCACTGTGCTACGTGCAGTTCGCGTAGTGCGAAGTAGCGCGAACTTCGCAAACTACGCGAGCGTAGCGTAGTGCTTTGCCCAGGCTTAAACTCTATGCCACTCTACGACATTCTGCTCCACTCTAAGACATACTACGCAACTATCTCTATGCCACATGACCCCACTTTACTCCACTGTACTCTATGATATACTTCTCCACTGTACTCGACTGTGCTCCACTACTCAACTGTATGCCACTCTACTCTACATGACTATATGGTAATTGACTCTACTACACTAAACCACTAAACTCTACCACACTCTAGGACACTGCACTGTACACCACTCCACACTGCAATACTCTACTACACTCTATGCCACTGCACTGTACTCTACTGTACAAAACGTTCCCACACTCTACGGCACACCAATCTGCTGCACTGTACCACACAGCAATCCGCTCTATGCCACTTTACTACACTGTATGATACGCCAGGACATTCTACTGTACAACATAACACTCCGCTGTATTACAGTTTACTCCACTCTATCCTTCTAAACTCTACTCTACTCCTCTGTGTGATACTTTAGACCTCTCTACGCCACTGTTCAACACTCCATTCTACGCTATTCCATTGTACAACACCCTACTGTACTCTGTGTAATTCCACTCTACAAGACTTTACTACACTCTATGCCAGTATATGACACTTTACTCCACTCTATACTCATCCACTGTACGCCACTATACTACTACACTGTCTGATACTTCAGGACACACCAATTAATTTCTTGCTATGACACGCCACTCAACTTTATGACATGCCACTCCACTCTACAACACTCTCTTATAGCACTGTACCACCATACGACCTACCTTTCTACGATACTCCAATGTATGACACTGTACTGTACAATTCTCTCTACCACTCTACTGGACAACACTCCACTCCACAACACTAAACTGCACAACAGTTTACGAAACTGTACTCCACTCTATGCTACTAAATCGTACAACACTCTTCCCCACTCTATGCCACTGTACAACACTATACTTGATGATACTCCACTCAACTCCAAACACTCCCTCCATGACACTGGGGTTGATGACACTGCATTGTACAACACTCAAATGTACAACATGCCACTATTTAGGACTCCACTACACTCTACTATATTCTACTATATGCCACTCCACTGCATTACACTATACTCAACTAAACGCAACACCACTCCACTCTACTCTACTCCACTCTAGTCTGTCCCACTCTACTTCTCTTGACTCAATGACACTGTCCTTTACTATACTCTATGACACTGCACTTAAAAACACTCAATTAAATAACACTAAATACTGTGGTTTGAAGCATATTTTATTAAAAAAGAAAAAAGACATGTTCAAAAAAAGAAAACAGAAAAACACTTACACACCCAGTCCCAACCCCATACAGACACTCACATTCTCAGTCACACATCCATACAGCCACTCACACACCATCTCAAATACCCATACAGTCACTGATACATCCACTCAGACACCCATAGAACAACTCACATATCCACTCACAGTCCCACACAGGCACTCACACATCCTGTCGGAGACCCAGAAAACCACTCACACATGCACACATACTCTCAGGCAGCTAATCACACTACCAGTCACACATCCATACAGCCACTCACACACCCATGCAGTCAATCCACTCAGAGACCCAGAAAACCTTTCACATACCCACTCAAAGACCCACACAGGCACACACACTCACAAACCCATACAGCCACTCACACATCCACTCAGAGACCCAAGAAACCACTCATAAACCGACTCAGACACCCATATAGCCACTCACACACCCAGTCAGAGACCTAGAAACCACTTGCATACCCATTTGCACATTCATACAGTCCCTCATACATCCACTTACAGACTTACAGAACCATGTATCCACTCACAGACCCACACAGGTAATCACACACCACTCAGACACTCACACACCCATGTACACACTCATAATATCATTGCAACATTTGTAATAAAATTATTGATGAGAAAACTGTTCATGGCGGTGGTGCAAGTTACAGTTATGGTAGGGCACGAGCTATAGTTTCTTGAGATAACTGTGCTGAATTTCTATGGTTTTATGTGTGTAAAATCTTAACCTAACTATAAAGTCCCTGTAACTAGGGGTGGGTGGAACACGTAGAGTTTTACTCCACGGAGTTCTGCTGAGTTACATAAGAGCTCTGTGATATTGTGTTTTGAGACCCCTCCCTTTTTCTAGGCCCCCACTTGACAGATCAATCCAAAACTTTCCAAGAAGAAAATGAGGTTGATGAAAACTTCTACTTTGGAGAGTTTCATGAAGATTTGTCAAAAGTGAAAAAGTTATTAGAAAAAATATAAATGTCCTATTGTAACTAGCTTTGCTGGGATTTCCGCTGTGCTTAGATATCATTTGTCTTTTGTTGGCCGATTATGTATGGGATAAAGTACCATCTGCCACTCATCGTAAGTCACAGTCAGCAGCGGATCCTCCATGGGAGCAGAGCAGCACCGCCCCCTCCCCACACAGCTGCAGAAAGGTGGAAAAATTAAATGGTAATAAAAGAGTTTTATCACCTCTCTGCCGAACGGAGAATGCAGGGCGGGGCCAGTGTGTCAATGCTGCTGATTGACAGCAATGACGAGTGGCCTTTTCACTGTAAATTGCACATGCCGGTTTGGCCGGCTACATTATTACGGCCAAACAGACATATGCAATTTAACCCCTTCAACCCATATGTCTTAGGCAGCCGGGTTGGAGAAAAGTCACAGGCCTTTAGTGCTCTTCGGAGCGCTGAAGCAGCCTGCTGCAGCCAATTCAGACTCTTTTCCCAAGTAGCATGAGAGCAGTGTCTGGATTGGGTAAGGAGCTGCGAGACCTCATGCTGGAGCAGGCCGGAGAACTCAGAGGGCGTGCTGCAGGCTAAGAAAGTAAGTGAAATGTTTTTTTTCTTTCAATTTTCATTTTGAAATGCAAATGTTTATTTGTATGTTTAATTTTACTTATGTCGACTCACCATTTTTGTGGTTCGCCAGCCATCACTGGTCACAGAGGTGTTGTGCTAGCATATAGTGGAATGGGACCAAAAGTCATGTTTCTTTATAATGCAATGGAAATCTGAGATGACTTGCACTATACTTATAATGTAAGGAGAGGGTATTTTATTCCTTATAGATCATAATAATAATAGCATTTGTAGAGCGCTACAGCTACCTCAAGCAGAGGTGTCCCGGCGCTTCGTGGTCAGCAGCAGGTGAGGGAGGTCCACCCGAGGTGCTAGCATTGGCTGAAGAGCCAAGTCCTCGAGGTCTTTCTGAACTGGCGTTGGGACTTGATCAGGCGCATATGGGAAGGCAGGGAGTTCCACAGTCTGGCCGTCCCCACGGTGAAGGACCTGCCTCCCATACGGGACTTAGCAAAATGAGGTACACAGAGCAGGTGCTGGGAGTTAGATCTCAGCGTGGTTCTTGTTGGTATAGGCAGAGCCTACGCTCAAGATATCCCGGGCCACCATCCTGCAAAGTCCGAAAGGCCAGAGTCAGGGACTTAAACTCTATCCTTTTAGCTACAGCTAGCCAGTGAAGTTGTCTGATGTGTGGAGAGAAGTGGTGACGGAACATGGACACACCATCACCCTTCCCACAAAACACTTAAATCCTTAGTGTTGTGCTATTTTGGATGAAAAAGATAATATGGTTGTAAACATTAAAAATGAAAGTGAAATTTGTTGTAAAAAAAGTAATATTAGAATATTAGAATCATTTTAATGTAAGTCATATTAAAGATTCTGTAGCTCACGATGTATAAAACCATACACAAATTGTATCTTTCCTGTAATGGTCCACAGCATGCAAAAATATCTCCTTTCTGCAGTTGTATGACAGAGGCACACATGACTAAAACATGCATGCCTCTGCAACGCTGTCCTAACCACGAATACGTCAGAACCACATATTCCTTTACCACGCATGCATTTACCACGCATGCCTTTACCACGCATTTCATGGTAAAGGCATCATTGGTAAAGGCATATGCTTGGTAAAGTTCACCACTACCTCGACCCCCTACCGACTCTAAGCCCTAAAATCACATCCCCCTACTTCACTCCCCTCACCCTGACACCTAAACCCTACCCTGCCCTTAAAACTACCACTTCCCCTTCCCCGCGCTGAGGCCTACAACCCTGCCCTCTACCAAAAACTACCCCGACCCTGCCCTGAGGCCTAAGACCCTGTCTTCTATTAAATAAACTACCCAACCCCCCCTTGTCCTGAGCCATAAAACCGACCCCACATCCCTAAAAACTCCCCCCAAACCCAGCCCCTTAAAACTACCACAATTCTCTCCCCCCTCCCTGAGCTCTAAAACACTGCCCCTTCCAAAAACTACCACTGCCCCCTGCCCTGAGCCATAAAACCAACCCCTACCCCTAAAAACTCCTCTTCAAGCCCTGTCCCATCCCCAGCCCTTAAACAACCCTGAGGGAATGAGCCTGACATTGTTAAGTATTAAATAAAGCTTTTAAGAAGAGGCTGCAAAGTGGCCGATGAAACATGAAAAAGGAGGAAATAACTGGTTGTTGTGTGGTGAGCGCAGACACATAGGGGCTTATTTACAAGCCCCATGCGCCGTCAGTGCGTAGCTTTTTGTGACAAACTGACGGCGCAAGCTGCTGCCCCATATTTACAAGAGCAGGAAAAGCCACCGTACGTGGCTTTTCCTCTCCTTTAAATATGGCCCCTTTACACGCAACACTTTGTGTGAAAGGGGCGTTCCATGGGTGTTGCTGTGAGTGTTTCACGCAACACCCATGGAACCTGACACATTTCCAGACTTGCGAGAAATCGTGAACCTGGAAATGTGTCTGAATGCCAGAGGAGGCGTAGGGAGGCGCAACAAGGTGAAATTTATTAATTTCTCCTCATTTTTTTCCTCTTTCTATGCGTGCTGCATTCTGAGGCACACATAGAACAAGGAAATCACCTCTGGTGATTGTTTATGTGCGTGCAGGAAGGTGTCCCTTCCTGCACATAAACAATCATTTCAAAAATGACTTTTTGCAAGTTCTATACGTGCTAACGCAGCACGCATAGAAGTTTAACAACGCCTTTTCAGATTGTTTATATGCTGGAAGGGAACCCTTACTACACATAAACAATCATCCCTGTGACGTAACATCTTTGCACTGTGCAAGGGTGCCTGCGTCGGTGCATGGCAGCAAATTGTGTGCCAGTGCAGGGGACCGCAAAGGGATCCTTCATACCCTTGTAGATATGACACATCCGTGTGCTTTGAAAGTGCCGCAGCGTGGCGTAGCCAAAGGGCTTGCGGTGCCTTACTTTCTTGTAAATGAGGCCCTGTGGCTTCATTGAAAGTTTGCATTAGAGACGAAAGTTAAGGTAGAAAGAATGGTGTCTTGTGTGAATTGAAATTAGCTTTATATAAGACAGGAAGGTTTGATCCATTCAGCACAATAAAAGCTCCAAGATGACAGGCTATTGGTGTGAGGAGGAGGGACAAATGACAAAATACAGCACTTAGGGGGTGGGGATGGGGGGATATTACTTGCAAGTCTATGAAAAAGTTACTTAAAATCATATCTGATGCCATCAGAAAATAAAAGCTTGCAACGGGGAAGAGCAGCCCGTGTCCAAGACAAGGTCAAGGGGCAAATGTACAGGGCAGACGTGGACATGTTCTGCTAAACACACCACCAGTCTTGTGTATACAGTACCTATTGGAGGACTTTCAAAGTGGTGGGGAGCGCTGGGGGCTCCAATCCACAAGAAAACTGTAGAAAAGTTGCTCATTTTACAACATACCCTCCTCATAATTTCCTAAGATTCAGTGTTTGTGAAGTATTCTAATGCGTCCATCGTCTGCCTCGCGAGCCTTAGCGCCACCAAGAGAGCAAAACAGTCCCTTTCTCAACAGAATGTCCCTAAACGTTGATAAAAAGCTGCAGGCATTATTGACAGTACAAAAAACTACTGGGGGGCTTCTTTATGAGACCCCTTGTCACTTTTGCACCACATAAAGTAGTACACGCATGAAGCAGGGCTCTGAATCAGATTCATGAAACCACACAAAGCCACCCTGCATGCCTCCGAGTGGGCTCATAGCTCTTGAGTAAGACAACGCAGTACAAATCACTGCATTGCTTTACTCTGTGCCCAGGAGGCGATTAATGGGCAATGTGGTGGGTTTTTCCAAGCAACATCAATGGATTTTGATGCTGCCCAAGATTTAGAAAATCATGTAAATCTGAGGAAGCGCCACATCTGTAGGCCTCGAAGGTGAGGCGTGACGAGGAGAAATATGCGTCTTTCTTCTCATTTTTTCATCTGTAGCACAGAAAGAAAGAGGAAACACCTCTATAGATTGTTTTTGTGCAGGAAGGTGCCCCTTCCTAAACAAAAACAACCCTGCATGCAACGGAGGCACCCTTTCAACATGGTGCAAGGAGGCCTACATTGGTGCTAGGCTGCCAAAGGGCACCAGTGGAGAGAGAAAGGACAGGAATGAAGCGTATTGTATAAATATGGTGCTGTCCTGCCTTTCACTTTGGCATTGGGCAGTGCCGCAAGCCACTGCCCTACGCCAAAATCCCATAAACGAGAGCACAACCTTTTTATTTACTTTTCAGCAATGCACACTCAAAGTGGATCACACACCATGTCCTGGTCTAAGATATTGACTAGAAGACCAGCTTTGAGTGTGGTGTCTGTCTTCTGTGAAGAGGGAGATTAAGCTAGGGGAGCTATGACTTGGGAACTTACTTTTCTCAGGTGTCTTGTGGTCACCAGTAGAAGTCGAGCATTTCTTTGAAGCAATCAATGTATCAAGTACTAGGTGTCAAGGGATTTGAGGGTGAACCTTTAGGGTTTGATGAAAGGGGAATAAGATTTCAGATATTTTTAAACTTCTTTGTTTGTTTCCGAGATGACGTTTCCTATGTTGTAAACCGCTGCATCGGAGTTTGTGGGTTTCCTAACATTTCTTCCATGGAGAGATGGATGGGTGGGGATATCACATTGCTTTGCGTTCCTGTTCTGGCATTGAAAGGTGCTTGACAGGTCTCCACATGCAATTGATAGGTACAGCGTTACCTGTTTTTGACATGTAACTAGCATCCTGAAGGCTAAGCTTCAGCTCCACCAAACTGGTGGTTCCCATTCCCATCGATTGTCTCTGGAGGTCCACTCTATTCACATCACACCACCCAATGAGATGTTTTGTGGCTGCGCGTAGCAGACCTGCGAAGTGACAATCATCAATGGCCCACGCACACAAGGAGATAACCTCCCATGCATCTTTCCACTGCGACATTCGGTTTTGCGGAAAGTGCCTTCGACACATCAAGGAAATCCCTTCAGCCAAAGAGATCCCCGATGACATGCTGGGAATCTGTAAACAGGGCGGTGGTCCATCCTTCACTAAGAGGGCAGAAACGAGGTCTACTTGGTTTCTTATGTGTCTGGAGAGATACAAGTGTGCAGGACCACCGAGGGCCTGATACACAAAGGTAAATGTACGCTCTTGTGTAAGTTTACGATTTTTTGCAATTCAAAATGCAATTTTACGAGTAGTATCTTTACAACTGCGGAGTCCCTGCACTCGTTGTGGAGACTCAGCACATAAAGATGAACTGTCGTAAAGAAACTACTCGTAAAATCCCTTTGTGAGTGTGTTCACCCTTGTGAATCAGGCCTGAGGGTGCAGATTTCCTTCAGTCTGGTTTGTATTGAGTTTTGTTGATGCTCCTGGTGAAATTAAAGTCTCATGGGAGTATGACATGACAAGTTAACCTGATCAGGAAATGAGGAACCAAGGCTGGTGGTTAGTAGACAATACATGAGCAACTGGGCTTCTTGTGGCTAGCTTTGATGGCTACTGAAAAAAGGGTTCAATGTTGCACTGGAGCAAACCTTGTTGTGTATAACAGCCAGACCGACTACACTTTTAGGAGGCCTACCTTGGTGGAGGAGAAAGAAGCCACCGTGGATCTAAATGGCAAAAGTTGGTGGGAAGGGTAGGGAACCCCATGTTTGGGGGATGAACAGTACGTGTAAAATGAGGCTTATAATGAGCTCAGTCATCCAGGTGCTAAACTACAAGATGAAGCGGTATGCCTCAGTCAACTGGAGAATAACATACACATGCAAAGTCCATTCCTTATACTAAAACCCCACCAGCACCTCCAACATTCCCACTTGCTCTCACTTTCCAACCAGTGAATGGAACTCTTAACCTTTTTAAATCATTGAAATAAATCGCACTTGCACTTACCTCTCAGCTGTGTGTTGTTTCATGTGCACCTGCTCATGCAGATGAGCATATAAGAATAATATAACATAATATGTCAAAAACAGTGCCTCATTTGACATTAAGCTGTGCAGCAATACACTGACATGCATCTACCACAAGCAACACAGACACAGAAAATAATAGAAGCACATCTATGTGAGTTTTGAAAAATACAATTCCAAACAACATCCTGGACATCTCCCAATCCATACTCCGCAGGAACTACAGCACCGAGACTGCCCTACTCGCCGCTAGCAACAACATCAGCTCCCTCCTCTACTTGGGCCAAATTGCAGCCCTCATCCTCCTGGATCTCTCAGCTGCCTTCTACACTGCCTCCCACCGCACACTAGCCACCAGACTCCATGACACCGTCATCCATGGAAATGACTGGATACGCTCCTTTCTCACTGGCAGAACTCAGAGAGTCAGACACCCGCACCCCCTTTCGGAACCAAAAGAGACCAGATGCGGAGCGCTCCAGGGATCCTCCCTCAGCCCCACCCTCTTCAACATCTACATAGCCCACCTCGCAACCATCATCAGAAGCCACAAGCTCAACATCGTCTCCTATGCCGACGACACCCAGCTCATCCTCTCCCTCACCAAAGAACCTAACATTACCAGGCACAACTTCCAAGAAGGGATGAAAGCCATCACCACCTGGATGAAGAAGAGCTGTCTGAAACTCAACTCTGAGAAAACATAAGTCCTCATCCTTGATTCCACCCCCACTGCGTGAGACAACACATGGTGGCTCCCCCTCTGACAGACCATGCACGAAACCTCAGCATCATACTTGACTCATCGTTCGCGATTAACCACCAGATCAACGCCATATCCTCGGCCTGCTTCAACAAACACCCTCCGCATACTCCGAAAAATGCTCAGATGGATCCCATCGCAATCCAGAAAAAAAGTCACGCATGCCCTCATCAGTAGAAGACTGGACTACAGCAACTCCAGACTGCCTAGAATGCCGCAGCCAGACTGATCCTAAACCTTCCCCGTCACAACCACATCTTTGAAAACCTCCACGTTCTCCACTGGCTTCCCATCGAAAGAAGATTAACCTTCAAGCTCCTCACTCAAGCCTACAAGGCCCTCCACAGCATTAGACCAGCATAGCAAAACAAACGCCTCTCCTTCCACGCACCCAAGAGACACGTCCGATCAGCTGATCACTATGGCCACCACATTGGGTGGAATGTTTTTCTCCTACCGCGCAGCCAAGCTCTGGAATAACCTCTCCTTCCACCTCCTACAAGTCCCTACACTGCTCCAGTTCACAAAGAACCTTAAGACCTGGCTCTTTTGATGACTCCATCTGAGCTGCACACTTCCCCCTCCCCAGCATCTTGAGACCCTTACAGGTGAGAAGCTGCTCTTTACCTGCCCTGATTGATTGATTGATTGATAGAGCCACTATGGTAGGTCAAACCCCCAGACTGCAGAAGCCGCATGTCCAGGATAGGGTGTGGCTAAAAGCCAGGGGTGTGCTCCCACCCTCTAAACCCTCAAATCAAGCAATGAAAAGAACGTGTAGACAAAGCTGATAACCTATCTGGGGAAAGGTCGTCCCCTAATACTAAGTACTTTGTGTCAACCGTTGAAACGCCATGACCCTGGCAAATAGATGCACTAAACAGATGATTTTTAGGCATTCACAAAGAGTCTACAACAAATTGCTCGCAATCTATTCAAAGGTGAAGGACAACATGCGGAAAGGGACTCAAAGCACACCTGAGCCTGTTGCCGCAACTATGCATGCGGAGACTGCAAAGACGCAACCTACCACCTTCCCAAATGGCAGCAATATGGGAAGATCAACTTCAAAGCTGATAAACTCTTACCAAAAGATAAACACGGAGCCCGAACCCTTGCCAGCTATTAGAGCACCAATAGAGCTGAGGGTCTTCCCTATCAAAAGTGAGCTGCCCTCCCCAGTAAAGAAAAATCTGGCAAAGAAAGATTTAATGGGGTTACCTACGAGTCTAAAATAGGGGTTGGGAGAGTTGATCAAAAAGCCTAGGTGAAGGCGCAGGAACAAACTGAAGAAACGAGGAAACGCCACTGAAGTATAACTGTAGATACGTTTATTCCATAAGTACAAAGGCTCTTGATGTGCCCAGTGCTGCTCCCAGTACAACTGCTCTCCGCTTACATTCTAGAATCGCCATATGTAACTGGCACATGCAGTTGCTGGGAAATCACAATATTTAAAAGATACAATTCATTTAGGTAGATATAACATATCTCCCTTCTGGTAAATAGACATAGGTGCCGATTACGATCCTGTAAAAACTGGGTACGAACCGTCGGACGAAGCATATTCTCCGTCCGGCGCGTACCCGGTCGTAACAATATACAAACATGGAAGTACGATTCGCACGGAAATACAATTTCCGTACGAATCGTACAAAACCCCGACCGACGAAAATAAACATACAAATGTGATCCGGGAAAGCGCCGACGTGACGTCGGGACGCACGCAGCCTGCCATTCACGAACGATTCGCACCGACGTCATCCCGCACGGAGAATATTTTCCGGCAGCCAAAAACTGCCGGAAAATCAGGACGACGCGAACAAGGAGTACCTGTACGCGACGGACAGACATGGACCCGAACCTACGTGTCATCCCGGCCCTCATAGCAGTCGACCTCCTCTACAGGTTACGACGCAGACGCCGCAGAAGGTCAGAACAACAAAGGGAGGGGGGAAAGAGGGGGGGCAGGAGCAGGGGCAGGCCACAAAACCCCCACCAAAGTCACACAGCACACATGCCCTGGTCACTACGAGGGGGTGGGGGCGTGTCCAGCAAAGCCAGCGTCCGCCACAACGGAAGTGGTTGACGACGTGAACCGGCAACACAACAATACAGGTACGTCCCGTACCCACGCCTTAAGAGCGTGGGTACGAGTCGTACCACGCCCACACCTACGTCACCCCAACAATGGCGGGACGGCTGTACCCACGTGGCAAAGGCCTGGGTACGGCCCGCACAAGCATTCCACAGCGTGGGTACGGATATGTACGACCAGTACCCCCACCCCGTATGCATGGAGCGTACTCCCACCCCAACAGTGTATGTACGACCCGTACCCTCACCCGCGTATGTATGGAGCGTACCCCCACCCCAACAGTGTATGTACGACCCGTACCCCCACCTGTGTATGTATGGAGCGTACCCCCACCCCAACCGTGTATGTACGACCCGTACCCCCACCCGTGTATGTATGGAGCATACCCCAACCCCAACAGTGTATGTACGACCCGTACCCCCACCCCGTATGCATGGAGCGTACCCCCACCCCAACCGTGTATGTACGACCCGTACCCTCACCCGTGTATGTATGGAGCGTACCCCCACCCCAACAGTGTATGTACGACCCGTACCCTCACCTGCGTACATATGGAGCGTACTCCCACCCCAACAGTGTATGTACGACCCGTACCCTCACCTGCGTACATATGGAGCGTACTCCCACCCCAACAGTGTATGTACGACCCGTACCCTCACCTGCGTAGGTATGGAGCGTACCCCCACCCCAACAGTGTATGTACGACCCGTACCCCCACCCCAACCGTGTATGTACGACCTGTACCCTCACCCGCGAATTTATGGAGCGTACCCCCACCCCAACCGTGTATGTACGACCCGTACCCTCACCCGCGTATGTATGGAGCGTACCCCCACCCCAACAGTGTATGTACGACCCGTACCCTCACCCGCGTATGTATGGAGCGTACCCCCACCCCGTATGCATGGAGCGTACCCCCACCCCAACCGTGTATGTACGACCCGTACCCCCACCGGCGTATGCATGGAGCGAACCCACACCCGTGTATGTTCTAAGCGTACATATGCTGAAATAGGAGGGTTGGGTGCAGAGTCCTCCCAGCAGTGCCCAGTCATAAGAGGGGTGTGTGCAGAGTCCCCCCAGCAGTGCCCAGACACAGGAGGGGTGGGTGCAGAGTCCTCCCAGCAGTGTCCAGACACAGGAGGGGTGGGTGCCTATCACTCCCAGCAGTGCCCAGACACAGGAGGGGTGGGTGCAGAGTCCTCCCAGCAGTGCCCAGACACAGGAGGGGTGGGTGCCTAACACTCCCAGCAGTGCCCAGACACAGGAGGGGTGGGTGCAGAGTTCTCCCAGCAGTGCCCAGACACAGGAGGGGTGTGTGCAGAGTCCTCCCAGCAGTGCCCAGACACAGGAGGGGTGGGTGCCTAACACTCCCAGCAGTGCCCAGACACAGGAGGGGTGTGTGCAGAGTCCTCCCAGCAGTGCCCAGACACAGGAGGGGTGGGTGCCTAACACTTCCAGCAGTGCCCAGACACAGGAGGGGTGTGTGCAGAGTCCTCCCAGCAGTGCCCAGACACAGGAGGGGTGGGTGCAGAGTCCTCCCAGCAGTGCCCAGACACAGGAGGGGTGGGTGCAGAGTCCTCCCAGCAGTGCCCAGACACAGGAGGGGTGTGTGCAGAGTCCTCCCAGCAGTGCCCAGACACAGGAGGGGTGGGTGCCTAACACTCCCAGCAGTGCCCAGACACAGGAGGGGTGGGTGCCTATCACTCCCAGCAGTGCCCAGACACAGGAGGGGTGTGTGCAGAGTCCTCCCAGCAGTGCCCAGACACAGAAGGGGTGGGTGCCTAACACTCCCAGCAGTGCCCAGACACAGGAGGAGTGGGTGCCTATCACTCCCAGCAGTGCCCAGACACAGAAGGGGTGGGTGCAGAGTCCTCCCAGCAGTGCCCAGACACAGGAGGGGTGTGTGCAGAGTCCTCCCAGCAGTGCCCAGACACAGGAGGAGTGGGTGCCTAACACTCCCAGCAGTGCCCAGACACAGGAGGGGTGTGTGCAGAGTCCTCCCAGCAGTGCCCAGACACAGGAGGGGTGGGTGCCTAACACTCCCAGCAGTGCCCAGACACAGGAGGGGTGTGTGCAGAGTCCTCCCAGCAGTGCCCAGACACAGGAGGGGTGGGTGCAGAGCCCTCCCAGCAGTGCCCAGACACAGGAGGGGTGGGTGCAGAGTCCTCCCAGCAGTGCCCAGACACAGGAGGGGTGTGTGCAGAGTCCTCCCAGCAGTGCCCAGACACAGGAGGGGTGGGTGCCTAACACTCCCAGCAGTGCCCAGACACAGGAGGGGTGTGTGCAGAGTCCTCCCAGCAGTGCCCAGACACAGGAGGGGTGGGTGCAGAGTCCTCCCAGCAGTGCCCAGACACAGGAGGGGTGGGTGCAGAGTCCTCCCAGCAGTGCCCAGACACAGGAGGGGTGGGTGCAGAGTCCTCCCAGCAGTGCCCAGACACAGGAGGGGTGGGTGTCTAACACTCACAGCAGTGCCCCTGCAAAGAAAAGGGTGGAGTACCCACAGATCCAATGCCCACAAATGTCAGTCAGGTGCACAAAGATCCTGCAGTACATGTACCACATGTGTGCGAGACTGGGAGTATACACATGCATAGCGCCGAAAAGAAAACATGTCCACATGAAGTCATGACAACAGTCTACATACACAAGTACAGTGACCACCAAGGACGCCACGAATGATGCAGGTGGAGACACCGCTCAGCATGCATGGCCCAAGTCTAACGAGTCCGTCACACACCCAGCCAATGTAGACACAGCTCAGCACCATATATTGGAAAGACCCTGCAGGGAAGATGTCAGGTTACACAGAGGAAGGAACACACCTTGGGACGATGTCACCATGCAGTAACTGCTTACATGAACAAAGTTATGTAGCCAACAGCTTGTGATGGCACACAGATACCAGGATCCACCCTATGACCAGCACAAGGCTACACTTCCCACACACCCAACACATTATCACCACCCAAAATAATGGGGCAGGTCCACCAACAGCAATACCAGACAGACAGTAGTGTACTAAGGAAAAAGAAATTGCTTTATTCAGCATCAAAAAAATGTGTTTGTCCCTTGAAAGTTCAAAATGTACAATGCCCATAGGGCAATCAAAAGTTCTAATCCAGGTGGGGGACACAATGGGACGCATGTCCCCTAGCTTGCCTCCATCGTCTTCCAGAGGGGGGAGGGCATCATGTGGGGGGGAAGGACCAGGCACCGCAGGGACATGAGGGCGAAGGGTAGGCGTCGTGGGTGCAGGGATGGAGGACTCCACCACAGGGGGTGGGGCAGGGCCAAAGGCGGAGGCCAGAATGGCGCTGCACACCTTAGCAAGGTCCTCCAGCGACTCCCCTGCACCCGAAGGAACCACAGGCCCCAAGGAGGGGGGGGGTCTGAGGGATGGGTCGCAGCGCCACTGGGGGAGGGTGTGGACAGGGGGGGACTCAACCACCCTGACCGGGGACTCCCTTGACCGCTTGCGGGGTGGTGTCACTGTGGGGCTCAGGGACAGAGCGGCCATGAAGGAGTCTTTGCCGGAAATGTGGCCAGGAGAGCTGAGGGGAGGGGATTTGGAGGGAGTGGATTTGGTGGAATGCGGACTCCCACTCTGGCTGCGTGTCTTACGTTTGCCCCCCGACCCAGTGGGTGTGCCTACTTCACCCTGTGTGTGCGTGCCAGGAGGTGTGCATTGGACCTTCCCTGCTGGTGTGGTGCCTGTGTCTGTTGTGGTGGGTGCATGCTGACGTCTGGGTGTGCGTGGGACAGGCATGGGAGTGGGAAGTGTGGATGGGTCAGGGGTAGGGGGTTGGACGAAGTGCTGCAGGAGACCCACTGCTGCAGTCAGTGTCGAGTCAATGGACCTCAGCAAGTTGCGTTGGTCAGCCTGCGATGAGAAAATGCCCTCCAAGTATGCCTCCATGTTGGTCAGCACTTGGCTGTGGCCATGGAGGACATTAAGCATCGCAGCCTGACCAACCTGCAACTGCCGCTGGATGTCCACAGACTCGGCATTGGCGGCAGCAGTGGAGACAGGGGCAGGGGGTGGGGTGCCTGGCAGGAAGGAGACATGCGGTGACTGGGCACTCTGGGAAGGGACACGAGCAAGTGGGAGGCAGCTGATGGCAATGGAGGGGGCGGGGAGAGATGTTGTGCCGCTGTCAGCTGCTGGTGCAGCCTCCGCCCACTCGGAGAGATCATCCTCGGACCCGTCAGCCTCATAATCTGTGGTGGCACAGGACAGGTCCTCAGCCTCACTCTCCTCCGCCTCAGTTCCACTCGATGTGCCAGGCACGATGTCACCGCTGGCACTGGTGCTCGGTCCCTCCGCTCCGTCTATGCTGATGTCTCCCTCCGTGTCCCCCGACGATGCTGTGGGCAAGGTGAAGAGACAGCAATTAATCATACACCTGTATACATATGTCACATGAGTCCAATCTACATAGGTTACAGTGCATAGCCTGAAAAGAAAGATGAGTAACATCTACAAAACAAGGTACATATGTAGGGCATGCAACACACAGTTGGTTGACCCACCATGCCACTGAAAAACTATGGAGAGCATGACACAATAGCAAATGACATTAAATGGAGTTTGACATAGGAGCCAGGCCCTGGGGACAATCCAGCACTGCATCTGCACCACACAGCGTCGCCGAAAATAGGGATGAGCAGGGACCATATCCATGAACTTGAGGCACATGCTGCATAGGTAATACTGAAAACATGCCCACCATGACTGGCTCACTGCACCTTGAGTGTATGTCCAGACAAACATCACACACTGGCCAGACCTAGCAAGGAGATATCAGGTTTTGACATGTAGGCTTTGCCCGCACCAACCACCCCCTACATGAGACAATTAGTTGAGACACAGGAAGCACTTACATCTCTTAGTCCGGGTGAAATACACATGGGCTGCATAAATGCAAGACTGTACACCAAATACCCAAGGTGCGCCTGTCCAAATAATCATGTACAAATGGTCATCATCAGATGATTGTAACAAGACACACAGGCACTGGCCACCGTGAGTATGAACAAGGAAAACAGGTCAGGCTGTACAGTGGACACTTGTACTACATTTTACGTCGGTATACATGGTGCCAGGGGACAATGGCACAGAGCACAACCTATGCTGTGGACACTGAGAGTGTCCACATTTTGTGATGACACACATGACACCTATGAAAATATGCCCCAGGGGACAGTAGTGGCCACACAACTCCATGGTCCTGAATGGGAATGACTGCAACACACGCCACCATCCCTGCACCATGCGTATCGCACACTCATGCACATCATGTCACAGGCCACAACTTAGGACATGCGTGCTGTAAGGCATGACACTTGAGAGACTAACTCCCATGTCTGGACTCAGCATCAGTGCCAACTGACATGGAACCCACAAGTTATGAACTGGACAGGGCACAGGCAAGGTCCCAAAACCTGTTACACACCACCCCCACACATGATGCTACAGGCATTGTTCATGTGGATAAACTGCCAGCCTAGATAACCTTGTGAAGGAGTGACTACACACAGACCAGGGAACACATTGCAAGGAGGGGGAGGGAGGCAGGAGAGCACCGCTATACTGTGGGTAACAGGATCTGCACAGCACCTTTAAACCCTGGCAGTGTATCCATGCAACTGTGCACTTACAAATGCTGGTGACACACAACAAACACACATGTACCTACCCCCTTCCTGCTGCTGCTTCTCCTGTAAGCGCCTGTCCAAGTCTGGAAAGACCACCGCCAGCACACGCTTGTAGATGTGGGTCAGACGGCGGCGCCCGTGGTTCTTATGGGTCTCAGGTGAGTCCCCCAGCAGGACCCGTGCGATCCTCCGCGTCCAGCACCGGATATCCTGCCAGCGTTTTCTCACCTGGGCCAGGCGCCGCTTGCGACCCTCCATCCTCCTCACGGCACTGACGGCGTTCATCCAGATCTGCTTCTTGGCAGAGGCGCCTACCTGTGAGGATGAACAAGTGACACTACATCAATACACCTGGCACATGTCACAGAGACACATATTAGAACAAATTTGCTGTTTACAACAAGGCATAGTATGCATCCAACGCATTGCACCTTTGTCATAGGGACATGATCATCTGGGGAAGGGCAAAAGCAGTACGTGCCATTGAAAGTACACAGGTGGAATGAGGGCAATGACACAATCAATGATCCAGGCTCACACTGTGCATCACAAGCTACACCAGGATTATGTGCAGCACCTCTAAGCAGTCACATGCCACAGGCCACTGACGCTACCTCAGCAGAGTACACAGACACACACAGGCACAGGACATTCACCTGCCATTGCCAAATGCAGCGACAAACCTCACTCTGCACATGTGCCACTAGACGGGGGGGCTCACAGGTGTGGGGCTGGCTCTGCACGTCAGACACACAGCACTGCTCCCTGCTCACATCAGATGGGCAGGGTATATCCATCCCTCATGCAGCCCGGGTGCTACACTCCACATATGCACCCACCCACATGACAGGGGATTTACACACACACCCATGTCCAGGGTACGAACACATCAGGTGGACACTCTCAGCACAGGTACACAGAACTAACACACATCTGTGGGTACAGTCACCTGTCACACTGGGCTGAACACATATTCAAATGAGGACTGTAGAGGCTACATTCCCAGGAGGTCAAGACAGGCAGAATGTGGCATGCACCATGCAGTGATTGTCACAGTAAACACAATGCAAGTGAGGACGGCAGACATGCACCACAGCATGCTCTGGCTGGGAGACATCAGGCATTCCCCCCCTGGGACCCCCCCTACAGTACATAGCATGTGTGTCACACCTGGACACAATGCCAGAAGTCACAGTCACAAAAAAGGGACACAGTCTGTGCTATTAGACTCTGCACTCACCTGATACCCTGGTCGCCCATACAGCCAGGGGTACTGTGGGAGGATCACATCCAGCAATGCCAGGTTCTCCTCCAGGGTGAAAGGCTGTGCCCTCTCCACAGACCTTGACATGGTTCCAGGGAATCAGGAGCAGCAGCTGGGTCGTAGAATCCAAAGATGTGCAGGCAAGTGCTCCCTCATGGGACCTGGCTGCCTTATATCTGCCTTGCTGGCCAGTTTCATGCACAGGAGTACAGAGTGATTGGTCACTCACATTTGCATCCTATGTTTCCTCCAATCCCTTCAAACCTAGCACTGTCAGTGGGTTTTTATTGTTTTTTTTCTTGAGCATGATGTCAACTCCAGAACCACATTGCAACAAAGTAGATTCATTCAAACTGACTTCTGCTGTGCACCTTCCGGAAAAAATTCAAACTTTAAACTTGGTCTCCATGACAACCAGCATGCATGTAGGCCTTTATACTTGTCCCTCATGTGTCCCCTATGTAATTTGGAGTTTCACACACAGGTACGGTGCGTACCGGGGCCCTAGGGCACCCCAAATGCATAGCAACGGCCCGTACAGGCGTGTGTACGGTCCGTATCACTATGGGTACGCATACGCGAGCACACCCATAGTGATAGTGAGCGTACAGGCGTGTGTACGGTCCGTATCACTATGGGTGTGCTCGTGTATGCGTACCCATAGTGATACGGACCGTACACATGTCTGTACGCTCACTATCACTATGGGTACGCATACGCGAGCACACCCATAGTGATACGGACCGTACACACGCCTGTACGCTCACTATCACTATGGGTACGCATACGCGAGCACACCCATAGTGATAGTGAGCGTACAGGCGTGTGTACGGTCCGTATCACTATGGGTGTGCTCGCGTATGCGTACCCATAGTGATACGGACCGTACACACGCCTGTACGCTCACTATCACTATGGGTACGCATACGCGAGCACACCCATAGTGATAGTGAGCGTACAGGCGTGTGTACGGTCCGTATCACTATGGGTGTGCTCGCGTATGTGTACCTATAGTGATACGGACCGTACACACGCCTGTACGCTCACTATCACTATGGGTACGCATACGCGAGCACACCCATAGTGATACAGACCGTACACACGCCTGTACGCTCACTATCACTATGGGTACGCATAAGCGAGCACACCCATAGTGATACGGACCGTACACATGCCTGTACGCTCACTATCACTATGGGTACGCATACGCGAGCACACCCATAGTGTTGGACCCACATGTTACTTCACATGACCTGTTCATGTGTACTCCGAGTTGCCTCTGCATTCCCGAATACATGAATAATAAAGGTGTCCCTATGCCTCCAAGGTGCCTATTCTCAGTCAATGCTGGTGTGTTGCCACGGTGCATCCGGCATGTCTGGCATGGTTTTCCGTGATAGTGGCTATGTGTCTATGTGTCGAGTAGCAAGATGCAAGCTGTTTGTGTGGGATTAGACTGTGTATTGTGCATGATGTCCATGACTGTGTGGGTATTGTGACATGTGCCATCCCCATGCATCCAACGTTGGCCAGGCCACCATTCTCTGCATCCACCTGACTCAAGCTTGCAGGACATGGTTCTGCCACCTGTCCACACATACCTGGGTGCCCCCCAGGACACTCCACATGATCCCTGACCTCTGCGCATGGCTGTCGCTGTCGCTGTACTCAATATGTCTGCGGCCACCCCCTCAGCTGGTTGAGCCCATCACGGGTGTGTATGGTGCTCCATGTCCGTCTTGCCTAATACATTGTGACCCATGTGTGTCCTGTGCCAGACTCAGGCCCCAGGGTGTGGATGGTTGAAGTCAAATGAGAACTCAGGCATGGTTAGACTTTACAAGACACATGTAAGGTAATAATGCAAAATGTAGGCATCATCTCTTTATCGTGTAACTTTTTATTTTGGTTGGGGTACGTGGGGGGAAGGGTATGACATGAGGGGCTTTCCGGGTGTGTGGAATCCAAAGTTCACTAGGGGAGTTGGCGTCCTTGCCATTGGAAATCCTCAGAGTCCATGCCACAGTCTTTGTCAACATTGGTCAGACAGTGACCAGCAAGTCCATGTGGCAGAGAATGTCTTTTGCTGCTCTGCTGCTGTTGGTCCAGTGGGCCAGGTGTCCTGGGAGATGGTGCTGTTGCGCTGACCCTCACGGTCTTTTCCGTGGACGACCCGCCCTCCTGCGGGGACCCTCAGAAGCAGGCCGTGACGATGTTTGGGATGCTCCGTCGGATGACTCCTCCTCCTCCTGATCCCTCCCTGTGGGTGGTGATGTTCTACGCCTGGTGGCACAGGGAGGGTTGCCCATGTTGTCGGCTATCTGACGGAGTGTACTGTGAATTCCCGTGAACACCGTCACGAGCTCAGCCTGTCTGTCCTCCATCCGCCCTTGGTGTCGCAGTAGACAGGCATGTGTCTCCGCATGTTGCTGGGCCTGCTGGGTCTTGATCTCCTCGAGGATGGACACAACCTTGCCATGCCCGTGGTGTCCTGCCGGTATGTGTCCAGGATGTTTCTGACATGGGAATATACCGGTTCCGCAGCCAACTGGTCAGGCTCGCGCCTCCGCCGTCCTCCACTCCCACCACCCCTGCCCACTTGCACCTGGCCTGCCCTTGTGGGCACATCGGGTCTTCGGGACCCCTGAGGGATGGCATTGGCGTTGTCGCCTGCCTCCTCCTGGGTGCCCGGTACACCGTGTCCCTCCTGGCCAGCCTGGCTGCATTGTGGTGGTGGGGCAGGGATCCTGGGTGTCTCCTGGGATGTGGCAGGAGTGGGGGTGGTGGTTGGCCCAGTTGTACCTGACGCAGGTGCTGCAGGTGGTTGGACACCAGAGGGGCCAGGTTGGTCGGGGTCGTCCACAGAGTGGTGAGAGTCGTCGCTGCCGGTGGGTCCGTCATCCCGCAGAGCCGGGTCCTGTGAGTCTTCCCCCCCAGTGTTGGGGGGTGATCCACGACGTTGACCTGTGTGTGAGAGAGACAATGTTAATTTTGTTCCATGCAACATCCATGTTTCATTCGTTTCTAAGTTGCCACATTTCCTCTGGGAATTTGGATATGTCTTGCATTCCACTCACAGTGCACTTGTGCATGGGTATGTTCCTTGGCCACAGCTTTTGCGACTTTACCCATGTGTGGCACAGTCTTACTTGCTGCGTCAATTGTGACTGCAGTCAGCACTGGAGTGGGCAGGTGTGGCGAGCCATGCATTGGCGCCTTCCGTGTTGCACTGTACGTGGGCACATGGAGTTGTTCCACACACTTATATGATGCAGGTAGCTGTCGTTGTGCTTGTGCACAGGTTGAGACATGGCCCAGTGTTTTGCCATGGAGAAGAGAGGGGCATTCAGGCACTGGCCACCCTTGTCTACATGCACGCAGTCCACCTGCTGACGAGCAGACATTCCCACACACCCCAAGGCTGAATTGGTCTCCCTGTGTGTCCCTTTCTCACTCCCTCTCTGTCCCCCTCTCCCTCCCTCCCTGTGTCAGCCTCCTCCCTCTGTCCGTCTCCCTGTGTCTCCCTCCCTCTCTCTCCCCCTCTCCCTCCCTCTGTGTGTCACCCTCTGTCATCTCAGCCCAGCTTCCTAGGCACACACTTTTTGCAGATCTTTGAATGGCCCTTGGCTTGTTGATGTGAGTTTGTTTCTGATCTCCAGGCACCCATTGGGTGTAGTGTCTGTGTCTGCGCTGCTGCTGTGGTGGTGTGTGTTGCCACTCTTTCACAGTGTTGGCTGTTCATTAGCTGCTGTCATGTGCACAAACGTGCCGTCACCCCATGTCTTAATGCAAGGCGTCCGCCATTTGCTGGCAAGTCTTTCCTGTGTGGGGACACACTGTTTGTCTGGCTGTGACCTAAGCCATATGGGCAGAGGGCATTGTGGTCTGCTTCTGAGTTGCACTATGTGATTTTTGGGGCCCACACTCCCGCCATCCGGCTTACTGTGTCTTGTGTTGGTGTTTTCTGTGGCCTGTGACTTGGCATTGTCCAGCTGGGTGCATGGGGCATGGTGGCGCCAGTGGCATGTGCGTGTTCATGGAGTGTGGTTGAGTCATGCGATAGCTTGGGGTGGTTGCGTGCCTGATTGTGAGTTTGGTTGTGGATGACGTTCCCCCCATGTGAGGTGAGTTGTTTGTGTACTCACCCGGGTCTCGGAGTCCTTCTAATCCGTCCACTGACACCACCGGCAGTATGGCCATCACCCTCTCCTCCCAGGGATGGTATTGTACGGGTCTGCGGGGCGACCCTCCTCCAGTGACGTTGGCCTGGTTGTGGTCGTCGGTCATTTTTGCTCGGACCCTCCTCCGCAGATCGTACCACCTGGCTTGGCATTCATGCCTGGTCCTTCTGGTGGACGCAACAGCATTCACAGCATCGACAATCCTCTGCCACATGGCTGTTTTTTCTGAAATGCTGGTCTGTCTGACCAATGTTCCAAAGAGGTGTGGCTCAACTCTGAGGATTTCATCGACAAGGACCTCCAACTCTCGGCTAGTGAACTTTGGATTCTTGTTAGTGGGCATGGTGAGGGGTGTGGGTGTGGATGGTTGTGGAGGGTGTGGGTGTGGATGGTTGTGGGTGTGTGGGTGTGGATGTGCAGGTGTGTGTGTGAATGTGATGAGGGGGTGTTTGTGAAGGTGGGTGTGTGAAGGTGTGCACGTGTAAGGTGTAGTAAAGGTTCAAGTATGGTGCTGTAGGTTGTGTGTGGGGTCTGGCAGCAGTGAGTCTGTTGCAACGGCTCATGGTTTGTGTCTGTGGGCCCTTTTTATTGGTCCATTGGTGGGTGTGGCTGTGTTTGAACTTTGGGTGGGTGTGTTATAAGGAGTGGTTGGGTTTTGGGCCTCTGTTTGGGATTTTGGCAGTTGCAGGTCAGTGAATGTGTTGTTTTTGTGCTTGTTGGACATGTTTTGTGGCTTTGTGCCATTCGAATGGTGTATTCTTGTGTTGTTTTGCTTTGTCCTGGTTGTGTACGTGCGTTTTTAGCGTGTGTACGGTGTGTACTTCGGGAATTTAGTTGTACAGTGCTGTCCTTGTGTCTGGCTTGGTACGACTCGTACATGCGCGATGTTGGGTGAAGGTGCTGGTGTTGGGGCCTGGGGTGCGCTCCATACTTAGAATGTTCGGGTGGGGGTACACTCCATACGTACGCGGGTGAGGGTACGGGTCGTACATACACTGTTGGGGTGGGGGTACGCTCCATACATACGTGGGTGAGGGTAAGGGTCATACATACACGGTTGGGGTGGGGGTATGGTCCGTACATACACCGTTGGGGTGGGGGTACGGGTCGTACATACACTGTTGGGGTGGGGGTACGCTCCATACATACGCGGGTGAGGGTAAGGGTCGTACATACACGGTTGGGGTGGGGGTACGGTCCGTACATACACCGTTGGGGTGAGGGTACGGGTCGTACATACACTGTTGGGGTGGGGGTACGCTCCATACGTACGCGGGTGAGGGTACGGGTCGTACATACACGGTTGGGGTGGGGGTAGGGTTCGTACATACGCGGGTGAGGGTAGGGGTCATACATACACTGTTGGGGTGGGGGTACGCTCCATACATACGCGGGTGAGGGTAAGGGTCGTACATACACGGTTGGGGTGGGGGTACGGGTCGTACATACACTGTTGGGGTGGGGATACGCTCCATACGTACGCGGGTGAGGGTACGGGTCGTACATACACTGTTGGGGTGGGGGTACGCTCCATACGTACGCGGGTGAGGGTACGGGTCGTACATACACTGTTGGGGTGGGGGTACGCTCCATACATTCGCGGGTGAGGGTACGGGTCGCACATATGCGGTTGGGGTGAGGGTACGGGTCGTACATACACTGTTGGGGTGGGGGTACGCTCCATACGTACGCGGGTGAGGGTACAGGTCGGTCATACACGGTTGGGGTGGGGGTACGGTCCGTACATACGCGGGTGAGGGTAAGGGTCGTACATACACTGTTGGGGTGGGGGTACGCTCCATACATACGCGGGTGAGGGTAAGGGTCGTACATACACGGTTGGGGTGGGGGTACGGTCCGTACATACACAGTTGGGGTGGGGGTACGGGTCGTACATACACTGTTGGGGTGGGGGTATGCTCCATACGTACGCGGGTGAGGGTACGGGTCGTACATACACTGTTGGGGTGGGGGTACGCTCCATACGTACGTGGGTGAGGGTACGGGTCGTACATACACTGTTGTGGTGGGGGTACGCTCCATACATTCGCGGGTGAGGGTACAGGTTGTACATACACGGTTGGGGTGAGGGTACGGGTCGTACATACATGGTTGGGGTGGGGGTATGGTCTGTACATACACGGTTGGGGTGGGGGTCCGGGTCGTACATACACTGTTGGGGTGGGGGTACGCTCCATACGTACGCGGGTGAGGGTACGGGTCGTACATACACGGGTGTACATACACGGGTGGGGATTCGACTCGTACATTGGAGGGCTGGGGGGAGTGTTGGGCGCGTATGCGGGCACATGTGTCCATGGTTGCTATGGAAGTTCGGTGTGGACGGTGTTTTTTCCATACGGTTGTAACATCGGACGCACGGGATGGATCGTACTTGCGCGGTCGGACTTCACTTTTCACATTTCTACGGTAAATCGTCCGGGGACGTGTCGGACACATTTTCCGACCCGAGGACGTGTGGGGAATTATTCCCAATGCGATTCGTATGGACTTTTTCCCATGCGAATCGTACTTGGCAGTTTGTACGGCACTTGTACGATTCGTACGGTAAAAAGACCGGATACGAGTCGTACGGGGAATTTTTTTCCAGGATCGTAATCGGCACCATAATATCGGAAAAAAAAATATCGACTGGACAGAATATCGAGTTTTTAATATAGAATGGACAGAATATCGAATTGCCAAAATATAGTGGTGAAGAATATCGAAAATCAGGTAAGAAATATCGATTTAAATAATATAGAAGTAAGTAATATCGACAGTCATAATATAGTAGTTAAAAATATCGAATTTTTTTATAGTGTTTTAAGTGTTAGTATATGTGTTAAAAGTATGTATTAATATTGGAATGTATGTTAGAATATTTTTAAAGTAATGAATTTTATGTTATTTCATTTTAGTGTAATATAATTCCGTAGCGGGTTGTGGGTTTATAGGGGAGTAGGGTGGGAAGTAATTTAATTATAGTACATTAAATAATAATTCATAGGAATTATTAATTATTTTTAATTTAATTTTGCGTTTTACTTCTGTAGCGGGTTGTGGGTTTATAGGGGAATAGGGTGGGAAGTAATTTAATTGTTATTAGTTAATTATTAATTAGTATTGAAAATTAATTGGTTGTTGATTAATTATTAATTGGTAAATAATTTGTATTAATTGGTTATTAATTTGTATTAATTGTTTAATTGATAATTATGTTAATTGTATTCATTTAATATTTGTAGCGGGTAGTGGGTTTATAGGGGAATATGGTGGGAAGTAATATAATCCTTAAAAATTAATTATTTAAATAATTTGTGTATATTGATAATTAATATATTATTAATTAATTATTAATTGGTATTATTTGCATTTATTAATGTTTGTTATAGAAAAATAATTGGTTGTTAATTAATTATTAATAGGTAATTAATTAATCAAAAATGTATTGGTATTTATAATTAATTAATTAATAAATATTGTGTGATTGGTAATTAATTTTAATACTTTTTTGGTATTAATAATTAATTTATTTTTAATAAAATATTAATTTATTATTTTCCCTACTATTGCACTCACTGGAGTGGGAATAGTAATTTTTACCCCTACGCTATCCAACGTATTCCCTACTGTTGCACTCACTGGAGTGGGAATAGTAAATTTTACCCTCCCGCTATCCAACACTTTCCCTACTGTTGCACTCTCTGGAGGGGGAATAGTAACTTTTACCCCTACGCTATCCAATGCTTTCCCTATTATTGCACTCTCTGGAGTGGGAATAGTAATTATTACCCTCCCGCTATAATAATAATAATAATAAAGGGGTTTGTAGAGCGCATGGTGACGCCTACCGGCGTATCCCCGCGCTGAGGAATAGAGTCAGAGATCAGAGGAGGGGAAGAGCCTAAAGGGCAAATAGGTGTGTTTTTAGAAGTTTCCTGAAGGTGGCTTCATTTTTTGCTAACCTAATATTGATGGGAAGGGTGTTCCATTTGGTTGCTGCCAGGGAACGAAAAGATCGACCTCCCATTCTGGATTTTTTTATACGGGGGATCATGAGGAGGCCCTTTCCCATCGAGCGAAGTGCTCTGTTAGGCTCGTAAGGGACAGCTAGGTCAGACAAGTAGGACGGTGCACTGTGAGAGATAATTCTAAAGCATAAAAGAAGGGCTTTAAAAAGAATTCTCTTCCTGATGGGCAGCCAATGAAGGGTTGCCAAGGTGGATTTAGAAGCAACTCTTCTGGGTAATCTCAATACTAGCCGTGCTGCCGAGTTTTGTAGTACCTGCAGTCTCCTGATGTTCTTTTCCGAAGTACCAAGAAGAAGTACATTGCCATAGTCCATGCGAGAGGTTACTAGGGCCTGAGTCAAGGTACGCCTGGCCTCCAAAGGGAGAAGGTCCAGGGTACGGTTGAGAGTTTTCATGACCCCAAAGCACTTCCCTACAATTTTATTTACATGGCTGTCAAAGGAGAGTTTGGTATCCACCCAGACACCTAAATTCTTTGCTTCTCTGCCGGGAGTAGGCAGAGGCCCCAGACAGCTTTCCCTACTGTTGCATTCTCTGGAGTGGGAATAGTAATTTTGACCCTCCCGCTATCCAACGCTTTCCCTACTATTGCACTTACTGGAGTGGTAATAGTAAATTTTACCCGCACGCTATCCTACGCAGAAAATATTGAATATTTGTAATTAATATTACGTTAATATATATGTATAATTATTTTTTTTACTTACATTAATTATTTATTAATTTTAATGTTATTTAAGTATTTTTAAGTATGTGTCAGTTAATTATATGTATTATTTCATTCATTTTACATTACTTTTAAGACATTTAAAAAATTCAATATTTTGACCAACTATATTTTTAACAACGATATTTTGGATTCTATATTTTTGTACTTACCTGTTTGGAGATAGGGATTCGATATTTTGGCATTCTATATTTTGGCATCGATATTTTTGTATGTCTATATTTTGGTAGTCGATATTATGTCAGTGATCCCTCCCTTCTATCAATACAAAAAAAAAATAACAATGCACATACCCTCTGCAATAATAATAACATTGAAAATTAACACATGCACTTCCCAACTAGTCACAAATATAATCCTTGAGAAATTTGGGTTTGACAATAGTGCGAGAAGATTGATGAGTCATAGTAGCATTTGGTACAATTTTGCATGATATATCCTTATCACAATTAGAATCACCTTCTTTCTTGCAAATGGATTTAGAAGATTGACATCTTAACCACTCATTTTCCTCAGTGGAATTATATTTGGAAACCTTCCTAGTATTCCACCAATTGCCATCCGCCAGTTTTACACAATTTCCTTTGACATGTACAATCTCCTTGGGACAAGACCACTTAGATGTGCCTTTTTTTAGATCTGTCACCTATATAAACTCTAACCCACATTCCTGTCCTAAACAATCGAGGAACCTTGTGAATTTGAGAATTGTGTCTATGACCATAAGAATCCTGATGTTTCTTAACACGCACTCTGATATCATCATGATTTACCACACTCTTGCGCGCTCTCATCATCCACGCCGGTACAGCTACAGTGCAAGGTATTCTACCTTTGAGAATGCTAAAAGGAGTCTCTTTGGTGACAGAATGGGGAGTGGTCCTATAACTCCATAACATGTTTCACACCTGTTGTTTATAATTTAAACCACTTTTACTAGCCAATTGTATACTTTCCACCAGAACTCTATTAAACCTTTCCACAAGACCATTTCCCCTAGGATGATACAACGGAGTTCTGGTATGTTTAATTCCCCATGTATTCAAAAAAATTTTAAATTCAGCTGAAATGAATTGCGAACCATTGTCTGAGATAATTTCAGCTGGACAACCTTCCCTTCTGAAAATATCTTCGCAAAATGCAATTATTACATTGGATTTCACTTCTTTTACAAACGTTACTTCAGGCCACTTTGAAAAATAGTCTATCATGACAGTAGCGAACCTGTCACTGGTACCAAGAGTTTCAAATGGACCGCATATGTCAATGGCTAGTTTTTCCCACGGTGATTCAGGTAAAGGTATAGGATCAATTGTAGACTCTTGGGTGGTATGTGATTTGTCACTCAAAGCACAGGCAACACAATCACGAACAAATCTTTCTATTTGAGTATCCATACCTGGCCACCAGAAATCTTCCCTGATGCGTCTTTTCAAAGCAGACATGCCACAGTGACCCTCGTGCATGAGACTCAACAGTCTACATCTTATACTTTGACGACAACCTCTTCTCACCAAATTTTTTACAATGGTAAATTCAGACCATATGAGTTTGAAAGGCTCTAAGCAATACGGATGCAACTTCCACCCTTGAATGTCAGTAAGAGCTTCCATGAGATTCTTAAGAGTGATATCATCCCTGGCCGCAGATATCCATTCCTCTTCAGATATTGCACTACACACATCATTAATGTCAGCTATCATCCACTCATCGTCCTCACTCACACTAATGTTATCAATCGGCAATCTAGACAGGCAATCTGCATTTACATTTTTTACCCCAGGAACATATTTAACATCAAAAGAGTATTCTTGAAGTCGATAAAACCACTTGGCAATTCTGGGAGTCGCTTTAGCTGATCCTTTTGTAGAGAAAAGACTCACTAATGGTTTATGGTCAGTTCTCAACGTGAATCTAATGCCCCACACATATATGCGAAAATACTGGACACCCCGACTGTTGAATAAGTATGTTCTGCACCCTTTAAAGTACGTGAAGCAAATGCTACCACTCTTTCTTTTCCTTCGTGTACTTGAATGAGGACAGCGCCCAGACCATGATTGCTAGCATCTGTGGATATGATAGTCATGTCATTAGGATTAAATGGTTTTAAACAAACCGCTTTTGCAATGGTCTTCTTAATGCTCTCAAATGTTGTTTGGCACTCATTCGACCAATTAAATTTTGTTCCCTTCTTCATCAGGTTTCTTAGAATTTGAATTTTGTCAGAAAATGACTAACAAATTTAGAGTAGTGCTCCACAAGACCTAAAAAGGACCTTAACTGGTCTTTGTCTGTAGGAGATGGTGCCTTTTCTATGGCATCTATTAAACTAATTTTAGGCTTAATCCCTTCTTTTGTTAAGGTGTGCCCCAAATATTCCACTTCAGGCATACAAAATTTGCATTTCTCAAGACCTATCGTAAGCCCCGCATTATTCAGTTTGCTCAAAACTGATTCTAGTATGACATCATGTTGAGCACTATCACTGCCCCAAACCAATACATCATCTTGAAATACTAATGTGTTCTTAAGCCCCGCTAAAATCTTTTGCATTACCCTTTGAAAGACTGCAGATGCCGAAGCAAGACCAAAAGGCATCCGTATAAACTGAAATGCACCTTCAGGCGTAATGAAGGAAGTGAGATGCCTGCTTCCTTCCTCTAACAGTATTTGGTGGTATGCACTCTAATCTAATGTGGTGAAATGCGTACCACCCTCAATGCTGGCCAACATTTCATTTATTTTAGGAAGCGGATGACGATCAACCCATATGCCCTCGTTCAAGTCCCTCAAATCAATGCAAATCAATGCACATTCTGATCTTGCCATTAGGTTTCTTGGCCAAAACTACCGGACTTAACCATTCCGATGCCTCTATCGGTTCGATTATGCCATCCTTACATAATCTTTGTAATTCGTCTTTCAATTTCTGTCTCAAAACCATTGGCACGTTCCTCACTTTGTGTACTTTGGGTACAGCACTGTCTTTTATGATGATCCGATGTTTAAATTTTTTAAGACATCCTAAAGATTCTTTAAATAGATCCGGAAACTTGGTAACCCATTTGTTGTTGGAAGAAATAATGTTCAATACTTGATCGGGATGATTAGGATTTAGAATGATGCCTAACGCTCGTTGTTCTTTCCATCCCAAAAGAGATTTTCCTTTTTCCACAATGTATAATTTGGCTAATGTTTTCTTGTTTTTGAAACTGATCTCAGTTGACACATAACCAATGACAGGTAGTTTATTACCACAGTAACCCTCTGGTATGACATCAGTGGGTATCAAATCTTTTGAATGGAAACCTATTTTTTCCCAAATAGATTTATCAATTATGGAAAAAGGAGAACATGAATCCGCCCACATATGTACCTCTGACTCATTAATTTTCACTATACACTTGGGAGGACGATAAGAGTCCTTGGATCCTTCGCAATTGCAGACTTGTGAAGAATCAATCATTAACAATTCTATATCATCATTTTCACTCTCACTTGAGACTTCATCTTCTTTCACAAAATTAATAACTTTCTTGTTCATTTGAAAATTAGGTCCTTTGCACAGTCTAGAGTGATGCCCAATTTTCTTGCATCTATAACATCTGCTCCTAATGGCTGGGCAATGTGTGGCATCAGCAGTGTGCTTAGGGCTACCACATCTAAAACAGTATCTTGACTTGGATCTGGTTTGATCTAACTTTCTCTCGTCAAGCTTTGTCTGAACTTGTTTATTGTAGTGTTTGTTAGGATTGTTGATACTGTGGATGGATTCATCTTGTTCATCTTTGCTTGTTGAACTTTCATTTAATTCTTTCACATACTTAGACGTGTTCTCCGTTCTCTTTGCAGTAGAAATTGACTTCTCTAATGAAGGATTCTTCATACCAAGCAATTTTTCCTGAATTTTGAGATTGTATAATCTATTGATCATTTGATCCCTAATGAGTTCATCTCTCAGATCTTTAAAATTGCAATTTACAGCAAGTTTACGTAAGTTGGACACATATTGTTCAATGGATTCTGTTTGCTTTTGAGCTCGGGAAAAGAATTTGTGTCGCTCTACTACTATGCTGATTTTCCTTCCAAAATTTTCTTCCAGGGCTTTCAGCGCTATTTCGTAGACATCAATATCATTATTATCACCACTGTCACCAGTTTGGTCTGCTGTTGCATTAATTTCATCCATTTCGGGTAATGTCTTTAACACATTCCTTCCTTCTTGGCCAAGGGAGTGTTTTAAAATGGCCAATTTCCTTTTTGACACAAATACATCCCCCCCTATGGCCTCTAAGTACATTTCAAAAGCTTCCTTCCACTCCTCCCATGGAATGTCTGGTTGTCCTGGCTTTTGTAAAAATGGTGAAGGAGCATTAATTGTTGATTGAGAAGACATTGTGGAATTATAAAGTTTCAAATTCAAATGAAATACTGTTAGGTCCACAGGGGCGTGTATATATAGCCGGTTTGTTTTTATTAGTTGCAGAATGGATGAGAAAAAATAAAATAACAAAACTGTATAAAATGATGTTTTGTAGCGTTTATTTTTTTTTTTTTATAGTGTATGGACACTTATATCGATGTCACTACGAACAATTTCTTGTTAAAATAAGCCGAAACTGCTTTTTACAGTCATCGCGCTGTGTAATTGCATCCCAATCCAAGATGGATGCCTGCGCGTTGTAGCACGTCACACGCATGCTGTGCGTGCCTCTTAGCAGCGTTAACAGTCCTGTGAATGCGTCAGAGAAGCTCGAGCAGACGTCGCGTGCCACCTCCCTCCAGCGCGAGGATTCCAGTTCATGGTAAGCCTTTTTATGGCAAATATAACATATACAAATCACAGACCTTGAGGTGCCCACACCGAAGATCGGCAAAACTCGGAAATGTGGATTTTTTTAATTCAAGAGCCTTACGTTCCTTTCTTCTTTAACATCGTGGATGTAGAACGTGGGTAAAAGTTCAGTATTTCTAGGAAAATGTCCCACGGCGCTTTTCAATAAGATCCCAAGATCGTCGCCACTGAAGAAACGAGGAAACGCCACTGAAGTATAACTGTAGATAAGTTTATTCCATAAGTAGAAAGGCTCTTGATGTGCCCAGTGCTGCTCCCAGTACAACTGCTCTCCGCTTACATTCTAGAATCACCATATGTAACCGGCACATGCAGTTGCTGGGAAATCACAATATTTAAAAGATACAATTCATTTAGGTAGATATAACACAAACCCTACTAAGTTTGCAAGGTTCAGCGGGTGGCTCACAAAACCCAGGGACTCTGCCACAGAGTGAGCATGAGGTGTTGGCAGAGAAGGTCAGCGAAGTTAATAATCTTCCATGCCCTAAACAACCTGAACGCCTCCCATGGGAGTAAATAACCCAAAGCTCTTTAGTACCGTCTGATCTGCTGGAAGAGAAATGCCCAGGCAGTAATTCTCTAAGCACCAGCTCTCTAATGTTCTTGGACTACACTTTCCCCGCTGTACCAACGAGCATCATAGCATGTGTGAATGCACGGACAGAGTGGGCTGGAAATCATGCTGATCCCAGTATTATCTTAGACGAAACTGTAGAGGTGCAGGTGGAGATCAAAGATCCTCCTAAGGAACGTAGAGGAGCCTCCACGGGAGGCCCCCACTTTGACAATTCTATCTATCTGAATATCCTTGCCAACCAGTGTTCGAGAAGTACTTTAGTCAATCCGGAGGCCTCACAAGGCTTTATAATTTCAGAAGCAATGAATGCCCTTAATATAATTTTATCCTCAATTTTTCCACTTCTAGAAAAAACCCTATTTGGGTCCGACCAAATAGAATCACTACTGACCCTGATCCTATGTGCCCTTGTGCCTGTAGGCAGGAAGCGCGATGCAGCCTCACAGACAGACTCTCAACTCATGATAGGAAATATGTCAGCTCAAAAGGCAATCCCTTGAGGGGGCGTGGCCGAACCATCTGCAATATGGCTACGGGATTTTGAGTCTCTTTTTGGCAGCTGAGCCCTTTACTAATGCATGACAGCAGTTCGAGGCTGGTGGGACTGAGCGGAGCAGAATTATTGCTGTCAATGTGGGGGAATCAGGTATCTTTGCTCATGGACATCTTTTACCTGTTTCTTTTCCCCCCACGTTTCCTCTCCTCACGGTCAGCAGATGCGGCTGCCATTTTGTCAATAAACAGAGCATCAGTGGTTTAACCTCTCCCCCTCTGCAATGCATTTGTATAACGCCTCCCTAAATGTGTAATCATCATCTTGCCTGCAGTTTTGTGTAAATTCTTCCAATTCTCTCTACAACACTGATTTATCTATTACATATTTTGCCGGCAACCTACACAAACTGGCTCTTCATCATTACTATATTGAGCATTGTTTATCCTGTGAGTGGTTTGTTAACCGGCCCCTTTCAGCCTGCATAGGGACGGACGTTACTTCCACCAGGCCATGTTTGGATGCTCGTAATCTGGCTGTACCTTGGCTGGTTTGCTGAGTGACATCTTCTTATTTGATTACATTTTTGGGAAACCAATCATCCTATTCAGTGGAGTTTGGGGCTCTGTGATGGGCATTCATTTGCAGCATTTCTTCTTCACATTTGAGTAATTTGCTGCGTTCTTTCTCCCTCTTTTGAGACCCACTGACTCCGTCACTTTCTTCACTTATGGAGTCCTCTTCATCTTCTGGCTAAAAGGTTGCAATCCCATCTGGAAATATGGATTCTACTCCCAAGTACGCTATCACTGCCTCAAAAAGACAAAAAAGGACCCTGTTTCTCCAACAAAGTCTCCATTACCGTTAACCTTGTAGGACCTCATGGGAGAAATGAAACGCTTAAAACCTTTCGTTATGGAAACCAATTCAGCCCAGCCTTGATTCCAGGGTAGAGGTAGAGCAGCATGTTAGTAATATTCAGGGTGTGACCCTAAGATTGAGGGCATGTCCAAGGAAATTGCGCTTCTAAAGCAACAAACTGAAGATTTAGAGATTCACAATCATCATAACAAACTTAGATTTTATGGTACATCTGAAGGGTCGGAAGGTTTGGACATGCTTGCCTTTCTTAAGACACATATCCCGAAGATAGTTGGTCATAAGGAGCATACAAGCCTTAATCTACAATGGGCCCATCAAATTGGTCCTAAGCCTTCAAGAGCTTCATCTTCTGGTCGTCCAAGAGGTACAATAGTTCTATTTCTGCAATATACTGATCTTCTTATGGTCTTATCAGCGACAAAGCAGAGGAAGCAAATGTTCTGGTCTGGTCATAGGGTCTTCTTCTCACAGACTCCACAGCTGCCAGTCAGACGTTTTTTCAAAGTAACTTAAAAAGAAAGAGCTTTCTCATTTGATTCCCCTAACGACTTAAGGAATTTCTTTCTCCAGTGCAAGGGAAAAGAAATGGAACTTGAGAAAAAATGTAAGTGTCTTTATTATTGCATTGTTTCTCTGTATATTGGAACAGTTTCTGTTTGAATGAAGTATTCTTATTGTTCTTATGATAAGAACTTTTCTTCAATTATTAATAACATTTTAACTTTGCAGATGTCTTTTGTCTAACATGAACCCCCCCACCCTGCTGTGTTGTTTCCCACGCATTCCCATCCCAGACCTACTGTATATACCATATCTACATCTGTTGGTATCTGCTTTTTATTAGTCAACCTTGTATTCTAGTCTTTTTGACAGTCCTTTAGCGTTTTAGTCTTTGGTTATGCCTCAAATCTGCTGTCTTCATGTGTATTTTAATATTCTTTGTCTTCATGGCTTTCGGATCTCTTCTCTGGCTGTCATAGGTCTGTTGTTCATTTGTCTCCTCATGCTTTCGCGCCCCTTCTTGTTACTGTCTTTTCACTGGATGTGTTCAATTTCTCCTATGGCTGAAGTCATTCAGTCCTTTGCTATTTTCTCTTTTTCTATAGCTTTTTTTTCGTTTACAGAGCAAGATTGCTATGTTACAAGAAACTCACCTTACAGATAATGATATCAACTCATTAATGAAGCACTGAGTAGGCCATGCTTTCTGTTTTCCCACAAATCAGAATAAAAATGGGGTAATTACTTATTTTATAAGTAGCTTTCACTTTTCAATTGAAAAGTGTTGAAGGATGAAGATGGACGACGGCTTCTTCTTCACCCCAACATCAACAATGCTCCCATTTCCACCCTTAACATTTATGGCCCATTGCTATACACATACAATTTTGAGAATACATATCTCTCATTTACATTTCTTTTCCGGTAGCAATCTTCTTGTGGGAGGAGATTATAACCAGATTATGGACCTTTTTTACCAATAGAAAATCTTCTGCCAGATATGTCCCCAATAGAATGCCAAAAACCTAAAAGAACACTATCCAATCCAGAGGTCTGGTAGATGAATGAAAGATCTCTAATTCATAGAATCTAGAATTTACCTTCTATTACCCCACAAATAATTCCAAATCTAGAATTGCTTATATTTTCATAACACCTTGATCGCTTCCCACATTTGCTTCATTCTGAAATTGGTTGTATATTAATGTCCGATTATGCACCTGTTTTTATTGCTATAGATGCTTCATTTGAACCCTCTAGATCAAAAAGATGGTTTTCAATAACTATTTATTGAAAGATCCAACCTTCTTGGAAAACTGTGAAATTTTTCTGAAGGACTATTTTCACTCAAACATTATTTTGAACCTCCGATTCTATATTACCAGGAATGCATTCTAGCCTACGGCTAGAGATCTCGTTATGTTTTACATCAGCTAAAAAGAAAAATCCTTGAAGGAATCTGCGCTTCTATTTTCTTCTATCAAACAACTTGAGCACATATTTTATGCTTCTAATAATGAAATCACTCTTAAAGATGTTATTGAAGCCAAGTTGGCCTTTAGCAAAAAATCCACCGAGGAGGCTTCCGGTGTCTTATTAAAGATTAACTCTAAGTTTTATGGTGGCGTAATAGAGCGGGAAAGCTGTTGGTGAACTATCTTACAGTTATATGCCAAACATTTCCAAAATACAAACAATATAGATGACAAAGGGGTTAATCATTTTAAAGATGAGAACATTTTACAATGCTTTACTAACTTTTATCAAAATTTGTACTCATCACAGATTTCGCACTCAGATGCTGCCTTGGACTCTTTTTTTCTTTTTTTAAATCTCTTCCTCTCCGTTTCCATCTGCCTCAAGATTACTCCCTACTAGACAAGAACATATCCTTAGAAGATAATTAGGCCGCTTTAGTCAAACTACCCAAGGATAAAGCCCCTGGACCAGATGGTTTCACAGCTGAATTCTACTTACAATTTTCACATATTTTTACTTCCTCATCTCCTCTCTTTATAGCAATATTTGTTTCTTAATAATGAGTCTGGAGTCTCTTTTTTGGAAGGGATGCTTTGCTTGACCCCTAAAGAGAAAGATATTTCTTCCGGTGCTAACTATAGACCTATTTCACTTATTAATTTGGACTGCAAGCTTTATGTAAAAGTATTATCTCCTTAAATTAATCTATTCATCCCGGATTTCATTTGAATAGAACAAACCGGATTGTTAAGGGCAGACAAATCACTGACAATTCAAGAGCTTTTTAAAATATTTTTTATCTTGCTTCTAAGATTTCTTCCCCTATAGCCACCATCACTTTAGAAGCGGAGAAAGATTTCGATAGTGTTCAGTGGGCTTTTATGATGCAAGCACTCACATGGCACGCTTTTAGCCTCAGAATTCTGCAACATATTAGTTGGTGTTGGTCATACAGGGGAACCCAGTCCAGAACCTAGCCTTAAGCACCCTGGCCCCGATCTTCATATGGCCAGGTGGGAATAGGGGAGCACCTACTGGAGAAGAATAATACAACTCTTTGGCAGCGAGTGCTACCATAGCAACCGGGAAAGACGTGAATGCTGCCTGGAATTTATTGACCTCTTTCCAGACATCAGCTCAACACATTTTTTTAATAGATTAAGATTGCTGACCCTCTTTATGTTATTCCCGAGTTAACAGTGGTTCTGTCAAGCAACATGAGGACAGTGAAATTGATTTTTCAGAAATCTGGTCAGGCTTGAGAGGGAATAGGTTTTCTTCCTCCAAGGTCAAATTTACACCACCCAGTATTGTTAAACGGGTTCTAAGCCATAGATGACTTTCATGTCATGGGCGGGTTCTGCTAAGTCCAAGTTTTGACCAAGAACATACCAAGGGCAACATTGGTTGCAAAAGCCCTTACTGGCATTGAGCACCCCTCCAATCACGGATCCTTCACGGGGTTAGGGAAGAGCGAATCCACTGAACATGAATGGAGCAGCCGACGAGAGTCTGCGCATCACTGCTTTCAATAACTCCAGGACAATTACGGTTCCAAACCCAGGGATCAAAGAAGCCGAGGCTGGCCATCATGACTGGACATGGACTGAAGCAGCACTGGCAACTAGACCCGGAGACCCTTCCATATGGGACTCGGATTGGGCATGGAAGAGCTTGCCCTATGTGTCAGCTGCGCCGATTCCAGTTTCGCCGACCAGGACCAGTATCTTGGACAAACATAGCAAACACTATCTGTCTGTTTCCTCATGGAATATTGCAGGCTTGGGCAGTAAAATGGAGGACGCGGATTGGCTGAAGTTTATTATGCAATAGAGCAGATGCTGTTTTCAAGAAGCGTGTCAAGAAGTGTAAATGGGTTCCTTGACAACAGCATTCAGGCTGCACGTCTTTGGAGGGGAAGGCCTTCGGGAGAGCTTCATGTTCGGGTATAGTGTAAATTGCCTTCTAATTTACAACATGTGAGAATCCGGCTTATGGCCCCCGAAGGAGGGGTGGTTTACATTGTAATGTTTATATTCCACCGGGGCAGTTGCCAGAGGCTCGAGCGATTTGAGGTAATTTTGTTTCCTGCATTTATATTGTCAGGTAGGACAGGACAACCTGCAAGTTTACAGAGGAGGGAAAAGGGGTGAAATATATGCCACTGATCAGTGGAGATTTTCACACACAGCCATCTGATGCTATCTTTGACAATGAGAACTTAATGGAAGACCACCGTTGACATAACTATCAGCTACATTTCATTAATGGCCGCACTCCCTTGGACAGCATCGCCGGGGCAACTTTTAATAATGGGAGAAGCTCGTCATTAATTGATTTAACCCTAATCTCTATAGAGGGATGGGGACGTGTGCATGGGTGAGCGTCATCAGGGCAGTGGAGAGTGACCAGGATCCTGTTGCACTCTGCCTGATATTGTACCCAAGGAGGAGAGGCATTGTAAACAGCTCAATGGAGATGAGTTATGGGCCTGCAATTGTTCCATCCAATAGCAGAAAGAGAATAATGTGGAGTAGTATGAAATATTCACATGAACTCCCCCTGCTAGAGTGTATAATGACTAAGTGCGGATCTGTAATTCTGAATTCGCCCTCTGATGATAACGGTGTCATTTTAACAGCTCATGATGGGATGGTAACCAAGCGGAAGGCACTGTGGTCCAAGCCCATTGGTCCTAAACCTGCTAGACTGGTCAGAGAGAAGCAGAGTGCAGAGGTAAATTGGTCTGACAAGGATTGCCAGAGAATGAAGGGAGCTGTTTCCTCTGCCCTAGCACAACAACACCGAAACCCACAAAGCAAATCATTATTCTCAGAGCAAAGGGGTGAGTATCCACGTCTTCTGAGAACTAAGAATCTGCTGCATCGATTGACTCTTTGGGAGGAGCTGAGAAAGACCTTGCATGAAAAAATTCTAAAATATTCAGGTAACTGGTACCACGGATGGAGAAGAGGTCAAAACATACCATAGAAACCTACCTTGGGCCATCGGTATGGATTAGCCACTTTAGTGTTTATATAGTGTTAACACTAACACCCAGTCTGAGAGGATCCTTGCACTGAGCCTGGTGCAGTCAATATTCTAGTACCAGAGGTAGAAAGAGCTTTGTACGATATGAAGAAACACAAGGCCTCTGGCCCAGATCTGCTGCCCACTGATATGCATCGTGAGGAACCTCAACAGAGTGTTTAATGCACCGCTTGCTGGTAGCGTCGTAGCCCCCTCATGGTGTCCAGTTATTATTATACGTATTCACAAGAAGGGTGGCCAACAAAGCCCATCTAATTACCACCCAATCTCACTCCTGGATGGCACAGGTAAAAGTTTAAGGAAAGTCCTGACTAAATGCCACCGGCGGTGGGTCGAAGCCCAAAACATTATGATGGAAGTGCACGCCGCTTTTAGACCACGCCGAGGGACCAGTAACAAGACTCTCCGTTATAAATGAGCTAATTTAGCGGTAAAATAAAATTTTGTATAGCTATTAAGGGAGAGGTACTTTAAGAAAGTTTCCTTTTCCCCTTTCCTAAAGCCTCTAGCGGCCATTTGCAGGAGCTCTTACTGTCACCTAGAAGATGAATAGCCCCACTGATGAGGTGTGAAGAGGCTCTCAGGGCAGGGACAGTAGGCCTTGAGTGTCGGGAGGTGTTTTGCCCCCTTAATAGGGAGACTGTGGACTGCTGGACCCAGGAACTTGATTAACTTCAAAGAGGCCGACCCTGTCACGAGCCGATGTGGCTAACACCCAGGCCTGCCCCCTCCTTTGTACCCCATCCCGACAGGCTCCAATCATAGTGGAGGTAAAGGGCTTGCCTCAAACTGGATTCTAGTGTTACATGTGGGAGGACATTAAGATTACGATAGTAGAGGTGACGTGAACAGGTGGGAGACCTCTGCAGCATTCACCTGGAGAGTGAGGGGAGAGTCTCTGGAGAGATAAAGCCGAGGACAATCATCCCTGCGGCAAAGGAAGGCTGCAACATACACTATTGAGAAGCAAAACATCAAGTGGACCACTAGGGAGAGGCAATGACGTGTCAATGATGGGTCTATTGAAGGATGGTTTATATATGCATTGTGTAGCTAAATGGGCATTTGAAAATGGTCACTGAAGAGTTTATTCCCTCTGCTCCCTCCTTGAAATGCTCTTAAGACCCATATGAACTCTGCCCTTCCCTCAGATGTTGCCAGATGTTCCTACTGACTTGCGGTTTCACCTACACCAGCCGCTTTTTACCAAGTGGCATTCCAATAACAAACGCTTGCCTGAGAGGGCTTGCAGGATGTAGCGTGTAATGTTGTCAGCATTTGCCACAACTGACACAGTGTCAACTATATGACCTTCCAAAATATGTTCACCTGAACCGCCGAGACGGCCAGCAGACCACCAACTGCCAGGTTCGCTGTCAGGGAAACACAGCCGCCATAGGGCGGTACAGGGGAGCTGCACCGCCATCCGAATTACAAGTTGCCTTTTCCAGGACATGACCACAGTGGTCCGACTGCCTGCTTCAAGGTGGCAGAAACAAAGGATTTGGGGTGCTGCCTCACCTCTTTCTTGTGCTTCCAGGCAGAGTCCAGCGTGGATCCCTTTTTTCAGGTCCCTCCTTCACAGCAGGATTTTCACCCCAAGAACTACAACCCTGTTGACGACGATCTGTAGGTGAGTCATTTTCGTACCATATTCCCATTGCCAGGACTGGCCACAATGGGTAGATGGTATATTTCCACATGTGTCATGCATATGCAGTATGAAAGGCACACACAGGCATCAACATATTTGGAAAAAGTACTCACCACAGCCGCAAGATCTACACATCCACACAGCCACTACCGTGGTCAGCCTGTAATACGGCAGCCTATAGACAGCCAGCGCTGTGGACTACTGGCGGGCGCGGGCACGGTTCTCAGGTGGTCAGACCTCCAAACTCGCACACAGGCCTGAAGTATCTTTTGGCAGGAAAGCGGCCTCAAATATCAGACCCTTTACAGTGTTCGCTGATGAGGTTGCATTTAGTGATTTAAGCCTTGTTTTAAGATGACGCCTGTGTTTAACAAATAGTTTCCCACAGCTACAGCTGTGCCTGAAAGCAATGCACCTGATGCACTGCCAAGGATGCATCCCCTATGAGTCCGAAGTATACACCTACCAGCCATCAGAATGATGGTGAGAAACACAGTGGGCCCAATTCACAGAACTAACTTAAGACAAAATCCTAAACTTACTACCATTTTGGTATTCACAGAAGGCACTTACTCATTTCGGTATTCACAGAAGTTAGGAGTCCTAACTTTAGGACTCCTAAATGCCTTCTGTGAGTACCGAAAGTCAAAATATTTGGATTTTTCTCAGTTTAGTAGTAGTAAAGTTAGGAGTCCTAACATTAGGACTCCTAACCTGAGAAAAATCCTAATTTTAAGACTTTCGGTATTCACAGAAGGCTTTTATGAGTCCTAAAGTTAGGAGTCCTAACTTTAGGACTACTAAACTGAGAAAAATCCTAATTTTAAGACTTTCGGTATTCACAGAAGGCATTTAGGAGTCCTAAAGTTAGGAGTCCTAACTTTACTACTTCTAAACTGAGAAAAATCCTAATTTTAAGACTTTCGGTATTCACAGAAGGCATTAACTTTAGGACTACTAAACTGAGAAAAATCCTAATTTTAAGACTTTCGGTATTCACAGAAGGCTTTTATGAGTCCTAAAGTTAGGAGTCCTAACTTTAGGACTACTAAACTGAGAAAAATCCTAATTTTAAGACTTTCGGTATTCACAGAAGGCATTTAGGAGTCCTAAAGTTAGGAGTCCTAACTTTACTACTTCTAAACTGAGAAAAATCCTAATTTTAAGACTTTCGGTATTCACAGAAGGCATTAACTTTAGGACTACTAAACTGAGAAAAATCCTAATTTTAAGACTTTCGGTATTCACAGAAGGCATTTAGGAGTCCTAAAGTTAGGAGTCCTAACTTTAGGACTCCTAAACTGAGAAATATCCTAACTTTAAGACTTTCGGTATTCACAGAAGGCATTTAGGAGTCCTAAAGTTAGGACTCCTAACTTCTGTGAATGCCGAAATGAGTAAGTGTCTTCTGTGAATACCAAAATGGTAGTAAGTTTAGGATTTTGTCTTAAATTAGTTCTGTGAATCGGGCCCATAGTGCAAGGGGGTGGGCAGAAAATCACCAAAGGAAGTCATACCAAAAGATCGGGCTAGCAGCTAAAGCTGTTTGTACCAAGATCTAAAGCACACTGTTACTATAGTGATAAGAATGCCAATAGTAATACATATTTGAATATAGCAGTGATAATAACGACAACGCGGTTTCAAAATGCAGATGTAATCCATTCGTGGGCCTACTACAATCCGCTGTTTTTTAAAAGTAACTTTACTACTTGTAGTAACAGCTTCTGAAGGGAGAGGCAGGGGCTCAATGACTGTTTTCCAAATTCTTAGTAACAAGACTAATCGTTTCCATGTCTCTCTGCTGGCCTCAGGCAGGCCCAGACACATCCTGCTGTCAGGTCACTGATGTCACCAGCCCTGTCCCTTTCTGGTGACAGTGAGAGGAACAACGTCTGCTTCCGGGTTTGGCTTCAGGCGAGCTCTGATTGGAGGCGGTGACGCAGAGCCTCGCAGAGCGCCCCCTACATCTGTCACTTCTTGTTAGGTGCACAGCTCACACTACTCTGAGGGGGTGCGATCTACAACACATTTTAGGTCAAAAAAGCGAGGCTTCTATTTTGAAATAACTTCTAGACTGAAAATAGCCAGCAGCAAACAAGGCTTCATTTTATAACAAATCCTAAACAAAACCAGAAGTGTCAGCCAGCCTGCAGGCCCAGGGGCTCTTTCCTGTCTCACCCCAGCCTTCTCACTCTCACCAGGAGGCAGAAAGCCCTCTCTGCTGCTCCAAGTTTAAAGGCTGCTAAAATATTTACAGCCTGCCTTTGCTATTTATAGCTTCGACAGACTCTGGATCGGACATATTTTCAGTTGTTAAAATGTAATTGTATTGAGATGCAGGGAAATGTTTGCTTTACAAAGACATTTTTAGCTTCGTGGCCGTACAAGGGGGCATATTTACAATAACTGGCGCATCCCTGCATATCAGCAGGGATGTGCCAGTCATTGTGCGCCACAGCTCTGCCACCATGGATGCGCCGCATTTACAATGCGGCGCACCATGGGGCAAAAACGGCACAGATGCGTGACGCATCTGTGCCGGAAAAGTGGCGCATTGCTGGAGTTGCGTCACAAGCGCGACGCAGCTCCAGGAATGCTCTGGGGGCCCTATCTTGTTAATGCTGCGTCAATCCTTACGCCTGCTTCAGGCAGGCGCAGGGTTTTGACGCAGCATGGGCCTAAAAGTGACTGAGTGAAATCTTGTAGATTTCACTCAGCCACTTTTAGGAGGCGTTCCTGTGCCGGAACGCCCCCCACCCTGCGCAGAAACGCCTACATGTGGCGCAGGGCTTTACAACGTGACGCATCTTCCAGATGCGTCACGTTGTAAATACCCGCACCATGGCGCAGGATTTGCGCCGCTGCTGCGTCACAAAAGTGACGCAAAGGCGGCGTAAATGAGGCACAAGGGGCTTGTAAATCTGCCCCAAGGTACTTATGTCCCAAACAGTAACTCTCAGCTTAGCGACCCCTCCTTCTGTGATAGAGAAATTGATTTTGGAGTGTGAATTGAGAGAAATTCATTGTGAAGTGAGAGGACTGCACCTTGATCAAACCTAGCAAGCTTTGTGAAGTTTAAAGCTAGCACGGGTTGCAAACAAACTAAAAAAGGCACGTCAGTGGCACATCCTGGTAGCAGAGAGTGTTCCCATACAGGACAGTGGGTGTACTGCTGCTGATCACCACTCCCACCCCACCACACCCCCCTGTAAAGACCAAGTATCACACCGGCACGGTCCCCAGCACCCGGAGAGCACCACGCCCACCCCAGCACATCCCCATCTAGAGGTAGAGTACCACCCCAGCATGGTCCCCAGCACCCGGAGAGCACCACGCCCACCCCAGCACATCCCCATCTAGAGTCAGAGTACCACCCAAGCACAGTCCCCAGCACCCGGAGAGCACCACGCCCACCCCAGCACATCCCCATCTAGAGTCAGAGTCCCACCCCAGCACAGTCCCCAGCACCCGGAGAGCACCACGCCCACCCCAGCACATCCCCATCTAGGGTCAGAGTACCACCCCAGCACGGTCCCCAGCACCCGGAGAGCACCACGCCCACCCCAGCACATCCCCATCTAGAGTCAGAGTACCACCCAAGCACAGTCCCCAGCACCCGGAGAGCACCACGCCCACCCCAGCACATCCCCATCTAGAGTCAGAGTACCACCCCAGCACAGTCCCCAGCACCCGGAGAGCACCACGCCCACCCCAGCACATCCCCATCTAGAGGTAGAGTACCACCCCAGCACGGTCCCCAGCACCCGGAGAGCACCACGCCCACCCCAGCACATCCCCATCTAGAGTCAGAGTACCACCCCAGCACAGTCCCCAGCACCCGGAGAGCACCACGCCCACCCCAGCACATCCCCATCTAGAGTCAGAGTACCACCCAAGCACAGTCCCCAGCACCCGGAGAGCACCACGCCCACCCCAGCACATCCCCATCTAGAGTCAGAGTCCCACCCCAGCACAGTCCCCAGCACCCGGAGAGCACCACGCCCACCCCAGCACATCCCCATCTAGGGTCAGAGTACCACCCCAGCACGGTCCCCAGCACCCGGAGAGCACCACGCCCACCCCAGCACATCCCCATCTAGAGTCAGAGTACCACCCCAGCACAGTCCCCAGCACCCGGAGAGCACCACGCCCACCCCAGCACATCCCCATCTAGAGGTAGAGTACCACCCCAGCACGGTCCCCAGCACCCGGAGAGCACCACGCCCACCCCAGCACATCCCCATCTAGAGTCAGAGTACCACCCCAGCACAGTCCCCAGCACCCGGAGAGCACCACGCCCACCCCAGCACATCCCCATCTAGAGTCAGAGTACCACCCCAGCACAGTCCTCAGCACCCGGAGAGCACCACGCCCACCCCAGCACATCCCCATCTAGAGTCAGAGTACCACCCAAGCACAGTTCCCAGCACCCGGAGAGCACCACGCCCACCCCAGCACATCCCCATCTAGAGTCAGAGTACCACCCCAGCACAGTCCCCAGCACCCGGAGAGCACCATGCCCACCCCAGCACATCCCCATCTAGAGTCAGAGTACCACCCAAGCACAGTTCCCAGCAGCCTGAGAGCACCACGCCCACCCCAGCACATCCCCATCTAGAGTCAGAGTACCACCCCAGCACAGTCCCCAGCACCCGGAGAGCACCACGCCCACCCCAGCACATCCCCATCTAGAGTCAGAGTACCACCCCAGCACAGTCCCCAGCACCCGGAGAGCACCACGCCCACCCCAGCACATCCCCATCTAGAGTCAGAGTACCACCCAAGCACAGTTCCCAGCACCCGGAGAGCACCACGCCCACCCCAGCACATCCCCATCTAGAGTCAGAGTACCACCCCAGCACAGTCCCCAGCACCCGGAGAGCTCCACGCCCACCCCAGCACATCCCCATCTAGAGTCAGAGTACCACCCCAGCACAGTCCCCAGCACTCGGAGAGAACCACGCCCACCCCAGCACATCCCCATCTAGAGTCAGAGTACCACCCAAGCACAGTTCCCAGCACCCGGAGAGCACCACGCCCACCCCAGCACATCCCCATCTAGAGTCAGAGTACCACCCCAGCACAGTCCCCAGCACTCGGAGAGAACCACGCCCACCCGATCACATCCCCATCTAGAGTCAGAGTACCACCCAAGCACAGTTCCCAGCACCCGGAGAGCACCACGCCCACCCCAGCACATCCCCATCTAGAGTCAGAGTACCACCCCAGCACAGTCCCCAGCACCCGGAGAGCACCACGCCCACCCGATCACATCCCCATCTAGAGTCAGAGTACCACCCAAGCACAGTTCCCAGCACCCGGAGAGCACCACGCCCACCCCAGCACATCCCCATCTAGAGTCAGAGTACCACCCAAGCACAGTTCCCAGCACCCGGAGAGCACCACGCCCACCCCAGCACATCCCCATCTAGAGTCAGAGTACCACCCAAGCACAGTTCCCAGCACCCGGAGAGCACCACGCCCACCCCAGCACATCCCCATCTAGAGTCAGAGTACCACCCAAGCACAGTTCCCAGCACCCGGAGAGCACCACGCCCACCCCAGCACATCCCCATCTAGAGTCAGAGTCCCACCCCAGCACAGTCCCCAGCACCCGGAGAGCACCACGCCCACCCCAGCACATCCCCATCTAGAGTCAGAGTACCACCGAAGCACAGTTCCCAGCACCCGGAGAGCACCACGCCCACCCCAGCACATCCCCATCTAGAGTCAGAGTACCACCCAAGCACAGTTCCCAGCACCCGGAGAGCACCATGCCCACCCGATCACATCCCCATCTAGAGTCAGAGTACCACCCAAGCACAGTTCCCAGCACCCGGAGAGCACCACGCCCACCCCAGCACATCCCCATCTAGAGTCAGAGTACCACCCAAGCACAGTTCCCAGCACCCGGAGAGCACCACGCCCACTCCAGCACACCAGCACATCCCCATCTAGAGTCAGAGTCCCACCCCAGCACAGTCCCCAGCACCCGGAGAGCACCACGCCCACCCCAGCACATCCCCATCTAGAGTCAGAGTACCACCCAAGCACAGTTCCCAGCACCCGGAGAGCACCACGCCCACCCCAGCACATCCCCATCTAGAGTCAGAGTACCACCCAAGCACAGTTCCCAGCACCCGGAGAGCACCACGCCCACCCGATCACATCCCCATCTAGAGTCAGAGTACCACCCAAGCACAGTTCCCAGCACCCGGAGAGCACCACGCCCACCCGATCACATCCCCATCTAGAGTCAGAGTACCAACCAAGCACAGTTCCCTGCCCCCTGACATCACAACTCCATCCCCAACAGATGACGTTTCGCCAGGTATCCTCACATATGTCACGCCTCCCCATCCCAATCTCCCTGAAGGGCCGTTATCATCAATAGGAAGGCAGCCAGCCTGACCAAAAACGTCACAGGAAGGGTGTGCTTAGGGTTTAGTGTGGGTGAGGGTGTTTGCGTGGCAAGGGGATTTTTAGAGTTTATTGTGGGTAGGGGTATATGGGTGGTAAGGGGGTTTTAGGGATTAGGGTGGGTAAGGGTATTTGAATGGCAAGGGTTTTATTAGGAATTAGAGTGGGTGGCGTTTTGGGGTTGGGTTTGTTACGGTGAAAAGAAAAAATATATATACTTATATATATTTTTTATATATATATATTTATATAAATATATATGTCTTTTTACATATATATGTAAATATATATACACACATACATATATGAATGCATGTGTATAAAACAAACAAATATATGTGTGGTCATATGCAAGGCATTTTGGGGGCACGAGTTATAGTGAGCTTAGCTAACTATAATTTCTGAACTTTTCTGTGAAATGTCAGCCTAACTAATTACATCACTGATGACGTCATCCAGTGAGTGTGTGTTTCTGTAAAGTTTAAATATGAATAATATATTTAGGGAAAGGCCTGTGGAAGAATGAGTGGCTGTACAAGTGTGTGAATGGATGATTTTCTAGGTGCGTAACTGACTCTATAAGTGAGTCATTTGAGATGTCATCAGTGATGTCATGAGTGATGTAATATGTGACGTCATCAGCAGTGGATTGCGGTCGCGCGAGTTATAGTTAGCTGAACTAACTATAACGGGGGAATTTCAATGGTTTTTTACGAGTGAAATGTCCAGCTTACTATAACATGTGTGAAACCTATGGTTTTTTCAGTGAATTTGCAAGGTTTTTTAACCCCTTCTGTGCCATGCCCTTTCCCCCTCCTGTGCCGGGCGTTTTATTAGTGGGTGGGGTTCATGACGAGATAGTCTCATCATGGGCACAGCGCGACCGTGCTCCATGACGAGACTATCTCGTCATGGGCACTGAAGAGGTTAAATGCTAATTCCTAACTATAACGTGTGTGAAACCTATGGTTTTTACAGTGAATTTGCAAGGTTTTTTAAATGCTAATTCCTAACTATAACGTGTGTGAAACCTATGTTTTTTAAGTGAATTTGCAAGGTTTTTTAAATGCTAATTTCTAACTATAACGTGTGTGAAACCTATGTTTTTTTAGTGAATTTGTAAGGTTTTTTAAATGCTAATTTATGTATGTATTATTATATTTTTTATATATTTATTTTACAATAAACTACCTATGTATATAGTTATAGATTGACTGTATCCTGTAATATGAAATGGCTCAGCTCTTTTTTTTTTAATTTGGATAAAGTTGAACAGCATAGTTAATATCTTCTATAAACTTATAAACAGTTTAACATTTTTTTTTTAAACGGTTTTTCACGGTGCGCGCACTGTCCGCGCACCGTGCGCGCTCCGTGCGCGCACCGGCAATTTTTGTTTTAAACGAAATGTTTTTTTTTTTTATTTACGAGGTCCTTTAGGGACCCCCTGAGAAGGTCTAGGGGGTCAGGGACTCTCTACCCTGCCCCCTTTTCACTTTCTCCACTTGTGTTTTTAGCTCTCTTCTGCCTCTAAAACTCAAAATGGCGGCTGGGGGGTGCGCGCACCTTGCACGCACCCTGCGATTTTTTGAAAAAAAATAAAAACATTTTTTCACCCTTTGGGGTCCTTCAGGGACACCCTGACAAAGGCTAGGGGGTCAGGAACTCTCTACCCTGCCCCCTTTTCACATTCTCCACCTTTCTTTTTCACTGTCACACACAAAATGGCGTCCGACACTTCCTGATTTCGACCGATTGGAATGTTGACTGACATCTAACCCCCAATCAGAATTACGCTCGCGGACATTTGGTGCGCGCACCGTGCGAGCACCGTGCACGCACGGTGCACACATATAGATATTTATGTACTTTTAACTGCAATTTTCTCAGGAACTACTGAACAGATTGACACCATATATGCAAAAGGCACATGCCTGACCTATGGACTACCTCTTTGCCAAATTTCAAGTAATTCTGTTCAGCCGTTCGGGCTGTACCTTCGACTAAAGGTCCTATGGGAAAATGCATGAGGAAAACGCGTTTTGGGACCCCCCTTTTTTCTCAGCCCCCGCTTGACGAATCATCCCAAGACTTTCAGGGTAGGAGCTGAGCAGAGCGCCCCATTAGTTTTGAAAATTTCACGAAGATAAGGCAACCGGCGCCAGAGTTATTCAAAATAGAATATTCAGATTTCCTATGGGAACTCGGTCCTAACTATAACTATCTACTGGCGACCGCCAGTAGATAATATACATATGTGTTATACCAGCTCATTTGCAAACAGGTACTGTCACCACAGGGAAATTTGTCACATGCTTTTATTTGACTGCGGCATAACGCATTTTTATGGCAGTCTCCACTGCCTTGTTCGCACACGATAGACTCTATCACTCCATCATCATATAAACCTCACCAGGTCATAGAAACAAGGCATCATAAACATAGTCAACACACTTTGGCAAGCATTTAAACACATAGTTATATTCAAATTCCTTTTTATTTTTACTAACTTAATCTTTCTTTCATTTTTCTCTTTTTCATATTTATCCATTGTTTTAGCATACTGCTACTTTTTTCAGTGCTCATGATTCTTAAAGTGCTAGTGCTAAATGAGATACTCAAGTACCATCTTTCTTTACCACTTGCATCTCAGTGCTTAAGAATGTTAAAGTGGCAGTGCTATACAAAGTGCTCAGCCAAGTTCATCATTGTGCAAATGTGCAAAGAATACAGTTCAGGGATCGATCACTTAAATAACTATATTCACACCTCTATAAACATTATAAGAATAAATAGTGAATTGCCTACAGTCAGCTTTTACTCAAACTATTTTCTCAGTAGTTAAAATCAACTAACTACAAGTTCAGACAAGGCACTAATGGTCATACACTCTCTACTAAATACATCCAAAAAATCTCCAATGAGCTTTCTGAATTTAAAGGAATTCTACGGGGTGGGTAGTCCCAAGTGGGTACATCATTTACCCTCCCAACATAACTCTTGATTTGCTTCCAATTGATAGTCTTTTTTTTTTTTTTTTTTTTTTTTTATCCTCATATGCCTCGAGAAAAGAGAACCAGATTCCATTTGCACACCTAACTGGACATAGCCGTGGCCCTCTGTGCTTGTGTGCTGGAAAAAACGGAAACAGGGAAGGGGAGGAGAGGATGCTCAGCTCTATCGTTTTATTGCCCGGGGTTTTTGGGAGCATCGCAATCCACCTCACCTTCTCGCTTTTCCCTCCACCGCATTCCCCCAAGCGTCTAAGTGCTGAATGGGAAGCATCAAATGGAGACATGCCGAGTTAGCCGGACGAGGCTTTGCAGGCGTAATCATTGGATATCCAAAAGTGTTTGCTGCTCGCACCACTCCAACGCAGGAGACCAAAAATGGTGATTCTTAAAAGCTCTCATATCCAGCCCAGCCACATATTTAATGGAAAGCACCCAATCAGAAAAATTAGGAGGGAGCACAGCTATCCATTGCTTACAAATCTCTCTGCGAGCCAATAGTATGGCATAGAAGAACAGCTTAGAATTATTAACCGTAGCCTTTTCTAAGGAGTCCATACATCCAAAGATGACCATCGGGATGCTTACCTTAATGTTGATATCTAGCATCTTGGACAGTGCATTACTCACGTCTTTCCAGAACACCTGGATTTCGGGACATTCTAAGAACATGTGAACATCATCTTCTTTCAGGCTCCCACACTTAGGGCATGCCACGTCACCTCCTCTTCCAAACTTAGACAGCCTCTGTGGGGTCCAATATGCTCTATGGATGGAGAAAAGGTGATTTCTTCTTAGATGCGCAGATTTAACAGTTTTAAAAAGCAGAGACATAGATACTTGCCACATATTTTCCAGCGACGACCCCGGCAAGCATCTTCCCCATAGCTCTGTTGGGAGAGTGAAAACTCCATCTTCCAATTCAACCATCAACCAATACATCAAGGACAGCTCTTTTTTAATAGTTGCTTCTTTTATAAGTACGTCTTCCAGATCATTCTGTTTTCCTATCACAGTGATAGGATCTTGGCACCAGCTTTGTATTTGAATATACTTGAATCTAGATATCTGTTGGTTCGTTAACTGATTACAAGTATCCCAGCTTATTAATTGTGCTTCAGGCAAAATGTGATTCCATCTGGTTAGGCCTGCCTCTTTCAGTGGTCTGGCTAGATTATCTTTGGCCCATCCCGGTGAGCCTGGTGAGTCCCAGATAGGGGCCATGGAGCTATAGTAAGGTATCTTCAAGGCCTTTCTGACCCTGTACCAAGTCTCTGCCAGGCCTTTCAAGATCTTCAGCCTAACTTTCTTGAAGTATTTGGGGTCAGAGTACTTAAACAAAAAACCCTGGCTGGCACCAGTTTCCTGACCTGCCATAACATCAAACATCCTTCCAAGTTCCGATATTGTAGGAGTGTTAAAGAGCATCTTTCCATTTTTTAATAGAAATGCCCATGAATAAAATTGCAAATCTGGCAAAGCTAAGCCTCCTTTGTCCACCCTCCGTCTCAGTTTTTTCCAGGCTATTCTTGGGCCTTTACTTGCCCAAATGAAAGAATTTATTTGACTCTGCAATTTTTTAAGTGCTTCTTTATCAAATGGTAGGGGGACGGCATCAAACAAAAAAGATAGTTTTGGGAGCACCATCATTTTTATTAAATTGACGCGGCCAAGCAAAGTAAGTTGAAGGTGCGCCCAGATTTTTAAAAACCCATTAATCTCTTTCTTTGCCTTCTCAAAATTCATTTTTGTTAATTTGGAAAGATCTTGTGGGATCAGAACGCCCAAGTATCTCATTACCGCCTTTTGACCTCCTTCTCCCCCTTCTAGGTTCCAAGACATAATTTCCGTCTTAGTTCTATTTACATTGTAGCCTGATGCCTTCCCAAAATCCTCTGTTAATGTGTTAATCTTACCCATAGTTCTATGTAAGTTGGTGGTATAAATGAGAATATCATCCGCGTAGAGGCCCAGTTTCTTGTTCCAGCCTTGGAAATGGAAAGGTTTGATCTCAGGATCTTCCCTGATTCTTCTGGCCAGAGGCTCTATATACAGATTAAATAAAAGCGGTGATAGAGGACACCCCTGTCGCGTGCCTCTACTTATACAAATTGAGTCTGTTAAAGAATCGTTAACCAACAATCTGGCTTTCGGATGGCTGTATATAGCCCCCAATATTCTACAAAAGTTTGAACCCAGGTTTGCTGACTTTGCTGCTGCTTGTAGGAAGGACCAATTAACTCGGTCGAAAGCCTTAGTGGCATCCAAAGCAATTACCGCCAATGGGAGCTCGTAAGTGGTTGCAAGATCTATTGAACCTATTAGTGAGTGAGTTAGTTCCTTTAGGAACCTTCCACGAATAAATCCTTTCTGGTCCGTATGGATCAGCTCAACCATAGGACCGTTCAATCTGTCAGCCAGTGTTTTTGTGAAGATCTTGTAGTCACAATTCAATAAGGAAATTGGCCGATATGAGTCGCAGTTAGTTGGGTTTTTTCCAGGCTTTAGAATCAAGGAGATATTAGCTTTGTTCCATGAGGCTGGCATTTCAGCGCCCTTAATAAAAAGATCATTAAAAACCTCTAAGAGGAAGGGTATTAGTGTGTTCACCAAAGCTTTGTAAACCTCCAATTGATAGTCTTGCTCCACTTAACATTACATCTCAGATGCTAACCCTGCAGGTGGCTTATTTAATGCTTGACCATAAGTCCAATATGGCGTTTTCACCTAATTCCTAATCTTATTGTGTTAAATTAACTATAATCTAAGAATACTTAATTCATTATTCCTTTAAAACACATAGTCCCAATTCTGAAAATGAACACCAAATGCAAACCTCCTAAAGGTCCTAAAAATGTGCAATATCCATTATTTCTAAGAAATCTAAATGTAAAAATATTTTTAAGTTCATCTATGAAAACTGGTGTACTCCAAATCAGGGAGGTGTACTATAAACTTCATGCAGTCTTTTAATGTAAACAAATAGTTTGTCATCTGAATTCAAACCATTTGGTATTCTTGTTTTAAGAATTACAATATACTTAGACTCCAGTTGCCTCAATTTAACTTCTCTATTTCCTCCTCTTCTACTTTTGTGAACCGAGTCAATTACGGAGTATACCAGTTCATCTGACCTGTCATTGTGAATTTCATGCATATGCCTAGAAACCGGATCGATTCTATCATCATTTTTCACCGCCCTCAAATGCTGCAGAATTCTTACATGCACGATATGTATAGTGCTCCCCAAGTACATTTCAGGGCAGACACACTGCAATATGTACAACACATGGTCACTCTTGCAATTGAATAAATTGTGTACCTTTAATGGAGTTTTAAGTAATGGTGATTTAACTTCTTTCATATGTTGGCCATGATGGCATGCTTTACATCAATGGCATTTGAGAAACCCCCAATCTCCTCTTAGCCAAGTGTAAATGTTGTAACTCTGGGCTGCTGACTACCAATTCCTGGTGCGTGGGCTTTACATGTCTGAAAGTGAGTTAAGGTATTCTTGGTACCCCATGAACTATTACTGGTTCACTCTTTATGAGGTTCCAATGCCTTGTTCATATTGGTCTCACTTTCTAGAGGTAGGCATACAATCCTGTGATCATTCTGAGTTCATTTTTATTGCCTACCTTTCGTTTGTTTCTTTTTGTGAAAACAAAAAAGGTATCCCTAGAGATTCCCTCAACTTTATTTTTTGCTTGATTCATTGCTTGGAGGATATAGCCTCTTTCAACAAATCTGTCCAGGAGTTCCATCTGTGCTTATCTCAACGTAGTTAACTCACTGCAGTTCCTCATCATTCGAAGATGCTCTGCACAGGGGATGCTTTGTTTCAGCTTACTCAGGTGGAAACTTCTTGAATGCTGAATGGAGTTTTCTGCCTGGAGTTTTCTAAGGATTTTTGTATGTAGTCTGTTGTCCCTCACAAAAACAACTGATTCTAAAAAGCTGACCTCTTTAGCACTTATACTGGAAATGAAATTCAAATATAAACCATTCTTATCCAATTCAAGTGTCAAAGCTTGTGCAGACTCAGGGGTAGCATTCCGGAGGAGAAATAAATCATCAATAAACCTAGTCCAAAGGACAATGTTCGCTGACCATTCCCTTGCATGCTTCGTCATGAGCACCTGCTCCTCCCCCTACCCCATGTGGAGATTGGCATAACTTGAGGCGAAGCAGGTGCCCATGGCAGTGCCATTTATCTGCCTGTGAGTATCGTTCACAAACATGAAAAAGTTACTCTCAGGCACGATTTGGTCATTTTCAAAGGATGGCTGTGTGCTGATGGAGATACATTGACCTAGAGCCTGAAAAGTGTGACACAGCCCTGAGTCAATCTTTGTGGGAGATATTAGTATAAAGCGAGGTGAGATCTAACTTCATAAGGACTTATGAGTCTTCCTATATGATGTCATAAATTCTTTTTAGGAGGTCTCCCGTATCCTGAAGATGAGAAGGTAGGTTACAAACATATTCTTGCCAAAATCATTAAAACGTGAAGTGTTCTCAAAAGTGCAGAAATGATTCGTCTGAGTGGAGGGTTCTGAAAGCTCTTGTGAATCTTTGTTATCAAATATAAAATGGGAGTTACCGAAGCATCTATTCTCAAATAAAGATATTCTTCCTGAGTAAGTAAACTTGTCACTTTCCTCTTTGACAACTCAACAAAATACTTTTCTTTAATTTCAGCCAAATTTGATTGTGATACTTTATGATAACATGCAGCATCTCCTAATTGGTACTTTGCCTCTGTTACATATTTATCTAGGGGCCAAAGAATACTATTTCCCCTTTTGTCCGCTTTTATCCTTTCTGTTTTTGATTTTATTAACAACTTAATGGTATCTGGCCCCCTGAGCCCCATTGCCTGAGAAAAATTCCTCAGTTAATGTCACCTATAGTGATTTCAAATCATTAATTTCCAATTTCGAAAAAATATCCAAAGAGTCCCTGGGTAGAACTGGAAGAAAAAAAACAATTAGGTTTAAATGGAATCTAAAAACTCCAGTAAATGTCAATTCCAAAGGCATCTGCCATTTCCTTAGCAGAGGACAATGTGTTTCTTCCTTCCCTGTCTCTTCCAAGCTGCTCTAAATCATATAAGAGATCCATACCAGTGATTGCCAGGTTGGTTTCAAGCATTTGCCCCTACCACTTGCACCACCACTTCTTTTATCCTTATTGCAGAAGAATTCCTGAGTTTTAACTTTCTCATGAAAGAAAAAAAGATATATATATATATATATATATATATATATATTATATATATATATATATATATATATATATATATATTCACTGAAAAAACCATAGGTTTCACACATGTTATAGTTAGCGGAAATTTTACTGATAAAAAACCAGTGAAATTGCCCCGTTATAGTTAGTGCTGGCAACTATAACTCACGCGACCGCAATCCTCTGCTGATGCTAATACTGTATTTAGACACTTATTTGCCCATGTCTTCTTCCATACATTTTTAGCTATACATATATTACAAATATTTTTTTTTCATAAAGACACATATGTCATCAGCAGAAGATTGCGGTCGCGTGAGTTATAGTTGCCAGCACTAACTATAACGGGGCAATTTCACTGTTTTTTTATCAGTAAAATTTCCGCTAACTATAACATGTGTGAAACCTATGGTTTTTTCAGTGAATTTGCAAGGTTTTTTAAATGCTAATTCCTAACTATAACGTGTGTGAAACCTATGGTTTTTTCAGTGAATTTGTACGGTTTTTTAAATGCTAAGTTACTTTACGCCATTCGAGGCGTGCGCGCCCACTTAACGCAGTTCGTTCCGTGCATGGTTTTTATCAACTTTAATAAGCCCTGTACATTTGGTGGCCTTCGGCCACCAAAAGCACAGGGGGTGGGGTCAATGTGGATAGTGTTTTTTTTATTTCGATTTTATAATTTCATGTTGCCAAAATTTTTTTTTTTTTACCTATTAATAAGCCCTGTACATTTGGTGGCCTCCGGCCACCAAAAGCAGAGGGGGTGGGGTAAGTGTGGATAGTGTTTTTTTTTTTTTTTTTTTTTTTACCGTACGCTTACGGTAAGCGTACGGTAAGCGTACTCGGCGAAATTGCCGAAAAAAAAATAAAACCGTTTTTGCTCTTGGGGGATGTTTGGGGACTCCCTCAACATGACTGTGTGGGAGGGAGTTGTCAAAAATGCCCCGTAACATGTTTTTGGGCATCAAGTTTGAGAAATAACTCTCAATGCGAGAGACAAAATGGCGGACGCCGCTTCCTGGTTTCGGCCGATTCGAATGTTTACTAAGATCTAAGAGCCAATCAGAATCGCGCTCGCGCACGCCACCGTACGCTTACGGTAAGCGTACGGTAAGCGTACCGTAAGCGGGCTCAGATATATATATTGATTTAAAGGCTATTTTCTCAGAATCTACTGAACAGATTTACACCAAACCTACAAAAGGCACTTCCTTGACCTAGGGACTACCTCTCTGCCAAATTTCTAGTAATTCTGTTCAGCCGTTCGGGCTGTAGCTCGTTCTAAAGGTCCTATGGAAAAATGCATGGGAAAAACGCGTTTTGGGACCCCCCTTTTATCTCAGCCCCCGCTTGACGAATCCCCCCGAGACTTTCAGGGTAGGAGCGGAGCGTAGCGCCCCACCTATTTTGAGAAATTCGCGAGGATTCATCGACCGGCGCCAAAGTTATTCAAAATAGAATGTTGAGGTTTTCCTATGGAAAAGGGGTCCTAACTATAACTACCTACTGGCGACCGCCAGTAGGTAATATATATATATATATATATATATATATATATATATATATATGTATATACAAAAACTTGTATCACTGAGATGACACCCCACTGTGAGGCCGTGCCACCCACAGACTTGCCTATTTTCAAAAAAATGACGCAGGACGACCCCTGCAAGAGATTTAGCAGCACAGCGCTGCATAATTGTAAAAAATTCAGGGATGCACCATATTCACAAGAATACGGCACACCCCTGTGTTTTCCCTTGTGCCGGTGCTAAAACAGTTGCCTAGCACCAAAGCATGAATATCCTTGCCATTGTACAAGGGTACCAGCATTGTAGGGATGATTGTTTATTTGCAGGATGGGGAACCTTCCTGCACATAAACAATCATTAAAAGTGATTTCTTCCTGCTATGTGTGCTGCAGAATGCACTTGTATCGCTGAGCTGACACCCCACTGTGATGCTGCACCACACACAGAGGTCGTCTGAGACTTGCACTTGTACCACTGAGCTGACACCCCACTGTGAGGCTGTGCTACACACAAGGGATTCTGAGACTTGCACTTGTATCGCTGAGCTGACACCCCACTGTGATGCTGCGCCACACACAGAGGTCGTCTGAGACTTGCACTTGTATCACTGAGCTGACACCCCACTGTGAGGCTGTGCTACACACAAAGGGATTCTGAGACTTGCACTTGTATCACTGAGCTGACACCCCACTGTGAGGCTGTGCCACATGCAGAGGTCTTCTGAGACCACTGAGCTGACACCCCATTCTGTGGATGTGCCACATGCAGAGGTCTTCTGAGACCACTGAGTTGACACCCCACAGTGCAGCTGTGCCACATGCAGAGGTCTTCTGAGACCACTGAGCTGACACCCCACTCTGAGGATGTGCCACATGCAGAGGGCTTCTTCTGAGACCACTGACTTGACCCTCCACAGTGCAGCTGTGCCACACACAGAGGTCTTCTGAGACCACTTAGCTGACACCCCATTCTGTGAATGTGCCACATGCAGAGGTCTTCTGAGACCACTGAGTTGACACCCCACAGTGCAGCTGTGCCACATGCAGAGGTCTTCTGAGACCACTGAGCTGACACCCCACTGGGAAGATGTGCCACATGCAGAGGTCATCTGAGACCACTGAGCTGACACCCCACAGAGAGACTGTGCCACACACAAAGGTCTTCTGAGACCACTTAGCTGACACCCCACAGTGCAGCTGTGCCACATGCAGAGGTCTTCTGAGACCACTGAGCTGACACCACACAGTGCAGCTGTGCCACATGCAGAGGTCTTCTGCGACTACTTAGCTGACACCCCACAGTGCAGCTGTGCCACATGCAGAGGTCTTCTGAGACCACTGAGCTGATACCCAACTGGGAAGATGTGCCACATGCAGAGGTCTTCTGAGACCACTGAGCTGACACCCCACTGTGAGTCTGTGCCACGTGCTGAGGTCTTCTGAGACCAGACTCCCCACTGTGAGTCTGTGCCACATGCAGAGGTCTTCTGAGACCACTGAGCTGACCCCCCATAGTGAGGCTGTGCCACACACAGAGGATATTAGATACTTGTACATGTATCGATGAGCTGACACCCTACTGTGAGGCTGTGCCACACAGAGGTCTTCTGAGGCCACTGATCTGATTCCCCACAGTGAGGTTGTGTCACACACAGAGGTCTTCTGAGGCCACTGATCTGACTCCCCACAGCGAGGTTGTGTCACACACAGAGGATAGGTCTTTTGAGACTTGCATATGTACTGCTGAGCTGACACCCCACTGTGAGGCTGTGCCACACGCAGAGATCTTTGGAGACTTGCACTTCTATCACTGAGCTGGCACCACTGTGAGTTTGTGCCACAAACAGTGACTCTTTTGAGACTCGGCCTTGTAGCTCTGAGCTGACACCCCACTGTGAGGCTGTGTCACACACAGAGGTCAACTGATACTTGTACTTGTATCACTGAGCTGACACTCCACTGTGAGGTTGTGCCACGCACAGAGGTCATCTGATACTTGTTTCGCTGAGCTAACACACCACTTTGGTGCTGTGCCACACACAGACATCTTCTTCTGAGGTTACTCAGCTGATACCACACAGTGAGGCTGTACCACACGCAAAGGTCTTCTGAGACTTGCACTTGTGTCAATGAGATACCACCCCACTGTGAGGCTGTGTCACACTCAGAGGCCTTTTGAGACTTGCACTTGTACAACTGAGCTGACACCCCACTGTGAGGCTGTGCCACACGCAGAGGTCTTCTGATACTTGTAGTTGTATCGCTGAGATGACACCCCACAGTGCAGCTGTGCCACACGCAGAGGTCTTCTGAGACTTCCTCTTCTATCACTGAACTGGCACCACTGTGAGGCTGTGCCACAAGCAGAGGTCTTCTGAGACTTCCTCTTCTATCACTGAGCTGGCACCACTGTGAGGCTGTACAACATGCAGAGGTCTTCTGAGACTTCCTCTTCTATAACTGAGCTGGCACCACTGTGAGGCTGTGCCACACGCAGAGGTCTTCTAAGACTTGTACTGGTATCACTGAACTGACACCCAACTGTGGAGGCTGTGCCGCACACAGAGCTCATCTGATACTTGTAGTTGTATCGCTGAGATGACACCCCACAGTGCAGCTGTGCCACTCGCAGAGATCTTCTGAGACTTGCACTTCTATCACTGAGCTGGTACCACTGTGAGGCTGTGCCACACGCAGAGGTCTTTCGAGACCACTGAGCTGACTCTCCACTGTGAGGCTATGCCACACGCAGAGGTCTTCTAAGACCACTGAGCTGACTCTCCACTGTGAGGCTGTGCCACACGCAGAGGTCTTCTGAGACTTCCTCTTCTATCACTGAGCTGGCACCACTGTGAGGCTGTGCCACACGCAGAGGTCTTTTAAGGCTTGTACTCGTATCACTGAACTGACACCCAACTGTGGAGGCTGTGCCGCACACAGAGCTCATCTGATACCTGTAGTTGTATCACTGAGATGACACCCCACAGTGCAGCTGTGCCACTCGCAGAGATCTTCTGAGACTTGCACTTCTATCACTGAGCTGGTACCACTGTGAGGCTGTGCCACACGCAGAGGTCTTCTGAGACTTGTACAGGTATCACTGAGCTGACACCCCACTGTGAGGCTGTGCCACACGCAGAGGTCTTCCGAGACCACTGAGCTGACTCTCCACTGTGAGACTGTGTCACACAGAGGTTGTCTGATACTTGCACATGTACTGCTGAGCTTACACCCCACTGTGAGGCTGTGCCACACGCAGAGGTCTTCTTAGGATACTGCTCGCCTTCCTCCAAACCCCCATCCTGGATACTTGATTAACACAAAAATCTTCATCCCAGGCTCAATTAGGGTAATTAAGAGGCTCCTGTCTGCAGAATGTGAATCGGATGTGAAGTGGTGTCTGCTCGCATTCTCATCTTCTGGGGACTGTATCCCGGAAGTGAGTGCGGTCTGAGGCTGGCTGCATTTACAAACTGGTTATTTTGAGGACGCACCTCCTCCCTGGGCACAATCATGTTTCAGTCTCTCAGAGTCTGTGCCTCATAGCTGGTCTGTAGTCCATGGTGATCCTGTTATGTGGCAGTGCCCACGGTATAAAACAAACCAAGGCCCCTTCAAAATAATTGAGCTCACAACGTGCTGCTTGTCAGTATCTCGCTTAGGCAAACTACCGTGCGTACTTTATTTTATGTCCCCACGTCACAGTACATACCATAGACACCAGACATGCAGGGACCAAGGTACGAACACCCCTCCCGTCTCCACAGCGTTGGTGTAGCCCACCAACGCAAACAAAATATTCCTTTTTGACCCAGAGAGGAAATACAACAGTAAAGAAAAAATAATGGTCAGCCATGACAGTGTATAAAAGTGATGACATGAAAAAACGAAGGGGCATATCAACATGGGCTTTATCTCTGCTTTTTTGGCTTTAAAAGCCAAAAAAGCAGAGATAAAACTAGCACCCTATCAACAACAGGGTGCTAACATGCAAATTCGCATGTTAGCACCCTTTTACTCTACGCTTCCCCTTGCATCTCTAATGAGATGCAAAGGGGGCGTTCCAGAGTAAAATAATAGGAGAAATGTCGCTAAGCGACATTTCTCCTATTATCAAGAATATCGCTAACCCTGTTAGAGACAAAAAAAGCAGCGCTAACCGCGGTTAACGCTGCTTTTTTACGTCTGGTATTTTTCTGACTTAGCCATGATATCCTATGGAAGGAGGATATCATGGCTAAGTTTGCCTGTCCCTGTCAACAAGGTAACGTGTGATTATCGCTGGGTTTCCAGCGATAATCTCACGTTAGCCTGTTAGCGTGTAGATTTTTATCGCTATTGAGATAAGCGTTGCTAATAGCACGCTATCTCAGCGATAAAAATTCACGCTAGCTGGCGATAATTATCCTCACGCTAAGAGCGCTGAGCGATAATTATCGCCGGTTGTTGTTGATATTCCCCGATATCCTATGGAAGGAGGATATCATGGCTAAGTTTGTGAGTCCCTATCAACAAGCTAACGTGAGATTATCGCTGGGTTTCCAGCGATAATCTCACGTTAGCCACTTAGCACCAGGATTTTTATCGCTATTGAGATAAGCGTTGCTAATAGCATGCTATCTCAGCGATAAAAATCGGCGCTAGCCGGCGATAATTATCCGAGCGCTAAGTGCGCTCAGCGATAATTATCGCCGGTTGTTGTTGATATGCCCCCACATATTGTGAGGTAGAGAAAGAGATAAATTAGAATCAATTCACACAACTCAAGACAGTAGAAAGTCATTTAAATGAGAATAGCTTGCTGGATGGGGCCAAAGATGGTATCTCTCTCTCCATTCCTTGCCGACTGTATTCTCTCCCACTTCCTTGGCAGGAAAACAGGGGTCAAAATGTCGGGGCTAGATGGCACAGCTGGCGGGCAGTGTCCTTCCACTTTGGGCAGTGAGGGAACCACCCCTGTAAATTGGAGTGAAACAGGATCCCCAACGGGCAACAGCTCTTCTTCCTCAGGCATTGATAAATCACACGAGATATATGGGCCTTTCCCAGACTCACTCACAAGGGTCAGAAATGTTTTAAAGAACGAGAAAATTCGCATAATAGTCTCTCAAGCTTTTAAGGCAGTCAACATAGTTCCTTTCCTTGTTTGCACCTTCCAAGGATGGTGCTCGAAAGGTAGCGTGAACTTCCCTCTGTAATGTCTGTTCTTGACCAGCACCAGATCACTCACTTGGATTGAACTCGGCCTCGCCCTCCGAGTCCCTGACATGTGCTCATTGCGTGTTCCGTGTTTCTGCAAATACTCATCAACCTGTTGTTGCACAGCGGACGGCTTTTCATTGGAGGGAATGGCATCAACCATTGTGCGATTCACACATAGAGAACTTGGACTGACATGGGTCGTTGTATGGGGAGTCAGGCGATACTCTCTCATGAACGCATAGAGAGCACAATCGACATTCTGGCCTTTGGCCACCGCAATTCTGAGCACTTTGTTTAATGTGCGCATGAAACGCTCGGCCTCCCCATTTGCTTTAGGCCATTTGGTGTGATTTTCCTGTGGACAACACCTATTGAAAGTAAATATTCTGTGAACTCCTGACTTGAAAAGGGGGGCCCATTGTCGGTACGCATTTCTTCCAGCAGGCCATGAGTGGCCATGATTTTCTCTCGAGTTATGGTTTGACTAGTGTGGTGGACAACATGACCTCAACTTCTGAGTATTTCGAAATATCATCCATAACTACCAACATGTGCCGACCATCCAGGAGGCTACCAAAATCAGCAAAGGCTGGATGTCTTCTTTGAGGATAAGCGCAGGTGAATCATCGAGTCCAGTAGCTTGACATAGGGTGCACTGACGCACAGTTCGTTCCACCAGGGCATTGAGATCTGGAAACCAGACTTGGCATCTCAGTCGAGACTTGGTCTTGATGATCCCTTGGTGGGCCAAATTGGCAAGGTCCACCAGCCTTTGGGAATCGCCAGCTGGGAACCCCTCATGAGACAGCCCTTGGGAGATATCACCAATTCAGTGCGAACATTGTAACGTTAACTTTGCATTTTCTGTGCAATAGGTATATTTATTCCTTGAAATATCTCAGCTTCCAGATCTCACAGCGAATTTGACCAGCTTGATACACTCTCCATTTAGAGTGGTTTGGATGATCTCCTCTAACGAGATGCGTAGTGTTTGGGAGCGTTTGACGACCAGTCAAAAGTATTCCTCCACTTCTAGCCCATCCCATTCTTCGCTTTCAGTGGCCGGTCTGGCATGCTGGGAGAGGTAATCTGTGGTGCTTTGAGCATCTGGGCGAAATTTGACTGTGAAATGAGTGTCTTGCAATTGTAAAATCCACTTCTCAATCCGGGGAGGTGGTTTGGAAGATGATCCCATAAACAAAGGAAGGAGGGGTTTGTGGTCGGTGTTGACTACAAATGGTTGGTCATATAGATACAGGTGAAAATGGCGGCATCCAGAGTGTACAGTGATGGATTCAATCAATAAAAGCCGATACCGGCTTCCAAGCAGCCTTTACTTTGCAGATGAATCCGTTGCACACATTTAATTTGTATCAGGCAGCCGCACCCTGGCAGGACGGCTCATTTAGCCTTCTGCCCCAGTCTCGGTTTTACAGCATAGGAGACTCCCTGCCTTACACTGCAGCTGAAGCAGTACAAGTGTCAGAATTAATCGTCCCTGGACAGTTGTCTTTTTACAAAAAGTAGGGGAACTGTTTTTCTTAAACTAAAAAGTATGGGCACGTTGTGCCCCTCAGATCCTGCCCACTTCTTGCACTGGCTGTCACCCAGTGGATGCCTGCTGCGAGCCACTGGAGGATTCTGCACAATCTGGCGGGAGCTGGCCAGGTGGTGGCAGGGGCGGGAGCAGTGAGTGGGATAACGTGGGAGGTGGGATGATGCAGGCACGAGCAGGGACCGGAAGCGAAGGAGGTGAGAGTGGCGGGGATAGTGGAGTGAGGGAGGCAGGGATGTGTGAAGAAAGCAAACGAGGACTCGTTGGGAAGTGGCAAGTAGGATGCAGGGATGACGCTGGCGGGACAGCAATGACCACCTCTAAACATCTACCTCAAGGCGCAGTCACAGGCCAACATTAATTTGGAGTGCCGATGGAGATGAAGCAATTCATTTATACCAGCGGAGGAGTGGCCATCTTTGAGTGGTAAAGTGTGCATGGTTAATGCAAATTCATTAAAACTTTATTTTAGGTTTCTCGTGTTTATAAAGGAAAACAGTGCACTCGAGATACACTTTACACTGCCATGCGCATTGAATAATGAAAGCATGTGAATCACAAAACAAGGCTTGCATGAAAGATTATTACAGAATTGTTCAGAGATGTAAAATAGTACCTCATGCACGCCAGTGGAGGTGGAAGGACACACCAAACAAGACGTGAGGCTTAACGACTTCTGCAGGTTGAGCCAAGATGTGAATGACAATGTCTCTGGCCAATTGCCAAAGGTTCCTGAGTCAAACAAATCATTCACTGAAGACCCAAAACCCTTTAGAGAAAACATAGAATATTGCATCTCCATCACTGAAACTTGGCTATCTTCCACACCACTCCCTTGCTTCCACAGCTGCATCCTTGACCCCGCCCTGCACTAAGAGCGGCCTCGCGAGAGCGGAGGCGGAGCAGCCACAATCCACAAGGACGTCTGGATCTGCACCGCTATCATCACTGCACTCATTTACTCATTCGAACTTCTGTCATTTAAAAATCAGCCCAGATCATAAGAACTCCCTGTGCTTCCACATCATATATCGAACCTTCAGGAAATGATCCCTCTTCCACTGATCACTCTGAACATGTTACTTTAATAATGGAGTATCTCTACACAAAAACATACTTATTGGCAATTTCAACATACTGTGTACATTGATAAAACCCCCCTAACGAGACATGTTGAGGAATCTCAGGCCTCATTACAACTTTTTGACGCAGGGCAGCGATGTACGTCACTTTGCTGCGCTGCCTTTCGTCAAAAGAAACGGGCAGGAATGCAACGTATCTTTGAGACACGGCGCATTCCTGTCCTCTTCCACTGCGCTGGAGCACAAATGGCTGCCATGGGCCAACGCAGGCACCCTTGCACCATGGTGCAAGCGTGTCCGCTTTGAAGGAATTTTTATTCTTTTAGTAGGAAAGAGCACCTTCCCGCACAAACAATCAATGAAGGAACTTTTCCTTTATCTATGTGTGCTGCATAATGCATCACATATAGAAAGGGGGGAAAAACTAGGAGAAATAAAGTTATTTCTGCAGGGTGGCATTTCCTGGCCTTGAAGATATGACTCAGCACTCTGCGCAGCTGGAACGTCAAAATAAGTGACTTTCCGGCGGCGCACAGGGTTTGTAAATAAGTCCCCTAATATTTATTTCAACTTTATCCCGTGCACCATTGTTCCAACTTATGAGAAAAGTGTTGTTGGTCATGAACAAATAATTCCGGGCTGGTCCAACCATCATTCAATTTAATTTCATATCTCTAATTCCAAGTTTCAGGGTTAAGCTAACCCACTCAAAATATGGATAAGAACTTTAAAAATATTGTTATCTACCATCTCTCAGAAGAACTTTAAACTATCACCCAGGACTCGATGATTGACAACGCCACAGACTGACTCACATTTATATCAACTTGAGAAATAATATCAGCAGAGCTGCACCCTCCACCCTTAATTCCATCAGGCACGCCTCGTGCACCTTGGTGCGTTAAAGATCTACCTTCAAGGAGAAGAACAACTAGGAACTAGAGGAGATCTGGAGATACACTGGTACCTCTGACCCTCTCCTTACTAAAGCTAACAACTTCAGTCCAAAGATTAGGGAAGCAAGAAACCATCATTGATGGAATGGATGTGAATCCCTTAAAGTATCTGCGGAAAATGCCCAGCTTGCCTCTAATGCCACCAATATTCCTAAATTCTTCTCAGGAAAGAGTCCACCAAGCTCTAAACCTATGCCACAAACTGTAAACACTCTGCTTACCACAGAGATGAGTTATTAATGGTCAACCTTCCAACTACTGGCCTTAGACTCTCTTAGACACACTCACATCTTCAAGTCTCGTTGGTCACTCTCCGCCAGTTGCCTTAATCTGTACATAAATAGATATCAATTCTCCTCTGAAAACTGTGAACGCCTCTCGAGCGAAGGCATCTTTTCTTCCTTTCTCAGATTGGGTCAAGTCACCATCTTACTCAAGAAACCAAACCTCGACCTGGGCGACTTGCGCAATTTCAGGCTTGTCACTAAACTACTCTTCCTGCAAACAAATATTGAAATTGTCGCAGTAGAACAACTGCGGATGCATATTTCCAAGAACAGCCTCTTCCACAACGCGCAATCTGGCTTCAGGTCAACGCAGAGCACCGACACGTCCACCTTGTGTGTCCTGGAAGCCATCTTCAGCATCTTAGATGAGGATGACGCCTGTCTGCATTCATCGTTGGCCTTTGACAGCATCATCTGATCTCCACTGCTGCATATTCTGTTCTCCAGAAAGGAGATTGCAGATTAAGTGCTCAATTGGTTCAAATTCTTCTAGACAGTGAGACTGTAATTTTCAAACACCGAGTCCTTCACACGTTCTTCCTAAGTTGTGGTCAGTGGGGTGCCCCAGGGATAAACCCTCTCACCTATTTCATATCCACGTGAAACCCCTGACTATGGTGGTGCGTGACTCAGAGATTGAGGCGATGTCAGGGGGATTGAGGAGCCAGGTCAACAACCAGGCGTCCGCCTCCACGGGTCCCAGGGAAGGGATGCAAGTACCAGAAACCATCAAGTTGGATTCCATCAGGAGGGACCTTACAATTCCTTTGTTCCACCTCCATGTGCCACGTTAGCGAAGCTCGACACATCCTACCCCATCTGGTGCCTGTTTCCCATCGCTCTGCCCATTGATATATGGTGACTGTCCACCTACCGCTCCGTCTCTCATTCCATTCCATTGGATTTGTGTTAGGGTCTGTGTAAAGCACTCCGTGGCCACTGTGGCTGATTCTGCTCTCGATGGATATCAGAAATCATTAAACATCTGGACAGAGCGCTCACGCCTGACTGGGGACAACCCTAGACATGCCAAGGTCTGGGGAGTCACTGCAGGGTCCAGGGCTGGCCGACCGGCCCCTGTAGCTTGTTCAATTATTGTTTCTGTTTTATTTCAGCTAATGGCATAAACCTGCTGGAACCATTACAACACGTTCATGTTACAATTATAAGTGATATACAGACAAATGCACCACAATCCTTTCCACATCGTCTCTCCCGCCTGCCGACAGTCACACAATGTGTCGGCTCGGCAACGCCCTCCTTATCATCGCGGATCATGTGTTATAATTATCTGAATAGCTCTCTTTATCCGTTCAATAACACTTCCTCATCACTGCCTAGGGGTTTACATCACTTCATCGAACAGACTGTCATGTGACTTAGATTATAAGATTAAAGTGACTCCTGCCTCGTCATGCAGTGCCACAGACGCCATTAGCAACGGATTTACCTTTATTTGTATCCATCTTTCAGTCTATTAATATCCTTCTCACTTTAGTAGAAGGATTGACTGATTCTAGTGGACTCGATCCAACGTTTTCATCCATCCTCAGCTCGTTCGATAATTCAGCATCATGACCCGCGCCTGCCCGTGAATGGGGAATAACGTCCCTTGCGTAGAGTCAGCACCAGAGCTCCTCCCTGGCAGCTGAAATTAAAATCAGCAATATTTATTCCAAATTTGATTTTCCCAATGGGCACCTATAAACCCTAAAAACCTTGGAAGAAAGGTTGCGTTTCCTCATATTTCTGCATCCCCTCCTCAGGGATTGACACCACTTTTCCAACCTCCTCTTCACATGAGCCAATCTGTAATAGAGCCTCAATATTTTCTGTTATCACCGGACACAGCAGCGCACGGCTGCAAAGCTGCCCTTCTTTCTTCTTCACCAGTGCTTCGGTTATTTAATAATGGGAGAAGATTTAAACCAAGCTACGGGGAAACAGCCTTTACAGCGCAGGCTGAGCCACGCGTGCCGTTCCCCCGCAACCGTAACCACGCTTGCCTACACCACGCATCGGCCTTAACACGCATGTGTATGGTGAACGCAGAGAGCGCTCTAGAGTCCGGTTGTGCAGGGAGAGGAAGAGGGCGCGTCGCAGCAGGGGCTCCGGACCAGCGAGGTAGGGGGAAGGGTTCTAGGGCTTAGGACGAGGAGGGGGTCGGGGGTAGTGGCGATCTTTACCACGCATATCCCTTCACCAATCACGCCTTTACTAAAAGTTGTGGGGTAAACGCATGCGTGGGAAAGGCATGCATGGTAAAGGAATGCGTGATTAAGGCGCATTAGTGGTTGGGACCGCGTTGTAGGGGCATGCATGGTTCAGCCATGCTTGCCTCTGTCATACAGCCCAGGATACCTGGTCAATCGGGCTCCAATCCAGGAGGGCTGGTTTAGTATAGCATAACATAACAAAACATAACAAAACAAAACATAACAAAACATCACATAACATCACACAACATGACATAATACAACATAACATCACACAACATCACACAACATGACATAATACAACATAACATCACACAACATAACACAACGTGACATAACACAACATGACATCACATAACATAACACAACATAACATAAATAACATAACATACATAACATAAACAACATAACATGACCTAAATAACATAACATAACATGATATAACATACCATAACATAACATAAATAACATAAATTAACAAATACAACATGACTTCACATAACATAACATTACATAACATAACATGACATAACATAACATGACATAACATAACATGCCATAACATAACATAACATAACATAACATAACATAACATAACATGACATAACATAACATAACATGACATAACATAACATGACATAACATGACATAGCATAACATGACATGACATACCATGACATGACATAACATGTGTATTTGTAAAGCGCACATTTACCATTCAGACTCCGTGTTCTCCTTCGCTCAGTTTGCTGCGGACTCTCCACAGTTGCTGCCTGATTGTCCTTAGTAGTGATTGTCTGAACCCCATCCAAGAAATGGGCCCATCTGATAGTCCGCAGCGCTTCCTTGAGTCTTGTCAGCGTTTCATCCGTGGCTGTGGCTAATCCAACATCTTCGCGAGTCACAGCTTTGGGACAAGCTTCCTGAGTGATCATTAAGACAAATGTTTCGGTGTGTTCTTCATTCTGGGGCACGTGCCCCGCATCTACTATTTCTGGGTGTCTTGACAGATAATATGCTTGGTTGTGTGCTCCGGGGTGAAAGATGACCTTGAATCTGTACGCTTGCAGCTGCACCGCCCATCTTTCGATCCTGGGGGGTGCCAGTCTTGATGTGTCTGCGAATAAAGAAAGTAATGGCTTATGGTCCAGTACCACTTGGAACTCTTGCCCATAGGGATAAAAGTGGAAGTGTTGGTACGTCCACTTAATGGCCAGGGTTCCCCTTTCGATCTGGGCATATCTTGTTTCCGTGTCGGACAGGGCTCGAGTGGCATAGGCAACTGGTGCCCAAGTGTCGCAGTTGGTTTCTTGGAGGAGGACTGCCCCAAGGCCAACGGGGCTGGCATCTACTACCATTTCAGTACGCCGCCCGGGTGAAAGTAGGCCATTACTGTCTTGTCCATTAGTGCTGTTTTTATGGCATGGAATGCAGTGTTAGCTGCAGTGGACTATTCTCAGGTGCTTCCACTACGCGTGAGAGCTCGTAGAGGCTCGGACAGTGAGGCTTGATTTGGAATAAATCCACCATAATAGGTGGTCATACCCTAAAAACTGCAAACTTCAGTGGGCATAGTGGGAGTTCTGGCCGACCAGATATCTGTTGCCTTCTTGGGATCCACTCTCATCCCTTCTCTCGAAAAGATGTACCCAAAGAAGTCTATGGATTCCTGATAAAAGGATCATTTGGCCCTGTGGAGGGTTAGACCGCAGTCTTCCAGATGTTGGAGCATGGCTCACAGGTGTGTGATGGTCCTCCATGGTGTTTGAGAGCACCAGAATGTCACCACTGAGATCGATGATGCCTTGCAATCCAGACAGAGTTTTCTTGATGACATTCTGAAAAACATCAGCGGCCAAGGACACCCCATAACTCAACCTCATGTATCTCTGGAGGCCCACGTAGGTGGAGAACGTGGTGATGTAATAGCTCTACTGCTCCAGCTCTAGCTAATAGTATCCAGTGTTCAGATCGAGCTTCGAGAACCACATGGCTCCATTAAGGTACGCCACTATGTCATCTATCGCAAGCGTCAGGTGTCTATCTTGCTTGACTGCTTGATTCAGGAGGGGCATATCTACGCATAGCCGGATAGCTCCGGGTTGTTTGGTCTTCACTGCGATGACTAGCTGCGACACCCCCGGGGTGGGTCCGGATACTTTCTAGATGATATCAAGATCTTTCAATTTCTTCAGCTGGGTCTCTACTTGTGGGCGTAGTTGGAATGGCACTCTCCTGTGCCCCAAGGCTGTTTGCCTCACAGTCGGGTCAATATGTAGTCTGAACTGTTTGTCCTTGAGTTTTCTTAGCCCCTCAAACAGTTTTGGGAATTCCTGCAGTATAGCTTCAGTGTGGGAGTCATGTACTTGGTTTGCAAAGAAGACAAGTCCGAGATCTTCTGCAGTGTGACAGCTGAGTAACGTTCCATTCTTCCCCTTGGTGATGTGGAACCTGGCTTTTGTGGTGTGCTTGTCACTGGTGACTTCCGTTTCAATTACCACTATTAGGAGACGTGGATGAGTCCCTCCATAGGTGTAGATCCTGGCTTTTGCAGGCTTTTGTGGGAGCGATTGGGAGGTGCGGAGATAGCCATTCGTATTGTTCATGAAGTTTACAGACACCCCTTGTAAATTAACGCGTGAACTGTGGATCATGCTACTTTGACGGCGCACATGAGAGGAGGTCTTTTGTGTTTGTCTGACTGGCTTACAAAAGATATGACGAACACGCTATCATCGTCTTCCTCCAGGGTGAAACTGCACCCTTGTGTCGTACCCTCCTCCTGGGTCTGAGTGTCCTTGATTGATGGGTGCCGAAGTAGTTGCGATGTCCGGCACAGCTTTGGGTAGGTCGATCTGAACCTGCTGCTTCTACAGCCTTTTGCAAAGTGGTTTAGTTTTCCACATCAGGAACATGTCTTTCCTTTCGTGAAACACGAGCCAGCTGGGGAGCGGTCTATCCCACAGTTACTGCATACTCTGCCAGCTTGGATTCTTTCGGTCATGCGTGTGATGTTCGGGCTCCGCTGGAAAGCTTCAACCCTCTCTTCTTTGACTTTGGTTTATCTGAGGGGGTGCAACTTTGTGGTGTTTCTATTTAGGGCTGCCTCCATCTCCTCTGCCCGAGCATCGGATAGTTTGTGAGACCTGGCAAGAATGAGTATTTCATCTAGCGATATCCCCGGTTCTTGGAGTATCAATTTCTGCAGGAGGACTGAGCGGCACCACTGGATTACCTCGGCTCGTATTTGCTCTCTTTGATCTGCGAAAGTGTACGTGCTCGCCAGTCGTCTGAGTCGTGCCTAAAACATGTCCACTGACTCAGCATCGGACTGCTTTGCTTGCCATAGCTGTAATCGCTTGAAATCGGGGTTGAGCTGTGGGTGAAAATGCCGATTAAGCTCATTGACCGCGGCTTCACAGTCGTCATCGTCCCCAGTATTTGGGAGGATCTCGAACAGATCATAGATCCAGTGGCGTAACGAAACGTGAGGGGGCCCCCCTGCAAGGTACCTGGAGGGGCCCCCTCCGGACTCAATCAGGAGCTTTCCGCAGGCCTGTAGCCAGAATGATATTTTTAGGGGGACATGGCCCTCACCTATGACGAAACATTAATGCTGTGCACTATACGTATATTCTTTCCCAAGTATTTGTAGAGGAAATGTACAGTATGCAAGATTTGAAATTGCACATTGCTTTTGGGTGCTTGTTCAAACAACAGAAATTCTATCTTGGTTGGGTTGAGCTTCTGCTAGGTGCTGGGCATCCAGATTTACATGATATGTTGGCAGTGTTTGAGGCACTGGATGTTAATAGCGGAGGAGACTTTCAAGTAAAACTGTGTATCATCGGTGTGTTGAAGGAAGCTGAGAGGTCCAGAGATATCAGGAGGCAGTGGTAACTTCATCTGGGATTAGGAGGGCATTGTTTACGACGTGGAAGGTAGTAATCTCAAAGCTACAGCATGATCTGAAGCCAGACTGGTAGTCGTACATAGGTAAATGGCTTCATTTTCAAGTGCAAGGCATTCACAAATGGTGACCATGCAATAGTAAATTAATTTAATTATGCACAGACCCTTGGCTGGTGTTAAAGTCTACTCCTCCTGTCCCTAAACTGCAAGAAGTGGGACTCAGAAACTTTCTGGTGGCTTTCTGCCCGGAGGACTTACAGACCGGGATCGCTGCCAGAGCTCTGTCATTGTTGTCAAATCCCCAGTCGTGCTGGGATGTGAGGCAGTGTGCTCCCAACCCCCCTTCTGTCGGTCTCGACTGTCTTGTTTGCCCCATTGAAGGAGATATGAGTTCTAGAAACGTTTCTAAGTCTGAACGTAGAGGGCTACACCAGGATCCATGCCAAACAGCATCTGATCAACCTTGAGGCCATCCGAGGCATGGCCTTTAAACTTCGCCCGCTCTCTTTCCCGCCTTCGTCGACAATCGCACCGTGATTCCGCTCATAAGCAACCCACCGTCATCAAACACCACTTCATATCCAGCTTGCCCCGCCGATGACTCTAATGAGACCACATTTTCCCCATAAAACTTTCTAAGTCAGAAGGTTTACTTTCTAAGTCAGAAGGTAAACCTTCCACTGGCAGGAACCTAATCCCTGCATCCGACCCACGCTCCATCACGGTCGCCCTTAACTTTTGATTTTGAACTGGTCTAACACGATCAGATGCCCACGATTGACACTTATTCGTATCTCCGGTTCTACTTATTGGACTTTTATCGCTTTGGTATAGTCTTGTGTATTAAAATCTACTATATTTTCCTAAATTTGCTTGGGATTTTTGTTTTGTTGTGTTTTCACTTTATTACTGTTTGAGTACTGCATAAATACTTTAAACATTACCTCAAAGGTAAGACTGACTGTTGTGTGGCAAGCTATCAGAGAGTTAAGCATAGGTTTATTTAGTGACTCTAGTGCTTTATGCTGATAAGGCTTGTGATTATTATTTGAGGTGGGTTTTCACTCTCTCAACCAATACTCCAAGTTCTTACAGCAAGCAAAACTGGGAAACCAAGGCTGCTGAGATTTTGTTAAATTCAATCATGGGTAGGTATTCAAGGCACTGTCTTAGTAATGTTGGTTTAGACTGAATACCCACCTCTGTAAAATCCATTATGACAGATGTTAATTGTGAATGATGCCACCAGATCTAAAAGAATGTGGACACTGACAGCCAGCATACACCTCTCCTCGCAGGTTACCCAGATTCAACAGCACTATCAGTCCCATTCCATAGTGTGGAAGAAAGTCTGCATATACATGATGGGGGAGGCCATGCTGTGCTATGCGATACTGATTTGATACCAAGATGCCCAAATCTAAAGCATATTTTGAAATGGGAAGGAGAGAGATAGTGTGGTAGTTGCAAAAGTCTATCGAATCAAGGGGTCGCTTCTTTTTCCTTTCCTCTCCCACTTTGATTTATTTCCTCCCATCTTTGCCTGTTGTCCTGCCTCTTCCTTGACAGCATTGTGTTTGTTCTTCTCTCGCAACGTGTTCTCTGCAGTCCATCACTGTGGTCCTTCAGCCCAGTCAAGTCAGTTTCTCACCCAGATTACTTATGACACTGTGGTTGAGTGTATATTTCTCACCCAGATTACTTATGACACTGTGGTTGAGTGTATATTTCTCTCCCAGATTACTTAGGACACTGTGGTTGAGTGTATATTTCTCACCCAGATTACTTATGACACTGGGGTTGAGTGTATATTTCTCACCCAGATTACTTATGACACTGTGGTTGAGTGTATAGCTCAATGGTGTGAGGGCAAATAAATCACTGAAATATTTGCAACAGAATGAAAAGGAAGCAACAAATAAGGTTTCTCTCATAGGGTTCAAGGGACAGAAGCAACAGCATTTTAAACATAACGGAATGACAGCAACCATTGTGCGATTCACACATAGAGAACTTGGACTGACATGGGTCGTTGTATGGGGAGTCAGGCGATACTCTCTCATGAACGCATAGAGAGCACAATCGACATTCTGGCCTTTGGCCACCGCAATTCTGAGCACTTTGTTTAGGGTGCGCATGAAACGCTCGGCCTCCCCATTTGCTTTAGGCCATTTGGTGTGATTTTCCTGTGGACAACACCTATTGAAAGTAAATATTTTGTGAACTCATGACTTGAAAAGGGGGGCCCATTGTCGGTACGCATTTCTTCCAGCAGGCCATGAGTGGCCATGATTTTCTCTCGAGTTATGGTTTGACTAGTGTGGTGGACAACATGACCTCAACTTCTGAGTATTTCGAAATATCATCCATAACTACCAACATGTGCCGACCATCCAGGAGGCTACCAAAATCATCAAAGGCTGGATGTCTTCTTTGAGGATAAGCGCAGGTGAATCATCGAGTCCAGTAGCTTGACATAGGGTGCACTGACGCACAGTTTGTTCCACCTGGGCATTGAGATCTGGAAACCAGACTTGGCATCTCAGTCGAGACTTGGTCTTGACGATCCCTTGGTGGTCCAAATTGGCAAGGTCCACCAGCCTTAGGGAATCGCCAGCTGGGAACCCCTCATGAGACAGCCCTTGGGAGATATCACCAATTCAGTGCGAACATTGTAACGTTAACTTTGCATTTTCTGTGCAATAGGTATATTTATTCATTGAAATATCCCAGCTTCCAGATCTCACAGCGGATTTGACCAGCTGGATACACTCTCCATTTAGAGTGGTTTGGATGATCTCCTCTAACGAGATACGTAGTGTTTGGGAGCGTTTGACGACAAGTCAAACGTATTCCTCCACTTCTAGCCCATCCCGTTCTTCGCTTTCAGTGGCCGGTCTGGAATGCTGGGAGAGGTAATCTGTGGTGCTTTGAGCACCTGGGCGAAATTTGACTGTGAAATGAGTGTCTTGCAATTGTAAAATCCACTTCTCAAACCGGGGAGGTGGTTTGGAAGATGATCCCATAAACAAAGGAATGAGGGGTTTGTGGTCGGTGTGGACTACAAATGGTTGGTCATATAGATACAGGTGAAAATGGCGGCATCCAGAGTGTACAGTGATGGATTCCTTTTCTATGTGGCTTTAGCATTGTTCAGTCTCAGTCAGTGCTCAACTTGCATATGCTACCAGAGGACTCCATCTAGGCCAGTCAGCACACTTGGGATGGTGTCCTGAAAAACTTCAGCGGCACTAGATATTCCAAAACTGAGACGTTTGTAACTTCGTAATTTGACAAGGGTAGAAAAAGTGGTGAAGGCTTGAGAATCCGGGTCCATCATTAACTGGTGATAACCAGCTCTCAGATCCATCTTTGAGAACCATTTTGATCCACTCACTTCAGATAAAATGTCATCAATGGTGGGTGGCAAATGGCGCTCACGTTTGATGGCCAAATTTGTTAGGCGCATGTGAATGACCTCTCCTGGCTGTTTGGGTTTGTGAGCCACGACGATTCTGGACACCCATGGAGTCAGACCCTCAACCTTTTTGATAATGTTGGCATGCTCCAACTACCTCAATTCCTCCTCCACCTTGGGCTGGAGGTGGAAGGCCACCCGTTGATGTTTCAAAGACACCTGTTGAATCTATTCATCAATGTGTAGACAGATTAAATGGCTGTTGAGGCATCCTATGACCTCGAATAATGATGCGAACTGAGTCACCATATCTTCCACACTTTCCTTGTGTATGCTGAAGGCAAACATGACCAGTTAAAAACCCTCTGCTGTGTGGCAACTCAGTAATATCCAGGTGCCTCCTTTTATGATGTATACCATGGCCCTGGTTGAATGAGATTCATGAGCAATCTCGGTTGTGAAAACTCCCGCTAAGGGAAGGGGAGAAGTGGATCCATAGGAGAACACCTTCATGGTGGTGGGCTTCACAGTAGGTTGAACGTGAAGTATGTGCATCGGAAACTGGGCCATGATGTTAATGGAAGCCACAGTGTCGACCAATGCTTGTACTTGATGACCACCCATGAGGATGCTGTATCTTGGGAGGTGCTTTTGAAGGTGTCCATCTGGTTTCATGGCATGTATCACGTGCACTGAGTCTTTGATGCCGTAATCGTCCATGTCCCCTTCATCTTCTGGAACTTCTGCAGTATGGAGGGCATTACCAGATTTGGGTCTCTGACCTCTTGTGGGCACCGATGAATAGCAGACCTTGGCAAAATGGTTTGTTTTGTTGCATGCTGAACATCGCTTTCCTTCGGCAGGGCAGGTCCCTTGATGTGGATAGAGACCTCTGCATCCATAGAACGTCTTAGGTGCTGCATTTGTCTTGGTACGGTCCTTTTTCTTGTCCTGGCTTCAGATGGCTACCGTACAGACAAGTTCTGTTTTAATCTGGGGTGTAGTGCCGCCTCCATGTGAGCTGCTCGCACCTTGCAGAACTCTTTTGACTTTCCCAGGATTAAAATGTCCACCATGGGAATCCCTGGGACTTGAAGAATGTTCTCTTGGAGTTTTGTTGAGGAATAACCCTGAATGAACTGTGCTTGAATTTGATTATTCATCTGGTGGGGTGCACATGCTAGCTAGCTCCCCCAGTCGGGCATAGAAGATGTAAACGGACTCCTCCGGTAGCTGCCTGGCTTGATGCAGCAAGAAATGTTAGTAATCAGGTTTGCCCAGTGGCTCAAAGTGGGCAGTTAACGCCCGTTTACAGGTGACATAGGTGAAGGGTAGTCCTGCTTCGGCATCTGATTTCCCCAGTTTATGTATTGCTGGCTCTTCCAAATGTGAAAGCATGGGGCATCATCTATCAGGATCTAAATTGATGGCCGCAAAGTAGGTCTCCAGGTGCTCCACCCATTCTTTCCACTTTGCAGCGTATACAGACGGGGGATCATCAATCAGGAAAGGCTCCACAGACAGTATTGCCGTCATGGTGATCTTGCTGGATAGCGAAAACGGTGCAATAGATTTAGCGTACTGCACTCACTCTAGCTTTTGCTCTCACAAATTGAGCGTCGTCCTCCACTAGTAATAACCTGAGACAGGCATGTACAGATGACCATCAGAGGGTCTCACCACAGCAGGGGAAACTGTGATAGGGGTGGTGCAGCAGCCAGAATTTTCATCCACCTTAGGACACAGGAGGCACTGAGCTTGCTGAATAGTCCTTCGGCTGTAGAGGTGGAGTTGACAACTCTGGTGGCTTACAGAGGACCACCAGGACGCCTTGCAGGCTAGTTCTCCAAGTCTGTGGCATGACGAGAGGCAGGGCTGGAGAGGAAAGATCTTCAGGAATGTGCACCCATGGAGACCTGCAGCTCACAGGAGCAGCCACCGGATGGCCCCGCCTCCAGGCAGAGCCGAAGAGACTCTTCCGACCACACCGGGCCGCAGAGAATTTGGGGGCATATCATCAAGGGCAATATCACAGCTTTAGCAGCACTTTTTGCCACTAAAGCGGCGATATTTTTAACGCCCTATCAGCAAGCTGTCGCTAACAGCTGTTAGCGACGGCTTACTGGCAATAGCGCCCGTGTCATTGCCGCTTTGCATGTCAGCGATAATAATCGCTAATGACATGCAAAGTTGGCGTTCCCTCTGAAAACAACCCTAGAAAAGTCGCTATACGCAGTATCATCAAGCTGCACCCTGATACCCATAGCGACATAAAAGTCGGCGCTAACCGCGGTTATCGCCATCAGCTAGCATCTGCAAAATGTCAGACTTAGCTATATTTATAATGGGAGGTGGATTCTAAGCCTAAGTCCACATCTCCCTATTAACAAGGATTCACTTAGCGCTGTAGTTGCATCGCTGGATTTCCAGCGATGTTCCCTCATTACGCTACTATCGCCAGAATTTTTATCGCCGTAAAGATAAGCGTTGATTATAACGCGTTATCTCGGCGATTAATTCCGGCGATTGCCGCCGTTATACAAATTTGCGCTATGTGCGCGCTGCAATGTTTATCGCAGTTTGTTGGTGATATGCCCCCATGGGGCATATCATCAAGGCACCGCAATAAAATTATCGCCGCTTTAGCGTCCGTTTTCGGGCGAAAAGTGGCGATAATTTTATCACATTATCAGCAAGGTCACGCTATCGCGTGAATCCTTGCCTTAGCGCCCTTTCCCTCAATGCCCAGCTTTGCATCTCTAATGAGATGCAAAGTGGGCGTTCCGCACAAAAATAACATGAGAAATGTCGCTAACCGACATTTCTCCTATCAACAAACCTCCCGCTAACTTGCATGGCGATATAAGAAAAGTAGCGCTAACCGCGCTTATCGCTACTTTTGTTCTGCCTGCTTTCAATCTGACTTAGCCATTATATCCAATGAAAGGGGGATACAATGGCTAAGTCTGCCCTGCCCTATCAACAAGGTATCGCCAATCGTTGTGTGATTATCGCTGGATTTCCAGTGATAATCGCACATTTGGCAGTGAACTCTGGAATTCTTCTCGCTTTGGAGATAAGCGTCGCTGATAGCGCGTTATCTCCGCGATAAAATCCAGCGATAGCCGGCGATAATTATCCTAGCGCTAAGCGCGCTTAGCGATAATTATCTCCGGTTGTTGATGATATGCCCCCAAGTCTCCAGCAAATATCTCAGGCAGGGCAGGACAACGCTCCCGCGAGTGGGCGTGTGCCTCTTGAGCAGGCTGGAGAGTGACCACCATCAGCAGACACGCCTCCCGAGAGGCCGCACTAGGAACAAGGCACTCCTCCTGCGCATCACCACGGAGCCGGAGCAGCTGACACCGCGGGGCCATCAACCAGTGAAGGTAGGGAGGTGGTTTTAGACCACCCTCATCGACAATTTCTTATGTGGCAGTGCCCACAGTATGAAAACGATCCTGGGTGCCCCTTCGAAAATAATTGAGCCCACAACTTGCTGTTTGTCAGTACCTTACCTAGGCGAATTGCACTTGTGCACTTTATTTTTTCACATTCCCATGTCACGTTCCATACCATAGAGACCAAACGTGCAGGGGCATATCATCAAGGGCATTATCGCCGCTTTAGCAGCACTTTTTGCTGCTAAAACTGCGATAATTTTAACGCCCTATCAACAAGACGGCGCTAACATGCATTAGCGCATGTTAGCTGCCGAATTCTCAACGCCTGGCATCTCAGCGATAAACATCGCTAATGAGATGCAAAGTTGGAGTGGCTGGGAAAACTACATGGGAAATTATCGCTTAGGCAGCTTCGCCATATCAGCCAAGAGCCTTAGCGATAATAATCATTGCGCTAACTATGCCATAACGCAGGAATTTAACGTCTGTTAAATTCCTGACTAAGGCACAGCTAACATGGGAGGTGGATTATGGTGACACGACCACAGGGTTGTATCACCAAGGCTATCGCCGTTTTGGGTGCAACATCGCTGGTTTTCCAGCCATGTTGTCCCATTTTCCTGGATATCGGTGGAATATTATCGCCCTGGAGTAACGCGTTGTTGATAACGCCCTAACTGGGCAATAAATCCCAGCGATAGACGGCGATAAATATAAAAGTGCTAAGCGCGCTTTGCGATATTTATTGCCGTCTGTTGCTGATATGCCCCGTGCAGTGATTAAGGCACAAACACCCCTCCCGTCTCTACCGTGTTGTTGTAGCCCACAAACGCAAAAATAACAGACCCCTCAAAGTTCACAATCCTCATAGAGGCGTGGTGTTACTTATGAGCGGCTGCATTAAGGGTCGCAAACTTGGAGGTCTCACACTCCTGCATTTCAAGTTTGAGCTGTTAGACCCGCACTCTTTTAATTCCTTACATGCTTGCATCTCTAGTCTTAACAAGCACGGGCACATGATTTTTGTACGACGAACACCTCACCAATATTCTGATACCAACAATAACGCAACTCACCTGAACGAGAAAATGGAGAACTTCTACCACACATGGACAGCTGATGCTAAGCAAGGTGACGTCAAACTTCTGCGCATTCCACCTCCCTTCTGCAGAGGGGAGCCTGGAAAGGCACCGGCACCTCGTAGCTATGAGCACAAACTCTCAGTGGAGTTGGTGAAGGCGACATTTTGGTCTCTCAATAAATAAAATAAATAAGGTATTGGAGCGGTTCGCTTTTAGTGCACGCGGACACATGTGGTCGATGAGCATTAAAAAAAGTAGGGGAACTGTGATGGTGTGTGCAGAGGGGGAGGGGTGAAGGAGTGTGTGGGTGGGGTGAGGGAGTGTGTGGCAGGGTGAGGTAGTGTAGGGGCAGGTGAGGAAGTGTAGGGGTGGGGTGAGGGAGGGTGGGGCAGGTGAGGGAGTGTGTGGTGGGGTGAGTGAGTGTGGGGGTAGGGTAGGTGAGTGTGGGGGCGTGGTGAGGGAGTGTGGGGGTGGGGTGTGTGAGTGAGTCTGGGGAAGGGGTGAGGAGTGTGGGGGCAATGTGAGGGAGTGTGGGGGTGGGGTGAGTAAGTATGGGGGTGGGGTAAAAGTATGGCTAAAAAACCAAAATATTCTGTAACCTTTTTTGGTCTTTCACCTTTAGGTAACTACATATAAAATAACTCACAGCTTAAATAAAAAAATGAATTCTACTTACATTCATCAGTGGGAAATGAACTATCATATATTATGAAACCACTATTAGTTATTGCACTGCGGAGGTCTGTTTCTGTCACCATTGAACCCTGGTTGGTGCAGTGTAGAACAGTGTCGTGCATGTGTAGTGCTACAAGGTCCCAGTCAATGACAGAAGGCACTGTTAAGCTTGCATTGCAAACAGTGCAAGATAGGCTGCTACATATTGAGGAAACAGGTTTAACATAATTATAAGGGCTTTCAGACTATAGATTTTAGTAATACCCAGACTGCATATAGTGCCATTTTTGAATAACTGTCCTTTAAAAGCACACTTTTCACAGCACAGCTCAGGGCTGGCTCTAGGGCGGTGCGAGTGGTGCCATCGCACCGGGCGCTGACTTGGGGTGGGGGCGTTACTTTCACAAGTAATATTATCATTTTAAAAGCACCATCAGCGGGCACGTTGCTGGCCTCCAGGAAGTTTTGTCGGCATCAATTAAAACGTCAAGATCACTCCCATGATTTATCATCTTCCTGGAAAGAGATGGATGTTTGTCTAGAGGCCGTTTTGACTCATCCAAAGGTAGCGCAGAGGGTTAAAAGGCCTGCTGCTACGAACGTGTACCATGCAGATAACAAAGTGCATGTAATGTAAATAGGTCTTGGGTTACTGCTTCGGTAAGAGAGCTCCTTTTGTTACTTGTCGTTTGTAAGTCAAAATCCTAATATAGAGCATTCAGCTATTAACTGTCATCAAAGAGCTGCGTGTAAACTGCAAGTATTATGTTAGAGCTATATGTTTTTTGCTCAGTCTTTCATTATCCTAATCTTGCCAAAAGGATTCATTTGGGTCGAAAACAATTCTTGTTATTAAAGAGAACCCCTAACAATGGTGTTGCATTTTAAATTCTGAATTTATTTTCCAGAATAAGGTCTCTTAAACTATACTGTCTACCAGTATCGATGACATAGGATCCTATTCACTCTGATCAGATGCGGCCACGGAATACTATCCTATCCATTGTATGAGACGGATTTCCAACTGCGGGCCGTGAACACCCCCGGACTTTCCAATCCCGCCTTTGATCACTTTCCCTCGAGCGTCATACGCGTCACCTAGGATACACCCGGAAACTTTCCCTGTCCTTGACGACGATTAATCGAAAAACTTTATCACTCGAGGCATTTGTGTACAGGCAATTTTTATTTAATCTGTCCTGATGATGATCCGATATCCTCCTGATAAGGATCGAAACGCCGTCGACATAGTTGTCTACCTTACACACTCTATTTATTGTATATAAATTATTGTGAAGGGGACGTTTTTGTGTATTAGATGTTTCACTGTCTGAAGTATTCACTGATTGAAACATCCATGAAATTGCCTGAACCTTTTTTCGCACCTTGTTCTCGATGCGATCTGTAAGTCTTAGGATACAGGCTTGTATCCCACTGAGATTGAACTAACATTCTTTGGATTATTGTTAATACATTTTGTATATTAAAGGTGCCTCTGTCCGGCTAAACACTGGCTTTAATATAGTACAGATTGAGGCTATATTCATTGCATCTTTAATCGTTTTGCTTTCAGGGAGCACTGTTTCCTGTAACATTAAGTTCCCAAGGTCCCTGAGCAATCCCTTTGGGTGCCCTTGTTTTTTTCACACACTGACACCTTACACTGGCATGGGTAGTGCTATAAAACTAAATGAATCTGAGAGACAGTGGTTATGGAGACTTGAGGGGCACTGTTAAAGGGCGGTGGTGACAGAATCTGTGGCGGAGGTGGTCATTGGGTGGACGCCAACAGACATTGTCGCACAGGGCGCCGCCAGCGCTAAAGCCGGCCCTGGCTCAGCTGATAACTCGCCTGCAATAACGATCATAAAGAATCACTCCTTGGCATCAGGAAGGCTCAAGTGATTCAATCAATAAAAGCCGATACCGGCTTCCAAGCAGCCTTTACTTTGCAGATGAATCAGTTACACACATTTAATTTGTATCAGGCAGCCGCACCCTGGCAGGACGGCTCGTTTAGCTTTCTGCCCCAGTCTCGGTTTTACAGCACAGGAGACTCCCTGCCTTACACTGCAGCTGAAGCAGTTCAAGTGTCAGAATTAATCGTCCCTGGACGGTTGTCTTTTTACAAAAAGTAGGAGAAATGTTTTTCCTAAACTAAAAAGTATGGGCACGTTGTGCCCCTCAGATCCCGCCTACTTCTAGCACTGGCTGTCACCCAGTGGATGCCTGCTGCAAGCCACTGGAAGATTCTGCCCAATCTGGCGGGAGCTGGCCAGGTGGTGGCGGGACCAGTGAGCGGGAGAACGTGGGAGGTGGGATGATGCAGGCACGAGCAGGGACCGGATGCGAAGGAGGTGAGAGTGGTGGGGATAGTGGAGTGAGGGAGGCAGGGATGTGTGATGAAAGCAAACGAGGACTCGTTGGGAAGTGGCAAGTAGGATGCAGGGATGACGCCGGTGGGACAGCAATGACCACCTCTAAACATCTACCTCAAGGCGCAGTCACAGGCCAACATTAATTTGGAGTGCCGATGGAGATGAAGCAATTAATTTATACCAGTGGAGGAGTGGGCATCTTTGAGTAGTAAAGTGTGCATGGTTAATGCAAATTCATTAAAACTTTATTTTAGGTTTCTCGTGTTTATAAAGGAAAACAGTGCACTCGAGATACACTTTACACTGCCATGCGCATTGAATAATGAAAGCATGTGAATCACAAAACAAGACTTGCATGAAAGATGATTACACAATTGTTCAGAGATGTAAAATAGTACCTCATGCACGCCAGTGGAGGTGGAAGGACACACCAAACAAGACATGAGGCTAAACGACTTCTGCAGGTTGATCCAAGATGTGAATGACAATGTCTCTGGCCAATTGCCAAAGGTTCCTGAGTCAAACAAATCATTCACTGAAGACCCAAAACCCTTTAGAGAAAATATAGACTATTGCATCTCCATCACTGAAACTTGGCTATCTTCCACACCACTCCCTTGCACCCACTGCTGCATCCTTGACCCCGCCCTGCACTAAGAGCGGCATCGCGGGAGCGGAGGCGGAGCAGCCACCATCCACAAGGACATCTGGATCTGCTCCGCTATCATCACTGCACTCTTTTATTCACTCAAACTTCTGTCATTTAAAATCAGCCCAGATCCCAAGAACTCCCGGTGCTTCCACATCATATATCGAACCTTCAGGAAATGATCCCTCTTCCACTGATCACTCTGAACATGTTACTTTAATTATGGAGTGTCTCTACACAAAAACATACTTATTGGCAATTTCAACATACTGTGGACATTGATAAAACCCCCCTAACCAGATATGTTGAGGAATCTCAGGCCTCATTTACAACTTTTTGACGCAGGGCAGAGATCCATGTCACTTTGCTGCGCTGCCTTGCGTCAAAAAAAACGGGCAGGAATGCAACGTATCTTTGAGATACGGCGCATTCCTGTACTCTTCCACTGCGCTGGTGCACAAACGGCTGCCATGGGCCAACGCAGGCACCCGTGCACCATGGTGCAAGGGTGTCCGCTTTGAAGGAATTTTTATTTTTTTAGCAGGAAGGAGCACCTTCCCGCACAAACAATCAATGGAGGAACTTTTCCTTTTTCTATGTGTGCTGCATAATGCAACACATATAGAAAGGGGGAAAAACTAGGACAAATAAAGTTATTTCTGCAGGGTGGCATTTCCTGGCCTTGAAGATATGACTCTGCACTATGCGCAGCTGGAACGTCAAAATAAGTGACTTCCCGGCGGCGCACAGGGTTTGTAAATAAGCCCCCTAGTATTTATTTCAACTTTATCCCTCACACCATTGTTCCAACTTATGAGAAAAGTGTTGTTGGTCATGAACAAATAATTCCGGGCTGGTCCGACCATCATTCAATTTAATTTCATATCTCTAATTCCAAGTTTCAGGGTTAAGCTAACCCACTCAAAATATGGATAAGAACTTTAAAAATATTGTTATCTACCATCTCAGAAGAACTTTAAACTATCACCCAGGACTCGATGATTGACAACGCCACAGACTGACTCACATTTATATCAACTTTAGAAATAATATCAGCAGAGCTGCACCCTCCACCCTTAATTCCATCAGGCACGCCTCGTGCACCTTGGTGCGTTAAAGATCTACCTTCAAGGAGAAGAACAACTAGGAACTAGAGGAGATCTGGAGATACACTGGTACCTCTGACCCTCTCCTTACTAAAGCTAACAACTTCAGTCCAAAGATTAGGGAAGCAAGAAACCATCATTGATGGAATGGATGTGAATCTCTTAAAATATCTGCGGAAAATGCCCAGCTTGCCTGTAATGCCACCAATATTCCTAAATTCTTCTCAGAAAAGAGTCCACCAAGATCTAAATGTTGGAGGGAGGACCACCCGGGAGTCGGAGGGACTACTCCGGGCACCTTCCTACCGCCAAGTTATAGCCGAGCGCCGCTGAGAAGCCTCCGAGGAGAGGTCCTTCTCCTATAATCGTACTAGGCCCAGTAACACCACCACACAGGACTCCGTATCAGTTGCTTATCTTGGTTCTTTATATAAAAAGGAGTACGTTTCAATATTTACAATGGGATCGAGTGATCCGGTAAGAGTCTCAATGTTCTTGGAGGGATAGGGTAGCGGGACAGTCTTGGTACCAGTCAGGTACGGGAAGGCTCTGCGCCAGACCTTGGGTGCTGGTCTCAGAGCGGCTCGGACGTGGAGAGCCGCGACGGCGTCTGCAGGGCTCAGGTGGTAGTTCCGCTTGGATCGAGCCGCGACGAGGTCAGCTGGGCTCTGATGGTCTGTTGCAACAAGGTCGGGCCGCGACGGCGTCAGCAGGGCCCCAAAGGTTCGTGAAGGTCTTGTAAGCACGATGGAGCCGCGACGTCGTCAGCAGGGCTCAGCAGGTAGGTTCAGGAACAGTCTTTCTCCGTAGGGTCAGCCGCGATCCGATCAGCAGGGCTCTTGACTCTGGGATACAACTGTCATCTTGTTGTCGGGTTGCCCCAGATATAGGTCTTGAGCCCTTTGATGTCCGGACCCTTGCGCCCAGGAGGGCGGAGAGGCCGGGTAGGGCGCGGCCAGACGCCCAGCAGGAGAGGCGCCAGGCCCCAGAGAGCTGTGGGGCGATCGCACCTAGGTGTGGAAGGACGGTTGGGGGTCCCATCGATACTGCCCTCCGCTGGGAGTGGGAAGGGCTCACGTGGTATTCCCCGGGCCAGGGGTTGGCGCCTCGATGTCGGGCCTCGCTGGGACCGAGGCCGGGTAGAGCAGGGTCACGGAGGTGGTCACGTGTAATCCAAGATGGAGGAACCCCGAGGTGCATGGGACCTCGTGCGGCTGAGCGAGGGGGAACAGGACCACGCCACGAGGCCGGCTCCAACACGCGTCCCCCCCAGCTGAAGGCAGGGAGAGTCACCCATCTCCTTGGGGGTTCTCCTCGCCGAGGCGGAAGAATCGGGACAGGCCGTCAGCATTGGTCGTTGCCGGGCCGGTGTTCCACAGTGAAGTCCATCCCTTGCAGCGAGATGGACCATCGCAACAGCTTGGGGTTCTCGCCCCACATTTGCATGAGCCACCACAAGGGTCGGTGGTCAGTCTGGACCCTGAAGTGGGTGCCGAAAAGGTAGGGCCGGAGCTTCTTGAGGGCCCATACCACAGCGAAGGCCTCCCGCTCGATGGTGCTCCACCTCTGTTCACGTGGCAGCAGTCGGCGGTTGATAAAGGCCACAGGTCGGTCGTGGCCCTCGGCGTCCATCTGGGAGAGGACCACCCCGACCCCGTACTCTGATGCGTCGGTCTGCACCACAAACTCCTTGCTGTAGTCAGGGGCCTGTAGCACCGGGGCAGCACACATGGCCGCCTTGAGGGCTTCAAAAGCGGTCTGACAGCGGGGCGTCCAGTGCACCACCTTGGGCTGTTTCTTGGAAGTGAGCTCCGTAAGGGGGCCCACGATGCTGCCATAATCTTTAATAAATCGCCGGTAGTAGCCTGTGAGGCCTAAGAAGGCCCGGACAGCGGTCTGGGTTGCGGGGGGCTCCCATGCCTGGATGGCATCGACCTTCAGCTGGAGGGGCGCCACCTGGCCACTCCCCACCTGGTGGCCCAGATAGGTCACAGATCCTTGACCGATCTGGCATTTGCTGGCCTTAATTGTGAGCCCGGCCCTTTGGAGAGCAGCCAGGACTTCGCGGAGGTGTCCCAGGTGCGCGGCCCAGTGGTCGCTGAAGACTGCAATGTCGTCGAGGTAGGCCGCGCTGAAGGCTTCTAGCCCGGCCAGGACCTTGTTTACCAGCCTCTGAAAGGTCGCTGGGGCGTTCTTCATACCGAAGGGCATCACCCGAAAGTGGTAGTGCCCATCGGGGGTGGAAAAGGCGGATCGTTCCTGGGCGCCGGGAGTGAGCTTGATCTGCCAGTACCCAGCGGTGAGATCAAAGGTGCTTAGGTAGCGGGCGGCCCCTAAGCGATCGATCAGCTCGTCTGCCCGGGGCAGGGGGTGGGCATCGGTCTTGGTGACTGCGTTCAGGCCCCGGTAGTCTACACAAAATCGGAGTTCCGGAGAAGTACCGGGGGCGGCGGCCTTCGGCACCAAGACCACCGGGCTGGCCCACGGGCTGTCTGAGGGCTCAATGACTCCGAGGGCGAGCATCTTGGCGACCTCGGTCTGTATGCAGGCCCGGACTCGGTCAGGTACTCGGTAGGCGCGATGTCGCACAGGGGGGCTGTCCCCGGTATCCACGTCATGTACGCACCAGGGGGTCACCCCGGGCGTGAGAGAGAAGAGGGCAGCGAAGGGTTGCAGCAGCCTCCGGCAATCATGGCGCTGTTCTGGGGTCAGCGTGTCGGAGAGGTGGACTCCCTCCAAGGAACCGTCTTGGTCCGAGGACCCCAGGAGGTCTGGCAGGGGCTCGGAGTCGCTTTCGCCCCCATCATCAGTAGCCAGCAGCAGGCTTAGTTCAGTTCGGGCAAAGTGAGGCTTGAGCCCGTTGGCGTGCAGGACCCGGAGGGGGTTCCTCGGGGACTCCATGTCGACTAGGTAGGTGACGGGGCTCTTCCTCTCAACCACCTTGAAGGGCCCGGCCCACTTGTCCTGCAGGGCGCAGGGGTCCACGGGTGACATGACCCAGACTTGCTGGCCTGGCTCGAACTCGATGGTCGAGGCATTTGCGTCATACCAGCGCTTCATGTCTTCTTGGCTGGCTTCGAGGTTGGCTTCTGCCAGGGCCCGGAACTTCCGAGTCTGGTTCCGCAGGGTCAGGAGGTACCGGTAGACGTCGGGGGGGGCATCTTGGACGTTCGCTTCCCAGCCCTCCTTGACCAGGCTGAGGGGCCCTCGGACGGGGTGCCCATACAATAGTTCGAAGGGGCTGAAGCCCAGGGATTTCTGTGGTACCTCTCGATAGGCGAACAGGAGGCAGGGCAGCAGGACATCCCACCTCCTCCGCAGGGGCTCTTCCAGACCTTTGATCATCCCTTTTAGGGTCCTGTTGAACCGCTCGACCAGTCCGTTCCCCTGGGGGTGGTAAGGGGTAGTGAATCTGTAGGTGACCCCGCATTGTTGCCAGAGGGATTTCATGTATTTTGAAATAAAGTTCGTACCCCTGTCGCTCACCACTTCTCGGGGGAACCCCACCCTGGAGAAGATGCCCATCAGGGCCCGGCCCACCACTGGAGCTGTCACAGTGCGGAGGGGGATGGCCTCAGGGTATCGGGTGGCGTGGTCGACCAGTACCAGGATGAAGCGGTGTCCTAGGGCGGTTCGGGGGTCGAGGGGCCCCACGATGTCGATCCCCACTCGTTCGAACGGGGTGTGGACGGCTGGAAATGGTTGGAGGGGGGCTTTAACTCGACCCCCCGTTTTTCCGCTAGCCTGGCAGGTCTGGCAGGACCGGCAGTGGTGGTCCACGTCTCTCCGCATTCGGGGCCAATAGAAATGGGTCACTAGGCGGCTGTAAGTCTTGTCCCGCCCGAGGTGTCCGGCAAGGGGCACGTCATGCGCCAGGTTCAGGAGGAACTCCCGGAACCGGAGGGGAACCACCAACACCCGGCCGGCTCCCAGCTCGGCGACTTTCTGCTCGCTGTATAGTAAGTCATTGTCCCAATAGACCCAGTGGGTTCCCGTGGGGTCCCCCGAGGCCTGGGCGGCCGCTTGCTGTCGGGCCCCCTCGAGGGACGGGCAGGCCTTCTGTTCTTGCTGGAATTGTTCGCGGGTGGGGCCCCCATCGTGGCGCCACTGAGCCAACTCGGGGATCTCGCTGAGGGAGGCGGCCTCGTCGGGAGACAGTTCGGATGGCCCGGCCTCATCGTCGGGTTCCTCCGTGCCGGAGGAGGGTGATAGTTCTGGGCCCGTAGGCTGGTCGGTGGCCGTGGCAGCGGCGGGTTGGGCGGTCATGGACCGGGTGGTGGCGCAGGCCCACTCAGGCAGCCCTAGCATCCCCAGATGCTCTCGGCGCTCCACCTGGGCCCAGGGGGAGCTCTCTAGGTCATTCCCCAGGAGGCAGTCCACGGGGGCGTCGTCACGGATGGTCACTTTTAGGGTGCCGGACACTCCTCCCCACTCGAAGGGGATCCTGGCCATCCGTCACATGCTTTCGGTGTTGTCCGCGGTCCGGACAGGGCATAGGACATGTGGCAGGATTTGTTTGGGGGTCACTAGGTGGCAGCGGACAGCGGTCACGCTAGCCCCAGTGTCCCGGAGGGCTTCGGCCCGTCGTCCATTGATGGTGACCCACTGCTGGTACTTCTGGGTGTTGCTTGGGATGGCCGCTCGGGGCACCATTTCTCGGGAGCCCAGGCAGACGAGCGACATGGCCGCCGGTTCCCACTCGGGGGACCCGTCCTCGCGGCTTTCCTCCTCTTCTTCTCCTTCCCCCAGGGCAGCGGCGGCTATTTGTCGGGGAGGGGGGCCAGCGGTCCCGTTTCGTCGGTTCACGGGGCAGGCCAGGTCGCTGGCATAGTGGCCGGTCTGCTGGCAGCCGAAGCAGGTCACGGGTGGTCGGGGTCCCGGTCGGGCGATGGGGGTCCCCCTTCGGCCCAGGGTCGGTGACGTGTGGTTGGCGACTTGGCCTCGTGGCGGGCTTCTGGGCGGTCCGGCCGGGAATTCTCGGCTGCGGTGGGACCCCCCTCCTCCGCCCCGCTGGCGAGGAGGTCCCGTGGTACTCCGTTGGTAGTCCCCCACAGGGTTCCGGGGGACCCTTGTGTTGACCCATCGGTCTGCTTCGGCGGCGAGCTTCCGGGGCTCGGTCAACTTACTGTCTAGGAGGTGTTGCCTTAGTTCCACAAAGCAGTTGTTGGCGAGGTGCTCCCAGACAATGAGGTCGAACAGTTCATTGTACGAGGTGACCTTGCTCCCTTTTATCCACCCTTCAAAGGCCCGGCTGAAGAAGTCCACGTACTCGACCCAGGTGGTACCGGGGAGCTTCTTGCAGTCCCGGAAGCGCTGCCGGTACATCTCGGCTGATAGTCCGTAGCGGGTGAGTAGGGATTCCTTCATGTGATCGTAGGAGGTCATCACTGCGTCGGGGAGCTGCAGCAGGGTATCACGGCCCTCGCTGAGGAACCTCCCCCATAGGCCGGCACCCCAATCCTTCCGGGGTACCCGATGGGAGGTCATGGCTACCTCGTAGGCTCAGAACCACTGCTGGATGTTGTCGTTCTTGTAGTACTCTTTGACGACATCCTTGGGGATATGAACCTTTGGCTCGGTCAGTGGCAGAGCGTCCCGGGCCCCGGGGGTGCTGGTCTCCCCCGTTTTGGATTTCAGTTCGAGTTCTTTGAGGCTCCTCTCATGCTCGAGGGTTAGCCGTCTCTCTTCAAGTTCTCGATGCCGTTTCTTTTCCTCGATTTCCTCCTGCAGCCGTAGTTGCTCCAGGGCTATTTTCTTCTCCGCTAGCTGGAGCTCGCCGTCCAGCCGGAGTCGTGCGAGGTCCATTTCGTGTGCCCGGACCCTCTCTCGTTCTCGTATTTCTTCGTGGGATAGGCTGGCTTCGGGAATGCCTCGCCCCCATCCGTCGGGGTTGTGGTCGGCAGGTTTTCGTTCCGGGCCGAGGTCCCTTCGGTGCGGGGTGGAGTGGCCTCAGCTTCGGCCCAGGCTTTCAGGGCTTTCTGTATTTCTTCCTTGGTGCCCAATCCCGTGGTCGGGATCCCTTTGTCCTTGCAGAATTGTTTTAGTTCTTTGTGGGTGTATTCTTCCAGTTTTTCCAGCTGGAAGGTTGCGGCCACGGTTGCTTCTTGGCCGTCCATGGTTCCCTTTTCTTTTTTCCGCCTGGTTAGGTAGTGGGTGCGTTACTTGCTTGTACGATTGCGTCTGGCTCGGATCCCGTCGCTGGCCACCAAATGTTGGAGGGAGGACCACCCAGGAGTCGGAGGGACTACTCCAGGCACCTTCCTACCGCCAAGTTATAGCCGAGCGCCGCTGAGAAGCCTCCGAGGAGAGGTCCTTCTCCTATAATCGTACTAGGCCCAGTAACACCACCACACAGGACTCCGTATCAGTTGCTTATCTTGGTTCTTTATATAAAAAGGAGTACGTTTCAATATTTACAATGGGATCGAGTGATCCGGTAAGAGTCTCAATGTTCTTGGAGGGATAGGGTAGCGGGACAGTCTTGGTACCAGTCAGGTACGGGAAGGCTCTGCGCCAGACCTTGGGTGCTGGTCTCAGAGCGGCTCGGACATGGAGAGCCGCGACGGCGTCTGCAGGGCTCAGGTGGTAGTTCCGCTTGGATCGAGCCGCGACACAGTCAGCAGGGCTCCGGTGGTAGGTCCGCTTCGGTCGAGCCGCGACGAGGTCAGCTGGGCTCTGATGGTCTGTTGCAACAAGGTCGGGCCGCGACGGCGTCAGCAGGGCCCCAAAGGTTCGTGAAGGTCTTGTAAGCACGATGGAGCCGCGACGTCATCAGCAGGGCTCAGTAGGTAGGTTCAGGAAGAGTCTTTCTCCGTAGGGTCAGCCGCGATCCGATCAGCAGGGCTCTTGACTCCGGGATACAACTGTCATCTTGTTGTCGGGTTGCCCCAGATATAGGTCTTGAGCCCTTTGATGTCCGGACCCTTGCGCCCAGGAGGGGGAGAGGCCGGGTAGGGCGCGGCCAGACGCCCAGCAGGAGAGGCGCCAGGCCCCAGAGAGCTGTGGGGCGATCGCACCTAGGTGTGGAAGGACGGTTGGGGGTCCCATCGATACTGCCCTCCGCTGGGAGTGGGAAGGGCTCACGTGGTATTCCCCGGGCCAGGGGTTGGCGCCTCGATGTCGGGCCTCGCTGGGACCGAGGCCGGGTAGAGCAGGGTCATGGAGGTGGTCACGTGGAGTGACGTGTAATCCAAGATGGAGGAGCCCCGAGGTGCATGGGACCTCGTGCGGCTGAGCGAGGGGGAACAGGACCACGCCACGAGGCCGGCTCCAACACTAAACCTATGCCATAAACTGTAAACACTCTGCTTATCACAGAGATGAGTTATTAAATGGTCAACCTTCCAACTACTGGCCTTAGACTCTCTTAGACACACTCACATCTTCAAGTCTCGTTGGTCACTCTCCGCCAGTTGCCTTTATCTGTACATAAATAGATATCAATTCTCCTCTTAAAACTGTGAACGCCTCTCGAGCGAAGGCATCTTTTCTTCCTTTCTCAGATTGGGTCAAGTCACCATCTTACTCAAGAAACCAAACCTCGACCTGGGCGACTTGCGCAATTTCAGGCTTGTCACTAAACTACTCTTCCTGCAAACAAATATTGAAATTGTCGCAGTAGAACAACTGCGGATGCATATTTCCAAGAACAGCCTCTTCCACAACGCGCAATCTGGCTTCAGGTCAACGCAGAGCACCGACACGTCCACCTTGTGTGTCCTGGAAGCCATCTTCAGCATCTTAGATGAGGATGAGGCCTGTCTGCATTCATCGTTGGCCTTTGACAGCATCAATTGATCTCCACTGCTGAATATTCTGTCCTCCAGAAAAGAGATTGCAGATTAAGTGCTCAATTGGTTCAAATTCTTCTAGACAGTGAGACTGTAATTTTCAAACACCGAGTCCTTCACACGTTCTTCCTAAGTTGTGGTCAGTGGGGTGCCCCAGGGATAAACCCTCTCACCTATTTCATATCCACGTGAAACCCCTGACTGTGGTGGTGCGTGACTCAGCGATTGAGGAGATGTCAGGGGGATTGAGGAGCCAGGTCAACAACCAGGCGTCCGCCTCCACGGGTCCCAGGGAAGGGAACCAAGTACCTGAAATGATCAAGTTGGATTCCATCAGGAGGAAGCTTACAACTCCTTTGTTGCAGCTCCATGTGCCACGTTAGCGAAGCTCGACACATCCTACCCCATCTGGTGCCTGTTTCCCATCGCTCTGCCCATTGATATATGGTGACTGTCCACCTACCGCTCCGTCTCTCATTCCATTCCATTGGATTTGTGTTAGGGGCTGTGTAAAGCACTCCGTTGCCACTGTGGCTGATTCTGCTCTCGATGGATATCAGAAATCATTAAACATCTGGACAGACCGCTCACGCCTGACTGGGGACAACCCTAGACATGCCAAGATCTGGGGAGTCACTGCAGGGTCCAGGGCTGGCCGACTGGACCCTGTAACTTGTTCAATTATTGTTCGTATTTTATTTCAGCTAATGACATAAACCTGCTGGAACCATTACAACACGTCCATGTTACAATTATAAGTGATATACAGACAAATGCACCATAATCCTTTCCACATCGTCTCTCCCGCCTGCCGACAGTCACACAATGTGTCGGCTCGGCAACGCCCTCCTTATCATCGCGGATCATGTGTTCTAATTATCTGAATAGCTCTCTTTATCCGTTCAATAACACTTCCTCATCACTGCCTAGGGGTTTACATCACTTCATCGAACAGACTGTCATGTGACTTAGATTATAAGATTAAAGTGACTCCTGCCTCGTCATGCAGTGCCACAGACGCCATTAGCAACGGATTTACCTTTATTTGTATCCATCTTTCAGTCTATTAATATCCTTCTCACTTTAGTAGAAGGATTGAATGATTCTAGTGGACTCGATCCAACGTTTTCATCCATCCTCAGCTCGTTCGATAATTCAGCATCATGACCCGCGCCTGCCCGTGAATGGGGAATAACGTCCCTTGCGTAGAGTCAGCACCAGAGCCCCTCCCTGGCAGCTGAAATTAAAATCAGCAATATTTATTCCAAATTTGATTTTCCCAAAGGGCACCTATAAACCCTAAAAACCCTTGGGTCATTTGACCTTGGAAGATAGGTTGCGTTTCCTCATATTTCTGCATCCCCTCCTCAGGGATTGACACCACTTTTCCAAACTCCTCTTCACATGAGCCAAACTGTAATAGAGCCTGAATATGTTCTGTTATCACCGGACACAGCAGCGCAGGGCTGCAAAGCTGCCCTTCTTTTCTTTCTTCTCCACCAGTGCTTCGGTTATTTAATAATGGGAGAAGATTTAAACCAAGCTACGGGGAAACAGCCTTTACAGCGCAGACTGAGCCACGCGTGCCGTTCCCCCGCAAGCGTAACCACGCTTGCCTAAACCACGCATCGGCCTTAACACGCATGTGTATGGTGAACGCAGAGAGCGCTCTAGAGTCCGGTTGTGCAGGGAGAGGAAGAGGGCGCGTCGCAGCAGGGGCTCCGGACCAGCGAGGTAGGGGGAAGGGTTCTAGGGCTTAGGACGAGGAGGGGGTCGGGGGTAGTGGCGATCTTTACCACGCATATCCCTTCACCAATCACGCCTTTACTAAAAGTTGTGGGGTAAACGCATGCGTGGGAAAGGCATGCATGGTAAAGGAATGCGTGATTAAGGCGCATTAGTGGTTGGGACCGCGTTGTAGGGGCATGCATGGTTCAGCCATGCTTGCCTCTGTCATACAGCCCAGGATACCTGGTCAATCGGGCTCCAATCCAGGAGGGCTGGTTTAGTATAGCATAACATAACAAAACATAACAAAACATAACAAAACATCACATAACATAACACAACATGACATAATACAACATAACATCACACAACATAACACAACATGACATAACACAACAAAACATAACAAAACATAACACAACATAACATAACATCACACAACATAACACAACGTGACATAACACAACATGACATCACATAACATAACACAACATAACATAAATAACATAACATACATAACATAAACAACATAACATGACCTAAATAACATAACATAACATGATATAACATACCATAACATAACATAAATAACATAAATTAACAAATACAACATGACTTCACATAACATAACATTACATAACATAACATAACATAACATAACATGACATAACATAACATGACATAACATAACATGCCATAACATAACATGCCATAACATAACATAACATAACATAACATAACATAACATAACATAACATGACATAACATAACATAACATGACATAACATAACATGACATAACATGACATAGCATAACATGACATGACATACCATGACATGACATAACATGACATAACATGACATAACATGACATAGCATAACATCACACAACATAACACAACATGACATAATACAACATACCATCACACAACATAACACAACAAAACATAACAAAACATAACACAACATAACATAACATCGCATAACATCACACAACATAACACAACATGACATAGCACAACATGACATAACACAACATAACATACATAACATAAACACCATAACATGACCTAAATAACATAACATAACATGATATAACATACCATAACATAACATAAATAACATAAATTAACAAATACAACATGACTTGACATAACATAACATTACATAACATAACATAACATGACATAACATAACATAACATACCATACCATACCATACCATACCATCCCATACCATAACATAACATAAAATCACATACATCTCATCACATGACATAACATGACATGACTTAACATGCCATAACATAACATAACATGACATAACATGACATAACATGACATGACATAACATGACATGACATAACATGACATAGCATAACATGTGTATTTGTAAAGCGCACATTTACCATTCAGACTCCGTGTTCTCCTTCGCTCAGTTTGCTGCGGACTCTCCACAGTTGCTGCCTGATTGTCCTTAGTAGTGATTGTCTGAACCCCATCCAAGAAATGGGCCCATCTGATAGTCGGCAGCGCTTCTTTGATTCTTGTCAGCGTTTCATCCGTGGCTGTGGCTAATCCAACATCTTCGCGAGTCACAGCTTTGGGACAAGCTTCCTGAGTGATCATTAAGACAAATGTTTCGGTGTGTTCTTCATTCTGGGGCACGTGCCCCGCATCTACTATTTCTGGGTGTCTTGACAGATAATATGCTTGGTTGTGTGCTCCGGGGTGAAAGATGACCTTGAATCTGTACGCTTGCAGCTGCACCGCCCATCTTTCAATCCTGGGGGGTGCCAGTCTTGATGTTCCTGCGAATAAAGGAAGTAATGGCTTATGGTCCAGTACCACTTGGAACTCTTGCCCATAGGGGTACAAGTGGAAGTGTTGGTACGTCCACTTAATGGCCAGGGTTCCCCTTTCGATCTGGGCATATCTTGTTTCCGTGTCGGACAGGGCTCGAGTGGCATAGGCAACTGGTGCCCAAGTGTCGCAGTTGGTTTCTTGGAGGAGGACTGCCCCAAGGCCAACGGGGCTGGCATCTACTACCATTTCAGTACGCCGCCCGGGTGAAAGTAGGCCATTACTGTCTTGTCCATTAGTGCTGTTTTTATGGCATGGAATGCAGTGTTAGCTGCAGTGGACCATTCTCAGGTGCTTCCACTACGTGTGAGAGCTTGTAGAGGCTCGGACAGTGAGGCTTGATTAGGAATGAATCTGCCATAATAGGTGGCCATACCCAAAAAACTGCAAACTTCAGTGGGCATAGTGGGAGTTCTGGCCGACCGGATGGCTGTTGCCTTCTTGGGATCCACTCTCATCCCTTCTCTCGAAAAGATGTACCCAAAGAAGTCTATGGATTACTGATAAAAGGAGCATTTGGCCCTGTGGAGAGTTAGACCACAGTATTCCAGATGTAGGAGCATGGCTCACAGGTGTGTGTGATGGTCCTCCATGGTGTTTGAGAACACCAGAATGTTGTCACTGAGATTGATGATGCCTTGCAATCCAGACAGAGTTTTCTTGATGGCATTTTGAACGTGGTGATGTAACAGCTCTTCTGCTCCAGCTCTAGCTGATAGTATCCAGCGTTCAGATCGAGCTTCGAGAACCACATGGCTCCATTAAGGTACACCATTATGTCATCTGCCGTGGGCGTCAGGTGTCTAACTTGCTTGACTGCTTGATTCGGGAGGGGCATATCTACGCATAGCCACATAGCTCCAGGTTGTTTGGGCTTCAGTGCGATGACTAGCTGCGACACCCACAGGGTGGGTCCGGATACTTTCTAGATGACATCGAGATCTTCCAATTTCTTCATCCAGGCCTCTACTTGTGGGCGTAGGTGGAATGGCAGTCTACTGTGCCTCAAGGCTGTTGGCCTCACAGTCGGGTAAATATGTAGTCTGAATGGTTTGCCCTTGAGTTTTCCTAGCCCCTCAAACAGTTTCAGGAATTCCTGCAGTATACCTTCAGTGTGGGAGTTATGTACTTGGTTTGCAAAGAAGACAAGTCCGAGTTCTTCTGCAGTGTGACAGCTGAGTGACGTTCCTTTCTTCCCCTTGGTGATGTGGAACCTGGCTTTTGTGGTGTGCTTGTCACTGGGGACTTCCTGTTTCAATTACCACTCTTAGGAGACGTGGATGAGTCCCTCCATAGGTGTAGATCCTGGCTTTTGCAGGCTTTTGTGGGAGCGATTGGGAGGCGCGGAGATAGCCATTCGTATTGTTCATGAAGTTTACAGACACCCCATGTCAATTAACGCGTGAACTGTGGATCATGCTACTTTGACGGCGCACATGAGAGGAGGTCTTTTGTGTTTGTCTGACTGGCTTACAAAAGATATGACGAAGACGTTATCATCGTCTTCCTCCAGGGTGAAACTGCACCCTTGTGTCGTACCCTCCTCCTGGATCTGAGGGTCCTTGATTGATAGATGCCGAAGTAGTTGCGATGTCCGGCACGGATTTGGGTAGGTCGATCTGAACCTGCTGCTTCTACAGTCTTTTGCAAAGTGGTTTAGTTTTCCACATCAGGAACATGTCTTTCCTTTCACGAAACACGGGCCAGCTGGGGAGCGGTCTATCCCACAGTTACTGCATGCTCTGCCAGCCTGGAGTCTTGCGCTGGATAGCTTCAACCCTCTCTTCTTTGACTTTGGTTTATCTGGGGGTGTGCAACTTTGTGGCGTTTCTATTGAGGGCTGCCTCCATCTCCTCTGCCCGAGCATCGGATAGTTTATGAGACCTGGAACGAAACACGCACTAGAACACAAACTAACTACCTCAGTCCTGTCTTGCTCAGTCTCTGGCACCTTTTTTTGTTTTTTTTGCTTCTTTTCCCTTTTTTGGGGGGTAAATGAGGTAGTTAGCAGGCACGTGGGGGCTCTGCTGGTGCGCCGTGTGCACTATTGATGGGGCTACAGCACGCTCACATTTGTCACATTGTGCATGTGGTGAGGCCTTCGCAGCCATGGGCCTCTCTCTCTCTCTCTCCGTCACAATCAGCATAGCTGGGCGTGGCTACCAGCTGATGGTTGGCCTGCAACGTCTTCTCCTTTTTCACTGCGTGACGCTACCTCCACGTGATGGGGACGTACGGGCGGAGGTGCTAGCCGGCGTGTGCCGCAGCTGCGTGGGATGCCACTGAGAGACGTGCTGCTCAGCAGAGCGGCGGGGCTCAGGAGGTGGTGGCTGAATTG